>NW_027526410.1:0-680974 GCF_048455015.1 Haemaphysalis longicornis | reverse complement strand
TGCGCCTTGGCCAGGCTTGCCTTCATATTGGGCATAAAGAAGCCACAAAAATGTACATTCACAACTATTCAACTTGTTACATGAATAAAAGTGTAAATTCAATCACCAACCAAATTCTAAACGTATGCTATTTGGTGTTAACCTAATTTTAAATAGACTTTTATACCACTAGTGCCAACTGCCGGAAGGATCAAAAGTTAAGCGCTCACGTGACCACATTCGGCCGCGATTTGCCCGAGTGTCCTCTCTGATTTTTTTCTCTATGATAGAACACCTGCACAGCGCATGACGCGTTGGTGCGGGGAACGACACGGCGAAGAGGTGCGGGAACATGACCATCGACGGGCCGCTGAGTAAACGACGGCGGGCCGTTGCAGCCGAGTGTAAACGTCCCTTCAGGATGCCCCAAAACCAGAAAGGGCCAGTAAACATGATTTTCGCGCTGTATAGCATTTTTCACTGATTTATTGTGCACGGGTTAACGCACCGACGCAACGCCGGCGATGAGGCGCGGCATGGTGGAGGGCTCCGGAATAATTTCACCGCCTGGGGATCTTCAACGTGCGCCTAAGTATCGTGCACCCGGGCGTTTTTGCTTTTCGCCTCCATCAGAAAAGTGGCCGCCGCGGCCGGAAATCGAACCCGCGTCCTCGTGCTCAGCAGCCCTACGCCTGAGCCACGTAGCTACCGCGGCGGGTGTATAGCATTTGTAAGCACGAAGATTCCTATATATCCGCGAACCATGTATTGGGTTTGTTTATATGTTCGGACTGGCGTTTATGTTAGCATCGGGTCGATGCACTCTTACAGGGGGTCATTGCCGCGAACCAGGCATTGGGTTTCTTTATTTGTGTTTTGCTTTCGCCGGCCAGCTGCGCCCGTCTGTGTTATCGGTGTTGTCTGTGTGACAAGGGAGGCGCGTGTTCCGTTCTTTCTTTCTGTGCCGCATGTGTTATCTCTACTGATTGGGAGAGCGTTCGGAACCAGCGTAAACTGGTTTAATATTATTCTATGATCTATAGTCTTCTGGATGCGAATCGACTGTTCGAGTAGCCCTCGCACCGAGTGATAAATGACCGCTAAGCAGACGGCGCGGCATTCGACTCACCGCCGCTCGCCTGCGCAGGGCACTTTGTTGACTGCTGCTTCGCCGACTTGTATTCTTTGATTTGTTAGGGGAACACAAGTTCGCTCCAATAAACTTGTTTTCCTTGAAGGCAACTGCGTCGTCTTTGACTACGTAACATCTGGTGAAGGTGCGGGGTAGCAGGGTGACATGATCATATGCGATCCTTACAGCTGCACGGTTTAGGGGGTCGATTCCGGCGTCATGGAGTGATCGGAGGGAAATGTTATATACTTGGCCGGTAGATTAATTACTGCACCGTTGTCCGTAAAAAAGTCCATAACGAGAATTACGTCGCGGGAACAGCCAGGCAAGATAACGAACGCGGCATGGTACGTCGTGCCGTCTATGGTGACGCGGGATGTGCACGTTCCACTTGGCGTCACGAGGTGGCCTCCTGCTGTGCGTTTGTGCAGACCATCCCATCTGGTCCTAACTTTCTTCAGCTTAGACGCAAATGGTCCGCTCATTACTGAGTGGTCGGCTCCCCTGTCTATGAGAGCGACTACATCAAAGCCGTCGATGGACACGTTGACGTCGGATGCCGCCTTTCTCGATTTCCGGGTGCGTCGGGACGTCACATCTCTGCTCGAGCGTGTTGACGGTCGGGCACTGTGCGTCGTCGTTGTCTTCTCAGGGGCAGTCTCGGTCATGTCGGGTACGCATCACGCCGTGTAGGGTCGTCGTGTTCCGGAGTCTCGGCAGGGTTAGGTCGGGTCGTCGGGATGCGGGCATGTCTGCATCACTGTCTTCGGCGCATCCTTGCGTCGTTGGACTGTGGTCCCGGTTTTCGCCATTGAGCAACTTCACCTCCAGAAGTTTCTGCTTTTAGTTTCCCACCGCTTGGGCTGGGGGACCTTCCAAGGGCAAAGTCAGCACTAGTACCGGCGCTTCGTCGCAAGCTTCGCACCGTTTCAAAATTTCACGCATACGTGTATGGTAGACCGTTCAAAGTTGTGACAGACCACAATGCGCTGTGTTGGCTCGCCATTTTGAAGGACCCCTCTGGCCGTCTTGGGCGGTGGAGCTTGCGCCTGCAAAAGTTCGACGTTACAATAGTCTACAAATCCGGCAGGAAACACTCCGCCACCGACTGCCTGTCGCACGCCCTCGTCATCCCACCACCACAATACTGGGATAAAGACAGCGCGTTCTTCGGAGTCTTGACAGAGAGCGACCTAGCCGCCCAGCAGACTGCCGACCCCGACTTACGCGTCATGATCGACTACCTCGAAGGGCGCGACGTCGCCGTGCCTAAGGCGTTCAAGCGGAACTTACCAGCATTTATCCTCAAAAACGCCGTCCTCTTGAAGAATTTCAGCCCCAGGACGAGAACGAATTATCTACTTGTCATCCCCGCAGACCTTCGTGACGGAATTTTGGAAGCGTGCCACGACGAAGCGTCTTCCCGACATCTCGGAACGGCTCGCACTATTGCAAAAATTAAGGAGAAGTACTTCTGGCGCCGCCTTACATCCGACGTCAACGACTACATTCGGAGTTGCCGTGACTGACAGTGACGAAACACGCCGCCGAAAAGACCCGCCGGACTATTGAAACCGATCGCCGTCCCGCCAAGGCCATTTCAAGAGATTTGAATGGACCTTCTAGGCCTGTTCCTTACGTCACGATCACAAAACAAGTGGATTGTCGTGGCCACAGACTACATGACGCGGTACGCAGAGACCGACGCTCTTCTGAGGGGGACTGCAGAACACGTCGCCAAGATCTTCATAAACTAAACTGTGCTGCGACATGAAGCCCCTGAAGCTCTAATTACGGACTGCGAAATGACCTTCACTGCGGAGCTTAGGCAAGGAATCTGACGCTACAGCAACACGGATCACCGAAGAACGACGGCGTACTATCCCCAAACGAACGGACTAACGGAACGTCTGAACAAGACGATCGCGGATATGCTGTCTTTGTACGTCGACGTTGAAGATAAGACGAGGGACGAAGTCCTTCCGTGTGTCATTTTTGCGTACAACACCGCTATCGAGGAAACTACGCAGATGACACCGTTCGAGCTTGCCTACGGAAGACGGCCGACTACGATGCTTGACGCCATTCTCCCTCACGTGGACGATTACGACATCAACGACGGCGTCCAAGGATACCTTCATTGTGCGGAGGAGGCCCGACAGCTCGTTCGAGTTCGTACAAAAGACCAGCAGCTGGTGGATGCCGGGCGCTACAACCTCCGATTCTGAGTACAACCCAGGGGGTCGTGTGTGGGTTTGGACTCCAATCCGAAGACGCGGACTCAGTGAGAAGCTTCTACGACGGTATTTCGGACCCTACCGGATTCTACAACGTGTTGGCCAGCTTACCTATGAGGTGATCCCCGGTGATGATTCCGGAACATCACGGTGGCGCACGCGGCTCGAAGTCGCCCACGTGGTTCGCTTAAAACCTTTGCACACCCTTCGCGGCGGTGGCTCAGTGGCTAAGGCGTTGCGCTGCTCAGCACGAGGTCGCGGGTTCGATTCCCGGCCGCGGCGGCCGCTTTTCTGATAGAGGCGAAAAGCAAAAACGCCCGTATGTACGAGATTTCGGCGCACGTTAAGATCCCCAGGTGTTCAAAATTAATCTGCAGACCTCCATTACGGCGCGCCTCATCGCCTGCGTTGCGTCGGCGCGTTAAACCCCACAATCAGTCAATCAATAAAACCTTTCACGCACGCTGACGGATTTTTTTTTTTGTTCGGACTGTCGCTTATGTTAGCATTGGGTCGATGCACTCTAACAGGGAGGGTATTGCCGCGAACCATGCATTGGGTTTGTTTATTTGCGTTTTGCTTTTGCCGCTCGGCTGCGGACGGTCTGTGTTTTTGGTGTTGTCTGCGTGGCAAGGGAGGCGCGTGTTCCGTTCTTTCTTTCTGTGCCGTATGTGTTATATCTTCTGATAGGGATAGCGTTCGGAACTGGCGGGAGCACCCTAGAATAATCTTCTATGATCTAGAGTGTTCTGGATGCGATTAGACTGTTCGAGAAGCCCTCTTGCCGAGAGATAAATGACCGCTAAGCAGACGCCGCGGCATTCCACTCACCGCCGCTCGCCTGCGCTAGTCACTTTGTTGACGCCTGTTTCGCAGACTTGTATTCTTTGATTTGTTAGGGGAGCACAAATTCGGTCCAATATACTTGTTTTCCTTGAAGACAACTGCGTCGTCTTTGACTACGTGACAATATCTACGTGGTTAATATAGGCAAAATAAAGCGGAAGGAAATAATACTGACCACTTTCTAACGCTCTCCTTGTGAAACAGGTTTGTCCTCTACCGAAAGTTTCTTAGGCTTTTCCCAACAGTTTTCAGTGTTTTAGTTCTGAGAAGCACGCCTTCTTGGCTGTAGTACTCGTGCAGCCCCCTGTCCACGTTACTTTGTTGTGGTCGGCAGACACCCTGTATGTTTTTTTGTTCTCAATCCCATCGCGATGTGCTCTTGCCTAGTTCATTAAAGAGACTGCGTTCTTCAATTTTTAGATTTTATTCTTACGTTCTGATTTATTTATTTGTGAATATACGAACCAGGGACAAACTACAAATTCCAAGTAAACATAGATGAAATTTTAACAAAAAAATTAAATGAACGAAAGCCAGAAAAAAGGAGGTACGCCGGAAAAAAACCTCTGGAAACAAAAACCAAAAGAGCGACGTCGATCCAGCCAAAACTTCTTAAATCGAACCGCATGGGGAAACCCTCTGAGTTCTAATTACTGAAAGTTCGAAATAATAAAAGTGTAGAACAAAAACACTACACTCCTGTTGGCAAGCAATGGGGCTCGTCATAAGTTTGTGTAAAGAAGTACGTCGTTGCAGTCCACCTTTTGCCTTTGAAAGCGACTTTCTGTTCCAACGCACGAACGTAGCAAACTTCGCAAGCTTCGCCAGTTCTTACACACTAAAAAAGAACTAGTAGCATTCAATACAGCCATGCCCTCCGCACAGACGGCCGCACCTGTGCTTTATCGTGCTCCTCCTTGCGATTCTGGCAGCCAGACGGGTCTGCGCTTTGGTTTGAATACTGAATCCAGCCCTTGTAACCGCAACACATCCACATATCATCCCACTAGCATCCTTATAGACATTAGTCTGTGAATAACAAATTTTCGAAAATGTCAAGCATGCATATATATATTTGTTTTTGACGTGTTGTACCTCGTCTCGTCTTTTTTCTGGCTGTTCTAGAGGCGACGCAGCCTCGCGTGCAGGCATGGGGTGCATTTCGCGCACCGTAGGCTAGGCACCAAGACACCTCTGTAGAGGAGTGTGTTTGGAATTGTCCGTGGAAGAACATTGACAGGTTAGAATTAACGAGCATCTGCGGACCCTGGTTGGAACAAAACCAGCAGTTTGAATTATTCGATAAATTTGTATTACTCAAGATCGAAACAATCTCATTCAAAACTGTTTCTGTAGAGAGCCCAACCTAATAAGAAAACATTATCGAATACGCATCGCAATAAATGCAGTGAAAAGGGCGCACTTTTTCGAGTGAAAAATAGTCATAGCCATCCGATATCAATCTTAAGCTTGGGAATTCAGAGTATCAACCAGTGACCTCGTCAATATTTCAGATTGACCCGCCACGGTGGCTCAGTGGCTAAGGCGTTGCGCTGCTGAGCACGAGATCGCGGGTTCCATTCCCGGCCGCGGCGGTCGCTTTTCTGATGCAGGCGAAATGCAAAAATGCCCGTGTGTACGAGATTTCGGCGCACATTAAAGATCCCCAGGTGGTCAAAATTAATCCGGAGCGCTCCACTACGGCGCGCCTCATCGCCTGCGTTGCGTCGGCGCGTTAAACCCTACAATCAATCAATCAATCAATAAATATTTCAGATTGCGCTATATCCTCCAGAACATGATCGCGATACCGGTACACACAAGTTTTTTTCCTTTCCTGATGTCTAGCATGACCAGCGCTCCTGAACGGGTCAAGAAAATTAGGGCGAACCATTTTATAATAATGTGTTTAACACCATTCAAGCACCCTTTGAAAAGTATTATTGATTTTTAAAACATCAGCAAATGCTGATCCAGTGAACAGCGGCTCCCGCGCCGATTAAAACCCAAACATGTCCGTAAAATCAGAACTCAGAAAGCTTCCCTCCGCTCCAAGCGTTCTCCGGACACCACAATGGTAATAAACAAACCTATCAAAGATCCATCTGCGCCATGGCTTTTACCCAAGTAAGCAGAGTACGATACAGTAGCTGACAATATTTGTCGGACTCCTAGAAGTTCGGACTTCCTCGATATTCAAGACTTCCCGGTGAACCGTCAGTTGTCCCGTAGGAGTAATGACTAGAAGATTTTTCTGACTTCTCTTTTATTCGCAATATTTTTTGTTCCACTCCAGGTCCGACATATCGGTCGGCTACTGTAATCCCGAAAATGGGCTATGACCGGATTTATAGATAACGACGTGCCCATTTCAGCCGGCGAGAACGGGAGCAGCGTGCCAAAAAGTTGCCGTGTAGGCAAGGCGCGCTTCGTCACGAGGGGCCACGTTTTATTCTCCAACTCTCAAGCTTCACTTCACCTGAGGCGGGGCCTGAGACTGCTCGCATAAAATGTAGCGGCATTACCAATCAACGCTAATGGTACCGATAACAACCTATAATATCGCCCGGCGTCTAGAATTCACTGTAAATCCAGAACCGTTCCTGAAATATGCAAACTTCAGTCAACGGGCACAATTAAACCACAGTGCTACCGTACGCGTCAGCTCCACTTAATTCTTAATAACATGAAAAAACTTCGTTGACTTTCGCTTTACGTCGAGAAGTTTATTTTGACGTGAAGCTCGTCTATGCACGTGCATGGCATTCACATTGCATTCACTTGCATTAACAGGGAATTGAAGAATTTGTATAAACACCCCTGTGTATAATTTGTATAAACACCTCTGTGCATGAAAGCACCGTCAATGTTGCGGGAAAACAACGTTTTTACAGCAAAGGAAGCGCTAAGGGGACGGCAACCTTTTCCGAGGCGGCCGCGCTTTCACCGTAACTGGAGCGCCACGTTTCTAGAAGCTCCGTTGGGGTGGCTTACGAGCCCAACACAAAATTTAAAAGTTGGGTAAAGCAGCCATCCGAGTTCAATGCTTGCTGTGGAAACCAGTTATCTCCGCGATATCTTTTCGAGTGACTCCTCTCGTATCGAAGCGACGGGAACGTGGGGAAAACAACTTGCATCTACCGTGCGCGTGCAGGCTTGCTCAGCTGAACGCGTCAAATAACATTACGTACGATATCTTCACTGAACCTACGATGGAACAATGTCGCAGCATCTTTCAGCGTATTCTTTCGCGAACACGTTACATTTAGGTGCGGCCTACGTGAGGACTGCAAATTGTCCATCTGAAAAAAGCAATCGCAGTCTCAAAAAAAAAAAAAAAAAAAACACAGGCTCCGCCAGGATTCCAGCCAGTGTAAGTCGTCTTACCTTTTGGGCTACGACCTTAAATTAGTACCCGTTAGTCAAACGGCTTACTCTCTCGCCTGTAGCGTTGCGGAGTACCTTGGACCACCCGATTTCAGTCCGCGTCCATCCGTGCGAACACCATCTTCAAGCGAAAATCAAGCTAAATCCGATTTGAGTCCTGAATTGCAGTTTCATTTCGAGTGCCCGTACTCCGCACCCTCGCCATCATCCACGCAGTCGAGATGCTGCCATTTTATTGGCAAGGTTTGTCGCCGAGCCTCCTGCCTAAGTCGACTATAACCTACAAACTACGCACCACGCTAACTGCGGCAACGTTTTCAAGAATAACTGTTCATGCTGCTAGTACAATGCCTCCGAAGCTTACACCCAACCAAGACTGCGCTGGAAATTTGACGGACGCTAGCTTTTTTTCTTTTATTATATTTGTGGTATGTGTTGTAAATGAAGGGGAATTTACCGCGCGCAGAGTGTGTTTTTTTTTATTCTTGTTTATTTTTTGGCGCACTAAAGGAAACAGTGCACGCAAAGGGCTTTTCGTGTTCATTTTTTCAGTTCCGTGGCATAGAAGAAAACGCAATTAGTATTTTTTTTTGTTTTATCCTTGAGAATTCTCGGGAACTATCAAATGGCGTGGAATGCGTTAGCAAAGGGTTATCCGCTTTGTACAATTTTTTACGAACGATATTCGGGTGCGTGCGCGTTCGGTGGACGGCGGGTGAGTGAGTACTTTCTCCAGGCTAATCAAGTAACAATTCTGCGGTAAAGAAGTTCTATTTCAGCCTACTGCCGATCCCACAGAACGTGTGTGCCACCCCTTCCCTACCACCCCCGTGTGAATCCGGAAACACGCAGCACAACGAAGCGAAAGAAATACTAAATAACAACAATGGGAGCCCGAGAAACGCGTGTACAGCGGAGAAGTGGGTTTTAAAAGCAGCGCCAGTCGGTGCAGTGTCGTCTGGACGAATTAAAAAAAAAAAACAAGCAAGTACTAACCGATTCGGCACACGGAATCGGCGCAAGTGGGCATGACGTAATCTATAAAGCCGGTCATGGCCACGACGCATTCAGTATACATAGCGGTGTAAAGTTGCGGCCATCGATTGCTGAAGACGATTGAAAAACCTCGCCAAGAACGAAATCTCTACCATTGACATCTGGAACCTCATGAACGCCACGCAGAATATCCTTATACAACAAATAAATGGCAACTGCAGCGGCAGAATTGCGCTCCCTCAAAGTTAAAAATGGAGGACTTATCTTCATTCGGAAGACAGAAATGCACACGCAGGTCACGAATCGCGCCCCTACACTATAACACTCGATGGAGATGAAAATAAAAAGGAAGGAAATTAGGACACTTTAGAAGCCATACTTAATAGACTGCCGCTCTTAGATTACTTGGTTTCAACCATACTTTCCCGCATACCCACTCCGGAAGCCCTCCTGGCGCGATGCAGAGATGTCACAGCGAATCACCGCTTAGCGCAAATAAAGGCCATCTGACAAGGAAATTGGAAACTGATCACAACAACACTCACCGTTTCTTCGTGGCATTGCGGAAGTGATTGTTACTGTGCCATAACTTCACCAAGAGCTTCGTCGTTCGTGACGGTACAAAGAACTACTGGACGGCGACACAAGAAAAGATAGTTACAAAGGACGGGCGCTAGACATCAAGTGGGTCTTTATTGCCGGAAAGAGCAACATACATATAAATCAGCATACACGCTATATGACATAAACGGATATCGCAGATTTCATGGGAGAAGTGATTGGTGCGGTCGATAGGCTTATTTTGTATGCAAGGGCAGAGAGGGTATGCTTTCGCCAAAAAAATCCCCAGTTGATTTCTAGCGCCCGTCAAGTGTTAGGGTCCATTCGTTTGTCCCCATCTTGCTCCGCCTTTTACTTTGTCGAACTCGTTTCACGAATTTACCAGAATTTGTGCGCCGAATCTTCGTCGTCACCCTATGCGGCGATGTATTCACTGGTTACACACATCTCATGTCTCCGTTGCCGCAACAGAACATGCTCTTAGTCGTGGACCGCGACAATCCCCGTCGACGATGTGGAAATATTATGGCCACCTCAAGAAGTCGGCAGGGGCGCTGGGCGCCGTGCTAATGTAGAAATAACGCCGACGAAGTCGTTGCTGCTGTGAAGACAGTGGAAAAAATTTGGGGTATATTCTAATATTAGGTAATAATATATTATTAGGTAATAATTAATATTATAGGGTATATAAAAAATATATTCTAGAATTCTTTTCTCCTTCAAGTTGTTTGAATTTCTGGAGTGTGCTAATTAATGGTAATTTGGTTTTATTTATAAAAACCTTCATTTTACGGCCCTTGTCTTTCCGGAAATAAAATACTATTTTGGAGTCCTCACGCATTTCAAATGCCGAGTTAGCCCTGGTCAATCCCCCCTGGTGAGCACCAGCGAAAACCTTGAGGGCACCATCATCATCATCTTCATTCATGGAAGAATCGTAATTACTTGAAAATGCTACTGCAGCTTTTTCATGGTCCATGTCCTGTTGCAGAGATGCAATATTTTTAGCACCGTGTACCATATATCGCTGCTGGAAGTTTCAATGCCTAGAGAATAAAGAATCAAAGCAATTTTGTTAATTAAAGGATGTTTAAACATGAACTTTCTCCCATTAACTTGAGTAAACTAAATCCAAACTGCTTCGACTCTGTCGGCACGACCCTGTGGGCGATCGGATCGACGTCGCCTTCGTAAGCCGGGCAACTCAGGTTCGATGGAGACAATGCAAAGCCTTTTATTTCTAATTGCGCTTGATGTGCCTCCACTTATCATCATGATCATCGTTGTGTAAAACTCACTGCGTAGAATTGGCATTCCTGCAGTTCTTCTTGGTGCGACATAGCGTATCATGCATGACCACAACCTGGCCCTCTACACCAGCCATTTCCATTGTCTTTATTTGTTTTTACCTCTGTTGCTGATGAGTTTTAGCATTCACTTTTAATCTATGCCAGCTAAGCATCTGTTTTTGGCGCTCTTTGCCCTAGTTGGGCCTGCGCCACTAAAATGCAACCATCATCGTCGTCATCATCATCACCATCATAATCATCGACATCAAACGCTGTCAGTGGGGAATAGACAGTTTCGCTTTAAACGTAATTTATTTAGTGCATTTAGCTACGGTGCATTTAGCTTTTAGTGCATTTAGTGCATTTAGCTACGGTGCTCGGTACCTTTAGCAAGGGTATTCTCGTACACACCAGTGATAGCTTTTTCCTTGCAAAAGCACTCGAAGGCCTCAACCAGTAAAAAATCTTGAACGGATGTGACAAATTGCCTTAGCGATCGTTACGCTCGAATCAGAAGCTTTAGGAAACGAATTGTTCCTGAAGAATATTGTTATAAATTGGATTACGATTCCTCCGAAGCAGGCATCTAGTTACGCTGGTGGTTTATTGAAGGAACCTTTATTCCCTCGCAGAGTCGGTATCCAAAGGTTCGGCAAGCAAAACTTGCAAGAGCAGAGCAAGTACATCCGTGGATGGGACTTTTATGAAGATTGAGGTTTGCCGTCTTGGCTGGTTCTCTTAGAGCGGTTGTTTTACCGCTGTTCTCATTTTCATTCATGATCGCCAGGTGTTTTTAGCGATCTTCAGTAGCACTGTGTACCTGCAGGCTCAATAAATGTGAAACAAAGATCACAACAAAAGGCATATCACAGTAATTTTACCGCAAAGTGTCTTGTTGTTTGATACGGGTCTACACGTAGCCAAGTTTGTTCATCACAAGCAGGCAAGTAATTTTACCGTTCTGTTAAAAAAATTAGGCGAAAGGTGAATCCAGTAGCTGGCGCTTAGCGGGATTTATCAACATAATCATCTGAAATAGTGCGCTCATAAATGTGGCGTCAACTATTTGGATTATCATTTCTCTTCCTACTCGGGTGGGGATTGCTGAGAAATACCTATACAAGTTCGTGATTCGTAATGGTTTGCTTCTGGAGGGAAGAGGGCTGCAGAGTATCGTTGTTGGGTGACCAACACGCGCCTATTACCTGGCTCGGTTAACGGAAATGCTTTGTCCCGTGTCCAAGCAACCGAGACAGGCAAACGGAATTCTCCTTTCCCAAGCCTGTGGGCTAAATTACCATTAGATGCAAAAACAATTTCCACTGCCTGCGTGTAGCTGTAAATTTCTCTGGCCTGAGGGCCCAACTGCAAGAAGAGTTCGACGTGCTGATGTCTGAAAATGGCTGTGGCAATCAGGTGAAAACGGCCGATTAAGCCCCACTTGTTCGGCTGCGAACCAAATGCTGAAGGCTGTAGTCGCAGTAGGAGCGTAAAAATTGGAGGTGGTGTGCCTTCGGCCATTTGTTTCTCTATGCACTTTTTCTTTGCCTCCGATTTGTCGTGGTAGGATTCAACCGTTCATAGCGTGGTCGGCATTACCCTAAAATATTAGGTGATGATATTTTCGTCCTTGTCAGTTTTAACAATTATCTAATCTTCTCCCCAGCATGTCTGCTACAACAAGGTAAGAACTCGGGTGGATTCGCTCCGGCTTATTTGTTCTGCGTCAAGAGCTCACTATCTTCAGATGCACCGGTATTTATGTGGCGGCATCGGTAATTTACCTATACGCAAAAAAAAGGTACCCACTCGAGGACATTTGGCAGTGATGGTGCTACCTGCCGGAAGAAGTCACGGCAAATTAGCACCTTGCCGGTTGACTACAAGGCAAACAAACCTACCCGCGATTCTCGCATACCGTCTTGTTAGGTTATGCCTGTGATGTATACAGAAGCCATAGAGGCGGGCTTTCAATTCACCAATTGTTTGTGCTGTGATATCTACACAGCGACATGCCCACTTAAGTGGACGCGTTAATGTGTGTATAATAGCGTGTATAAAAGTGTGCGTATAATTGTGCATATGCTTTCAGAACTCAACAAGAAAGCACTTCTCCGATTCCTACATCATTAGAAGAAGACTAAGAACGCCACTAACGGCTCCTAAATGAGTTCTCAGCCTCATTGTGCTTACCTGCTCTGCATCCTTTATTACACTTACATTTCAAGCCGCACATTGTAATACTTTCGAGCGGGGCGTTTGGGTCCGTTTCCTTGCTAGACACGTTTACTTTCGGAGGATAATATTTTTTCACCCAGATGATCACCTTGTTACCATGATTTTTGTCGTCAACGTCTCCTCTTCTTATGACGTTTTATATACACTTTGGTTTAGGCACTTGGGCATACTCAGATTTCGTACACAATGCAACTAACCACCGGGTATCTGTTCTTCGTCATGAAAGCACTATCAACATAATTATTGTAACATGGGGATTTCAAATGGGCTAGCAACACTAGGGCGAGCACTGTGCGGTGGGACCCCTGTGTCCAAGGCTTCGTGTGGCGTTGTGCCTAAAACAACAATCCTGGTTGCTCGCTGGGAGTATCCGCCGTTATTGCTTACGGATCCATAACTAACAAGAGGGAGGCCCGAAGACACTATTCGGTACTACTTCGCTGATTTATACCTGGACCAAGAAGCAACTCCCGCCGGAGATACAAGCCAAATGGTGAGCTTTTTATGGCAGCGGTTAATGACAAGAAAATTTTAACGGAATAGATTTGGCTGCGTCAAGGTTAAACTTACGGCTCTGCGATACAGACATAGCAAAGAAGCGGAATAGAATTGCGTACAGAGTTATCGACCCGCACACTATTGTGAGCGTATTTAATTTGGATTTTTCTGTACATCACAACTCCCCCACCCCTTCTCCACGGGCGCCAAAATGTAGAGAAAACCGCTATCGAGGAACATACAGGAGGACTGCCTCATTTACAGACAGTATCTCTGCAGCTGTTCCTAAAATTTGAGTCTTTGTAGGGGCCCACGGGTTAATTCCGACTGCAAGATCGCTACCGTATTTTGATGCCTACGATTACACGCCTACAAAGTATTGTCGCATGGCGGCCCAAATTTTTCAATAATTCCCCGTGTAGGTTATAGAAGACTGCACGCAGGCTTGGCACTTAAAAATCACTATAACGCCACATGAAAATTGGAATACGTCTCCTGCAATTGCGAGATTACGTAACTTTGGGTGAAACAGCCAATTTAGTCAGAATACAGTCGTAACGTGTACAATTTATCAGACAAGAGATCGACATCTTTACGGGCCTTAGAGATCAAAAGTGTTGAAATGCTTGGTCTTGTAAAGTAAAACCGTACACAGATACGCAGTCTACAGCTCCTTCCTGTCTGGATTTTGTATTCGAACGCGGAAAGAATACGGTCTGCGGAGCAGTAAAGTGTTTCCCGAATGCTGTGTAGCCTTCAAGTTGTAAATAAAGGTAG
The DNA here is from genome assembly GCF_048455015.1 of Haemaphysalis longicornis. Lineage (NCBI taxonomy): Eukaryota > Metazoa > Arthropoda > Arachnida > Ixodida > Ixodidae > Haemaphysalis > Haemaphysalis longicornis. Next base: position 667,034 of record NW_027526410.1, on the reverse strand, counting down.
AAAATTGCACTTCTGTTATCCACTACGAACACAGTAATACTACACCGAATATGATATACCTGCATTAGTTAGTTTGCTGTTGAGCGCTAAACAATTGGGAATTCGCGTGCGCTGATCCGGAAGCAGGTCGTTAATTTGTGTCTTGTGAGAACAATGCAGAAACACCGCAGCACATTGTGTGACAGTGATACTAAGACGGCTGTATTATATATACCATGCCTAATTTAATTGTACTAATTATTTTTATCACCATTTTGGTGTAAACAATCGAAATTTCTGCCTGCAGTAGCTGTACTCGTTTTTACAGGAGAGATTTGCTTACGGATAACGGTATGATTTCCCTTTTATCAGAATTATCAAAAAACTGGAAACACGTTTGACTGCTCAGATGACGACATAACAAAAGGACGTTTATTACTCGTGCGCGGCAGAGATAACTACCAGTGGCGCTTTTAAACACCCAACATTATTTGAACGCAATTCGAGGAGTATTAGGAATGCCGGACCATCACCTGCATGTTCTCGCGACATTAAATGGGTCTCGGCCTGGCGCGGAATCGCTACTCCGGCGCGCATCGTGCACCACACGCCGTTTTTTGACGTCACTCGTACACCGTAGCAACTGTGCTTTGCACAGGTACCGCCAGAGCGGCAACTCGTGCTCGCAGCGGCCGTGGCCGATTATCTCTCCGTATGTTTCGCCATATGCTTCGAGAAGGCAAGTGTTGCAGGGGGCGGCAGAAAGTGAGATGGGCAGATAAGATCAACAAGTTTGCGGGGATAAATCGGTCGCAGTTAGCACAGGACCGGGGTAATTGGTGATTAATGGGAGAGGCCTTTGCCCTGCAGTGGGCGTAGATAGGCTGGTGATGATGATAATGGTGACAATATTTCGTCCAGCGTCGGCACTTATTCACCGCAACACCAATTATTTTTCTTAAAGGCGGTAATCTTTGTTGGGCTACTTAAACGCAAAAATTTTGGTCTGTCTGTATGTCGGTTTGTCTGTAAGTCTGTCTGCCTGTAAAATTCCAGCCAGCCGGCCAAAGTAAAACGGAATCTGTACAATAGGTGTATACACCCAAAGCTATATATAAACGTCCAAGTCAGGTGTCCGTGTTCATACTTTTCAACATTGTCAAACAAAAACAATACAATACGCAGATATGAGGCAGAAATTAATGTATAAGTCATAATTTTGAGTTAATTTATAAAAAATTCATGGATGCTTGATTTTAGCAATAGAAATTCTACATCCACTACAGAAAAAAATTCCCTGATTCGCCTGCCGTCTCCCGCACCGCTATTCCTTCTTGTGGCATTTTACAAACTCATAAGGAAACAGTTTCTAGACCCACTGGATAGGTTCCACAATCCTGTTGCAACGGACGTGGAGAAGAGCAACGCGGTTCTATAAACGCTGAACTGGGGCGCCTCGATTCACGCGCGTCTCAGCGGTGTGGCAACGCTGGCATCGAGGCGCCGTGCCTGGTGCAGTTGAACGCGGTAAATTTAAACTGACTTAAGCAAACCGGTAGCGTGAGTTCCTTGGAAGGCACGTGACGGGAGAGGAACAGCATGAGATCTGAGCGGGAAAGTGAAGGGAGTCATTGAATGCGTGATGAACAACGCGTGATGTGGATGTCCGCGCGCTATCCGAAATAAGCATCAGGGCAGAGAGACTAAATGCGTATTTCCTCAGGTAATTATACACAGTATGCCGCATGCCGTGAAAATCGAAAGGGTGGTGGTGTTTTGGTGTTCCTGAAAGATTGCTGGTTATCATGCAATATTGGCACGAACCATGTATTGGGTTTGTTTACTTATGTTTTGTGTTTGCCGCCCAGCCGCACGAGGCTTTGTTATCTCGGTACCAAGTAAAGCGCTTGTTGAGTTCTTTATTTTTATATGCCGCACTGGTTGTCTTATTCGTTCGGGGGAGTGTTTTGTCCTAACGTCACTAGCCTAGAATAAGCATCTGTGATACACGATGTTCTCTACGTAATTCGACGGTTCGATAAATATTTTTGGGGAAAGATAAATACCCGCAGAGCTGACGCCGCAGAATTCGGTTTTTCCGGCACTCACCTGCGCACGCCACTTTGTTGAGTCCTGCTTCATCGCCTGTGCATTTTTTAGTTGTCAGGGGAGCACAACTTCGCGCCAATAAGCTGGTTTTTTCCTTTAAGCCCACTGCTTCATCTTTGGGTTCGTGAAATCTGGTGAGGGTGCAGGGTACATAACCCTACACCCTCTTCCAGTCGTCAACCAAGCCCAACTTGGGCCAGCCACCGACAGCAAGGCCTAAAGCCGGAGTTTGGACTACTGCCGCATAAAGTGCAGGCGGGAGACGTCACAGCGGGTGCCATGGACAAGGTATCCCGGATAAAAACGCAGCGACCACTCCTTTAGTTCTGCAGCAACCCCGAGAGCCACCGTCATTTCACGGGTAACCTACGGAAGATCGTGACAAATAGCTGGAACTTCTATAAAGGTTCCCGACTTTTAACCGATTGGATCACGACAAACACTGAGGCACGCGTTTTTGTATCCTGAAGATTTCGCACACGTTTGGTTCCAGAACCATCAACGTACGCTGACGGCCTTGGAGTTATTCAAGACCGAGCTTTCGAAAACGTTCACGACTCTGGTACGCAAGGAACGGACCGAGCAGCTGCTGGAGACACGCACGCAGCTTCTCAAAGAAACCGTGCTCGTTTTTGCTGAGGAGTTTAAGTGGCGTTTTCACCGTGCGGACCCAGAAATGAGCGATCAAATGAAGCTGAGGTTTCTCGTGCGAGGGTTTAAGGAAGAGCTTTTCACATTCGTTGTCCGCAACCCCCCGAATAGTGTGGCTGAATTCCCGTCTCAGGCGGCGGCGTTGGAGAAGACGCTTGAAATAGGAACAATGCAGAACGAGCGCCAATCAATGCGCTGGTCTCGTAGATTATTGATGCCGGCGCTATTAGCTCCGACTCACTACGCGAGACCATCCGTGCAGTGGAGAGGGAGGAGCTTCTAAAACTTTTGCCAGCGACTCCGCAACCTCAAGGGGCCGCCTTCACCGACGTGATCCGCGAAGAAGTTCAACACTGCTGCTGAGCACGAGGTCGCGGGCTCGATTCCCGGCCGCACCGGCCGCTTGGACGCGAAAAGCAAAAACGATCGTGTGTACGAGATATCGGCGAACGTTAAACATTCCCAGGCGGTCAACAATAACCCGGAGCCCCCCACTACGGAGCGCCCCATCACCTGCGTTGCGTCGGTGCTTTAAACCTTACAATAAATTATTCAAGACGTGTAACACAATTTGGGGGTCTGCGACGTCCGAAGCGCCCCACGGGCCACAAGCCAACACCTACTCCACTGCTCTTCGTCCACCTCGCCCACCTTTAACTCGTCGTCAGCAGGCCCACCGTACCTCCACCCACTGTCGACCGCCCGACCCCCCGTAGTCCAAAGCCAGATGAAGGGAAAACGGGGGTATGGTAATCATCCGCTGGCGTATGGTTATCCCCGGTAATTGTGTCCGCTGTCCTACAACTGCGGAGAGGTGGACCACATCTCCCGTCGCTGCCCGTACAAGAAGCTCGGTTTGCTAGGGTTCTCCGTCGACGTACCACACCTTCTACCCGGTGTTACAAATCGGCCAGCGCCAGAGTACTGTCCCGCATCACTCCTCGGCTGTGCGGCGAAGCCCCTGCGTGCTCCTTCGAAAACAGGCGCAACCATGTCAGTGGCAAGTTGCGACAAGCCGCGTCAGACGCTTCGCTCTCAGCGCATCAAAACTTCGGCGGCTGGCGGCGTGGCTCGTCTCCACGCTCTTCAAGGACACAGAGGCCCCGTCGATCGCGACGGAGTCCTCCTCTCTCCCCTCTCTCGGACTCAACGTGCCCGTGCCCGAGGCTATGAACGGCTTACGAACTCTGGAAAGAGTGTTGTGCGTGTTCCCACTTGTTGCGTTTGACCATTATCGCTTTTGGGTATAAATAGAGCTGCCCAAACGTTGTAACTCATTCCTGTTAGAGCAGCGAATCGATGTTGTCGCTCTGCTCGAGTCCTGTATTGTAACCTCGCCCGTTGGGGCATTGTTCTTTGGCTTCGGCTCACCTCTCGCTATGAAGTAAACAGTTACGTTAGCCTACGGCTTCTGGACTTCTTCACAGCTGCAACAGCGGCTGGCCGCTCGCATCATACACGCTACCACTCGTATGTCGGAGGCCACGGAGCTCGGATCGGGTGCCCCCACCCGGTCGCAACAACTGGTTGGCAGCGGTCGGATGGCAACTTCGTAACACCTGAAGCCAGCGGTGTGAGACCCAACACCACGGACGTCAAGGCGGCTTCGGACTTCGCAGAATTCACAGCGGTCAAGGGTGAGTGCGGGACTTTTCTTCACTGAGTTTTACCAGGCTTCTGAGGATAGCTGGTAGGGCGTGTGTTTTTGTCGCGTGGGTTATTCGCGCAAAACATTTTTGGAGAAGTGGGAAAGCAGTACTTTAGACCGGCCATGAATTTGGAGTCGTTGAAAAAACCGGAGTTGTTGGAGCTTGCAAAAGAGTTGCGCTTGGATGTTACGGACGCGCTGAGAAAGCCAGAGCTGATACAGGCTATACTCGCTGTCGGGGCTGACGATGAGGAGCTGTCGGAATGCATTGAGCTGATGAATGGCAGGGAGACCGCGAAACGTCAGGCCGCCGATGCAGAGGCAGAGGCTGTGCGCAGGTGTGAGGAACGCGAGGAAAGAAAGCGAGTACGGGAGCTCGAAAGGCAGAAACAAGAACAGGAACGCCAGGAAAGAAAGCGCAAAGAGGAACGCGAGGAAAGAAAGCGAGATGAGGTACACGAGGAAAAGATGCGATGATGCGCCCTCGATATCGAGTGAATTCGAAGGGAAAGAAAGAGGCTCGAAAGAGAGAGACTCCAACGGGAGAACAAGCACCTAGAGTACAAATTCAACTCGAGCAGGAAGAAGCGAAGCCTGAGTTTGAATTGTTGCTCGAAAAAGACCTCGTTGTCGGGGAAAGCACCGTGCCAGCGCTGCCAGCAGCAGACGCTCGGGAGCGCGAGTCGGAGGTGACGGTTACAGCCCAGCAGCGCGTCAAGGTTGCTGAGAGAGATAACGAAGGCGCATTAGCTCAGAGTGTCGGCAGAGACGGCAGAGGGCAGTGCGTGTCCACTGAGTGGGATAATGTGCCGGCGTTTATTTTGGAGATCTCGGCGGAGTGTTCGGATGGTTCAAATTCGCGGGAGGCCTTGGGAACGGCTACCGGTCTGAACATGAACATTTCGCGAGATAGCGAGGTTTCGCTGGAGTGCGTATACCATGAGGTTACCGAGCGGCCACACGAGTCCGCTGAAACGGAAGTTGTTCCTTCGGACGGTAGTGCGGAAACGAGCGATGTGGTGGCAAAGCCTGCAGCCGAGGCAGCGAACGGTTTGCATGGTTCAGTTGGGAGAAATGACGATCTCGCCACTGAGCAAGCCGATTCCGTCCTGCCACTGGCTCAGGTACCTGACCTCGAGCAACGGCCAGCCGAGCTCGTAGAGATACAGGAGTCACGGGCGGCTGAGCCGTCTTTTGAGACAGGGCAGCTTGGATCTAGCGTAGCCTTGACAGCCGCAAAACAGAACGAAAACACCCTTCGGTGTTCGCTTGCTGAGGCTGTCGCCGAAATCGCGAGGGGTAACGAGGTAGCGACTGTTCGAAGCTTCCAGGTTTCTAATGAGCACGTCGTGCCCTTTTCACTCCAAGCTGAAGCTCCCGATGATGGGCCAACATCGGCTGAGAGAGTTGAGGTTCCGGTGTCGCCTGTGGCTGAGCCGAAGTCGGGAACCGACCGGCCTAGAGGAGAGAACGTAAACGCGTTCCGGCGTTTGCTTGCCGAACGCGTTCGTAAGATGGCGAGCAACGAGGAGATAGCGAAAACTTCCGCGGGTACTTGCGGCGCGTGTTTCAGTGCAGGCACGCGAAGGGGCAAAGCCGTGAGCTCGCATCGCGGCAGGGGGACGCCGCCTACAAAAAGGAGTGCGCGCCTCTCGTTTGAACGTTGGAAAATCTCGTTCGCTCCTCCGCGCGCTCGACCTTTGTCGAACAAGACGACCGGTGTCCTTTCACGCGGTCGCAGCAGCGTTCAGAGAACGGGCGCACCTAAGGTACCGTACAAAAAGGGGAAACTGAATAGCAATGCTGATGGCTTAAGTCGGAGTCCCTAAGGCAAGAAATGGCCTGTAGACGCCTGACTTTCTCAATTTCATTATGTTTCCTGACGCAGGTTTCACCCTTTACGATTACATTTCTTTTGTGTATGGGACATTTCCAATCAAGCGAAATGTCACCTTTCAGGTTTGTCACTTGTCTAAAGTACTGCTGGGCAAAAATATAACTAGAGTAGTTAGTTATTAGCGTATTTTATCGCAACTAAAAGCCTGGTAGATCTTCAATGTTGATTTGTCTTCGCACTTGCCGGCGATGCGGTTGTGTCTTCCTGTGTTGTTCTGTTGCTTGCCTGACCAAGCCAGAGACGTTCTTGGGGAGCCACTACTCGTCCAGTGACCCGCCCGGTGAAGCTCCAGCACGGTGTCGTACAGACAAGGCCTGGAGTCGAGCGTCTGCCGAGCACTTCCCTTCGACAGCATCCCTCCGGACAACGGTTGAAGACCCTTGTTCATCGGGACCTCGGACCCCCGGCGGAGAAGCTGTTACGAATCGGCCAGCGCCATCGTACTGTCCCGCATCACTCCTCGGCTGTGCGGCGAAGCCCCTGCGTGCTCCTTCGAAAACAGGCGCAACCATGTCAGTGGCAAGTTGCGACAAGCCGCGCCAGACGCTTCGCTCTCAGCGCATGAAAACTTCGGCGGCTGGCGGCGTGGCTCGTCTCCACGCTCTTCAAGGACACAGAGGCCCCGTCGATCGCAACGGAGTCCTCCTCTCTCCCCTCTCTCGGACTCAACGTGCCCGAGGCTATGAACGGCTTACGAACTCTGGAAAGAGTGTTGTGCGTGTTCCCACTTGTTGCGTTTGACCGTTATCGCTTTTGGGTATAAATAGAGCTGCCCAAGCGTTGTAACTCATTCCTGTTAGAGCAGCGAATCGATGTTGTCACTCTGCTCGAGTCCTGTATTGTAACCTCGCCCGTTGGAGCATTGTTCTTTGGCTTCGGCTCACCTCTCGCTACGAAATAAACAGTTACGTTAGCCTACGGCTTCTGGACTTCTTCACGGCTGCAACAGCGGCTGGCCGCTCGCATCATACACGCTACCACTCGTATGTCGGAGGCCACGGAGCTCGGATCGGGTGCCCCCGCCCGGTCGCAACACCGGGCAGCATTGTCCTGAGGTCCAGAAATATTTGTCCAACACCAACCGAGATCCAGTGCGCTTCAACCGTTCGCCATTGCCTTTCCCATACTGAACATGAAGCCATCGAAGCAACACAGACTTCACGCGCTGGAGATCTCCTAGCCCTCGCAGGCGAAACGAACAGCATCAACTTCTGGAGGTGAAGTTGCACAGCGGCGGAATAACGAAAACCCGGCAACGACGCAACGACGCCCCGATGAATGCAATTCCCATTTACCCTCAACCCGACAACACGATCTAACCTTAACGTGTTTCCCAAACACCAAGACTCCAACACGGCGCGACGCGTTCCCGACATGACCGAGCCTTCTGCTGAGATGACGACCACGATTACGCATAGTGCTCAACCGTCAACACGCACAAGTTCAAATACGACGGCCAGATGCACGCCGACCTCGAGGAAGACGATGTGCGACGTCCAGTTGTCCATCGACGACTTCGATGCAGTAGCTCTCATAGGCATGTGAGCCGACTACTCAGTAATGAGCGCATCATTTGCGTCTAAGATGAAACACGGTACGACCAAATGGGATGGTCGACGCCTACGCACAGCACGAGGCCATCTCGTAACGCCATTAGCATCGCGCGTCACCCGAAACGGTACCACGTACCCTGCTGTGTTCGTAATTTTGCCCAACTGGCCCTGCGACGTAATTGTTAGAAATCACTTTCTGACGGAAAACGGTGCACTAATTTATCCGCAGACGAAGTCGACAACATTTCCCTCTGATCACTCTATTCCATGACTCCGGAAACGAAACACTGTGAAGCTGCGAGGATCGCCGATGCTCACGTCACCCTGCCGCCCCTGCCGCGATTACCGTATACTGTAACGATGCTGCTCCTGACGTCGAAGCTGTTGAAGACAGAGATCAAGTCTTGCTTTTCGATGACTGTGTCGCTGCCGCAAGATGCACTGCCCGCATTAAGCAATGCGAATCCAACGTTTTGGTCACAAATTTCACCGACGAGCACTAAAATTTAAATAAGGGCGATGAAATTGCGTTCCTCGAAGAAACGCAAGAATCGTGTGATGTGATAGGAGTCGCCGACTTTGAACGCGCGCCCGAAGGTTTCTTCAATCATCCGTATCCCATCGACGTGAACCCGGCGCTAACGCAAGAGAATCGAAACAAAAATATTGGATTTGTTGCGTAGCTACAGCGAGTGTTTTTCGTCGATCTCAAAATTACGTCAAACGGTTCTAGCGAAGCACCGAATAATAACCGAATATGGAGCCCAACCTAACCGACAGTAAACGTATATCGTGTCTTCACACGAGCTGGAAGCCATCCGGGCACAAGTAGAAAACATGCTCAGCGACGATATTACACGGCCATCGAAAAGCCGCTGGGCTGCGCCGATCGTACTCGTGAAGAAAAAAGACGGCACATTAAGATTCTGCGTTGACTACTGGCCGCTCAACAAAATTGCCAAAAAGGACGTGTACCGCTGCCCCGAATCGACGACACCCTCGACCACTTCAGGCACGCGAAGTACTTCTATTCCATGGTCTGAAGACAGCCTACTGGGAAATCAAAGTGACAAACGAGACAGAGTGAAAACTGAATTCATAATCCCAGATGGCCTATACAAGTTTATGGTGATGCCTTTTGGGCTGGGCAAGGCACCAGTGACATTTCAAAGAGTCCTGAACACACTGATAGCTGACCTGACGTGATACGTGGCTATTCGTGACGTGGCTATTCGTACGTCGGTGTTAACGCTGAAAACTGAAAGGTGCCTATTCGCGTACGAGGAACTCCAGTATTTGGGCCACGTTGTCAACGCCGCGGGTGTCCTGCCTGACCTGGCGATAACTTCAGCCATAGCGAATTTCCCGAAACCCAGAGACATGAACGCGGTGTGAAGATTTCTGGGCCTGCGTGCGTGCTACCAGCTCTTCTTTCAAAACTTCCCACGTATTGCAGAGTCACTCAGGCGCTTGACGAAAGAAAGCACACCTTTCGGCAGGAAAAACGCCCAAGAGGAAGCATTCCGCGAGGTGCAACCGCTATTGCAAAGCCCGCCCGTGCTCGCCAATTTCGACGAAAACGCCGAAATGGTTATGCACCAGGACGCCAGTATTATAGGCTTGGGTGCCGTCCTCGTCCAAAACCTCAGCGGTAGCGAGAAAGTAGAAAGAAACTATTGTGCAGCACATTTCAAAATTTCGCGCATACGTGTATGGTAGACCATTCAATGTTGTGACAGACCACCATACACTGTGTAAGCTCCTCAATTTGAAGGCCCATCTGGCAGTCTTGGGCGGTGGAGCTAGCGCCTGCAAGAGTTCGACGTTACAATCGTCAAATATGGGAGGAAGGGCGGCTACGCCGACTGCATGTCTCACCCCCCATCGACCCACCACCACAAGACGACGATGAAAATAGCGCGGTCTTCGGAGTTGCGACGGAGAGCGGTCTAGATGCCCAGCAGCGTGCCGACACCGAGTTACGTGTCATAATTGACTAGCTCGAAGGATGCAACACCGCCGTTCCGAGGGCCTTCAAACGCAACTACCAGCAATCAGCATCACAAATTTGATCCTCCTATAGAAAAATTCCAACAGTGGAACGAGAACCAATTATCTTCTTGTCATCCCCGCAGACTGACAGGATGACATTTTAGAAGCGTGCCACGACGACCTGTCTTCCGGGCATGTCGTAACAGCTCGCCCTATTGGAAAGATCACGATGACGCATTACTCGCCCCATCTTACAACCGATGTGTCTCATTACGCCAGGATCCGCCGTAACTGCCAGCGACGAAAAACGCCGCCGACGAGACCCGCCGGACTTTTGCAGCCCAGAGCCGTCCCATCGGAACCCTTGGAACAGATTGGAATGGACCTTCCAGGCCTGTTCTCTACGTCACGATCCGAGAGCAGGTGAATTTTTGTAGCGACAGGATACATAACGTGCTACACTGATACCGCCGCTCTTCCCGGAGGACTGCAAAAGAAGTCGCGAAGTTCTTCATAAACAGAGTTTTTCTGCGTCATGGAGCGCCTGAAGTCCTAATCACAGACCCAGGAACGGCATTTACTTTGGAGCTTATGCGAGGAATCTTACGCTGCAGCAACACAGTTTACCGAAGAACGATGGCATACCACCCCCAATTAAGAATAGGAATTGTTTTGAGCCCATGTACGTGGGGTTGATTCCGGGCCGCGAGGCCGCTTTTTTGATGGAGGTGAAAATCAAAAAGCCCAGTGTACCCGATGTCAGCGCGCGTTAAAGATCCCTAGATGCTCAAAACATAATCCGGTGCCCTACACTACGGCGCGCCTCATCTCTTGCGTTCTGTCGGTGCGTTAAATTCTATAACCAACCAACCAAAGATACAACCAACCAAAGAATCAATCAATCAATCAATCAATTCAATCAATCAATCAATCAATCAATCAATCAATCAATCAATCAATCAATCAATCGCGGAATTCGTTTGATGGGTAATTCCAACTTTCGATTGTATGGCCTGAATGACGTCTTTTTGTGTTCGTTTTTCATCTGAGTCCAACAAAGCAATTACTGTTTTTCGGAATTCGGCTTGTAGCAACTTGTTATCAACCGTACACGGGTTACACAGAATTCGTCTACGCTACTATACCTCATACTTACATTATCACCTGATACCATTTCAACCATAACACATTTTGCTGGGTTAAGTGACCGCTATATACTGCAATTTTCGCTTGCGTTCACATTCATTCATTCATTCAGAGTACCCCTAAAGGCCCTCTAGGCGAGGGTATTACATCAGATAAATCAGATAAATTGGGAACATGGCTCGCAAGACCTCAAGAATTTGCTTGACACTTTTGCGCCCATAATATTGGCTGAAAAAGAAAACAATATAACGCGAAAACAAACAACAGAGAACATAACAAGTGGCAGCGTATGCAGAAATAACCTGCAGCAAGAGCAAGAGAAACGTAGCAAGCTATTCCTACAATTTATGCAAGAGGTAAAAACTGCAGAAAAAAATTCCAGTTAGTGTCCGTAGTGTGCAAGAGCTGCAAGAATTTCATCATCATCATCATCATCACCAGCCTATCTACGCCCACTGCAGGGCAAAGGCCTCTCCCAGTATTCTCCAATTACCTCGGTCCTGTGCCAACCGTGGCCAATTTATCCCCGCAAACTTCTTGATCTCATCTGCCCATCTAACTTTCTGCCACCCCCTGCAACGCTTGCCTTCTCTAGTGTGATGTTATGGCAGGTTCAGGGCCGTAGTGGGAGCGGCTCTCAAGTGACGAGGCAGGTGACCAAATTCAAACAACGGAAATATTTATAAAAAAAAAATAAAGGCAGAAAAAGGAAGGGGGAAAAAATGAATAAAGATGCCGCGAGTCCGGCGTGGCACGCGAATACGCTGTCGCTGTCAGAAGGGTCCGAGTCCAAGCCGCGCGAAATCGCTCAAGGGCCTCACAGTTTTTTGGCGGCGGCGGGAGCGGCAGCGGGTAGAAGCTCCGGTCGAGGCGGCTACTGCTGGCGGTTGTTGTCGTTGACGCGGCGTGGCCCCGGCATCCGAGCACAGTCACCGCGCCATGACGACGTTACCGTTGGTCTGCCCGAGAAGCTGGTCGGCGGGAACACGAGCAGTGCTTGGGGTAGCGCTCCCGCAGTCCGGGCGACTGCCGCTGAAGCGCAGGGTCCTCACAGGATCGGCGTACCCGCAGTCCGGTCGACTGCCGCTGGTCCGCCAGGCTACCACGGGGTAGACGCTCCGCTGGTTGCCCTCGATCGCTTCTCGATCCTTCTGGAACCCCCGAGCCTCGTTCCTCCTCTTTCTCCCTTGTCTCGAGCCCCCTTTTGATCTTCTTTCTCTTCACTTTGCTACTCGCACGCTTGCTGCGCCTTTTCCCCGCCGTTTTTTCCTTGTATTTCCCGCGCCCAGGGCACTTCATGACACTAGGGATAAACTCAGTTACCCTTAATGACCAGCGGTTATCTCGCCTTCGCATTGCATGCCCTGCCCACGTCGATTTCTCCTTCTTAATTTCTACTAATATGTCTTTAACACCAGTTTGCTCCCTGACCCACTCCGCTCTCTTCTTGTCCCTTAATGTTACACCTAGCATTTTCCGCTCCATTGCCCGCTGAGTCGTTCTCAATTTAAGTTGAACCCTCTTAGTGAGCCTCCAAGTTTCTGCCCCGTAGGTGAGTACCGGTAAGATGCAGCTGTCATACACTTTCTTCTTCAGCGACAATGGTAGGCTGCTATTCATTATCTGAGAATGTCTGCCATATGCACCCCACCCCATTCTGATCCTTCAAATTATCTCTGCCTCGTGGTTGGGATCTGGGGTCACAACTTGGCCTAAGTAGATATATTCGCTTACCACTTCCACTGCCCCGCCACCTATCTCAAACTGCTGTGCTGTCCCGAGGTTATTGGTCATTACTTTAGTTTTCTGCACATTAATTTTCAGGCCCACAGTTCTACTCTGTTCGCCCAGTGCGGAAAGCATGCTTTGCAATTCGTCCCCCGAGTTACTTAGCAACGCAACGTCATCAGCAAATCTGAAGTTACTGAAGTATTCTCCATTAACCCTTACTCCCACCTGTTCCCAATTCAGCGGTCTGAATACTTCTTGTAAGCATGCTGTGAATAACATTGGAGAGATTGCGTCTCCTTGTCTGACACTCTTCCTTATAGGTATTTTACTGCTCTCCCTATGGAGGATGATGGTAGCTGTAGACCCATTGTAGATATCCTCTAGTATTCTTAAGTATTGCTCATCTACCCCCTGTTTCCGTAATGCCTGAATGACTGCTAGGGTTTCGACCGAGTCAAAAGCTTTCTCATAATCTATGAAGGCTAAAGATAGGGGTTCATTATACTCAGCGCACTTCTCTATCACCTGATTGATCGTGTGAATATGGTCCATTGTTGAATAACCTTTACGGAACCCTGATTGTTCTTTAGGTTGACTAAAATCTAAGGTTGCAGAGATTCGGTTAGCGATTACCTTGGTAAATACCTTGTAGACGACTGACAGTAAGCTCATCGGCCTGTTTTTTCAAGTCCATCATGTCGCCTTTCTTATGGATTAGGATGATGTTCGCGTTCTTCCAAGATTCCGGTACCATTGCGGTCATTAGGCATTGTGTATACAGGTTTGCCAGTTTTTCAAGTACAATTTCTCCGCCATCCTTCAAGAGGTCTGCTGTTATCTGATCCTCACGAGGTGCTTTGCCCCCTTTCATTTCTTTCAAAGCCTTCCTTACTTTTTCGGTCGTTACTGGTGGGATGTCTATCTCCTCTTAACTACTGTCTCGTTAGGCATTATCCTGTATGTCCCGGCTACTGTACAGATCTCTATAGAACTCCTCGGCCACTGTGACTATTTTACCCTATTTGTGATGACATTGCCTTGCTTATCCTTAAGTGCATACAGCTGATTTTTCCCCACGCCAAGACGTCTCTTCACTGCTTTCAGGCTACCTCCGTTTTTAAATGCATAGCATTTTAGTAACTCACAATGTCACGCGGCGTTGGCGTGCCTTGTCGTAGTCCGCATGCGCGTCTTGTCGTAGTCCGCATGCGCGCCTTGTCGTAGTCCGCAGGCGCGCCTTGTCGTAGTCCGCAGCCAGGAAGAAATAACAGTTTCCGGCGCCCGGTTTCGAACCCATGACGCCGCGGGCGTTCCGGAACGCAAGGTGCCCGGCGCCCTACCGACCGAGCCACGAAACCGACACAGATTTCGATGCACCAAACGCGCCTTATATCCTTCACTCATTTCTCGTTTGTTTCGAAAGCGCCACAAGTTGTCCCGCGCCTCCAAAAGATGGCGACACGGGTCCCGCGATCAAGAGATACGACTTGCCGGCGCACCCCCTCGGAAATGCTGTGCATTTGATCGTGCCCCTCGCGAGGGGGATGTCTTTTTTGCTTGGGAAATTTGCGGGAATGGCTAGGGGCACCTCTTTTTTCTTTTTAGAACGTATTCGATCTTCTCCATATTATACTTCCGTATGTCAGCTGTCTTCCGCTTATTGATTAACTTCGAGAGCTCGGCTAGTTCTATTCTGTCAGCTGCGGTAGAGATTCTTATGGTCTGCCGTTCCCTGATTAGATCTCTCGTCTCCTGTCAAAGTTTACCAGTATCCTGTCTAGCCATAGTGCCCCCGACTTCTACTGCACACTCCGTGATAAAGGGTGTAAGGTTGTCGCTGGCTTCCTGTGTCGTAAGCTCGGCTTCCATGTTAAGGGCGGAATATCGGTTCTGCGGCGCGATACTGAATTCTTCTACTTTACGTCTTACTGTTAGCTCCTTTATTGGCTTCTTTCGTACTAGCTTGTTGCGGTCCCTCCTCAAATCTAGCCTAATTCGAGATCTTACCATACGGTGGTCACTACACCTTACCCTTCTGAGCAGTTCCACATCCTGCACAACGCCAGGGTAATCGCATAATATGAAGTCTATTTCATTTTTGTGCTCCCCATTCGGGCTCATCAAGGTCCACTTCCGACTCTCCCGTTTACAGAAGAAGGTATTCATTATGCGTAGGTTATTCCGTTCTGCAAACTCAACTAGTAGGTCCCCCCTGCTGTTTCTACAGCCCAGACCATAGTTCCCAACTGCCTTGTCTCCAGCCTGATTCTTGCCTACTTTAGCATTGAAGTCCCGCATAACTACGGTATACTGTGTTTTTACTTTAGCCATTGCTGATTCCACATCTTCATAGAAGCGTTCCACTACTTGGTCGTCGTGGCTGGATGTGAGCGCGTAGCCCTGCACCACCTTGAGCTTGTACCTCTTATTGAGCCTAATTACAAGACCTGCGGCCCTTTCGTTAATGCTATAGTATTCGTCTATGTTGCCAGCTATGCTTTTATTGACTAGAAATCCCACTCCCAGTTCTCTTCTGTCCTCTAGACCACGGTAACATAGGACGTGTCTATTTTTCAGCACCGTAAAGGCTTCACCCGTCCTCCTAACCGCGCTAAGCCCTATTACATCCCATTTAATGCCCTCTAATTCCTCGAACAACACCTCGAGACTTGCTTCGCTAGATAAAGTTCGCGCGTTAAACGTTGCCAGGTTCAGATTCCACTGGCGGCCTGTCCGGGTCCAGGGATTCTTAGCACACTCTGCTACGTCACAGGTCTGACCGCCGCCGTGGTCAGTGGCTTCGCAGCCGCTGGGGACTGAGGGCCGAGGGTTAATTGGCGTATTCATGGGAGGTTGTGGCCGTTACTACACCAGGGTGGCCAATCCTGCTCTGGTGAGGGAGTGCGTTGCCGGCAATGGTCGCCGGGATCAGGCAGCACCCCAAGCCCCAATGTGCAATTCCAGAATTGCGTAGTTTTTTTTTAACGCGAGTGGCTTATTCTGTTTTCGGAGCTGGCTTTTAACTACTGGGCGCGGGCCAACGCGGTTACACACAGGTATTTCTATTTTTTGGCCCATCGTAAAAATGGCAGCTACAGCTAGTATATTTTTGTTCAGCAGCACAGCTCAGCTACCGGCCAACCACAGTTATTCCCAATCTTCATGTACGGAACTTGTCGCCAAGCTACACTCATCACATTCCTCGTAGAATTCTTTGTCACACTACTCGTCTCACCTCTCGTTGCTCAGCTTTCAGTCCCATGTCCCTTCAAGTTACGTGCTGAACATCCAATCGCACTCCTTGTTGACATCCGAAACATATGTCACTCTACTCGTTGATTGGCCGATGCCTCGTTGAAATCGCAATACAGTAGCCGACCGATTTCTCGGACCTGGAGGGAATTAAAAATAGCCAGAATAAAAGAGCAGTAAAAAAAACCCGTTAGTCATTACTTCTATGGGATGACTGGCAGTTTCTCAGGAAAGTCCGAAATATCCAGCAAGTCCGAATTTTCATAGTCCGCAAAAACAGTCAGCCACAGTACTTACCTCCACATAATCTAGCGTTCAACAGCATTGAATTCAGTATGTATGCAAAAAGTTCAGCAACGTTAGTTTGCATTCTGCAGAAGAAAGCATTATGGAGGCATATGTTGGGTACATTATCTGAATACTAGCTAATTCTGTTTGTGGAAATGTGGGGTTGGCAACGAATAAAAGGAAAGAAACACACACACAGGCTAGCTTCCAATGTAAAATACCCGGGGGATCCAAGCTCCTTTTGAAGGAAGTCTCCAAGCATGTTGCAAGTGGAAAGATTTCAGTGTTTTCTATGCAACTACAAACCGTTCAGGTCAGAAAAGACTGAGAAAACTTTTGTGGCTTTTCACAATACAGCTTTAGCAATTTAATAATGCCGTAACAGAATAAAAATGTTTGTTTTAAAAAATAAAAACTTAAAAATTAAAAACCAACAAACAGTACTTCACCGAGCATGACACACACTCACTCATACTGATGCGGTGCAAGGGTGCGCTGGCCATTTTTGTCGCATTTAAAAGTGTACAGAAATCGGCATAATTTATTCGCTCAATGTCCAAGGGGCACAAAACCACAGCTGGGCCAGAAGTTGGGAAGGGTTTGGTTTCACACAGGATACTATGGCCACATATAGCGCCTCCAGTGGAACTGAACAGTAAGCAGCAAGCCTCGCACATCACGAAAATCTTAACTATGCCTGCAGTCAGCCTTATCTTGCACTTTTGCGTCTACACGCATGATATCAGACTTCAAGAGAGACCAGCAAGGCGCAAGTATTAATTGACGCCGAGAACTTCACTCTCTCGGCTAATTCAGACATGTTGAAAAAACTCGCAAGTAGACGCACACGTTTTGCAGTAAGCACAAAAGCGTCGAAGCAGTGTAGGCCATTCCACACTTCCACTTCCGTTTCCGACATTTGTTGCAGCACGTTTTGGATAGTATCAATTACCCGTGGCACCACAAAAGGGCACTGGTGCGAAATGTCAGTTTGAAGACTGCGCCCGATACGAGCCGGTGCTATTAGGATGCAATGGTATAGCGAGAAGATCTGCCGGCACTGATGAGCCTTTCCCGAAATTCTTCGGGGCCGATCCTGGGGGCTCCCTGCG
This sequence comes from Haemaphysalis longicornis, assembly GCF_048455015.1. Lineage (NCBI taxonomy): Eukaryota > Metazoa > Arthropoda > Arachnida > Ixodida > Ixodidae > Haemaphysalis > Haemaphysalis longicornis. The sequence continues at coordinate 649,676 of NW_027526410.1, read as the reverse complement.
GCTTTGCTCCCTGCCACAAAAGGTCACAGTGGACGACCTCATCCTTGCAGCCCGGCCTCCCGACCATGTAGTCCAGGGTCACCTCGTCGCCCTTCTTGAGGAGCTCGTTTAGGTCATCCAGGACGACCTCCCCATCCTTGAAGAAGCAGTCCATGGTGAACTCTATCTCCCTGACCACTTTGCGCTCTTTGACCGTGACTGCGGCAATGCACTCGAGGGCTCGCACAACGGTCCCTCTGACCCCCACGTAAATGGACACCGGAGGCTCGTCCCCAGCGACGCCTTCCGTGGCCTGTGCCGAAGGCGCAGGCCACAGCAGACAGACAGAGCAGACAGACAGAGACAGACAGAGCTACCGTTGGTGGAGAACGTGATTCGCATGATTCAGGTGCTGAAGTTGCCACGGGAGACGAAGCAAGAATTTATTGGAATCTTTTTCGGTGGCAACATGTGCTGACAAGTCATTTCACTCAACAATGGTGCGCGGTATGAATGATTGTGCGAAACGAAGTGAATGACATTGTGGGCGTTTAACTTTATTGGGGTGATCGCGTCGTGGAAAGGGAGCAGAGGGGCTTTCAAAAAATTTTTCACGCAATGGCGGGTGGTTATAAAGCTTGTGAAAAAGTGATAAGCGCGCATGTTTCCGGCGCAGGGCCAAATCAACTAGTTCAGCATGGTTTTTCAAGTTAGTGACGCTGGAAAAGGAAGAATAATAAGAGAAAATAAACCGAGCAGCATGGGTTTGCATGGATTCAATATTTGATGCGCTGTAGGCTTGATGAGGGTCCCAAATTGCGATAGCATACTCTAATTTAGGGCGAATTAAAGTGGTGAAAGCAATCTTTTTAACTGTGATGGAGCCTGTTTTAAATTACGTTTTACCAACCCAAGCGAACGGTTAGTGCTTGCAAGAGTGAGTTCGACGTGGTGCTGCCATGTTAGATCCTGCTGAAAGTGAAGGCCAAGTTACTTGTAAGAAGATGTGAACTCAAGTGGCGCATTATTCAAGAAGTAATAAGTGGGAATACGGTTAGTAGCGTTAGTAAAGGACATAAACTTAGTTTTAGAAACGTTTAGTGACATAAGCCAGGTTAAACACTAGAAGTTAATTTTGTCCAGATCAGATTGCAAGGTTGAACGGTCGGAATCAGAGGAAATGGTACGATATATTACGCAGTCATCTGCAAACAGTCTAACTTGAGAGGATACAGAGTTGGGAGGGTCATTAACATAGACACGGAAAAGGAGAGGACCAAGGACGCTACCCTGGGGGACGCCAGAAGTTACCGGAACATAGGAAGAATTTGCATTCATAGCAAAGGTGAATTGGAACCTGGAGGATAGGAAAGCTTCAATTCATCTAAAAACGTCCGGGTGAAGGTTAAGTTGTGCCAGTTTCAGTATTATTCTGTGGTGAGGAACGCGATCTAAAGCTTTAGCGAAATCCAATAAAACCACGTCGACCTGGCATCCGGCATCCGTGGATTTGTGAATATCGTGAAAAAAACCGGCAAGTTGGGTGTCGCAGGAATAACCCTTACGAAAACCGTGCTGACAATTAGAAATGATGCTATGTTTTTCCAAACAGTTTATGACTTGACTGGGTATGACATGTTCCATGAGTTTACATAAGGTATTAGTTAAGGAAATGGGCCTGTAATTAAGCGGGGAAGAGCGGTCACCGGATTTGAAGAAAGGGACAACCTTACTAGTTAGCCAGTCTTGAGGTATAGTTCCGGTAGATAACGATTGTGAAAACAGAGCGCTTCAGAAGGGACTGATGCTCAGTGATATGGCTTTAAGGGTTTTATTATTAAAGCCAATATTGTCGGCTGTTGTAGAGATTTTCAGTTTCTGGAGAAGGAACAAAATACCGGCTTCACATGTTTGGTATAAAAAAGGGTTCTATAAGATTACAGATTATTTTAAAGCTAACGTTTCAGCCGTAATCAATGAAATGGCCTATTTCCCTGACATTTCTTTGCTGTGTCCCCTCGAACGTTCTGTTTAAGATAGCTGGAACATGTTTCAAAAGAAACTAAATGACACAGTTCATCAGCAAGTTCCTCTCCTCAGCGTATTTTGCAACAAGATGCCAACCGGCTTCAAGCAAATTTTTCATATCTCTCTAACAAAAACATCCTGTGCCATCGCCACTAAACTAAAACCTGGCCAGGGGCGCAGCATGCGTTGCATACTGTGTAACCTTCGGCGATCGTCATTACGCGTGCTTGAAAGTGCACAGGCACAAGCCCTACGAATCTGTTTGGGGTTGCCTCGATGCACATCAACACGTGGAACGATGGCAGAAGCGCGAGTCTGCCCAATTCAAGTCTACCTCGCGCAAGAACCTCTTCGTGTGCACCTCCGACATCTGACAAGACATGAGTGCCATCCACTGTCGAGTGTTTTCAGGTACCGGCCGAATTCAAACTACTCCCGAAGTATTTCGGCGCAGCTATATTTGATTCCCTTCAGATTTGCAGTCTCCAAAATATCAGAAGTGCCTCTATGGATTGTACCTGATCTACAGGTGCGGTTGTAGATTCCTGGAATCGGTAAAAAATCCCACATGGCGTCTTTAGTCCTAAGACAACTTTCACTATTTTACATCAGTGAAATGTACGGAGAGGCGTCGCATGTTTTTTGTTGACGGCTCGGTCACGGCGTCTTCGTCGGCAGCGGCAGTGGTTATGCCTGGGAAGGACCTGACCAAACGTTTCAAGATTGCTTACAGGACGTCGTCTACCGCAGCAGAACTGGTCGGTTTAAGCGAAGCGCTCCGCACCATTTCTTGTGAAAGGCCACAGCAGTGGATTATCTTTGCGACTGCAAACCAGCGCTGCAGGTACTAAGGTACCCAATGAAGAGAGGCGCGTACGATCAGCTGACCACTGATGTCGTTATCCTGTTTGAAAAGTTGAATGAAAAGGGCCACACGGTGGTGTTTCAGTGGATACCAAGTTACTGTGGCATCGCTGGAAATGAGTTGGCAGATGCAGAAGCACAGCAGGCACACCACAATGGAACTCTCCTGCCTATACCCATCACAAGGCAGGATGCTAGCGCGATACTCTACGGAGCGCGTAAACAAGCTGCAGCCTTGCATTCGTCGGACCCGCAGAATCGACATGAACGCCTTCACAAGCTCCATCCAGAGCGGACGTTCTGGGTCAGCCATGCTCCTCGTCTTCGCCGAAGTCAAGCGACATTGCTACACAGGCTGCGTCTTGGAGTAGCATTGACTCGGAAGTATCTTCACACAATCGGGCGAGAGGACAGCCCAGACTGCCTTCTGTGCGGTTGTCCTGAGATTATCGAACATTTGCTTAGTGCTTGTCCAAAGTACTCGAGTGAGCGAATGAACCTTGAGACAGCTTTACTACGCTTGGACACTCGCCCTCTGTCCGAACAAAAGATTTTGGGCACGTGGGCTGACAACAGGAAGCAAAGCCTAGCCGTTAAAGCCCTGCTTACATTTCTTGGTGACTCTTCTTTGGATTCTCGCCTCTAGGTTGCGACAAAATTGAACAGACTGCGAAATAATGTCTGAGCAGTTTTTATTTTTTTTCATGGATGATAGTCATGTGCTTAAAAGTGAACTGTAGTCATCTGATTCAGCGCCCCGTTGTACGTGAGACGTTTATTGATTTACTGCTTGTACATAGTTCATTTGTCGCTTTCATTGTCATTCCCCATACCTTCCATATTCATTCCTTTCTCTTTCTGTCCCCAGTACCCTCCCCCCAGAGGGAAGTAGCAGGCCCAAGATCAATTTCTCAGGCCGACCTCTGCTCCTTTTTCAATAAACATTTACTCTCTCTCTCTCTATAAGCGCATTAAAAGATTGTAAGTCTCCCTCTTTCCACACGGCGCGAGCTGATTGGGTGCCGGAGAAGCGCCGGTGGGGGGAGCAATCGCGCGCCTGCTGAGCCGGCAGGGCCCTCTCTTGCTTGAACAGGATTTAAGCAATTAAATGAGAGAGAGACTGCCCGTATGTTGTCTTCGTGTCCCACGCCGCAGCATGTTAAGAAGCATGCTTTTCGGAGAAAACCTGGCGCTCAAAACCAACTTCCAGAACGAATTAAAAAAACTCCCCCATCTCCCCGAAGGGAATCATGCGGAAATGCGAATGCATTGGTTGCACCAATGAGTGCGCTGCGGCAAGCAGTCACGGAGAGGCGCGCGCTCCACTGCATTTATATATATTTTCCCGAGCGCAGCGAGCGGAGAGAGGGTACTCCGAGCTCCGCGATGCGAGCGCCCTCACACGCCCGAGCGCGCTCCTCCTCTCCACTCACTCTCCGCTACTCCGCCCGAGCTCCGCGATGCGAGCGCCCTCACACGCCGAGTGCGGTCCTGCTCTCCCCTTGCCCTCCGCTACTCCCGCCCGAGCTAGCACGTGCTCCGGTTGCTAGGCGCGCCACAGCTGCTGCTAGGCGCACGCCTGCCAACGCACGACAACCCCCGACTAAGAAATGCATTCGCATTTAAAAAAATTCTTATTCATGTAATTAAATACTAATTACTCTTCAATTTAGGTTAGTTTAAATCCTGTTAGTGTATTTTGAACTTGTTTTATACATGACACATTTGTTGCTGGACCATCGTTTGACAACTGATTTACCGTAACGACAGGAGGCGACGACATGAGACTCCGACACCCCTAGCCTTCAAGATGCTCCGCCCGTCAAGCACACTTTACGGTAGAGAAAGCTTTCACGTAATGTATCACCCCGATTAGCCTTCAAAGCCTCTGGGACAGCGTATTCACTTGCCTTAAAAGAAGCTAAATCTACGTTTTCTAAAACAACGCTACCGAATATTCTCTAAGTAAACCCTAACCGTTTTGTCAACTATGGCTAAATGCGAAGAGACTCACATAATTTTTGGTGACCCCTTCTGGTGGACGTATTTCTAGCCAACTCTGTCTTGAAGTGCTTATTGGAGATTTGCCAAATCAGTTACCTCTGCAATAAACACAGACATTCACCCGAGCTGGAGCCTAGCATTCTCCCATGGACGGATAGTTTTCACCTTCATACAGGTCAGTAATTGGTAATGGAAAGCAAACCTCATCTTGCTGAATTTACAGAATTATTAACAAGTTTTTGGTAAAGACGCGTGCATATTGTTCTATAATTCAGGTGGTTTGCCAAAAAAGTAATAAACCGGAAAAACTGTATCGCTTCCCAAATCCGTTTATGCTAATAACCCCCCAAAATTTGTACCGAACTCTTTAACATCTGCACCAAGTAAAATAACAAAACATGGACTTCTTCACCAGCAAATTATCTGGAAGAAAATTGTGTCTTCGTTTAAACCAGCATGGATTTCGAATAGGAGTCTTCTATAGGACGCAATTCCTAGCCCTTTGTAATAACTTGCATATTCGCTTCAACTCTGGTTATTGTGTTTATTGTATATTTTTAAATTTTGTTCCCGCCAATCAAAAAATTAGTGCAGTTCCGCTCTGTGAAGAAGAATGACCTGCAAAGCTGGACGCAGCCCACGGAATGCACAAAAAAGGCGCGTATATTTGTAATTCGCAATAGAGCAATTCGCACTTAGCGCATGAAACTTGGAACGACTTGAGCTTTATTCTAACGCTCAAACATGGAGCTGTCTATCTCCAGCGTCGTAGGCAGCACACCAACCCAATCCGCTCGACCCCTGACGACACCCTACAGTTTGCATGGGGGGGTGGTGGACGTACACGTTTCAACCTCCCGCAAGCACAACGGACATGTTATAGGTGAGGACATAAAACCTATATCTGTGCGTGCACGAGCCTTCCGCCCACTCCCAACCCATGCCTGCATAAACCGGAAACCGGATATGTGCGCGTGCTTAGTAGCGAAATCTTTTCAAGCCGAACAAGAAATACTGGGTGAAGTTGAAGCGGATGTTAATTCAGGAGAGATTCCCGGCTTTTTGACAAGCTGTAACTTGCAGTGACAACGGTGGCAGCAGGGGCTTTCTATTTTCGTTCCCCTTCGTTCTTCTGTTTCGGCAGACGCTTCTTCGACTCCCGCATTTCTTCCTCCGAGTGAACGACACGCGTCTATACCATAGAAGTTAGGACCTCTAAGGACTCGACCTTCACTATAGTGGATAGTCATGTGGCTGCCCGTTTTCCTCCCGCGCCGTAGACATCTTACTGTCTGTGGAACGCACAGACCCAAACCCAAGCCACTCCACCACAGTTGACGAGTCGCGTTAAGCCCGGAGACTTGCTTGTTTAAACTTTCAGCCAGCAAAACCCGCATGTCATCAGTAGCGCCATGAAACCTAACTCTGCATACACGCCCCCCCACCGTCTGCTTCCACCCCCGACCATGTGCACGCATAAACCGGCAACCGGGGATGGGCCGGTTGCTTACGTTTGAAATACACGGGAGAAAATGCTGGGTTTTAAGGTTTTCATACTAAAAAAACTCCCCCCACCTCCCCGAAGGGGATCGTGCGGAAATGCGAATGCATTGGGTGCACCGATGAGTGTGCTGCGGCAAGCAGTCACGAAGAGAGGCGCGCGCTCCACTGCATTAATATATATTTTTCCGAGCGCAGCGAGCAGAGAGAGGGTTCGCGGAGAGGAGAGAGAGGCCCGCGCACACGCCCGCCCCGCGCGCCAGCTCTCTCCGCCGAGCTCCGCGATGCGAGCGCCCTCACACGCCCGAGCGCGCTCTACCTCTCCACTCAATCTCTGCTACTCCGCCCGAGCTCCTCGATGCGAGCGACCTCACACACCGAGCGCGCTCCTCCTCTCCCCTTGCCCTCCGCTTCTCCCGTCCGAGCTGCGACGTGCTCCGGTTGCTAGGCGCGCACAGCTGTTGCTAGGCGCACGCAGGCCAACGCACGACAACCCCCGACTAATAAATGCATTCGCATTTAAAGCGCCCTCACACGCCCGAGCGCGCTCCTCCTCTCCACTCACTCTCCGCTACTCCGCCCTCACACGCAGAGCGTGCTCCTCCTCTCCCCTTTCCCTCCACTACTCCCCCCCGAGCTACCACATGCTCCGGTTGCTAGGCGCGCCACAGCTGTTGCTAGGCGCACGCCGGCCAACGCACGACAACTCCCGACTAAGAAATGCATTCGCATTTAAAAAGCATTATTTGCTCATGTCGGCATTCAAGCGGGCCAGTTACATGTCTAACACCTCATAAGGGCACTACTACCGTTGTCAGCGGTGTTCGCAACTTGTGAAAGGCATTGGTGGCGGCGAGCGGAATAACAGTTGTGAAAGCAGGGTCGACGGTGGCGAGGACGGCGTCGAGTAAAGAGGTTTTGCCGGAATGATAGGGGGGGGGGGGGGGGCGAGAGGTTAGGCGTATATTTCTTCGCAGTAAAAAAGTACCACTGCTCTACGTCCTCTTCGTATCTCCCGCCGTCCGGGCCACGACGCCCGAGCATGGCAGCCCTTCTACCGAGATCAGTTGCTGCCCCAATTGAGGCTTGCTTAGCCGGGCTTTGCGGTCAACTACCGCCGATACAAACACACCAGCAATATTGAGCTCAGCCTGACCACTGGGAAAGAACTCGGGAACTATATTCAAAGCGTGAACTTTAAGGCCTTCTTCGCTGGTGGTACAAGATGGGCGGAGGTAGGGGGCGAGCGCGGGTGATGACGTGGAAGGCGAACACGCTCCCGCTGCCTCACTCCGTGTGGTCGATTGCTTCATGAGAGCGGGGCGTGTGGGTCTTCTTTTGTCCTATGGATCGGCTGAGGGGTTTCGCTATTTGCTTCCGTTTTGTTTCCTGAAAATGTTAAGGATATAGCTAATTTTTGGGTTGCATTGGGGTATAGTTGTTCAATGGAAATAAATATACGTGGTGTAGCATTTTTCACATTGAAACCTTTTTGCAGCTTTCCATGGCTTGCAAACTTAGATGATATGCAGTTGTTTTGGCATACACGTGTTACCATCCATCATATTCTAACAAATGTCATATTTAACACCGTTGCTGCTGTACAACCCGTAAGTTCACGGTAGAAGGTAAAATAACGAGAGAATGCCCAGCGCTCGTGAGCGGGTGCCACCCCTCATCCCGGAGAGGCGGAGGAGGCAGCAATAGCGCTGGCTCTGTCACGCAGGCGGATCCCCGCCATTATAATCTCAGATTCTCAAACGGCCGTTCGAAATTTCGCTCGTGGCCTTGTTTCACCGCTCTCCCTCAAAATTCTGGCTCAAAATTCCCCAACCTCCCCGGTAGAACTAATTTGGACCCCGGCTCATGCCGGCCCCGGAGGAAATGAGGCAGCCCACGTCGTCGCTCGAGGACCTCAATCCGAGCGGGCCCCAGCCTCGTTGCCTACCATGGGGCCAGATCTGCGAGGGACAGACTGACTACTCACCACGACATTGTCAGTCATTACCGCCTCACCCGCCGCAAATACCACCCTGCCCATTCCCAGCTCATCCACGCGCAGGAACGCACCTGGCGACTCCTCCAGACTCAAACTCTCCCTTGCCGAGCGGTACTTCACCACATCCACCCCTCCCTTTACCCTTTCCCCAATTGTCCTGCCTGTGGCACACGCTGCACTGTACCCCACTCGATGTGGGGCTGCCCTAAAGACCCTTTCCCTCTAATTTCATCCGACGAACCGTGGGAGGGGGCGCTGGGTAGCTCTGACCTAGGGACACAACTATCCCTCGTGGACAGGGCTACGCTACTCGCCGCCAGGCTGGAGCCTGCGGCTACCGCGGCCCCTTAAACCTACTGCAAATAATAAAGTTTTCTCTCTCTCTCTCTGTCTCTCTCTCTCGGGGCGATTCCGAGTGCCCTCGGCGCGCGCAGTGGATTTAGCAAAAAATGGCAAAACAACCGAGGATGATTATGATGATGATGTTTTGAAATATTTGGGCACGTACCCACAAGGGGAGATTGGCCAGGGCTAAACCGGTTAAATACGTGGGGACTTCAAAATACTTATTTCCGGAAAGAGGCTGTAAAAGGAAACTTAGTTGTGAATGAAACCCGAATTACCCATTAATCAGCACCATTTCGAAATTCAAACGACCTGAGGCAGAAAGAAAATTTTGAATGCATTTATATATATATATCCCTTTTTGCAAACCCCAGCTTTGATGCGCCAATAGATAATATAAGAGTTATCGATAAAGCCAACCCCAAACCCGCCGCGGTGGCTCAGTGGCTAAGGCGTTGCGCTGCTGAGCACGAGGTCGCGGGTTCGATTCCCGGCCGCGGCGGCCGCTTTTCTGATGGAGGCGAAAAGCAAACACGCCCGTGTGTACGAGATTTCGGCGCACGTTAAAGATCCCCAGGTGGTCAAAATTAATCCGGAGCCCTCCACTACGGCGCGCCTCATCGCCTTCGTTGCGTCGGCGCGTTAAACCCTACAATCAATCAATCAAACCAACCCCAACCGCTCAATCGGGTCCTTCAAAAACAGTGGTCTAGCTGTTGAGAAACAGCGACAGTCGAGAAAAAAATGTTCGATTGTTTCGGGGACCTGGCACCGCACACATAGTTCTGTAGGTGAAAGTTATGATCTGAACAGATAGAAATAAAGCCTTGGAACCCTGCAGCGCAGCTCGGTGAGGTCACCTCGCATTGCCGAGAGCCACAAAAATGAACATTCGGCCCGAACTTTAAATGGTGGAACTCTTCAAATGATAAAAGTGAATCGGAACAGGTGGCGTCTAAATGGCAATATCGTCTTAGTGTCGCAGATGCAAATAGAGCCAGATTAGGAATTTTGAATTGAATGGGAGCTGTGACGGCTATATTAGCTAAATGGTCCGCTTGCTCGTTGCCCCTGATGTCCGTATGGCCAGGGACCCAAGACAAGCGTGCCCGGGAACAAAAAACTCCCCCCACCTCCCCGAAGGGGATTGTGCGGAAATGCGAATGCATTGGGTGCACCGATGAGTGCGCTGCGGCAAGCAGTCACGGAGAGAGGCGCGCGCTCCACTGCATTTATATTTTTTTTCCGAGCGCAGCGAGCGGAGAGAGGGTACGCGGAGAGGAGAGAGAGACCCGCGCAACACGCCCGACCCGGGCGCGTGCTCTCTCCGCCGAGCTCCGCGATGCGAGCGCTCTCACACGCCCGAGCGCGCTCCTCCTCTCCACTCACTCTCCGCTACTCCGCCCGAGCTCCGCGATGCGAGCGCCCTCACACGCCGAGTGCGGTCCTCCTCTCCCCTTGCCCTCCGCTACTCCCGCCCGAGCTAGCACGTGCTCCGGTTGCTATGCGCGCAACAGCTGTTTCTATGGGGCACGCCGGCCAACGCACGACAACCCCCGACTAAGAAATGCATTCGCATTTAAAAATAATAGTGTGCGGTACAATGAAGAGTCCGAAGAGGAAGTTAACGAGGAGCGAGAAAATTGGGAGCGCTCGTGAGCGCGTAGGGCGCGGCGACCGCGGAGCCCCGGCTCGCGCAGTGGCTTTAGAAAAAAATGCACGCACGGCATCAAGCCGTACCGCGCATTAAAAATACTTCAACGCTACGGCGAAAGATTTAAAGACACTCTTTTGAGGAGAGGCCACCGCGGCCGCCGCAATTTCTTGAAGTCCTTATGGATAAATAGAGACATGGCTACGAGTGCGCCAATCCTGCCCGAGGCGACTTGCAGATCCCGCCACCGCTGCCTCGAGTCGATGACGAAGAGCTTATGGAAGTCTAGAATGCGGAGGATGACTTTGCATCCATCACTCGCCGCGAATAATACGACGACCTGTTTGATGCATATGACGACGATTACTAGCACCGCAACTACGCCAATAAATACACAAAAGCATCGCCATTGAAGTCTTGTGGGTAAGCGGAAGATTCCCCGAGTTCTTGGTTTTTTAAAGGTTATCGTTTTATAGAAACTTGCCATTAACATAGCGGCCAGTGCGGTTCGCTTTCAAAGTTGTATATTACATTCAACAAGAGGCTAGCGAAATGTACAATGGATGGTTACGACAGTACTAATGACTTTTTATTTTGTTCGATGCCTAAGAGAACTCTCCCGCATATCTGGAAGCTTTTTAACAAGTCTTAATTTTTTAAATTACGAATGCTCTTATCAATTAACCGACTTTATCTGCCGCTCTTTAGTTTGCATTCTGCCATAATGCAGCAAATCGTGTGCCTAACCAAAATGGCTGTTAGCTCAACGACCTCATATTATGCGCCGAGCTCGTAGCGCCCATGAACCTGCAGATAGGATCAGCACCAAAGCCAGCAGACATGTTTTGTCGCCAGTCCTGCGGGAAGGACTACTCACCTCAGCTATTTGCATTGCTTAGATCTGTGTCTCTCTAGGTTTTCTTTTTTGGTCATCCAAATTACTGTATTTCTACCGACATTTTCCTGAAATGCGAGCAAGCTATATCAAGAAACGGCTGCTCCTACATTCGTGCCTATACATACTTCTAGTACGCTTCCAAACACGGTGGAATATTTCTTCAAAATTGTGAGCTATTTCGTCTAAATGAAAAATTACTTAAAGTTATGAATGAATGCATTGAAAGTACTTACGTGATAGTTCACACAACCACCCGGGGCTGGTGTTTTTTTAAAATGAGCACATAAAGTCTGTCTAATACAATAATAAAACACGACAAATACCCTGGACTACGGCCAAGCAGTCTTTTAGCGTTGACTTTGGATTATACGTGAAGTACACAGCAAGTTTACACACAACACATATCTCATACTCTTTGATACATTCCATATCGTTGGCACACTAGCAATTGCGTACAGTCGGAAGGACTGTGACTGACCATCGCCGTTGCTGTTTCTGCCTAACTTTACAAAAGTGTGCACAATTCTATTTTAACACATTCGAAAAGATTTGAAACGATGAATATTACGAAACATTCAACGGAATTCGCATACATTTTGTACATTCATGAGCGGACTATATCTGTACATTGCTGCCAAATGGCAACTGTACATTTATTCGAGAAGCCTGATCACCAATCGGCCAGACATCAGGTATAAAAAAACTAGCGGAATTAGGGAGTCGTACAATCCCGCATGTGAAGGCAAAGGGACGTAGTTTATTAGGGCATACCGATTACATGAAATACTTCAGACCACCTTACGCCGCCCTTTGCATGGTGACAAACACGGCACAAACCACACGGATATCCCACTTCAATAAAAACTGTGGTTGGACCATATTTAAAACGAGTTACATAAAACAGATATGTTACAATCAAACAAAAGCGCTGATTAGCAAAGTCAAGTATGAATAGCTACCTACGAGTCTCTGCTTGAAGCCTAACAAGATCACGTTGGCGTGGGGCACGTTTTATTCTTAAAAACAGTCACTACGTCCGGTGCGCATAACATCTCAACTGCACGTATTCATTACGCAGTTTTTTGTTTGCTGCCTCTAAACGAGCACACGCCATATTTGGTTCCTACACAATTAATACGTAATTTTATTGTGTGTCATGAGCCTCTATGGTCTCAATACCTACGGTCCTTGAATCCACCCCTTGCTGAAATTGATCTTATTTTACTAAGTGCCCGCCAAGGAAAAGAAGGCCAACACGTATAATCCTCCGACTCTTCAATGGTCGGCGTAAGGCTTCTGGTTCTGGTTCCGGTTGAACCACCAAAAGATCACTGATATGTTCGGAGCTAGTCCAATGAGTACATTCTACTTCTGTGGCTTTCTCTACACACCATACGTTATCAATAGCATCTCATGGGGTACCACTCGTCATTTCAGTATATCGTACATAATAAAGGTGGTGACACAGTAAACCATGCGTCCTTGAAAGAATTTTGGGCAGCCACCTCTTCCTAATACAGTTCTCAGTGCGACATCAAGATCTGGTTAACTATAATTGGCCCACAAAGCGTTATCAAGTGAAATATAGAAGGAAAAATCTTCTAACTTGCCCTCATGAGCCTCGAATAATTGACTACAAAGCTGTATGGACACCCGTGTAACCAAACTAATAACGCTTGTTTCCACGAGAAAATCCAGGCACGTACGCACAATTTTTGCTCATTTAAAACTTCCGCAGCACTCTTCTCAGATGGTGGAAAAGTAACAGCAAGGGAGTGCTAAACGAACGCATTGCAATGATTAGAGAACGATCCCAGGCACAACCTTGGCAGTTCAGAAGAGAAAACTCAGCTCTGTTCCTTAGAAAACTACGAGTCATGCTGAGCACCCTCCATGTGTGCCACCGGACGCGCTCTTTTGAGGAGAGCGGGTAATCTAATTCGGTCACAGGCCAACAACTATAAAAGAATTCCGAAATACATGGCAATAAACACAATACATTACAGAAACTGAAACTGCCTTTTCGGGTCGGCCGACGGCTTCGAACATAAAAGTGACTGCAATGTCGACCTGGACGAGCTGTTTTCTCTTGCTGGTGTTCATGCGGCGGTGCCTCATTCTTCTTTCCAGGCACCATTGAAGGGCAGAGCAGGTGGTACTGATATGTGTTTTTGGCGTTTGGTGCGAATTAATTTGGAAAGTGTGGTCTTTTTGCAACATTTTTAATGTTGAGGCCACCGATGCTACGGCTTGTGGGCTGCCATCTTTATCGGCTGTGCAGTTTTTCTTACCTTTTATTTTCATTTTGGTTTCTCACGATCGTTTCCCAGTTTTTACACCTAAAGTACATGATGTCGTTTCGCACTGCTGGGTGTGTGATATATTTGCTTGTGCATATTGATACGCCAGCTTGCTTGTTATTTGTGTTGCAGTAGGCACAAGTAAATAAATAAACGCACAGCCGTATACAGAACAACCACAATGTAAAGCAAAATCCCAACCAGTGAGTAAAACGGTGACCGCATTTCCATGCAAAATCAGATGAATTCGTCTTGCCTGCTGGGTAGCGGGCTCCATTTCTGGCATTGAAAAGACGCACACCGCACTCATATTCAAATGCTGAAAACCGTCGATAATCTTAGGCCTATATTAGTTTGCATCGGCTATCTTTCAGAACACCCCACCCTAATAGCGTTCTCACCTGGCATTGAAGGCTACGTCTACTTCATCTACAGTATGGAGAAATTTCGTTCAGAATTGTGAACATATTAAAAAAGGACTGGCGATTACGATACTCCCTAAAGCGATATTTGGGCGCACGTGCAGTGCGCTGAGGCAGCACTTACTCGTGGGTTTTTTCGACGGCAGCGATGTTGAGCCTCTGCGTCGGCGGCGCGAAGTGCATCCCAGAAAGGCGCCGTGAACTGCGTCTTAAGCGAACGCTTACGCGAACGCCGAGCGTCGCGTCGAGCACCTCATCCGGGTACATCATACCGTCCCGCTCCTCCTCCACTCCACACTTTTGGAGAGCGCTGGCTCGCGCCGCCACGGCGAACCACCCTCCCCTCCCAATTGCGCGACACTCTCCTCCTTTCATTTATTTCATCATTCGCTTTTTCTTTCACTCGTTGGTCTTGCGATCATTCGCTCGGACACGCCGACAAAGTGGCTCAGCCCATACACGGCCGCCAAAGGACTGCGCCTTAAAACGACTCCGGCCGCAGATGCATTTACTACGTTCAAAGTGGCAGCGCTGGAATGACTGAAAACCAGGAATACGCGTCAATTTTGTCACTACACACTACAGGTCCCTAGAAGCCATTTCAGACAAGATCAATCTTCGAGGCCTTGCGTGAATGATTTAAATCGAGAGCACATGCAACTACTTCACCCCCTTCCTCACCTCTCTCACGCCAACAGGGGGCATCAGGTAACCTCATTGCAAATCTCTCACAACAACTATAAATGGCACACAGTAGGGGTTGGCTGTTTCCACAGGCTGTTCAAAATTCCTATCAAAACTTTACTTAACGCTGCAACAAACACACACATTTTATGACGTAATACACGCAAACTGCCTGACGGTGTGCATCTCCGACAGATACCTCCACTACAAGAAACACGCCATTGAAGCAGCTATCCACGTGACCTAACGCTACCTCCAAACAAGGGTACTGCAGTGAGCCCCGTAACATATGCCCCTTTGGCGTTGTGCAAAATGAGATGCTAAAAACGCTGAGACTACATATGTGCTCAGGTGCTCATAATCATGAATTAACTCGTCCCCAACGTCCCAAACTTTCAACCTTACGTCAGGTGTCCACGCCATCCTTTTCCTGCGACGCGCAATTATCCTACTCATAACTACTTCCGCTAAAGCTCCCATCAACGATTCTGCTTTCAATAAACCGTATATAAGTGCTTCATCTAAGCCTCCGTATCAGCCATACCACTAAGGAAAATTTTACCTGGTAGTTGAACCCGCTGGAGAAAAACCTAACATCGGCAAACCTAAAGCCTATAAGGCCACCTCAAACTACATTGATGACGGCCACAAGAAAATGCCTACAGTTTTATGTACCCAATACACTGGAGCACTAACAAGACTTTCATCACACCAAGCAATTCACGCTGCTCAGTTTTCACGCCGGAAGGCAAGTATACCAGGCAGGGACACACAGGACTAACAATTACGGCCGCTAAACACTCTACGGCGTCGATTGAGGCTGTACAATTCGCCATTGCTACAGACACAGACACTGCAAGTCGCCCCGAATACAGAAACATAAACATGTTAAAGTTCTTGCAGAATCATCGCCATAACATAGCCTTTCGCAATTGCTGCGTATTACTTGAGGCCGTCAAAGTTCTACAAAACCTTTGGAACTCTCAGAGCTACGTCTTCTTTAGACCCTGCACACACGTGCGTAGAATGAAACTTGCAACGCAGATCGCTTCCGGTGGCCACGAATTTACCAAGTCGTTTCGCAAGTGGAAAAAAGCACGCCGTCTCTAAGCATGCCCAAGACGACTCCACCTAAAAGGCAAACGGAACACACCAACGTATTCATCCAGATTAGTGGCGACTGGCGTTTTTCGGTTATAAAGAGAGACCGTATCCTACCAGTACTCTACAACACTCCACATGCACCGTCAACTCCTGTACTTGCAATTTCTGCCCCAGCATGGCACCGTGTGGCACAAGACAGGCCAGCTTAAGTTAGCCCCATTCCTTAAATTTGCGGAACAGTTCTGGTGAAGGACACGACAGCGCGTCAGTAGCCTGAAAGCTAACAAAAGCGAGTTTATTTCGTAGTAGCCCATCATAAATCTTTAACAGACACAAAAGTAACTCTGAATTGTAAAAAAATTCACCCTCTTCCCGTACGGGAACCCTGAGTAGTATGCGAAGCACCCATGGGGTGGACTCAAGTTCCCATTAGTTTTCAGTTCATCGTTTCCGTTAAGTTGAGGTTAGTAGCTACCGTTATACCGCGGAACTACAGTGGCGCCTCCAGCGGGGTATGCAGCGGCTACCGTCGCTCCTCTAACACTAAGCTGCTTCGCATTATCACGCGGGGAGCCGCAGGTGTTGCCATTCGTTGCGCAAGCCCGGAAAGGAGACGAGCTTCGGAGAGGAGAGGAGGAATGCCGTAGAAGAGAGGAGCGTCAGAGAGGAGAGGAGGAATGCCCGAGAGAAGGGGAGATGAAACAAGGAGAGGAGATGTGCTGGAGGAGGATGCGCATGCGCAGTGGGTGTGTGGACGTCGCACAACGGCGGCCGCACAACGGCGGAGGGAAGGGCGTGATCATTAGCTGCTTCGCATCTAAAAACTCCCTTTACAAGCCGTACACGCACCCGAAAATAGCAGTCAGTAATAGTGACAACCATGCTATTCTTATGGAGCCAAAGGAAGCCACGCTGAAATACAAATCGTTTCAGACTCGCTGTCTGAAGGTATAGCGTTTTTCAAATGAATGCATTCTGAAGGATGCAGCAGGATCTGATCTCGCTCCCCACAAGGCGATGTGGATTCACGCCCGACTATGAGTTGACAGTTCTAGTAACGAAGCACAAGATACAAGCCCCAAAAGACACCTGTAATTAATACGTAATGTTCACGTGGAGGACTTCTCGATCTGCATTACAACCGTTAACAAGCTAGAATAAGAGCACAATGACTTTATCAGTCAATGCTACTTACGGTCATGTGTCTCATTTGTTGTTTCTTTTTCGTAGTTCAAGTGTGTTTTCGGGTACTACCAGGAAATAAATGTGTAACAGCAAAGCAATATCTTTGTTAGTATGAGCCCCCTTTTTTACCCTTTCGTTGTCTAGTCCAAGCAATTTTTATGAACCTCATGTATTCACAAACAAAGTTGCACTGACATGTTTTCAACCCTCTTCTGTGCCCTCATCCTTACAAAACCTACGGCAAGGAGTGGTCGTATTCTCCAGCAACAACCTTTCAGTCAACCGTAACTAGGTTGGACTGGTTCGGCAGCCTCCCAGTACCAATTCTTTACAGAGTATGGTAGGCGCCCGACTTGAAAGTGCACAACCGACTGCAATGAAGGTCGCAGAATAGGTTTCTCCGCTCCCTTCCCCACAATATTCTGGAGCCAGTGACATCTAAAATTCAACTTTATAACAATCATCGCACTTCATAACAAACACTTCATGTAGATTGCAATGCTTCTCCCGTGGCTTCAGAAGGTTGCTGATGCAGATGTTTTGTTAGTAGCATTTATATAACCTCATACTAATCAACGTATAGGAAGGCAACATTCATACAAGAAAGCATTGGGCATTAAAATCATATTTCGTTCGCTTCGCACCTAATTATCGAGTATTCGTTGTTGTCGCAATTAGTGGAGGTTTTGAATTTAAACACTAACGCTATCCGAGCGTTTCGAGAATATCTTTAGTAACCGAAAGCGATTGGAAATAACTTTATTTCCGCTTTATTCAACGCTTGGGGCGATGTCACAATATATAGCATAACGCTTCTCAAGCTTTCTTAGTAACGAATATTTTTTGTAGTGTTGTTTGTGTTAACATTGTGTCGATGTGTGTCAAAACTTTGATTTTTTGAAGGCATCAAAATGCCTCGTCCTTGGCGACTGAATATCTGTCATTCAGTGCTGTGTGCGGAAATGCATGCAATATTTCAAGCCAATATTTGTGTTGCGCGTACATGGAACAGTTTTACGAAATAGGCGTGTTCTCGTGCCCTGTAGTCGAAACGTTTACGATCATCATGAAACGTAAACAATTTGGCAAGAAGAGTCGTGTAATGGTGTACCCTTCTTTATTACCCGTGCATCGAAAAATTTTTTAGTTCTTGTTTTCGCATAATATTGGAAAATAAAGAGATTGGAGCATAATTTGGCTTCCCGTTGCTGTTGTTTATTGTCTGAATTTTGTAACGGCGAGTATCTATAATGACCACTTAAATTACCCCAAATGTGTCCAGCATACTTTTATCAAGGAATGGAAAAAATGTACCCAAGAATACCGGCGTTAAGTTACTTTCTCTACCCCGAGGTGTTCGCTATATTGGCGAACATTTTAGCCAACAAGATGGTATTTCCCTCCCCAAGATTCGCACCTGCATTGGAACCATGTCATGAAAGGGAAGTTTGTGAAGGAGACACAAATAAAGCGATGCAGCGGCGTGGTTGTTTACCCGTTCAGGTACCCTAGTAGGGTGCGGCTGCTACATTTATGCTTCCCCTTTCTGAGGATAACCGCTTATGCTGCAGCTTCTAGCTTCTGTCTTGGCGAAGCATAAGGGTGCTACTACATAATGAACTAAGGTGGTGAAGTTTTATGCGGTTCAAATAAAGAAACAGTAGTAAAAACAATCAACACAAACTTTGAAGTCGTTATTTTGTTTATTTAAAACAGTTTTTCCTTAGTCTTAACCAAATAGTTTTGCGCTTGCTACAGCATGACATCTGATGTCATCAGCATTGTACATGGCACTGAGGCACATTTCCCTAAATATTTCTTCACAGCACGTAGTTCGTGTTGGCTCGTCGTTTACGATGACTTCTGTGGCATTGATAAACGTTATATTGGGTAACATATCAACTAGCCTAACTTCGCAATGGGATTTTTTATTTGTTTTAAGTCCCATCGGTGCTCCTGTTGTGTTTAGAACAACAGTGTAAAATAAAAAAAAGCATATTGCTTATATTAAAAGGACAGAAGGCTGTGCATGCAATTATATTTGCATAATCTAAGAAACTTCTTTACTAGATTTCCAGTAAACTGTGTATAACGTGTGCGTGGCCCAAAATAGCAAGGCAACAGAAATAAATGCTGATGTGCGCGTACTCTCTAACTCTCAATCTGACCTGTGCGAAACGCATACAAGACTGACGCATATGTGAAACAGTGAGCTATTTTTAGATGTGTGGCAAAGCGATGGAGTCAGTGAATTTCTCAGACACTTGTTCTGTTTATTGGCTAACCGGGTTAAAAGAATAAAAATGTTCATTCCTTTTGTTCGCGTTGGTTTCAACATAGCGGAGAGTCCACTATGTCCCTTACAATAGTATTCGTTGTCTTCTAGTGTTGTGGAAGAGAGTCTGCCCTGATCATTTGTCAGTAGCCTATAATGCTGGGAAACATTAAGCCCTACAATTGGCATTGTGAGCCCATTCAATTTCGGGCAGTTCTTCACGGGTACCTTTGTTTTATGTTTTCTTTCAGATTCAGTCGAGGTAACGTTGACTGCTTCAAGTCGTTCAAGCGTTTTAACAACTTCTGCCCGAAGGCTGCTGGGTTCGCGTGCCTGACCCATTTTTAAAAGCCCAATACTGCCAGAACTGTCTGAAGCTGATGACTAAACTAGCTTGTTGTCAAGAGAAAGAACAGGGACGCAAAATATTGTGATGCTTCTAGAATATCCTTAATAACTCTTGCAGTAGAACATTGTTATAGATTTAATAACACATTTAGCATTAAAGCTGTCAAAAATTGACATCGAAAATCTGCGCTTGGACAATACTATTCTCAGTTTGGCTATAATCTGACAAAATATTTTCTGTTTTCCCGCTATTCACGTTTTTTTGTGCAGGAGTATAATTTTTGCACACATCAATAGCCTTGCTAGTGACACATTTTATATGTAAATACCTTTTGCGTTTGTTTCAAGCTTTCAAATACGCCGTGATTTGCGCAGGCGTTATTGCCAGTTTGTGTTTTTTACCCTCCCTATCCACAAGTTAGAAACTCGGGTTTGGTTGCTCGTCATAGTTTGTAGTGAAATGATAATCAGCGCGTAAACTTTGTGTTCACAACTACAAAACATTCTAACCCCGACAGGGCAACCAGCATTCAGAATTACCACATGATATTACAGCATGGAAATCTTGTTTCATTGCAGGAAAAAAAGGAATATTTACATTGACGTAATGCTGTAAATAATTGCGTTATACGTTTTCGCAAAATGCCACTCAGAAGTTACACTATAGTTTCTGTACTGTTATACCTTAAACTTTAGCCATGCTAGAAATGTTCAGAAATGTCTTTTAATTCAGAAGTATTTTAAAGGGGCCCTGAAAGGCATTTTGAGCACACTAAATGAAGTAGCGCAAACGTTAGATTGGGTCGTCAAGGTCATCTGGGCCAAGTATTACTCTTTTACGCGCAGCGGAAAGCTCACACTTTTGTTGCAAAGTTTGTCGCTTTTTTCTCACCCTTTCCTTCGTGTTTTTGGACGCCGCCATCTTCACATGTCTACATCATCGATTTCCCGATGTTCGTCATGAGCTAGACATCCTGCTATTGGGCGGCTTTTTCAGGCACTACCGGCAAAGAGATGAGTCGTCTGCTCAGCGTCGACTCGCCGGCTGATCTGCCAGCGTAGTGCCGGAGTGCTTGGACATTTTACGACAAACGAAACAAGTGTAAACAAACGCTTAACCGTTCGTATTGAATGCAACACGGCCATAACACGACATGGATATTCTCTTACCGGAGTACGTCCCATAAAGAAAGCGTTCAAGCCCCGTGGAACTTCTTTCGTGCAATCGCAGAGAACGCCCTGAGCCGAATGCCCAGGTTTGACGCATACATTTTATTCAACTTCCAAACAATCCAGAGATGCGTTTCGAACGAACACAACGTCACAACATGCGTTGCAAGTCTGAACCGCGATTGACAGACGATGGGCTGCCTCCTCCTGCCCCTCGTAAATTCGGCACTCACCTCGCGCGCGGTTTGCGGGGACGAACAGCAAGTCACTTAACTCTGGCGCGCAAGCCGAGATGGCTTTTAGCCACGCACACTGCACATACCCCATGCGAGGTTGAGTCGTACGTCGCTCGAGAAAGATAATCCAGGCCATGGGAAGCACTATCCACCCGCAGAAGCACAACGTCGCATTTCATCGCGAAACAAAGGCGTCCACAACACACACACCATCGCCTCCTGTAATGCCAAACGCATCTCGCACTTCCAAATGAGAGTGAGTAGTATGCCTGCAGTGCCCATATGCCGCGAGGTGGGGCCCCAAGCTGAACCGGGATCACGCAACCGTAACTGACCTCTGGGGCGGTTTGTGCCTTGTTGCCAAGGCAACCGATGTTTGAGATCGTCAAAGAAAGGCGCTCGCTCCAGCGCAAGAAAGCTCAGAGCCGCGCCGGAGCATGTTTAGCCAACGTTGCCGCTCTCCACCACGCGTCGCCCCAAGCTGAACTGGTCACATGATTGAAGCGTTTTGTGCACGGGTTCTGTATCGGCTTAAAATGTCTTTTTCACATGGCGCCGGCAGGAATTACCACCACCGCAAAATAAGACCCGGCACCAGCGGGGCCACATCTGATACGGCGCTTTTTTGATAAACAGTGCGCGGTGCATGAAAGGAACCGAGCGCAAGATCCTCCCCAGCGGCTGGGAGTTCGCCGCCGATTAAAAGTCACGTGCTGCACTGCAGCAACGCACACCGCGAAAGGGCAAGGCCAGGCCACCGCACACATGCGGCCAGATTTTTCGTTCGCTTATCCATCCTTGAGCGGAGTGCGGAATTCATGGTGTCAACAAAACTTGCCCGTAGCAGACGGCAGTCGGAGGAGCGTAATGCGGAAGTACGTCACCGCTGACTAGCGCAGCATCATGGGAGGCACTGCTCGCGCGCCGTCAACAGTTGAAAAGAGGAGGAAACGCGGCGCGACGATAATGCGCGGTTTTTGATTTACGATTTCTCAGCTAATACTCATCGGTTTAACAAAATTCTTGCGGGAGGAGATTGCTAATACATTGTCTTATTTGGTTACATGTAGATCCATGCATCGGCGGAAGGTATTTCAGGACCCCTTTAAGAAAACTTAAACTTGTTCGCAGTATTGGTTAGTTGTGAGTGGCCACTAAAATTCTTGAAATATCCGGATACATTTCTAGTCATGTATATCTATACTTTTCTTAATATTTCCTTATACGGACATTACTAATCTGCTTGTCCAGAGACAAAGCAACCAACAATCATGAACTCAAAAGTAGAATAAATTTTGAAGTATCGGATAAATTTCCCTGATGATGATGATGATGATGATGATGACGATGATGATTGCTGTTGGTTTCCTCTTTGTAGCGGGATGATGACATGCCATCTTACCAAGACGGAATATATACCCCTGTTTTACATTATTGGTTTAATACTAGCGCTGCTTAGGGCAAGCACAAAAAGCTTATTAGGCACAAAATACTTTTGGTCCTGTTACAGGTGGCAACTGCCCTAGGCAATATTACCCTCTCTGCTTTTCGTTCACCAGCATTCTAATCTTCTTTTCGTCCCCTCGACAGCCTTGAAGTTAACTTCCCCTGTGATACCCTTAAATTCTACTGATTCTGGAAGCCGAATATTCCCTTCATGTAGATTTGGATAGATATCCTCGAATTCTAACACTATGTGCCGCATAGTTTCTGTTTCTTTTCCGCAGACGACGCATACCCCATCATTTTGTGAATATTTCTCCACAAAACTCTTAGTTCACAAGCAACCTGCTCTAGCTTAAAAAAGCAAAGCACTGCCCTGGGATTTCCCATAGACATTTTCTTTTCTGATGTTCGATTTCTCACCCCTGTACATCTCTAACGACGTTTTAGCGTCCATTTTTTCCTCCATTTATTCGTTTCAATCTACATTGCCTCTTTTTGGTTAACCTGGCTGTTTTGGATTCTCCACTGTTCTTTCAGTATTTTATCGTTAGCCCTTTAGTCTTTCGTAACCACCGCGTGTCCACAATCTGCAGGTATAGGTGCCTAAACCCTTAGCTGTCCACCTTCGTTGATCCATTGCTCTCAACCTCATATGAAAGCATATTTTCTCTGTGCTTCTCTAACTTCAAATGACGCCCAGCCCATATCTCCCTGAACTGCTTTGTTAGTTGTTTTTCCATGCGCACCTTAGGCCAAACGTCTTAACGTTCTGTAGTTTACTTCAAGGCCTGATAGAACGTCTGATTTTAAGCAGAGTACAGCATTCGCAAACGTGAGACCCGGAACCAATAGTCCTTTCCACATTCCTTTTACTACTTCAAATTTGTTATACCCCCACAGAGCTCTATGCTTCATTATAGCTGCGTTTCGCTTTCCCTTAAACTTAAGCTGCTCCTCGTGAGTTCTTAAGTAGTTATCCCCTTCGTTTATCCACACTCCCAAATATTTATATTCCTTCACTATAGGTAATTCGCCTTGCTGGATAGACACTACGTCAGAGGTAGTGTCATTGAAAACCATCATTCCTGATTTTTAAGCACTAAAAATTAACCCGAGGTCGGTTACTTTCTGGCTGCTAATATTAGTTAGCCGTTGCATATCGGTTTGGTTATCAGCTAAAAGAAAAATATCGTCTGCGTATAACATTCCCGGAATATGCTGTAGTACCATATGGGTTAGGCTAAACCCTACTTGACTTTCTTCCAGTTTTTTTCCTAACCCTGCCATGTTTAAGCATGAACTGTATTGGGCTCAAAGGGCATCCCTGTTTCAGTCACCGATGGATGTTGACCTGCTGGGCGCATTTCTGTCTTTCACATGTAAGGTGCACTCAATTGTCTTTATAGATTGCCATAACGAACTGTATTAAATCGTCATCTAATCCCTGGAGTTCCAGCATTCTCCACAGCCGTACTCTGTTTACGTTGTCATATGCCTCTTTAATGTGCAAGAACGTAATACATAATGGTCTGTTCTATGGTTTCGCGATTTGAATGCATTGCGTTATCAGGAACAAATCGTCATCCAGTCACCTGTTTTGTCTAAAGCCGTTCTGCAGTTCCCGAAGTATTTCATTTTCTTCCATTCATGCTTGAATTTCTGATTTTATCGCCTGCATTGGGCATCTACACACCACTGACGTTACTGTGAGTGGTCTGTATGAATCAATACTGAGTTTGCCTCCTCTGCCTTCATATATTAAATTCAACCTACTTTCTAGGCAGTCCTCTGGTATTTGTTTGGTTTCTATTACCTTATATATTGCCCTCATAAGCGATTTCTTACTTTTAGGTCCAAGCATATTTATCAGTTGCATTGGTATTCCGTTCGGGCCCACTGTTGTCTGCGCGAAAACCTTTTGCTCTGCTTTTTTGCAATCAACGTTGCTCAAACCTATTTCCCTTTCCGCTGCCTTCTGTGGCGCTGATGTTATCGGTGCAGGCGTCCATACCACTATTGCCCTAATCTTCTTACTAATCAGTCGATGAATATGCGCCAATGCGTGCTCCCCTTATAAATGTTTCAAATTTTTCTGCTTGGAAAGTTCTCGACTCTTGTGGTGGTTGAACTGGTGTAAGGTATCTGTACGAATGTTTTAAGGCAACATGATGGCTGTCATCATCTTTGCGGGAAATATGCTGTTCGTTACAATCAGTCAACTATGAAAGGTTTGCATGATGGACGAGTAACGTGAAACAGACGCAAGATTGTGGATTCATTAAGCCGGAGCAATGCGTGTCGATCGGTACGAGATGCTCATGCGTTCTGCAAAGACCAGAGAAGTATCTATTTTTTTCTCTGAAATTCTTTAGGATATCACGGTACCGGTTTAATATCTATACATGTCTATAAGATCTTGAAGTTATATACTTTGTTCATGTTTGATTGCATACGAAGTGTAGAAGGAAAGCTCATTCCATCGTTGCATTTCTCTTCCCCAGAAGTGTGTCTTCGCTATGCCTGACGGCCTTTAACGGTGTGAGGTAACGGACATGTGAAATGCGGGAACAAAAACCTAAATTTAATTACACATATTTGTATGTAACTGATCTCAGCAAACATTTCCTGCCATGAGAACATATTGTTACCAGAGATAGGGTCCGGTAGGTATATATATGTCTTTACACTACGTGTCTTTTTTACACTATTTGCAAGAGGAAAGGCTGGGCTGCTGCTAACATTGGGAATAGACCAACAAAAACCTTGTCGTCTTCTTTCACCAACACCCTTCGCTGAACGCTTCGGTAATAAATGACAAACGTTCCAGCGGTAAATTCGACCATAACGGATTTCTCCAGTAAAAATTGTAGCTCATCCTGGCATTGCCCACATCGGTCCCTCAAAGGTTTTTTGGACAAAAAATGTTTTCGTCTGGTAGCCGCCCTTTTATCCCCAGGGTTTAAAGGAAACTTAGGTCTGCGAAAAAAAATTATACAAATGCACTTCTTTTTTTATCGCCCCCATTTTTTTGTGCACATAATGTTGAGGCCCTGAGCTGCCCTATGCCACTTTTTGAGAAAGAATTGATTTTTTTCACTCGTTATACCATTAACAAATACAAGATAATTCGCATTTTCAACTATTTTATCGCGTAAAACCCACCCTGTATGCCAATGAAGTATTTTTACTGAACTTCTTCAGTGTGGATAATTCGTAAACATATACTGACAATAAACAAAGAGAAACGCGCAACAAGACATTTCTCAACTATGAAAAAATGTCTTTTCCCCCCAATATTCACCCTTAAATTGCGCATCGTTGTGCTCGTAGTAAAAATATCAAATACAAGCTACACACTAATACAAATTATCGCAGTTTATTTCAGTAAGTTTAATCGCAACAATTTTTGTTTTAGCAGAAAAAATATTTTTGAATTTGTACACACAAACTTCGCCACGTTGTTCTACAAAGCGTTTTCTCTGCACGGCATGCGCCTTCCTTAATGAAAGCCGTGTGAGCCAGCGGCTTCGCGCAGCAAGATTACCTTTTCTCTGCAATTGAACTTCGCAGCATCGTTACAGGAAAGAGCGATAGCTCGCGTGATGGAGGGAATAGTACAACGTGCAGCTACAGGTTGTGCACCCATTCTACGAGTACCTGTAGACTCAACGGCTGGCTGTAAATATGAGTTGCATTTAAAGCATCGGTCTATGCTATGTCTGGTATACCTTATGTATGCCGAAACCTAGGAAGCGAAAAGCGCCAGAGTCATGGAGTTGCGCGGATTTAGTTGCATGTGCTATCGGGAATCATATACACTGTTGCTTTATATGAATTTCGATGTCCAGCCACCCGTTGAGTCTGCACGTATACTCATAAGCTATCTCCGCGTTGTAGTTTCCCCTCCAACTTGCGAGATATCACTTTTTTCGTATTGACTCTGCGAAATACAGTTGCAGGGAAGGGTAATTTTGCTGCGTGAAGTCGCTGGCTCACGCTTCTTTAATGAAGGCAGAGGCATGCCGTGCAGAGAAGACGCTATGTGGAACAACTTCGCGAAGTGCCGGTGTGAAAATTACAATTTTATTTTCATGGTAAAACAAAAATTGCTGCAATACAACTGTCTGCAATAAGGCGGGAATATTTGTGCTAGTGAATACCTTGCATTTTATATTTTTACTACGCGCCCAACAATTCTCAATTTATATATGAGTATGGGCTGAAAAGGAGATTTTTCGGCATTTGACCAATGTTTCCTCCCATATTTCTCCTTTTTCTAATTTCAATACACTTCTTACGAGTGGCCCACAATGGTGAAATTCTGGAAGAAATTCTTAATATCTGAGAGATTGTAGTTTTATTTGCAAAAATAGTTTGAAAATGCGCCCCATCGCGTATTTTCTGATACGAGTGCAAAAAAGCAAAAAATACTTTAAAAATGCGGCGTACGGCACTTCATGGCCACAAAATGTCCACAAAAATGCTGTCAATTGAAAAATAACTTCCCTTTTTATAAATTTTCTCACCGACCTATGTTTGCTTTAAACCCTGGAGAGAAAAGGGCGGAAACAAAAACAAATAGATTCCTTTTGGACAAATACACTTTCACGCAGCATTGTGGGCCATGGAACGACGAGTCACAATTTTTACAGAAGAATTCCCGGAAGGTCGACATTACGACTGGGACGTTTGGCGTGGAATTACCCTCGTGTTTTTTATTGTACAGCAATCCCTCGTAAACACATCGCTCGTCGTCTTCTCGTTTTCCCGGTGGCAATACTCCCCGGCGGAACAAGTGGCATCGCGGCACAATGGTGAACCGATCCCATACGATCGATCGGTACGGCTTCAGGAGCACAACGTGGACAATGTCCGTCGGAGGTACACTACTCGACGACGTTGGAGAAACGGTGGACATCTCGTACGGGACATCGGTCGCTTGACGTAATATGTGACACGGACCACAGTTGCGGGAAGCAGTTCTTCAAAAAGACGGTAGTGACAGTTGGGTGTCCAGAGAAGAACAAGGAATCTCGGAGTGAAGTGTGCCACGCGGTGTTTGCTACCGTAAATCGCCTTCTGAAGAGTTTGTGATGAAGGAAGTCGCTGGCGGGCTCTCTGCCGAGCATGATCAGCGCGATTATTGGCTTACCGGGCGCACTCCGATCGCCGTGGCACTGGGTCTACCGACGTGGCAAGCAGTGTTTTCACTGCTAGAGTGGGTTCCCGGTCATTTAGAAGGTAGAACGGTGTAGATCCGGCGGTATGATGCCGTGACGCATTACAAGAGAAAGTCATTTAAGGCAGCATGACGTCCCAGTCTCAATTATGTGCAGAAGTGCAGCAAGATAGCATGTCCGTAAGGGTGCGATTGAAGCGTTCCGTAAGGCCGTTTGTTTGGCGGTGATATGCAGTAGATAGCTTAAGTATAGGACAACATGACCGAAGAATATCTTGAATGGCCTGAGAGAGGAAGTAACATCCACGCTCAGTAAGCTACTGCCGAGGCGCTCCATGCTGGAGAATTATGTCTAGAAGCAAGAAATCTGCCACCTCAGTAGCACAGCTTGTAGCACAGCCAAGCACGCGTGATTGCGCAGTGCGTAGCGTAATCGGCCCTGACAGCAATCCACCTGTTTCCCGATGTGGAGAAGGGAAAAGCTTCATGAGTCAAGATTAAGTGCAAACTGGCGGAGAGACGAGAAAGGGAAACGAGACCAGCGCTTCCTATCAACTGAAAGTTTTAATAAATTTGAAAGCCCATATATACCATTCCAAGATCTAACAATCAGGCACGTGTAACCGCCGAACACACGTACGGTCCTAAATAAGGACAACCGCCCCTTTCCTTTCTTCTCAATTTCTTCTAACCCCTTGCCTTAAAAAATAACTCTTTATTTAGAATGCTCAATGACATGTCATTTATACTATTGGGACCTCTAATCCGGATATGGAAGTGTTCGGCAAGTTCCCTGCTAGCATGGTCTCTGTGTTTAAAAAGAACTTGCGCGCCTGTGAAGCATGGCTTACAGCCGCAATCTGCACCGAGCAGAGCCATGTGAGCGTAGGGCCTTTCTTTCAAGAAGGATTGATGCTCTCTTCAGCGAACATTGAGACAGCGGTCAGTCTGACGGACGTACGCCCGGCCACATGGCACAGGAATGCAGTGCACAACATTCGTCATACACTGAACAAACTGGAGTCTGTGTTTTATCAAAGAACCACGTGAGGAAACATTGTGCCGGGAATAAAGCCTGTTGCTCACCACACTGCACAATCGACTTTGCTATTCATGGCAGACAAAACCACCTTAACCCCTAATCTGTCACCCGTCTTCTTCAGGCGATGCAACAGCACATGTACATACGGTATGACCGCAGCTTTGTTGCTCTGGTCGGCATGCTGTTTCCGATGCGTGAACCCTTTAAATTGCTTTGCAAGACGCTGACAGATTGCTTGGAGCACACAGAGAGGGAAGGCAGCGTTCTCCAGCCGAAGTATTTGAGCATTTGAGCTTTCTGGCGCCAAATGATAACAGAACTTGTTGACAGCGGATTTGAGGCATGTGTGTGCTATCCCGTTCATGAGAATCTTCGAATGGAAAGAAGCAAAGTTTAAGAGTGGCTTGCTAGAACGGGGGCGTACAACTACCATGTGTGATACTTCGAAAAACGGCGCTCGGTGTCTATGAATTTCAAAGTGCCGTCAGCGGTAACTCACCCATGAACTTCAAACCTCCACCTGTCGCCTCAGAGGCATCAAGAATAGCACATTTGAAGGACTCAATTCGTACGCTTCGGCACAGGACCAACCAATCGTCCACATAAAAACAAAACATATTGGCTCAAATACACGCTGTGAAGGTGATTGAAAAGGTAAGCTTTAAATGACACTCAGAACAATTGCCCATGCGACGACACTTGAATTCCCACACGTGGCTCTACAAAGAGCGATGCGACATGACGGCGACCAGGAGGCCGACCGGATATTCCGGCCAGAAATAGAGATTTCGTCGCATGCCCACCAGAAACAGGATACATACCACAGATTCTGCCAGCCGTTACGTGGTATTCGTGGGGGCGGCGTTGGGCCGCACCAGCGTTGGCCTCGGCCCTGCTAGAGCGGCAGATGCCACCGCCGTAGCCCAGCCATGCGTCGGCAGAAACACAGCAAACGAAAAATTCCCTCGCACTTCCCCGAGGGGGAGAGTGTGTAAGTGCGAATGCACGGTTGTTGATTGCGCTATTACGGTGGACATCGTGATCTTAATGAGTAGTCGAGAGATTACACACACGCACACTACAAAGAAAGATATTTCACTCGTTATTGCTGGTACCGTTGCCCGGTCCGCCATCATCGTTATCGAGATGCAGGACCAGCGACCGCTCTCGACGACGGCGCGCGCTCGACTAATACCCTCCCGCGCCACGCGGCCGCTACACGAGCGCCCTCACGCGTCGGAATGCGGAGCGCCCGCTAAGCGAGCGAGAGCTCTCCCGCCCGAAGTGGAGAGGAGGCGCCCAACACCCGCAGTCACTGAGCGGAGAGAGGAGGAGGAGAGTAGCGCGCGCCCATCTCCCCCCGTTGCTAGGGAAGACGAGGAGCGCGCGCACCCGCAGCTGTTGCTATGCGGACGACGGCGGCGGACGATTCAGGCTCGCTTAAGAAGTGTATTCGCACTTAAAACAAGCCGGATGGGGAGTTTCATTAGGTTTGTGCTCCGGTAAATCCTTCAGCAGTACAACGCTTACTCCGTACTGCGGAGTGTATAAAGCACTATACACCTAAACACCCCGTCAACCAAGTGACGGTGTAAATACGAAACGATAACATACCGTTGCTCCGGCCGAGGACGGAGTTAAAGGAGCCATGAAGAGAAAACAAAAGTTTGTTTTATTCGAAAGATTAGGTGTTTCATGGTACCCCAAGCGCTTTCCCGGAAGCAAATTATGCTTTATTCACTGAGAAATAAGGCAATTTCAGCCAAAATTTTAAATCTCCCGCTAAAATTGCACATTTGGACACGTGAGCAACGGCGTCACACGGGCCGGTCCATGAAACAGATATTTAGTATGTCGACTCCGTATAGCACCCACACGCGGGAGTCGACCGAGACGGCGGCCATTTTAAAAATACTTGTAAAACCTAGTGCGCCCGCAGCCCTAGTCATGGAATCGCCTGATCCGGAGAACAAAACTCTCGCCGAGGAGCTAGGGCTTGCATTTAACAACCTCACACCACTTGAACGCTCAATGCTTCTAAGTGCACGAGCGGCAAGAGTTGTGGGATACGCGGTGGACGGGAAAGCGACCATTCCGCGATAGCCACAACAGACGAACGCCCTGCCGTCGGCACCGCTGCCTCGTCAGCGCCGTCGCCACGGACGAATACAGACTGGTACGTATGTGCCGTATTTTTATTACGGTTAATAATAGTTCAACTTCAGTAGCAGTATCGCTTATGCCAGTTGGCCGGTGTCGTGTATGGAAAGCCGTTCGCGCGAGCTCTCTGCTTCGACCAGAAAGATACTAGCGTCAATGCGCGGTGTTTACGGCATTTTTCCTCCAAGGTCAGAGCGCCTCGAACCCGAAAATTCGTCTGCGCGACGGAGAGATGTCGAGCTCGGCCAGGCGGTTGTTTCGTACGCATTGGCGCACACGCTTGCGTGTTCGTTCGGAACTTCAACCGTTTACTCCACCGTTCTTTGTCATAAAAAGAATGTGCAGTATGTTTCACGGGCATTTAGCTCGCTATGCAAACTGTAAGCCCTGCCTAACATGCGTTTGCTTTTGCCGGCCTCCGCCAATCGCAGAGCATTCTCGAGTGACATCATAGGTTCTGTTGCGGAAAATGAGCTGGTGGGTCGCATGGTCATTTCCTTTTTTCCTAATTACGTAGCTTATTTGAGCGAAGTTTGCGTTATAAGTGGTGTCGTTATGGTTCTAACGAGGCAATCTTTCGAATGAACCAAACTTGTGTTTTCTCTTCATGGCTCCTTTAAGCACATAGCCTCCAAAAAAACTCAGGCTTGGGGGATTTACGCCCGGAAAAGCTCCGTTCGTGAGCCGAGTTACAGGACGAGAGTCACGCGAGATCTCGGCGCAAACGAGAGGGCAGTCGTCAAGATGGCCGCTGCTCCCGGTGGACGTGCACCGAGACACGGAGCTCCGATATAGAAAGCGTGGCATGCCGCGAGGAGTTTCCAAAAAGTGGCGACCTTACCGCCTAAACGGTACGCGAGGAAAGAATGTATCATCAAGATCAACCAAGACTGTTCCCGACGTATTGTGTGGTTCGCGAGTTCGCTTCGCGGTGGTAGAATGTGGCGGTGGGTGCGTGCGGGAGCACGAACAGGATACTTCAAGTGGCGACCGGATCAACAACAAGCATAGGACTCGTCGAGGCATAACAGTGTTGCGCTGTAAAAGCAACCAATCTTCCTACACAGAAACTGTCGCAAACGGTAGGGAGACTTTCTGGTCCATACTTTGTACTTCGGTAGGCGCATACTCGCTAACGCCGTGATGTTTGTCAAAGCCTGGAATTTCAATTTTGCTTGAAAAATGCTGCCGTCGCGGACTGTGACGCGGTGGTGGTGGCGTAAAAGTGAACGTGTTTGCGTCTCGCTGCAATCATTTGGTAAGAGCGACCCACCTAATGTTTTCATTCTTCATTGAAAAATGTTCCAGGAGCTGCACTTTGCTTCAAACTAAGAGAATTCGGTCAAAGAGAGGCTAGTCTTCTCCGCAATAGCACCATTGTTTGCAATGTTCAGTTCACATTTCGGTTCTTTTTTTGTAAACAGCACATGACTGTACAAAATAGCTGTACATGTTTGTTTATTTATTTTTTGTTTGTTTTCCTAGCCTAAAGTCGTCCCTCTTCTTTTATATCCATGAGTTTCGAGTGCCAGAAAAGCTCTAAATGCGGCGTAAACACGCCGCGATGGTGTTTCTTCAAGCGGACATTGCCCGCTTCGCCCTGCGTCACGCGGGAAGAAAATCTCCCAGTCGTTTTCTGGGAACGCTCACGAACGCCGCACCTCGCACACCGAAGAACTGCCGCGCGCCCCCACTGTTTAGGGAACGCGATACAAAGCAAGTTGACTGGCACAGAAAACATGGGCGCCTTACTCAAGTTCCTATGAGCATTCCAATGTAGTCACCTTGTTTGGATTCTCGTAGTTAAACACCACCTTCTTTTCTTCGGGCTTCGTGATATTTCATTTTGGTCATGTCTGAATACACTGCTTATTTTTTTTTTCTTTTGGTGATTCCTCGGCTTTGTGTATTGATACGTCGTATGTGTGTGACTTTTCGGTACTGCCTGCGCTGTTTTGAATTCAGTTAGCCTCTCCGTAGTTGTTTTTTCTGCTTTTATTTTTAAATAAATCACACGGTTTAAAGAGGGAAGACATCTAACTTCCGCTTTTTTGTAATTCGTGCTTATGAGTGAACAGAATAGACGCAGAAGTGATGGATTTACATTGGAGCTGCAAATAAATTATATCGGTGTTTCAACGAGACCAAGCTGTTATGACTACGGGGCCTGCCGTAATGGAGGAATTCGGCCGACTGGGCTCAGTAGCCCAACCCCAATGGGTAGCCGCATATATTTTCCCGCGTATTTCATGTTTCAACTGATTGGTATTTCATTTGTGTTTGATGCGATTTATTTCTCGATGTGGCTTAGACTCCATTATAGTATTTATTCGTGTGCCATCTATATGTCTGGGTATCAGCTGATATATTTTTGAACGCAAATATTTTGTTCTATTGTGAACTTGACGTGCTATTTGTTCTATTTTGAATTTGAAATTGAGGTGAAGTTGACGTTGATGTTGACAAGGAAATAAATGTCTGTTTTGTTCTTTGCAAGTCTCGGTACTGCCCTGCCCAGCGTGGTTTTTTAAAACAAAATACTTCACTAGACACTCAAAAACACTTATTAGTGGCGGAGCTTTAGGTGGCATAAAATACTCCTCCGGATGGTTAAACACGCCCTCCTTCAGGGGTGTCCTTAATTACATAAAATACTCCGCTAAATTCCACAAAAAACTCCTCTTCAACGGAGTAATTGGCAGCACGAAATACTCCGCTAAATGCCCCCAAAAGCTCCCCTCCTCAGCGGATTAATAAGAGCAAGAACACTCCCCTAAATACCTGAAAAAGCTCCCTCCCTTAGGGGAGTTTACTATACTCCCTTTTAGCGGAGTAAATAAAACCCCATATACGGAGGACGCTAGAGGGCAAGCAGTTTACTCCCTATCCGGAGTATTTCCATTTAGAGTGAAGAACATGGAGATGAGAGTTTTTCGATTGGTGAGACAGCGAAACCCGGCTATCCTGATGTGCTAGCTCGAGGCTACACCACCACGAGACACAAGCGCAGACACCGAAACAATTCTGCATGTGAGCTTTGTGATTCCCATTTATGCCGATTCAAACTATTAGTAACTTTGAGCATTGCGAGAACACTGAGAAACGTTTCACAATCATTATTTATCAGAACCAGTTACTGTTTTCGCCTTTTGTAAAACCTCTCGAATTGGTATTCACCAATATAGAAGACTGAGTTCCATTCCTGGCAAGCAGTGTGTAAAAGGTAGCGTTTCTCTAGCGGCCAGATATCTGTATGCGGTCTCTATATTTTCTTTTCCTGCCTTTAACAGCGAGCGGGAAATTCCGTGCGTGAAGCTGGGCTAAGGTACATAAAATTACTAAGGTAGCGCCAACTGCTCCATCCTTCTTTGCCGCGCTCCTCTTTTAAAGACGATAGTCTTTCTTGGGCTACTTAAACCCAGAAATTTTGGTCTGTCTGTCTGCCCGTCTGTCTGTCTGTGACTCCATTCAGCCACCCGGCCAAAGTAAAACAATGCCTGCGCAATAGTCTTATATAGTCACAGCTAGATGTGCCCACCTAATTCCGATGCAATGTTCATACTTGTCAATATTGTTGAAGAACAACAAGACATTACGCATATATAAGACAACAAATACTTACAGAAGTGATATTTGAGCGTTCCTTTATAAAAAAATTGTACATGTTTGATTTTGGCGAGAATAAATACTTCATGAACTGAAGAAGCAAATATCACTCCGCCGTCGCCTGCTGTCGCCCGCGCCATATGGCTTCGGACGGCATTTGAAGAAATAAAGTGGCAACAATTACGAAAGGTTCCACTAGATAGATTCCACGTTCTGCTTGGAACGCACGTGAACTAGGGAAACACGGTTCTATAAACGTGGAAGTAGGGCGCCTCGATTCACGCGCGTCTTCGCCGTACGGCAGCATTGGCATCGTGACACCCGGATTGGAGCAGTGGAACGCGGGAAATTTAAAATGATTTAAGCAAACCTTTGGCGTCTCCACCTTGAGAGGAGCGCGACGCAAGAGGAAAAACATGAGAGGTGAGCGGGAAAGCGAAGGGAGGCATTTACTTGGCAAAAGTCGATAAAGACTATCGTCTTTTGACGACATTTGCAACAAAAGAGCAGATACGCGGCCAATTTTTTCTTTGTCCTCATTTGCGGCGCTTCGCGCCCTTGAACACGGCGGCGGTGCCGTAATTTTTTTGGCTGCTTCAGAGCAGACGCCCTCGCAACGCTACGGGCCGCTCGCTGGAGTTTTTCTAGCAGTTTGCTCTGGTTTTGGCGCCAAATCGCGGTTTAGTGGCATTTATAGGATTTCTAGTCTTATTTTACCAACACGCACTAAGTGAGGTTGTTTTGTTTTATATATATGTCTGCAAGGGGATATTTGTGCGGGGTGGAAGCCGCCCACGCGTACGCAGAACGCGGTGTTTACGTCTGTGGCATGCTTGTAACATCTCAATAAGTTGGTGAACGTAAAAGGATCGAACGTGAACACTTCGAACTGCTCTGTGACGGTAATTCCTTTCTTGCATTCGCGTGACTGTGATCGTTCAATCACTACAAAGAGGGCTTGCGCACGGTTCGCGGCAGTATACAGAGAGCTTCATTCACAAATGCCGTCATTCGAGCGCTGCGCTGGCGCCCTTGCATTCGCATTTCTTACAATGGTTGTGCATCATTATGATGATCGTTAGAGTTTTTTGGCGCAAGGCCAGCTGGGGCAAAGAGCGCCAAACAAAAGTATCTAAAATAAAATATAGGCTACTAAAGCCAAAACAACAATAAAATCAATTAACGGCAATGGTGATGGTTGGTGTATAGGGCCAGATATGATTATGCGTGATAGGAGATGAGGTTTAAAAACTTGACGTCGGACAAATACTCAAACACACGTTTCACGGAAACAATGGCATCATCACCTAGGAAAAACGATGGATGTAGGGGAATATGTTGTCTGTAGAGTTCTCTGAAGTGTTTGTGTCGTGTTGTGTGAAGTGCCTTGCATGTGATTAGTATGTGCACTACGGATAGGGCCTCTCCGCACCTGCCGCACTGGGGTCTAGAAGATCCCGTCAGCAGATACGAGTGCGTTGCATGGGTGTGCCCTATCCGCAGCCTACCCAAGGCGACTTCCGTGTGTCTGTTGTGTGAGTCAGTTGTGTACCGTCCCAAGTGTGGCTTTATTACATGTAGTTTGTTGTCTGTCTGTTCGTCCCAGTGTGTTTGCCATGTTCTGCGCAGGTGTTGTCTTATGTGTGGCTTGAGGTCTGTGTAGGGTACCGTTGTAATGTCCACAGTGTTCCTGAGTGCAGCCGCACCGGCCCTCTCGTCTGCCAACTCGTTCCCAGAGATCCCTGCGTGTCCTGGGACCCAGCAGAGGACCACCTCATGCTTTTGTGCATACACGGACATGATAGTGCAGAATACAAGATTAACTATGTGGTTTCTGGGGGGCTTGTGCGATGACAGTGCGCGAACAACACTCAAAGAATCTGTATATATGATGGAATTGGGAATGTGATTTTCAAGGACGTGTCGTACAATCAGTAAAATTCCATACGCTTCCGCTGAAAAAATTGATGTGTGCACGCTCATGGTTCTGGCTGCATTGAAATTAGGACCATGAGCAGCGCACGACACCATACTGGAGGTTTTAGAAGCGTCACTATAAAATTCTGCACATGTGTATTTAAACTGCAAAGACAGAAAGTGCTGCAGTATTGCAGCTCGTGGTACACGATTTTTGTCAAGTCTCATAAAAGAGAGGTCACACGACACAGGGCGAACTTGCCAAGGCGGTAAACTGTTAGAAAAGGATGACCTGTACACATCTAAAAACGAAGCACTGAGATCCGAGGCTCGCTCTCTCACTCTCAGTGAAAAGGGCAGAGGAACGGATGGGCGATTTGCAAAGAGCAGAGATGTTGATGTATCGTTAAAGACAGGATAAAAAGGGTGATTATTCAGTGATGAAATTTTAAAAGTATATAGTAAGTCCATGTACGTTCGTTGGTTCTCAAGGCTCCACTTATCACACTCGACATACAGACTCTCGACAGGGCTAGTGCGAAAAGCACCCGAGGCGAGACGAAGCCCCAAGTGTAGCACTGGGTCAAGCATTCGCATCGCTGTTTTAGTCGCCGACCCATATACCACACTGCCATAGTCTAAACGAGACCCAACCAAAGCAGTATAGAGCCGTAGTAGGAGTTCTTTGTCGGAACCATAAGATTGATGGGAGAGAACCTTAAGTATATTTATTGTTTTCAGACATTTATGTTTAAGTTCCTTGATGTGTGGAATGAATGTGAGTTTCTGGTCAAACACAACACCTAAGAACTTGTGCTCCTTGTTCACAGGAAGCGACACGCCATTAAGAGTAATGTCTGGGTCCGTATGGACCCCGCGCTTCCTGGAGAACACAACGCAGGAGCTTTTTACAGGATTTAATTTAAAACCATTCTTGTCTGCCCAGCCGGCAAGTTTCTTTACACCAAGCTGGACTTGACGTTCGCAGATTGACATATTGCATGATTTATAGGATATCTGCACGTCATCTACATCCATGGAATAAGAGATTGTAGGTGGCAGTGCCTTACCAAGAGAGTTCATTTTTACTATGAAGAGAGTGCAGCTCAACACGCCACCCTGTGGCACGCCATTTTCTTGCACGTAAACGTTTGAGAGTGCACAACCAACTCTTACTCGAAACGTTCTGTCTGACAAGTAACTAACAAGAGTGTTTAACATGTTACCCGATACACCGAATGACTTGAGGTCCCTAAGGATCCCATAACGCCAAGCGGTGTCATATGCCTTTTCAAGGTCGAAGAAGACAGTTAAACAATACTGCTTATGCGCGAAGGCATCCTTGATGTACGAATCAAGAGCTACCAGCTGATCGTTCGTCGATCGCCCCACCCTAAAGCCTGCCTGGCAGCTCTCGAGAAGACCGTTGTACTCGAGGAAGTACACGAGCCTGCGATTTACCATCTTCTCGAAGAGCTTGCACGGGCAGCTCGTCAGGGCTATAGGACGGTAGCTTGAGGGGGACGACGGGTCCTTTCCCTCCTTCAGGAAAGCTACAACTATAGCCTCCTTCCAAGAGTTTGGAATGTGCCCCGAAAGCCAAATCTTGTTATATAGGTGTAAGAGTGTTAGAAGAGTGTCTGCGTGCAGGTGTTGTATCATTGTGTATGTGATGTTGTCTGGGCCTGGAGCTGATTGTTTACACGTGCTTAGAGCAGCCCTCAGCTCATGTAGTGAAGACAGGGAGTTGTAAGAAGTCTGTAATTTGTTGCTGTCGCGTAGGGACTTCTTTTCACAACAGGCTTTATGTTTCAGGAAAGTGTTTGTGTAGTGTGCTGAACTGGACACGTGTTGGAAGTGTTGTGCGAGTGTGTCAGCCTGGTCTTCGAGTGTGTCCCCTGTAGTGCTGACCAGAGGCAGGCTGTGTGTTTGTTGTCCCTTGAGTTTACGTATTCGTGTCCATACTTTCCTTGTGTCTGTGTAGGAGTTTATTGATGTTATGAATGTACGCCAACTCTCTCGTTTTGCCCCACGGCGCACACGTTTTCCTAACGCCTTGGCCCGTTTGAACAAGAGGAGGTTTCCCGACGTGGGGTACCGAGGAAGGACACCCCACGCCTTGTTCTGGGCCTCTCGTACCCGCCTACAGTCCTCATTCCACCACGGTCTCCGCTGGTTGCGCGGGGCACGAGAGGCGTGGGGAATTGACTTTTCGGCGGCGTCGAGAATGTGCGCCGTGAGGAGTTGGGTAGATTCTTCAACGTGTAGGTGTCCTATGGATGTGTGGTGTAGTTTGGATGTCTCTGTAAATGTATTCCAGTTAGCTCGTGTTTCATTGAACCGATTATGGGAAGATGGACTGCATGGGCCTTTACCTATGTATGTAAGTGAGGTGGGGAAGTGGTCACTGCCATATGGGTCAGTTCCCACACCCCACTCGAGAAGAGGAAAGAGAACTGCGGAGCCAATAGCCAAGTCAAGACATGAGTATGTATTGTGTCCTATGTTATGATATGTAGGCTGTTTATTGTTGAAAAGGCATGCTCCAGAGGATGTAAGAAACCTCTCTATCAGGCGACCCCGGGCATCCGTACGAGAAGAGCCCCAAAGAGAATTGTGAGCATTAAGGTCGCCTGTTAGAATGTACGGTTCGGGCAGCTGGTCAACCAGCGCCTCAACGTCAGAGCTCGAAAGTGTAACATCAGGAGGAATGTATATGGAGCATACCGTTATCAACCTATTAAATATTATTAAGCGTATTGCTACAGCCTCAAGGATAGTGTTTAAAGTGACAGGGTGGCATGCTAAGGATTTCCGGACGATTATGGCCACACCGCCAGAGGAGTGTGTGCAGCCATCCCTGTCCTTTCTGAAGACCATGTAACTATTCAAGAAATTTGTGTGCTTGGAATTCAAATGTGTTTCCTGAACACACATAACACTTGGCTGATTAGCATGCAGTATGTCGCATACATCGTCAAGATTTTTAAGAAGGCCTCTACAGTTCCATTGAATTATGTTTTCTCTTCCCATTATTTAGTGTGAGAGCTACTGGAGTGTGTGTGTTTGTTTATTTATGTGTCGTCTTTCGGGGCTGTGACTCTCGCCTTTTTAGGCTTGTCGGGAGGCTTTGGCGTCGGGACGCGTTCCTTGCGCTGCGTTGCAGGCAGGAACGGCCCGACATCCATATCGTCGTCGGATGTCCGAGGGGTGCCCGACGGACCGGGCCCCCCGGACTTGGCCCCCCCTCGGGAGCCCTTCGTTTGAGCCGCCACCGCCGAGGGCGTCCGGAGCGCCAGAGGTGGCACGGGCGGTGCGCTGGCGGTGGGAACCGGTGCAGGGCCTGTGGTGTCCATCACCTCGGTACCCTCCAACGCACTGGAGGACGGGGAGACAGAGGCGGGAGCGGCACCGGTCCCGACGGAAGACGTTTGCACCACAACCGCTGCTGCCTCAGCAAGCGGCGTGGTGGTGGGTTGGTCTGCCTGAGGCAACCCAGGGGGGGGCTGGGGAGGGACCAGGTCAGACTCGCTGAACTGGGTCCCTGTGGAAACCAGACGCCGCTCCGCCCCCCGGCGAGCCGCGTCGGCGTACCTCCGCAGAGGGAAAGAGGCGAACCTCTTTCGCGCCTCTGGGAAGGTGATGTTCTCCGTGACCTTGATGTTAATTATCTTTTTTTCCAATTGAAATTTTTCGCACTTGCGGGAGTACGCTGCATGCGGACCGCCGCAGTTCACACAAGTGAGGGTTTCGGATGGACAGTTGTCAGTCGGATGATCGTGCGCCGCGCATTTCGCACACGTCGTTCGGCCACGACAAGAGGTTGTACCGTGCCCGAACCGCTGGCACTTAAAACAGCGCCGCGGATTCGGGATGTACGGACGGATGGAGCAACGGATAAAACCTGCATTGATGTGTTGTGGAAGAACTGCGCGGTCGAAAGTCAAGATAATGTGCTTGGTGGGAATCTCCTTGTCGTCTCTGCGGATAGTGATGCGTCTCACGGCAGTGACGCCCTGATCCTTCAAGCCGGCAAGGAGATCCGCATCCGTTTCATTCAAAAGATCTGTCTCGGATATCACACCCTGGGAGCTGTTGAGGGTCCGATGGGGTGTGACCCTGATGTCTATATCAGCCAGTCTAGTCTGAGCTAGAAGCTTCATGGACTGCTGCTTGTCATTTATTTCGATGAGGAGTTCACCAGACCTTTGTTTTTTGCACTTATACGATTTTCCTACTATGGCTTCAAGATACTTGGCGATCAAGAAGACTGACTGAGATGCAAGAGGGTGGGTTGGATTGAGGGATTCCATCACAAGAAATCGAGAAAAATGGTCCGGTTCAGGAAAGGTTAACGACGGCAACGGAGGAAAGGATACTTCGGTGCGGCCCCTTTTCAGGGACCGATCACGGTTGGGGGGGGTTTTAGACAATACCATAAAGCATAGTATAAAAGCAGGGAGACGGGGGTACTTTCTTCTTTGACCTTACCCTGGTAGTCAAAGAGGTCCCGGAGCTCCCTGCCTGGTAGACAGGCAGGGAGCCCATCGGCCGGAGCTTGACCAAGGCTCCGACGGCCACCGTTTACGGCTTCTACCCTTCACCTTTAAACACATCGCCACGGTTGGACACAGCTTATGTTGGGAGCTCGGGGTCCGCGGTGTCGCTGCTCACCGTCACCATGAATACTCAAGGTGCCCCGTGCGGGGGGTTGTGCATCATTAGCGGCGTTCAGTCTGCGCCCGCTTTTACTACGGACATACATCCTACCTTAAGTCCGCGCTGTTTAGAGTGCTTTGCCGTTTTTTTTTTGTTACCTGGCTGCATTTTTTTCTCTTTACAGCCTAAATTTGCGCTTCACCGACCAAGGACATATTACGCAGCAAATCGCTCCAATGTCATAACAACGGGATTATAATATTACTCGGGTCGCTTACACAAAACATGTCTTTACGCCACAAAGAGCTTACACGCACTCGGAACGCACACGTTACAGTCAGACGAAAGCTGCCGTCGTCCAAAACAAGCGCGAATTCAGGTGAACAATTCTCGCGTCATGAAAACCGTACGACAACCGAGGGAACATGCTACGCCGCTGTTAATTATGTTGGGAGTTAAACGCGCTCATAACATAAACACGGCCTCTTATCCCAAGCAAAGCTTACGACGTGACGAACTCGCCGCTGCGAGTAATGCCTAATCATAAGAAAGGGTGGAGGTCGGTCGCGGAGGGAATACGCATTACTTCGTAAGGGACCGCTGAAGCGTGCGCAGAATGTAACAAAGCGAGAACAAGCATTCAGAAACTTACTTCGCCAAAGAGTGATAGCAGCGTCGGCTTGAAGTATTCCCGTTCAAAACTATGTCACCAAACCTTTCTCCTTTCTGCGTCGCGTTTGCCGGACGGAATGGAGTCCTTTGCCATCCCTGAACCTAGTCGCGCTGCGTAAGGCACAGCACATCGGCACCGCGAAGGAACAAATTGAAACCGATGCGACATTTGTTCGGAACGAGCAGCTACTTATTACTTTGCCATTCGCTGGCGCCTAGGATAAAGCAGGCACTGAGCTGCGCTGCCAAACATGGCGCCGCCGCAGCCGCATTGCGCAACGTCCCGGCCGGATCGTCGACCCGGCCGAAGACGCGGAAGAAAAGAACGGCCGAGCTAACACATGACTTTTCTGTTGGCCAATGGTGGGCGGCGCTGGCCGGAGAAAAAGAAAATATCAAAACACGGAGGAGGGATGGAGCGCGGGTGAGGGCGAAAGGCGGCGAGATCATAGAATGGCGCTACCTTAGTGGGCCTTACGATGGGCAAATTCGCCGCATCATCTAGAGTGTGCTCCGTGAGTGAAACCCTTCTTCCAACCCCCGCCGCCGCCTCCACCGCGTTAGGAGTTGATTGTCCCCTTACAAAAATGGTTATTGAGATTGAATTGAAAGTCATTTGACTTTACTCGGTACAATGTGTTGACAGTCAATTGACTTTGAATAAAAATTTTGTATTGAGTTCTCGTTGAAAATTGGAGGAGTTTTTCAATTGAAACTCAATGCTGTGTTTCAATTGAAAATCCATTGACTATAGTCAACATGTCTGTTGATTTCCAATTGACATTCTGTTGACTCTCAATACACTTTTCCTGTTGAGTTCCGGTTGTGATGTATCAATTGAAAGTCTATTGAGAAATGTCGGTGGAGTTCCAGTTGAGTCTGTGTTGACTATCTATTGATTCTCCTGTTGAGGTCCCGTTGAGAAATGTCAAGTGAAAACCTATTGAGCATATTCAAGACAGCCTGTTTGATTATGTTTTAGTCGTTTATCAAGTTATTTCAACAATCGCCTCGTAAAGTTCAGTTGACTGTACTAAATATTGCCGCGAACCATACATTGGGTTTGTTTATTTGTGTTTTGCTTTTACCACCCAGCTTCGCCGGTCTGTGTTATCTCTGCGCCAAGGGAAGCGCGTGTTCCATTCTTTCTTTCTGTGCCGCATGTGTTATCTGTTGTGATAGGGAGAGCATTCCGATCTAATGTGAACAGCCCAGAATAATCTTCTTGGATCTACTATGTTCTCCATGTGAATCGACGTTTCGAGAACCACGCGCACCGAAAGATAAAAAGCCTGCAGTGCGGACGCCGGGGCATTCGATTCTGCGACGCTCACCGACGCAAGTCACTTTGTTGACCACTGCTTCGCCGCCTCTGTATTCTTTTGAGTTGTTAGGGAAGCACAA
This sequence comes from Haemaphysalis longicornis, assembly GCF_048455015.1. NCBI lineage: Eukaryota > Metazoa > Arthropoda > Arachnida > Ixodida > Ixodidae > Haemaphysalis > Haemaphysalis longicornis. The sequence goes on along the minus strand of NW_027526410.1, from coordinate 606,596 downwards.
GTTCGCTCCAATAAACGTGTTTCTCATTCAATACAACTGCATCGTCCCTGTCTTCGTGACATCTGGTGGAGACCCGCCGCGGTGGCTGAGTGGCTAAGGCGTTGCGCTGCTGAGCGCGAGGTCGCGGGTTCGATTCCCAGCCGCGGCGGCCGCTTTTCTGATGGAGGCGAAAAGCAAAAACGCCCGTGTGTACGAGATTTCGGCGCACGATAAAGATCCCCAGGTGGTCAAAATTAATCCGGAGCCCTCCACTACGGCGCGCCTCATCGCCTGCGTTGCGTCGGCGCGTTAAACCCCACAATCAATCATCTGGTGGAGGTGCTGGGTAGGCACCCTTCATGCCCACTACAACCTCGGGAAGCCGCCAAGCCAGTCCAACAAGAGCCAGCCTCCGCCTGCAAGATTTACCACCCAAGTCCGGTCTACTACCGGAGAAGACGAAGAAGAGAGACGTCACAACCAGCACCATGCTCAACCAAGCCAATCCTCTTGTCGTTCTGCAGCAGCCACGGGAACCCCCATCATTCCGAGGAGCCCCCGCAGAAGACCCAGAAGAATTCCTGCAGAAACTTCAAACCACTTCACAGAGAGCGACAGCAGCAACAGACAACGGCATTTTGTCCGCAATTGTGATACGTGAGAGTAATAACCAAACAGCAAAACAAGCTATGTGTGGTCATGCGACATTTCCGCTACCGTGCTGCGCCCCCACTGAAGGTAGCCGGATAAGGTGTAGGCTTCATACGCCCGCTGTCCGTAGCCGATGTCATCCCTCCTTGACAACCTGATTGGCTGCTCCAGGTGATCTCCACCGCTGCTGTCTTGGGCATCGCACTGCTGACGATAAGCGGCAGAATCTGCAAAACAAGTTATGCGTGGCCATGCGACATTGCCGCTGTCGTGAGGCCGCTGTCACTCAAGGTAGCCGGATGAGGTGTTGACGTTATATGCCCGCACTCTAAGAAGACGAGGAGTGCTGGGCACTCTGTCTAGGAGTAAAAACTTTTGTCCCATATTTCACTCCCTTTGGCAGCATTGGGCGACTCTTCCGAGGAGTAGCGCGTGGCGGCCAAACGAGAGGCGAAACACTCCTCGTGGGATTTACTTGCTGCTGCCGCAGCGGAGTACTTGAACCCTGTGTGGGAATTGCTATGCCATGTACAAGACAGCGTTCCGTCACTCCCTTTAGGCGTGAATAAGCTCTATTGGTTTCGGCGTTCCCGGATACTCCAGACGGGTACTACTACTCCCTTTTGTAAAGGATCTCGTTACGCCTCAAGAGCGTTCTGCTATTCCCCGCGAGACAGCGTGTTTTCGCTCCGGCTGTTCTAGCCCCCCCCCCCCCCACTATGGTACTATAGGTAGTTACAATCAAACAAAACAGCACAAGCCATTTTGAAACATTCAAAAGAAGAAAAAACAAGGTCAGACTTTATTTTTCAAAAAAATACCACAACAATCGGTTCATTCTGCAATTTCACACAACAAGCAATTTATTTTGAATTAAAATATCACAGCATAAAAACGGTTTTTACTACACATGCACACAGGAGACGTAACGCCTATTGAGGAACATCCAAGAAAAATTCACAAATAAAAATGCAGCAAAGCAATTGATAACACTGAAATACAAACATTAAATTAAGACAATAAAAATGACATTAACACCCACAAATAAAAAGGTACTGGCATTAGCACGAAAAGTGGCAGTAGAAATACAGCAGTGGGAAAATAGTTAACAGTATTAACATAAAACAAAGTGGACTTAGTACATCAGTGAGTGCTTCACATGGACTGGAATGCCAGCTCTTATTTAGGACACATCAAAAACATTTACAAATAAATTTTGCGAAACAATAATATTGGACTAAAACTATTCAGCGTGGATTACTATTAGCGCATTACAAGGTGCAATCAACACAAAGATACAAAGCCACTGACACGGGAACTTTGCAGCAGATATATGTTGGTGGGACAATAGGAAACCACCGGAAACATTCCCACTGGGGTTTTTAGGCGGGTGGTTCCCAAATGAGGATGCACTAGTAAGATTTAAAAAAGGCATAACTTGGTATTAAAAACAAACACGTTCGAGCTGAATGCTTCATAATGCTTCAGAACAGTACCGACCAGGGCACCGTGCTTGAGCCGAAGTAACGTCTACAGAAGCAAGAAGGTGCGCTTCCCCTTTGAAAACACAGACAGCAGCAAAGGGAACTCATCCACGATGTCCAAGGATGTGAGGAGAAGTGTCTTGAATGCGACGGCCACTCCTGCTGACGCCTCGGGGATCTCGTTCTCTCTCAGGAAAAAAAAAATCTTCGGCAAGTACTGTCTTCCCGTGGTTCCTACATAGGAAGATAGAGGGGGACAGCAAAGATAAGTTCTACAATGAAAAAAAAATTGACGGGTTTGACGACGTGATAGATTAGTTTTTGCGCCTAGAGAACCCATTGAACCCGGAGTGTATTGGAATGCAATACTGCTTGGCGCAGTCACAAGTCTACATGCGAATGTGCGGTGACCTTGGATGCAGCCACGCTCATTGTGCCACTTGGCCAATGTCATGTCAGACAGCGCGCCCTACAGCTGTCTGCCTACGCAATGCGCCCCAAACCCATTAGTGCTTACGTGTCCGTAGCTTCTATTGTTTACCCCGCTATCGTTCCCGGTATAAAAACATTTAACAAAATTTAGGTAAAGATAACTCTTTTTGTAACGTTATAATCCCTGATTAATTTGCATAGGATTTTGCCCTCAGCCGACTGCAACGTACGGCCCATTATACGTTCACAAGTACAGCGTGTAAAAGTTGCTATTGGTCATATAGCTACTGTTTTCTTCATTCTCGAGTACGCGTCTTTGCATGCACGCTGCAGAACGCAACATCTGATGAGAACCAATAGGCTCGTTATTGAACGATCAGAACGCTCGAACATTAAACCACACGCAGCGACGGCGACAACCGACGCGAAAAAAGTAACGTAATGGGTACAACAAACACTATGGGCGACAGCGACAAACGAAAAACAAAAATAATGCATTGCTGCCAATGTCATTCGTCGTCGTTGCTGTAGCTCGCTCGTGGGCTGCTTCTGACCGGTATAAGCCCGCGACGGCGACGGCCCGTCGCCTGCCGCAGTTGCCGCCGTCAGCGGCCTCTGTAAAAAAATTTTGTCTGCGTCGCCCACAATACCTGTTTGCCGTACCCAATGAGTGAGTTTTCTCGCGTCGCTCATCGGCTTAGACGCATGTAGTTACCCCTTAACAGTGCGGGGCGTACGCCCCGAAAAGTCCCATCTCCGGCAATCCTGCCCTCAATCAAAACGAAAAAAACCTAAACCCTGTCAGGACAGCATTTCAGCCTGCTGCTGTACGCGCGGGAGTCACTAAAATTATTGTAATTTTAGTGACTGCCACACGCTAGACGCGCTCCTATCACTCAGCCTATTGTACGAAATTCTTTGGAGCCGCGCAGGTAGCCACAGCTACTGCACGGCAGCCACTCTAACCCTAACCGCCGAGCAAAGAGTACAAATCAAAACGCAAAAAACCTATCTGGACAAGATTTCAGTCTGCTGCAGTACGCGCGGTGGTAACTAAAATCATTGTGATTTTAGTGACTGCCACGCGCTAGACGCGCTCCTATTACTCAGCCTATTGTACGAAATTCTTTGGAGCCGCGCAGGTAGCCACAGCTACTGCACGGCAGCCACTCTAGCCCTAGCCGCCGAGCTAAGAGTACAAATCAAAACGCAAAAAACCTGTCTGGACAGGATTTGAGTCTGCTGCAGTACGCGCGGCGGTAACTAAAATCATTGTAACTTTAGTGACTTCCACGCGCTAGACGCGCTCCTATCACTCAGCCTATTGTACGAAATTCTTTGGAGCCGCGCAGGTAGCCACAGCTACTGCACGGCAGCCACTCTAACCCTAGCCGCCGAGTTAAGAATACAGGGTAGCGCTGCGACTACTCCCGCGACCATGCATCTTACCTGCGAAAACATTCGGCTAAGATACCAACACTTCACGAATCCAAGGGATTGAAACGGTGCAAGACTCAACGCTGTTTGCACATGGGTACAAAAGCCGCCCTTCAAATCTAAGCAACGGTGAAAATGAGTGACGAAAACATTAGGGTTAGCCGCTTCCGCGGACCGAAGCTAGATAGCAACTCTCCTTCGCTAAATACACAAGATAAGAATACCAGGTTAACAAATGGCTTACCTCCACTTCCCGCCAGCATTTCTTCGTCCGGTAGATAAATCCATGGTCGTCATCCCAAGATCCCAAGCTTAAGGCGCGAAGCCACGCGAAGCCTGCAAAGGCAGCGACTGCACACCGGCTGGCCCGGCGGCTTGCGCGCGCATCGCTACACTGCATATAGTTCCGTTATCGGCCTCTGCGCCGCCGCAGCTGTGATGTCCGTCCGAAATAAAAACTAGTTCCACGCATGCACGCACGCACGAACGAACTAATATACGGCTTGCTTACGTGTTCGTGATCTAACGCTGACGCACAGGCATGCAAGCAGTTAGCGAGCACGCGTCACACTGCGTTCAAGCAAGTGTGACGATAAGGGCAGGTCAAACTTCCCATGTTGAGCAAGCCGTCTCCGAAGCTTCGGATAATTCTCGCGCCGAGAATGCTAGCGCCGAGAAGGCAAAAACGAAAACAGACACCGGCAGCCTGCCGAGGGGCCAAGCCCGGAGCACGAAACACCTGAAACCGCCACCGTCGCAGCGAACGCGGCCGGATGTTTATACCAACGAGTGAGAGCTTTGGAGCTTTGGAGTCTTGCCTGGGGCGTGTCACGTGTGTGTGCTGTTCGCCGAGGAGAGTCGCCCCACGCCTGCGCACCGCGTGAGACGTTTTCTCCCCGTGCTCTTCTGTCCTGATCCACTGTAACCTCAGTTTTCTCAATAATTATACCTTTAATTCTCAAAACCTAGTTTCTCCTATTCGATGCGAGCACGCGTCGTGCTCGCATCGAATAGGAGAAACTAGGTTTTGCAAGCAAGCAAGCATGACGATAAGGGCAGGTCGAACTTCCCATGTTGGATGAAGCGTCTGTTTGAAAGTCCACTTCGTGCGTAGCACGTGGTTTACAAAGCCCAGCCCTGTGTTCCGCGCTGGCGGGACATCACGGTCTGGCGCGATCAGTCGTCGCTCGCCCGGTTCTTGCGGGTGCACCGCCTGTGTCGGTTTTCACCGTAGACGCGAGATTGCGTGGCGGAAAATCCGCCGTGGTAGTACGCCGTATCTTCGCCGGGCTGAGCTACGGAGACGCGGCGTCCACCGCCTCACCACCGCCGCTGGGATGCCCTCAGTGTAATCGGCGTAATCGCTGAAATCGGCGCGCAGTATTCTTTCCTCCGTGGTGCGCACCTTTTAAGATGCATAGTCTGACAACTTTTTAAATGTCGATAACTAAGCCATTACAGAGGAAAAAACAAAACAAAGAAACAAAACCAAATCGAGACATGCGTTTTTTTAGTTTTGTTAAGCTTGCTCCATTCATGTCACGGAACGCTGCGAGCAATCGTTACATGAATTCATATTCTTGCACGTTTAGAATGCGCGGCGGAAGTACTCGGGCGCTTTTTACACAACTGCTTTATATAATATATACGTATGCAAATAAAACATCGCTGATGAGTTGGTGTGCGTTAATGGTAGGAGTGCCTCTTTATGCTTACTCCCGCACTTGACAAGAATGAAATTGCAATTTTACTCTTCGTACTGAGAGAGAGAGAGAGAGAGAGAGAGAGAGAGAGAGAGAGAGAGAGAGAGAGAGAGAGAGAGAGAGAGAGAGAGAGAGAGATCAAACTTTATTTAAAGCGGCCCATGTCCGGGCTGCCGAAAATGTGGTTCTGGTGGGGAGACGATGTGCAGCTTTACTCTTCACTGGTGCGGGAGCGGAACTGGGGCTGCACTCCGCCGCGAACGAGAAGAGTACGCTGTCAGTTTTGCTCTTCCTCCTCATGGGAGCGAACATTACATCCAACTCCCCGCAGCTTTCGAGGGGAGCGCGCCAACGCTTGCAGGAGTACAATGACTGTTGGACTCTTCAACTACTCCCCCGATTTCTTAGAGTGCGCGCTTTATTCCCAATGTCGCTCTTGCACGACGTTCCAACGGGCTTGTGACATCCATCGCTGCTGTACTTCGCAGCGCACTGCTGACGATAAGAAGCAGAATCTGCAAAACAAGCCAGGCACGGTCATGCGACATTGCCGCTATGGTGCTGCCGGGCGAATCTCGCGTAAATAAAATAAGGCAACAAATATAGTAACTTATTAATCTTTGAGCGTGCGTGATCTCTGAGTACCGAATTCGCAACCAAGTACTAAAGAGTATTTCTAGCATATGATGTTGGTATTGCAACATGGCTAAATGCAATTACCGCATGTGTTCTATTGTAGAAATTTGTAACATTTTGTAGTTGCGACTGTTTATGTTTTTGTCGGTTACTAGTTACCAGAATTTTTATTGCGAATCAAAAGCGACTTTGGGCGGGGTTGTGCTGTCCTAATTACGTTATTGATACGGGTGTAATCAACATGTTTCTATTATTTCTTCAGGACTCAGTACAAGTCTCTAGCTCAGTTTGGAAGTCAAAATTAGGCCGATTATCGCTATTCAGGTACGTGGTGTTAGGAATAAGTACAAGTTTTGCAAGTAAGACGTAACTGTTTTGAATCCCACGTGTACTGAGGTTTACCCAACTTTCTTCTCAACTCCAATAGAGTGTCTGGTTTTTAGGAAGTCGGATATTTCAGGTGCCATCGGTGGGAGGTTTTTTGTGTCGTTCGTGTAGGAAGAACGCGCCAGGATTTTAACCGGTGCTATAACACAGCTGTTGGATGCAAAATTACAAATGATTTAGCCGCGTCAATAAAAAAAAATATTGTGCGAAAGCAGCACGTATTGGTGCTTGTAAAGTGATGAATACCTCATTGTAGGTAGAAATATGACTCAGTCGGTGTAGCAGCTCAATGTAGCAGCAGTTTCAGAGAACGAAGAAAGCAATCAGGTTAGGCGGAGGAACTTCTTGTGGCAGACACGGCTATTGCTTGTTCTTATTGATTGATCGATTTTATTGCTAGCCTAAAGCAGTCCCAACTCTGGATAAAGCTTATAAAGCGCAGTCCGAAACACCACTGCGGCAGGTTTCGATTACGTTGCTAGAAATGCCGTAAGAACAGCCAGCTTTTCGCATTCCTCGGTCGAACGTTTCTATGACACTTTACGAGTTCAAGCATACGCACAGCTTCGCGCGTGATAAGTACTGTACTACACTTTGTATCAGATCCCTGTTTCAATGCACTAAACATCAAAGCGTTGTGTGAAGCGTAGCTGTCCTACGTTCAGGCTTGACGTTTTGTCAGGTTCTTATTAAGACTTACGAAGTGGCGAGCAGCGTGACACTCATTGTAACTCTCGCATTGGTACGATCATACACGTAACAGCGTGACGTAGGGCGTAGTGTTGCTTCGTCGGATGCCCGGTTTCTTTCAGTGTGTTGATCTCTGCAGATGTCAAGTGCAAACAGCATAATAAGGAAGATCTCATAATGGGACTTTACGTTGGAAGCTTCATAAGTGACTGAGTCTCCCGGCAGCAGGCATCGCAAACGTTCTGCAAAATCATCATGGGTAAGCTGATATTCGTTAGCAATAAAATTTGTATCCAGCATTATCCAAACAGCAAAAGAATAAAAAGGTCAGTTTATTGCAGTACCTGCAGGTAAGCCCATAAGGGTAATCCTTATACTCGTTCTTGAATGTACTCCTCACGGAAACGCTCGGACACCTTGCCAGCCTGGCTTCTGGATGGCTTTGTTGCACCTGCACTGGATGGCTCTGCACTCAAAATAAAGTATAGAGTACATTTACGAATGTTGGTACGCTGGATCAATTGATCGGTAGTCCATTGTTCAAAATGAAGGCTGAATTGTGCCCAGTCCGTATCTCGTGCGACGTGACACGTTTCGTTGTAGAGGGCTATTAGCCTGAATGCGTTCGTATAGCAGGGGACACTGTTTCATGATTGAAGAATTTCAAAAGAGAAAAATTCAATTTCCACATGAGAAGAGGGTAATCACCAACAGTGTAATTGTGTAGTATGAAAAACAAGGAGTGGCACAATTGCAAGCCCGCGTCAAACAAAATTAATCGGTGATTTTTGTTGCACAGACAGGAGAGCACAAACAAGAGTAATGTTGCTATTTTTTCAGGCCTATGAGCGAATGCCTAATGAAAATGAGCTAAGGAGTCAAAAAATATCCCGCTATCTCCACGAAGTGAATGATGATGAGTGGGGCAAAGCTCCAATGCTTATCGGTAAAACCGTGAAACATTCGCCCACCCATCATATAAAGTCTCGACACGTTGTTATATGGGTGATTGAATATACACTTATATACACGATGTTTATTATTTACATATCGATGCAATTATAACCACTTATATACACACAAGACGTATCCATTTACATATCGATTAAATTATATACAAGGATTACATTACAGGTTACAAAGCTGTGAGACGCGTTTTCCTTTGAAGATTACATTTTTGTGGTCGGTGGAGTACGAGGCGAGAGGATCTTAGATGAGAGGTTGTAGTTGAAAGTTGGAGATGGCAATGTTGATACAGGTCCCTCTGATGGTGGTGGGGCGCTTGTGGTCTAGCGGGCCACCTCTGAACTATTGCACAGCTTCGCCTCTAGCGGTCGCATCGAGAACTAGTGTACACGGCGCGTCGAGGGACTTGCCTAGAGCAAGAGGAGCTTCGCCCCTAAAACTTTGTTCCTTGTGTGGAAACAATTAGCACTGTCTTTGCTCAAGCGCGCAAAATGTCCTCCTATCAACTTGGCTTGATCATCAAGCAAGTTTCACGTAACTGGTATATAGTTCTTTGTTCTTCAGAGAGTCTTGATGTGAGCGACAATAAGAGGAAGCAAACGCCTAATAAATCATTCAGCAAACTTAACATTTTTGAAGCTGCCGAACTCATCATTTGTCTCAAAGAAGAGGACGTCAGTTAGGGTGAACAACCGCGCAGGGGTATTGCTCCAAACGCTTTGTCAGTCTGCGTACTCTTTTGCTGTTGCTACGTGGTGCAGTTCTCCCATATTTTTTCTAGTGTAAAACTTTCACTGCACGCGATGCATCTTTCGGGAACATTGTAGTTAAATCTCTTATTAGGTGGTGTCCAACGACAGGGCTGCGTGTATCGGCTTTCGAGTTCTTACTGTAAATACACAATGCGTCATCTTGGTTCAACTTTATTTCCCAGACGGTGGAATTCCTCCATTACGGCACGCCCCGTAGCCATAACAGCTTGGTCTCGTTGAAACACCAATATAATTTATTTGCAGCTCCAATGTAAATCCATCACTTCTGCGTTTTTTCTGCTCACTCATAAGCGCGAATTCCAAAAAAGCGGAAGTTAGATGTCTTCCCTCTTTAAATCGTGTGATTTATTTAAAAATAAAAGCAGAAAAAACAACTACGGAGAGGCTAACTGAATTCAAAACAGCGCAGGCAGTACCGAAAAGTCACACACATACGACGCCTCAATACAAAAAGCCGAGGAATCACCAAAAGAAAAAAAAAATACGCAGTGTATTCAGACATGACCAAAATGAAATATCACGAACCCCGAAGAAAAGAAGGTGGTGTATAACTACGAGAATGCAAACAAGGTGACTACATTGGAATGCGCATAGGAACTTGAGTAAGGCGCCCATGTTTTCTGTGCCAGTCAACTTGCTTTGTATCGCGTTCCCTAAATGGTGGGCGCGCGCGGCAGTTCTTCGGTGTGCGAGACGGCAGCGCCGGCTTGACGTATTCCCGTTCAAAACTATGCAACCAAACCTTTCTCCTTTCTGCGTCGCGTTTGCCGGACGGAATGGAGTCTTTTGCCATCCCTGAACATAGTCGCGCTGCCTAAGGCACAACACATCGGCACCGCGAAGGAACAAATCGAAACCGATTCGACATTTGTTCGGAACGAGCAGCTAATTAGTACTTCGCCATTCGCTGGCGCCTAGGATAAAGCCGGCACTGAGCTGCGCTGCCAAACATGGCGCCGCCCCAGCCGCATTGAGCAACGTCCCGGCCGGATCGTCGACCCGGCCGAAGAGGCGGAAGAAAAGAACGGCAGAGCTACCACGTGACTTTTCTGTTGGCCAATGGCGGGCGGCGCTGGCCGGAGAAAAAGAAAATATCAAAACACGGAGGAGGGACGGAGCGAGGGTGAGGGCGAAAGGCGGCGAGATCATAGAATGGCGCTACCTTAGTGGGCCTTACCAGAGTCCTTCAATGTAAAGCATTGAAGGACTCTGGCCTTACGCTGGGCAAATTCGCTGCATCATCTAGAGTGTGCTCCGCGAGTGAAACCCTCCTTCCAACCCCCGCCGCCGCCTCCACCGCGTTAGGAGTTGATTGTCCCCTTACAAAAATGGTTATTGAGATTGAATTGAAAGTCAATTGACTTTACCCAGTACAATGTGTTGACAGTCAATTGACTTTGAATAGAAATGTTGTATTGAGTTCTCGTTGAAAATTGGCCGCCGTGTTTCAATTGAAACTCAACGCTGTGTTTCAAATGAAAGTCTATTGACTATAGTCAACATGTCTGTTGATTTCCAATTGACATTCTGTTGACTCTCAATACACTTTTCCTGTTGAGTTCCTGTTGTGATGTATCAATTGAAAGTCTATTGAGAAAAGTCGGTGGAGTTCCAGTTGAGTCTGTGTTGACTATCTATTGATTCTCCTGTTGAGTTCCTGTTGAGAAATGCCAAATGAAAACCTATTGAGCATATTCAAGACAGCCCGTTTGATTTCGTTTTAGTCGTTTATCAAGTTATTTCAGCAATTGCCTCGTAATGTTCAGTTGACTGTACTAAATATATAGTGAGTCTGCTTCAAAATGCAAAAAATCAAGGTGTGCATTGAGCAGGTGAAATAGTGAGGTGTTCCATGGCAACGCTTGCTTTATTGCTCACGAAAGCAGCACGGGAGGACTCCAGCCTCACAGGGTCCACTTGGCTACTTGACTGTGTAGCCTGCAAAATACAACAAGAAACAGACTTGTTTGTTTCCACCAGTATAGTACGAAATCATTGCGTCCCTTCTTATTAAGCATGCTGGTATAAGTAGCTTGCTATTTCATATGTTAGATTCTTTGTATTTTTGGAAAGCAAGGCAAGGAGACAGAAGTTCAACAAATGTATAAGCTTGTTTCAGGTTTTAATGCATCAAGGCAAGCTAACAACATCAATTATTTCTACAATGGGTAGGGAGTGGAACGCCTTTACGTGAATGCCTTCCGCATTAAAGCGCATGAAATATAGAGGAACGACTATGTCCGCTGGGAGCCACAAAATCACCCGCATGGGCTAGTTATCGTGTCTTCCACATCTTTGAGGCCCAAAAGAAATCCGCTTAGGCCTATCAAGACTGGGTGAGCCACTACCAAACCTGTCCAAAGCATACCTGTCAACCTGTGGATTTTGTTTTGTGAAATTTCAATGCTGGAAATGTCAAAACAAAATTAGTAAACTGTCAACTTGCATGAGCTGGTTTACAAAATTGTAGCCTTGATAAAAAAAAAACTAATGTCATATGGTACTGTAAACTAAAGTTACTACAACAGGCAATCAATGCAAATGGGTTTATGAATGAATGAGCGCATAATATGTGCTTACCGACTAGTGGAAAAAAATTACATGAACCGTGAAAGAAAAAAAAACTTGCCAGAAAGAACGCGAGAGAAAAAAAAAACGTAAGTCGAATTCCGCAGTCTTTCACACTCTTGTAACGCCGAAGTATGGTGTGTGCCTTGCAGTACGTATAACAAACAAGTAGCACTAAGCAGCAGCTTGAAGGGATCATATGTGATATGGGTATATCCACATTTTTGCCTTAATCGTAACAATGCCAGAGGAGTGTCCCAGTAGAACAAGGTCGTGATGCCAGTTTACACACAATGAGAACACGAAACAGTTTTGTTTGGTGAGAGGAAAAAACAGCAGAGTTACTGTAAATGAGAAAAAATGTAAAAGCTTTTTTTCCCTTTGCTTGGCGAGATTTTCTATACAGCAGCAGCACTAAAACAGTACAGTGATACCGTGCCGACCAATCATTTGGGTAATTCCTAGAGGCAGAACATTTGTCACAACAGATCGAATAAGCCCACGCGCAATGCCGGTGTAGCATCAGTCAGTGGCACGTCTGATGCCACGTTAGGCCAAAATGTTATTCAGTGATTTTGATATTACTCACACCACATTCAGCCCAACTTATTCAAAACTGCTCCGAGAAAGGCAATCGGCAGGTTGTGATTATAAGCAATGGCAAATTTCAATTTATGCTAGCAAGTCGAGCAAGTGCTTAGTCAAAACCGGTATTCATCAGTTTAAAAGTTTGACGCCTGTACATGTTCTAGCGCAAGCTGCCTAGCACCTGAGACAAAAATTAGCAAATGAGAAATTCGCAGAAAGATACATGGGGAGAATTGGCAATTTGTGGTAAAACACTAATATATAACAGTGTGCAGTCTGTTTCCAACTACTCCTTACGCAGAACATTTTTTTCTTCAGTGGTTTTAAAACCAGTGTCTGCTTGCCTTTAGGGTGTCAAGGTAACGCGTCAGACTTGGGTAAATATGCTTTGGGTTCAAACCCTAGCTTCTGCGGATACACAGTCTCTATTTTTCAAAAGTAATAAATTAATTTGTTATATTCTTGGGCATATTTTCTTTAGCTGGAATGAAGTACGTTTTAGGCCACGTTTGTGACCTGAGTCACTGCTCTGCGCTCAGGGAACGCTCTTTCTCCAAACAATCGTTCAAATTAGGAAGAAAATATATTTCCGGCAGCCAACACTTTAACTTGTAAGTATATTTTACCGCCATGTCTCAAACTGGTTGAACACACTATACTGTTTGTGACTGGTAGATCTGCCTCTCAGCCTAGCGCTGTCAGGTGTGTTTGCATAGCGCAGTATTCGTGCGTCTGTTATTGATCCGACAGGCACTTGTTCGATTCGACCTCCTTCATTTTTTTTCATTTTTGTTAACTTCGTTCGTCAAACATTTTATTTACCTTAATCATGGTGTTCTTTCTTTTTTTATGACACTTCGTACCAGGCAATACAGGGCTGCTGCTCCGTTCTGTAGCGGCACTGCGTCTGGAATGTTATTCATTTGTCACTTGCCTTCAAAGGTTTTGTTAGACCTTTAGCTTAAGATACATACAAATATATTAAACGCGAAAGCAATACAGCAGCGCGGAAGACAGTAAACTACCGATTGGTGTCAGAATGTGTGCCGGTAAAATACCCCTTCAAATTGTTACACTTACGTACAGTATTTTTGAAAAGCTGAAGTGAAATCGTACCCTTTAGGTCGATCTCGAGACGGCATGCATAAAAACACTGTTTATATAGCGACAAATAACCAAGTCGTGAGTATAGCCATTCAGGTAGGTCTGCACAACGTGAGTCATGATGAAATGTACAGGAGCGCTCGGAAAGAATGAACTTACCTTATAACAACGTCGCTCCCAGCGGGGATCCCAGCGAGGTGAATTTGACGGATTCCAAAGCGTGGCTAACAGGGATGGTAACACCTCACTTCGCAAGCTTCTTCACCGTACGATCACAGCGCACAAACACAACACGACACACAAAGGATGTTCACCTCCGGTAGAAGAGCGCATACGATGGCTCTTCCTTCAATAAATTCCATGTATCGCCAGCTGCACTGCAATCGCTGACCTTTGATGCTGGTTGAAAAGAATCGCACACGGCACATAAATCGCCAACAACACGAGCAAAGCTGTAAATTTGCACAGAACAGCGAGAAAGACCACACCGCGATGGCGCCCGCACATCCGGGATTGCGAACAAGCGACATTGGCTTGATTTCAAGTCGCTTTGCGATGGCTTTCTTGCGATGGCTTTCTCTCACGCATTCTTGTGAAAACTGAGCGTGAAAACATTGACACGAGATATCAAAAAAACCTACGGCGGCTTGTGAGTCCTATGTTAGTATTTACAATAACGTTTTATAGAATTATTACCAACCCCTCTAGCAGCAGTAATATTATATTGCAGATAACCGAACTCCGCCGAGACGCGATGTTGGCTGTCAGCGCCACTGGCGGCAGTGGCAACGCCGCGCACTAGACATTCGTGACAGCGCGGTCACTTTAGCTAGCGTGGGAGGGTGCCAGAGGAACCAAAAGAACTGGTTATCGCCGGGTGTGGATGTGGATGGCACGTCTTTTGTGTCCGGGCGCCCACTTCGGCGAACTGCAGCAGGAGAGAGGACGGAACAATTCTGGAAAGTCCAATCCTTGAAAACAGCTTCAAAGTTCTTGATCTCCTTGCGGGCGCAAAATATTTGCAAGGAGCTTGTGTTTGAGAAACGTAGTCCGGGGACGTGTTGACATCTTTAAAAGACATGCTTCCGTTAGCGAGAGAGCGGTTCGTAGTGTAAGAAGCGGCACGCCAGCCCACTAATTTTTTCGGTTTCTCTATTTTTTTTTAAATTCAGAGCATTTCAGTAACTCACGATGCCACCCGCGTTGACGTCCGTAGTCGTATTCCGCACTCCTCCCCCTACACTATATAAAAAAAATACTATCCGGCGCCTGGTTTCGATCCCTCGACCCTGTGGGCGGAACGCAATGCACATGGTGCTCTACCCACTGCGCCACAAAGCCGAAATAGAATGGGAGGCTACGAACGCGCCTCATATCCTTGACTCATTCAAACTACGTCAAGAAGCTGCTGATACAACGCATTCACTACCACCAACTCCCCAAACACTAAACGTTAACGCAATACACCCACCCCTATGCGACGCATTTACTCGAGTCCCCCTCGCGGCGAGATGATGTGCCCAATTTTTTTTGTAGTGGCGTGAAGCAGTGTCAGGCTCGTTTTTTCTTTTTGTGATCCTGTGCAGTAAAGATGAGTTGTTAATGAGCGCTTCAGTTTGTCTTTCTTCATTTTTTTCTTCGTTTGTTTGTTCAGTTCGTGTGAGCGGCGGCGCCTTGGACTGGCGTACGGAGTTCTTTTGCAGTGAAAGAACTATTTTCACCTGTTTTAATAGAGCGTAGATGCGCGTTTGCTCCTTGTGGGATTCTCTGCATTTCACATTGCTGTTCTACTATTGTTATCATAGGCAGTTCACGGTATCCTCAAGGAAAGTTATGTATGATGTGGAATAGAACTCGCGTCCTTGGGCTCAGACCACGGCGGGGTGCGCGAGTGATAACTGGAGTAATGAAGTTCACGAGTGAACGACGATAAGGCCAAGCCTGCGTTCGCTTGATTTGAACGCTTGTTTTAAAAGTTCGCTGTGTACAAAAATTTAATTGTTCTTTTTTTGGACGTGTAGGGATTGACACCAACGTTTTGCTGTTTTTTCTGAGTATTTATAGGCACAATTTCGTCACTAGAATGTTCTTGTGCGTTTGGGTTTGTGAGATAAGTATTCATTTCTGCAAAACAGCGCTGTTAGTATCGTGCCTCCACAGAAAAACACTGAATCATCGCACTAGGATGCAATGTCACGTATGCCTTTTGTAGATGTACCAGATGAAATAGCGTTTTAAATGTACCTCCCGCCCACCTCCCCTCCCCGGAACACAAGGTATGACAGCATTGTATGTGTGAAAAGAGGTAGGGGGAGTGACGACTTTTTTTTGTCCCCAGAACTGGGACCCGAGATGTGTAGCCTTCCCGCTCCCCCCCCCCTTTCCTTTTTTCCCGGCCGAGATATGCATGCTTCATGATTCCGCTCCAACTTTCCCGGAAGACTGACTTCGAATATGACCACTGCCGCTAAAGTGGAAGCTTAGCAGTAGTGGAGATTACTCACCTGTTATGTCAATGCGTGCTAAGGTATAAAGAAGAAAATCCGCTACTACAGCAAGGAAGCGATTCCGCGGGAGTCACGTGCCAGAAGAGATGAGTCACTAGAGTTTTGTCAATGTTTATTAGCTCCATTGTTTTGTGCAAAGCATGTTGCGGCAGTATTTGAGGAAATGCAGTCAAAAATTGTCCAATATAATTGATTTCCCCACTTAGCAGGTATAATTATTATTTGGGCGAAGTTGCTGCTGGTAAAGGCTACTGGCCTAAGGAGTTTTATCAGCTTTGAAAATTAAGCTCGAACCATAAAACATGGACAAAAAAGAAGGACACTGGTATAATTTTCAACAACGTATGTTAACCAACTAGCTCGACTCTCAATTTTACTTGATTTTTGTCAGTAGAAACTCTATTGAGTTTCAATTAAACGAAGTCATTTGATATTCTGTTGAGTATTGTCTATTGAAACCTTGTTGACTTTTTATTCACTGCACTCAATAGAAATGTCAATGTAGAATTAAAAAACAAAAGTAACCCAGTAGTCTTAATTCTGTAGACACAGTGGGCAGCGCTGAAAAAAATAGCCCTTCAAAGTGTATGTTTCAGCCTGATGAGTTTTGTCTATTGGTTCTCCAAAGAGTTTCAATAGACTGGTGTCAATTTGTTTTGTATTGCGTTTTCTCAATACAAATCCTTTTGAGTTTCTACTGACACATCTCAATAGCCATTTGAGTTTGAATTAGGTTTCTGTTGACTCAATAAAAACTCAACTGGAACTGAATTGAAACTCAGAATCCATTTTTGTAAGGGTCCCAAACGCCGCGAAGGAACCGTTGGCTCGTACAGATGGACACATTTGCCTTAAGACCTTTCCGATATTGCCCTGTGAACCTTACACCTTAGGAAACAGCGCGAAAATCTTGGAGAGAGAGCGGACAAACAGACACGAGCGCTGACGAGCAACTGGTGATATTTTATTACAGTTGGCAATAAATAGGAGAGGGAAGCAACGTAATCATACGCCAGGGCGAGAACGAAAAGCGAGATAAACAAAGCTTAAAAAGCGGCATCGGGTATAAAGTGAGTTCGAGTGAGTTAGAGTTCGAACAGGGCTGCAAAAAATCTCAAGACAATACCAGGGCCCCTCAACGTTATCCCCTACGTACACGGCGTTTCACACCCCCTGAAGAAGATAGGTGACAATGCAAGAGTGCGCCCATTGTTTTCAGTGCCCCAAAAACTAGCCACCTTCTGCCCCATTGTCAATGATGGAAAGGATCCCAGGGCTAAGGGTGCGACGAAGCACTAAAAAAAGTATGTTAAATGCATGGACCGTTTAGTTTAAGAGATCCCGCTTTCGTGCGTGCGGGTCTATATGGGCCAGAGTGGTGGTGCGCTAACGGCAGTCTTCGTAAACACGCATATAACATGCGCACAGGAACAGGAAGCAATCTTGGCTTACACTGCAAGAATCAGAAAGATTGCTACCCCAAGCTCAACGAAATCCGCATCTTAAAACAGCACCGTGATGCCCGATCCTGCGAAATCTTTGAGGCTTCAGTTGTAAGCATTAAGGGGGTGGGATGCGTGAGTTCGCCTTCCGTTGCACTCTTTGAGGGGGAGATTGCGTATCTGGCCAGATGAAAAAAAATTTTGTGTGTTTTATCGCCTTTTACAGCCGACGCCGTTTTTTAAGCTCCGAGTATATCGCTTTTCTTCCTCACACTGGCCTATGATTACGTCGTTTCTACTTCTACTTATTGCCAACTCTAATAACCTTTAACCAGTTTCTCGTCAGCGCCTGTGTCTGTTTGCCCTCTCTCTGTCCACGTTTTTTGGGCTGTTTCCTAAGGTGTCATGTGTATCCAACAAGCCCAAACCAAACCCTGTACACCAAGCTGTAAATCACAGTCAACCTTGCCCAGAAAAATTTTGCTCAGGATAGGCGGAAACTTCGATCCAATGCACACTCCCGACTTCTGTACGTAGACCCTATCTTTAAACCTCACAGCAGTACTCCGAAGGTAAAAGTTGAGCAGCTCAGAAATGCCGCCACGGGGATTCTACAAAGATTCACAAAGGCCAACTCGTTATTCTCGTTGGTAATGCAATCTCTGCAACGTAACATCAGCACATCATTAGGCAGAAAGTAGAACAGTGCCTCAAAGTCAATGCTAATTCCAGAGACGTCCAAGCAATCAACAGGGGACAGATACACCACCACCACCCCAGAGGTCTGCACAGAAAACGGATCAACTATGGCCAAATGTTCCGAATGCTTTTGTAAAAAACCCGAAACAGCCACCTGCCACAGCCCTCGCTCCGAAACGATTGAAGGAAAGAGTACCCCCGGCTTACGAGTTTTTGCTGCAAAAAACAGCTTCAACGTGGGTCCGTTCTCCCTTCTTGGTAGCCGTGGCTAGGCTATCCAGATTCTATGATTTGGTATTTTTTTATCTTTTGGAATCTTGCAAGCATTTGGAATTTTCGGCATCATTGATCTGCTTGTTGTGCGTAACTATGAGGCCATGGTGGAGCATCTGGTCTCTGCTGATTGCTTGAACGTCTCGTGATATAGCGTCGACGTTGAGGACTCTTTTACCCCCTGCCTCAAGATGTGCTGATGCGACGTACTAGAGAGTGCATCAGAAACGACACTTGCGAGTTGTCCTTTGTGAATCGTTGCGGAATCCCCGTGGCGTTGTTTTCGGGGATGCTCAGCTTCTAGCTTCGGGGTACTGTTGGGTTCGGTATCAACATAAGGTCTACGTATAGAAGTCGGCAGTGTGCACTGGGTCGAAGGTTGCCCCAGTACTGAGCAACATTTTTCTGGGCAAGGTTGACTGTGATTTAAAGCTTGGTTTACAGGCTATTGCCACAAAGGTACTGCGTTATGTCAACGAGTTTTTGGTCCTCGGCCTCGGCATAGAAATCGACTCCTTCAAATGTGCTGTTCTTGATGCCTTTAAGGTGAAAGGTGAAGGTTTGAATTTCAGCCACGAGGTTCCCGTTGACGCCACTTGGAAATTTATTGACCTCGAGCTTCGTTGTGCGCTGCATCATAGATGCTGGACCTACGCGCCCATTCTAGCTAGACGGTCTTAAACTTCGCTTCTTTATATTCAAAGCTACTAAGAATGGTATAGTGCACACGTGCGTCAAATCCGCTGAAAACAAGTCGTGTCATTATTTGGCGCAACAAAGCTACAATGCGCAAATACTTCGGCTCGAGAACGCTGGCTTCCCTCTCTCAGAATTCCAGGCAATATGTCAGCGTCTTGTAAAGCAATTAAAAGCGTTCACGCATCGTAAACAGGATGCCGAGCAGTGTAAACACTTGCGCCCACCTCCTCGCGAGGGGAACCCTGTGCAGATGCGACGCATCGTGGGGTTCACATGGTGTTTCTGTTGGATTGATTCTAAAATCGCATGAAACATGTTGGGAACGCGTGTGATTGATATTTTTTATGATTAATATTATGTTTTATTGGCCAGTCTTGGTCAATCTCTCTAAGCGGTATGCTTGGGGCTTCGCATTCGCAACGACCTTTACTCCATCATTGTTGCTGTAAGTGGGAGCTTCTTTTTTCTTATTGCAAGTGTTAATCATTGCCCAATCATGCGTTGTATCAGTAGCATCTTGACGTAGTTTGAATGAGTCAAGGATATAAGGCGCATTCGTAGCATTTGATTCTGTGTCGGTTTTGTTGCGCAGTGGGAAGAGCACCATGTACCTCGCGTTCCGCCCACAGCGTCGTGGGATCGAAACCGGGCGCCGCTAACTAATATTTTTTTTATAGTGTAGGGGGAGAGGCGGACGACAACAACGCCGACGACGCTGCATGGACAAGGCGAGTGAATGCGATGCAGTCGCATCTAAAAGTGGTGGTCATACCGTATGTACAGGCGCTGTCACATCGCGTTAAGAAGACTGGTGACAGATTTGGGGTTAACGTGGTTTTCTCTGCCAGTTGTAGTCTAGGTGGACTATGCAGTTTGGTGAGCAACAGGCTTCAATTCGCGAGACAGTTTGTCCTCACATAGGTTTTTGATTAAACACAGACTCCAGCTCGTCCAGTGTATGATGAACGTTGTGTACTGCATTCCTATCTCCTTTTGCCGGGTGTATGACGGTCAGACCGGCCGCAGTCTCAAGGGAGCATCAATCCTCCTTGAAAGGAAGGCCCTACCCAGATTACGGCTCTGCACTGCGCAAACTGCGGCGGCTGTAAGCCATGCTTCAAAGACACGCAAGTGCTTTTCATACCCAGAGACCGTGCTACCCGGGAATTTGCAGAAGCCTTTCATATCCGCATTAAGGGTTCGCATTGTATGGCGTACCCGTCACTGAGCATTTTAAATTAAGAAGTGTGATTTCCTAACGCAAGGCGTTAGAAGAGAGAAAAGGGAAATAAGAAAGGAAAGGGGGCGGTTGTCCTTATGTACAGCCTTACGGATGTGCGACGATCACATGTGCCTGATTGTTAGTTCTTGGCATGGTATGTATGTGGTTTGGATTTTAATAAAACGTTCATCTGATACTAAGCGCTGGTGTCGTTTCCCTTTCTCCTCCCTGTGGGAGTTTGCGCTTACATTTCACTCATGGATGTAAAAAAAATATCTCGTCTCTCTATTCTGCTTTATAGGAAAAAGGCCAAACAGGCGCACACCTGCACGGAACAAAGGTTCGACAGGGATGTCAACAGGCTGGAGCTGGGATGGTGGAAGGGAAATTGGTGTTTTTCTGCATTGGCACTGATTGCAAGCCTTGACGTACCGGCGTACGGACCGGTATTGGACACGCCAAAAGAACCTACGGCTGACACAATAATAAGGGCTAGAGATGCCGAGAGGCCCAGCGGTTGGCATGTCATGAAGCTGAGCCCAGTGTAGCGCAGGCGCTGTTTAACAATGAGCAACAGCTCTGGACCATGCATACGATGTTGTCACGGAGCAGAAACATCGCCATTGTAGTGTTAGATGAGGCCGAGTAAGGTTATTTATATTACATATAAGTGCCGGGTACGACGTTGCTCTTCTTTAACGTGAAGAATGCAAAATTTAGTGCATAGAAAAGCTGCATGGTCATCGTCATTGTCACCTTTGGGTCGACTGGAAGTCGCGATAAGCAATCAGCGTCTTGATGTAAACGTCCAGATTCGTACTTGTGAGGACTCCTAAGACGACCTAGCCGACCTACGGGGTCCTTTAGTGAACAGGAGGAGAACAGCCTGTGATGCCCAGTCACGACTTTAAACAAGCGTTCATGCAGCTGAGGATGAAACGTGGTTCCCGACCACACACGAGCGAGACATTCTGTTTCAGTAGTTAAGTAGTTGCGTTGTGGGGTGGAAAGAGGGCGGCCGGCAGAGCCAGACGCCCTGGCGGCCGCCATAGCTGGCGGCCGGCATAGCCAGCCGCGAGCCAGCCAACCAGCAAAGGTTACCGTCTGCGGGGATGCCGACTTTCGTGCAAACACAATTTGCCTAGCTTTTCGTACAGGCGCTGCTATGCAGTGGGCCTTGCACACACGAAGTTGGAGCCTGCATATTTTCCGACGGATTCGTTCTGGGCGGCGAAAGAAGCGCCTTTGTTGAGAATAGGTTTTCGGTAAGTCAACTAGTTTTCGCACTGCACTAGCGCCACCAATTGGTGAAGTTCCCCGGGGTGTAGCATGGTGACGGACGATGTCCTTATGTAGGTTTTGTTTCGATAAATGCGCTCCTAAACGTAGATGCTCTGGGGAAGCACCATTGCTTTCACTATTTCTCTCACTGGTTTTTCCCCGGCAAGACTGGCGGCACGAATGCGCGATAACGCTCACCGCGGCCACTGCTAATACAAGATAACGTACACGCGCGTGTCTCATGTAGTGAGAGATCTTTCGTGAGCGTTTTCTCCGACATCATGGTGCAAAGAAAGGGACGCCAGTACCACAAACGCATATGGTAACAAAGAGTCTTTTTGCGTCCTTGTCGGGGAAGGAAAGAAACTCGGTCGTATGTCACGAACTTGGGCTTTACTTGCGTCGTTCGCGTGTTGTGTTTGACAACTTTGTCTGGTTTTCATTCTCTATCAGTGTTTATTGCCGCACGCCGCATTCCTGCATTTAGAGGGGCCATGAAGGTAGAATACAAGGTGGTTTTATTGGTAGGATTCGGTAGTTTTTAGTGCCCCCGACGCTTGGCGACAAAAGCGATGCTTTATTCACTGATAAAAAAAAATTTAGGCAAAAAAGATATCCTTTTACTTAATTGTGCGTTTCGTAAGGTAAACGATGACGTATCCAGGCCACGTACGTAAGCGAACCTTAGTATGACGAATATGGCAGCAGCAAACGGCCAAATGCCCTGTTTACCTTCACTCTTGCGATGGCGCCGCCATACTAATGCTGTCCGCACTCGCTTTGTTTTTGATCGAATTTGTACCTGTCTAATTTTTGTAACGGTTGACACTAATTGATGTTAACGCGATAGCATTATTTGGTTCATATTTGGATTACCCCGTGGCTCCAGGCCGTCCGCTATCAGCCGTGCTCATCACGGGTCCCCGGAAATACGTCATCGCTGCCACCCTGAAACAACGACTGAGGCAGCAAGATTCGAGGGCTTCGCCGAACCTGTTATGTGGCGGCACGGCACCAGAACTTTGGAGAGCAGGACAATGATACAACGTCAGATAGGAAAGAAAGGACACGCGCATTCAGCAGGTGCTGCGACTACGCGGTGATGTTTGTTCTATGCCCAGTCGGCGGTAGCATGCTCGGCAAACACGGTCTCCAGCCATGCCCGCAACTTATATCATCACGCCAAAGCGGGTTTCCACCAGAAGATGAAAAATACACATTTCCGGTAATTCATGTGCAGGGGCTACTTGTGAGCTACGAGACATTGTTGTGAAAGCCTCCGGAAGAAGTTTGACCACTTTGCGCTCTTTAACATGCGCCATATTCTCGGCAATGACGTTTTTATTTTCTGTTTCTATCCAAAAAGAGACCGCCGCGGCCGGGAATTGAACCACCGCACTGTGGTTTCCACCAGTACTGATGCCGGCAAAACAGCGGGTGGCCTAAATTAAAGAGGGGCACAAGGATTAACGCCGGACTCTCAGAAACCAAGGAAGGCATAGATTATCAGCCGCAAATGGCTAAAATAAAGCCCTCTGTATAGCGTCTAATCCCCTAAGTTTTCAAAATACTTTTTAATATTCCAACGGTTATGTCTCCGCTAAAAGCTCATTTTTGTAAACGACACATGGCGCCATGCGGCTAAGTTAAAAATCCCTCTAAAAATAAGTAGGAATATCATCCCAGAGAAAAGACACGTAAGAATGCTCGGCGGGGTTCTGGACAAGCAGGTATTTCCCAACTTACCCCAGCATCGGGCACCTTGAGTAATATTGGTGACGGTATGGTTGACATTGTGGACTCGGAGCCCCCAAATATGAGCGGCAGCCAACCGTGGCGATGTAATGTTTTAAAGTGAAGGTTAGAAACCTGAAACGGTGGCCGTCGGAGCCGAGGTCAAGCTCCGGCGGATGGGGTCCCTGTGTGTTTAGCAGGCAGGGAGCTCCGGGACTTTTCTCGATATATCAGGGTAACCCGAATGATGAAAGTACCCCCGTCCATTGCTTTATATTATAGCATGTGGTATTTTCCACCCCCCCCCCCAAACGTGGTCGGTCCCTGAAAAGGGGCCACACCGAAGTTTCTTTTCCCCCATTGCCTACAATCTCGCTCCTAAAACACGAATATTTCTCGCGCTTTTTTATTATGGAAGCCCTTGACAAGTCGAAGCCCATCACCTCCCGGTCTGTATATTTGATTTTCAAGTTTCTTGAAAGCCTTATCGGCAAATCGTACAAGGCTAAGAAACTCGCAACGGGAGAAGCCCTGATTGAAGTAGAAAAGAAACTGCAATCCTCTGACCTCCTCAAGCAAACGCGCATGGTAGATGTTGACATGAAGATAACCCCCCATCAGAGTCTTAATAGTTGCCAAGGCGTGATATCTGATCGGGATCTACTAAGTGAGACCGAAGCCGATCTGCTCGAGGGCCTTCGCGATCAGGGCGTGACGGCAGTGAGGCGAATAACAATACGCCGAAAGGACGAAATAATACAAACCAGACACGTAATCTTGACGTTGGACCGCTCAACATTTCCTGAGTCGGTCAACGTAGGCTTTATGAGACGTCCGATCCGGCCCTACGTGCCAAACCCATGCCGCTGCTTCACGTGTCAGCGGTTTGGGCACGGCACAGCCTCTTGCCGTGATAAACTGACGGGTGCAGAAGGTGGGGCACAAGATCACCCAACCGACAATTATGAATCCTAGAGCGAACTGCCATGTTCCAATTGTGCGAGTTGTTCGAACTGCCATGGACCGCATGCTGCCTACTCTACTACATTACTCTACAGATCATTACATTGAACGTCAACGAGAACATCACTTTCCCAGATGCACGAAAGAGATTCGCATCTTCTCATCTGAGGAAGTACGCCGACACAGCTCTCCGGGGGAAGGAGCGGCGCCTGGTTTCAGCGGGGACCCAGTACTGCGAGTCCGACCTGGTCGCCCACCTGGATTGCCTCAGGCAGCCCAACAACTCGCCTCGACATCGCAGGACCAGCCCGTAGCGGTTGCAGTGGCAACAAGCACCGAAGGGACCGCTCCTCCAGTCTCTGCTTCCCCGGTTCCCAGTGCTACTGCGGGCACTGTGGAGATGGAAGTCGAGGGACCCTCAGAGGCCTCACCCCCACCACACCACCTGCGCCACTCACGCCCCTCCCAACGCCCGCGGCGGTGACGGCTGAAAGGAAGGGCACCAGCAAGGTTGCAAAGTCTGAAGGGTCCGGTCCGCCGGGTCCCCCCCAAATCTGATGAGGAGATGGATGGGGGACCTTTTCTGTCTGCTTCGCCGCGGAACGACCGGGTGCCTTCAACCAAACGTCCAGAGAGGCCGAAAAAAACCCCTCCGAGATTTGAAACCCCGAAAGGCCATACATAAATAACACACTCCAGTAGCCTTGAACACTTCATAAGTGGAAAAGAAAACAAAATCCAATGGAACTGCACAGGCCTTCTTAAACTATTGATGATATCTATGAGTTTTTGCATTCCAATAAGACAAGGAGGATGTATCTTCAAAAACCCATGTACACTCAAGGCACACAAATGTCTTGAATAGTTACATGGTATTTATGAAGGACAGAGATGATGGTGGCACATCCTCTTGCGGTGTGGCCATCATTGCGCGAAAATCCTTGGCGTGCCACACTGTCCAACTACAGACCATCCTAGAGGCTGTGGCCGTTCTAACCACAATCTTTAATAGGCTTATAACACTATGCCCTCTTTACATCCCTCCTGACTACCAGCTCTCAAGCTCAGATTTCGAGGGTCTAGTAGATCGGGTACCCGAACTTTTAATTCTCATAGGCGACCTGAATGCGTATAATTCTCTTTGGCGCTCTGCGCGCTGGGATGCCCAAGGCCACCTCATTGAGAAATTCTTAACATCAGGAGGAGCATACCTTTTGAACAAGAAGCAACCTACATACAATAACGTAAGACACAACAGACACTCTTACCTTGACTTGGCAATTGGTTTCGCACTTCTCCTTCCTTGTCTTGAGTGGGCTGTGGACACAGACCAATATAGTAGTGACCATTTCGCCACTTCCCTAACATATATAGGTACAGTGGGGTCCACTGTTAAAGTGAAACGGCGAGCGCGTGGCCACTGCACTCCGCGAAGCGGCGGCGCCGAGCAGTGGCGAGAATTGGAGGCAGCCGACGCATGCGCACTGATCGCATTAGGCCGGAGAAGCCTCTCTGTTGTCTGCTGCGGCGCCTCGCCCAGCCGCTCACATCCTACGATTGCGAAAGCGGAGCGCGGTAGCAGACGACAGAGCGGCCTCGCCCGCCTCAGGCGGTCAGTGCGCATGTGCCGGCTGCCTCCGATTCTCGCCACTTCTCGGCGCCGGCGCTTCGCGGAGCGCAGTGGCCACGCGCTCACTGGTTCCCTTTAACAGTGGACCCCACTGTACAAGCCCTAGCAGTCCATCTTCCCATAATAGGTTACATGAAGCAAGAGCAAACCGCAATACATTTACACAGACATCTAAACTACAACACACAGCCATAGCACACTTACACGTAGATGAAGCCGCCCAACTCCACACAGCACACATCATCGACGCTTGCCTAATGTCCACTCCGCAGGCCTCCAGTGCGTCACGCACCCAAGGAGGCCCTGCTGGAATAAGCACTGCAGGAAAGCGCGATGGGTCCAGAACAACGCATGGGGTGTCCTTTTCCAGTACCCCACGACCGATAAATCTCATTTCTTTTAAAAGGGCCAACAAAGGCTTTTGGGAAGCGTGTGCGTCGTGCGGCGAAAAGGGACAGTTGGCGTGCCTTCCTCACTTCCATCAATTCATACACAGACACACAGAAAGTCTAGACACAAACACGAAAACTAAACAACAACAGACACCCAGCCTGCCCCTTGTAAATAACACAGGGGACACACTCGTAGAGCAGGCTAACACACTCGCACAACACTTCCAACACGTGTCCGGTTCAGCACACTAAACAAACACTTTCTTGCAACAGAAAACATCCGCAGAAAAAACGCCCTTGCGTGACAAGAACAAGTGGAATTCTATTTACAACTCTAAATTCTCACTTCATGAGCTGAAGGTTGCTTTTGCCACTTGTAAGCCTTCAGCTCCAGGGGCAGAGAACATTACATACACTCTGATACAACACCTATACGCAGACACTCTTGGGACACCCCTACACCTATACCTCCAGATATGGCTTTCGGGGCAGCTTCAGAAGTCTTGGAGAGAGACCATAGTTGTGGTTTTTCTGAAGGGGGAGGAAGACCCTTCTTTTCCCGCCAGCTATAGACCCATCGGCCCTACAAGCTGCCTGTGTAAGCTCCTTGAGATGAGGGTAAACTGTAGGCTCGTGTACGTTTTGGTGTGCAACTGTCTTCTCGAGGGCTGCCAGGCAGGCGTCAGGGCGGGGCGATCCACCAATGATCAGCTCGTTGGTTCAGAATCATACATAAAAGATGCCTTTATACAGAAACAGTACTGCATGACTGTATTTATGGATATGGATAAAGGTTATGATACGGCATAGCGTTACGGCATTCTTGCAGACTTAAAATCCTTGTCCGAACGAACATTTCGTGTCAGATTAGGGTCAGGACTTTCAAAAGTTCACATTCAAGAAAAGAGCGTACCTCAAGGCGGAGTTTTGAGCTGCACGTTGTTATTGTCAAAATACATTCTCTTCGGAAAGCATTGCCTTAATCAATCTATTGTTTAGCCCATGTGGATGATGTAGAAATATCTTTTTAATTTTGTGACATGTCCATACGTGAACGTCAGGTCCAGCTTGGGGTAAACAAACTTTCTCGCAGGGCAGAAGAAAATAGTTTCAAACATAATCCCGCGAAAAGTACGAGTGTCGTATTCTCAAAGGGACGCGGAGTAACGCCCGATCCTGAAATATATCTCAATGGTGACCGAGTTCCTGTTAAAAAAATTGCGTCAATCTACCATGTGAATGTGGTTGGAAAGCAAAGCTGTAAACGGCACCCACAACGATTACCCATTCGACGTCTCTTAAATTCAGTCACGTCGCTCTACAAATAGTGAAACCAGAGAGAAGTGAAATGCACTTAACCACACCCTTTATTACTTTAGGGAGATATTCTTGGTAGGGTTAAATTAATGATAATTCATTAACGGTGGTTGGTTGACTTGTATTGGTGTAGCGCATGAGTGGAAACTTTTTTTGTAAAATTAACGGAAGCTCAAACCCGCTGTTTGAAGATCTCAGTTCTCCACCTCTGCCGCCGCGGACAGAGGCGGCAAGATCGGCGGCCGAGATGGTGGAGGAGGACGAGAAGAGGAAGAAGCTGGGGGAGGAGGTTGGAGAGGAAGTACTTCTATTCAGATTTCTGAACGGCCCAGAGTGCGGCCCACGGGAGTTGATCTTTCAGTCTGCACCGCCTGTGCTCTGTCTACAAACTGGGTAGGCAGAAAGGGGCGGGACAGCAGCATACCCGATTTCTCTTGTTGGGTAGTTTCCAGAAAGAGAGCAGGGTGCTCAGGGATGAAGTCGCACACCCCAATTATGTGGCAGAGTGTTCCTACTTCTGAGCAAGAATGACGATCAGCGTCGTAGCGATTCGGGTGCATTAAGTGAAGACGCGTCGGGTGTGGGAAGGAGCCGGATTGTATGTGCTGTATGGTAGTTTGTAAGGCAAATGTAGGGTCTTTCTCTGAAGGCGATAATGCTGGGTTATGTCTCTGAATGAGAAAATCGGGCGACTGTCCTCGTGCAGCTCCACAGCACGGGGGGTAAAACCGCATGCTTGTTGGTGGCCCTATTCGTTGCCCTCCATGGAAGCGTGAGCGGGTGTCTAGATGTGCTGAATGGAAACGTTTGGAGAGTGGGTTTTTCGCACACGCAGTGCACTTCGGGACACCAAACCCGACTGAAAATTCGGGTAGGATTCTTAGGAATCGGTTACTACCTTCCGAAGCCCTGGTTGAGTGAGAGCCAAAGGGATGGCTGCGTCTTCTGCTGCCATCATGTCTTGGGTCTTGAGTGAGGCACACACGAGGACGTTGGTTATGGAGGTAGCCACGATGATGGCGTACTGCTGCAGTCTATGTTGGGAGGCGTCAGTGTAGATAACTGCAATGATCTCCACATAGGGTGGTGTTGAGCGCTTGAGCCCGTGCTTGTCGGAGACACGTGTTGTGGGAGCGGTTATTATTTCAAAGCAAAGGGAGCATCCTTAGTTGTTGTCGCCAAGAGTGCGGGAGTACATGAGGCGGACGGAAATTCTGTGCTGCCCAGCCTGTATGGTGAAGGATTCGGGTAGGATTCGGGTAGGATTCTTAGGAATCGGTTACTACCTTCCGAAGCCCTGGTTGAGTGAGAGCCAAAGGGATGGCTGCGTCTTCTGCTGCCATCATGTCTTGGGTCTTGAGTGAGGCACACACAAGGACGTTGGTTATGGAGGTAGCCACGATGATGGCGTACTACTGCAGTCGATGTTGGGAGGCGTCAGTGTAGATAACTGCAATGATCTCCACATAGGGTGGTGTTGAGCGCTTGAGCCCGTGCTTGTCCGAGACACGTGTTGTGGGAACGGTTATTATTTCAAAGCAAAGGGAGCATCCTTAGTTGTTGTCGCCAAGAGTGCGGGAGTACATTAGGCGGACGGCAATTCTGTGCTGCCCAGCCTGTATGGTGAAGGATGCGGCGACCCACAGTAGTTCTACTCACTCGGAGCTTCTGGATAGAAAGATGGCCCTCTATCAGCTCTTTGATGGTGTTATAGAGCCCCGTGCTAAGCAGCCTCTCTGTGGACGCACTCAGGGGAAGAACAACGGCGTGCTTAACCGCCTTTCTAACCATTATATAAAGCATCTTTATGTACTCCTTGCCTAGAAGACAGGGGATTGACGTAAATGATTCTGGAGAGGAGAAAAGCTTGAATTATTCGAAAGGTATCCGATTCCTTGAGGCATCGCTTCTTGGTGGCAACTCGCCTGATCATGTTTATGATTTTATTGACGCTGTGTTTGAGGCGCGGGAAGGATACGTCACTGTTGGTGTTGGCCTGGAGATGTAGACCCAGGATCTTGATTCTGTGGCTTTGAGTTATGGCCTGGCCATCAAGGGGTATTGAATGTATTCTTTGATGTGTCGTTTGGCGTGAGGGTGGACGACAAGGAGCTGTAATTTTTTACGTGAACACTGCGTGTCACAAGCTTTAGCACATTGGCATACTAGAAGTTGAATCCCATGCGTTGGTGTTAGCTTCCTTTACTTTTGTAACTCCTAGCACACGCGCAAGACGCGCACAGGGCCGCTAGACGTACCGTGGACGGAGCGCACAGCGGCGCCTGAGGTCGCATGACGCTATCACGTGGCATTCAGCGAGAATGCAGGGGGTAAACCAATAGATGTGCTTGGTGAGTGCACCACCTGCCTTCCCCGTCTCCGCGTGTGCTCGTAGCTAAATCGGTAAGACAACGTGCTCTCGTTTTGTTACGCTATTAGTTCGAGGTTCGATTCCTTGCGGTGGCAATAAATTCTTTTATTTGTTCGCGGGAGTTTTCTGTTGACACCAACGGCCGCAAAAGAACCCTTGCGGTGTAGAGGTATATAGCTTTGATTTAAAAGGAACACACGTTTTTGGGTGTGGTGATGGAAGAAAAATTCACATTCATCTCTCACATCAATTACCTCTATCAAAAATGTCTAAAAACAATGAATATCCTGAAAGTCCTATCTCACCGATTAAACGGTGCAGATAAACAACTCCTGCTGCACCTTTATACAGCTTTGGTAGGGTCTCGCTTGGATTACGGAAGTGTTGTTTACGGGTGGGCCACAATAACAGCGCTAAAAATGCTCGACCGACTGCTGCACTTGGGGATTCGCTTCTCGTGTGGTGCTTTCTGTACAAGCCCTGTCCAAAGCCTGTGTTTGGAATGCGAAAAATGGTGCCTAGAGCACCAGCGAACTTATGTTGATCTTTTATATGCCTTCAAAATCTCATTCATCGATAACCATCCTTTTAAACCGTTTTTTATGGATACGTCCACATGACAGCCCTTTTTTAAATCGCCCATTCCTTTCTGTGCCTTTCTCACTTAGGGTGAGAGGGGAGCTTCTGAACTGTCAATCACCTTTCTGGACATGTTCAAAACATCTACCATTGACTTTATAGCCCCCTTGCAATCTCGCCCTGCATCGTGTGACCTGTCCTTTACACAATTACAGAAAAACAGTACCACAAATCGCGATTTCGCAGCATTTTGGGTATCTGCCGCAAAAATATCGGACTGCAGAATTTTTGTGCGATGTATCGAAAACTCCTGTCGCACCGTCTTGTGCTGTGCACGGACCCAACTTTAAGGCCTCTACATCAATGCTTGTAAAACGAGCATCTTCACGACGGACGCGTATGGTACTTTTCTTGTTGCTGGTCATATTGTTCAGCATCACGTTCATAAGTCCATCATCTACACAGATTGACTCAGCGTTGTATGTGAATTATCAGCCCAAAAGCGTTAAAAACTTCACGTCATCAATCTAGTTTTTAAGACTTTAAGGTCAGCATATGCCACAAATCTCGAAGTGAATATATGTTGGGTACCGGGTCACTGTGGGATTGCAGGAAATGAGACCACGGACCAAATGGTCGCCACTGAGGCACAGACGAACAGACACAGGCACTGAGGCACAGACGAAAAATATCCTACACCGACCTCAAGCCAGACATAAGACAACACCTTCGCAGAACGTGGCAAGCCCACTGGAGTACACAGACACACAAGGTACAAATAATAAAACCACACATAGGACGATACATAAATGACTCACACAACAGATTCAGCGAAGTTGCCCTAGCTAGATTACGGATGGGCCACAGACACGCGACACACTCCCATCAGCTCACTGGATATCCAAGACCCTTGTGTAGCAGGTGTAGGGATTCTGATTACATTTTA
The DNA here is from genome assembly GCF_048455015.1 of Haemaphysalis longicornis. Lineage (NCBI taxonomy): Eukaryota > Metazoa > Arthropoda > Arachnida > Ixodida > Ixodidae > Haemaphysalis > Haemaphysalis longicornis. The sequence goes on along the minus strand of NW_027526410.1, from coordinate 575,143 downwards.
ATTACATGCAAATTACATTTAAATACATGCCAATTCTAATTACATGCAAGGCACTCCACACAACAGGACGCAAACACTTTCCGAAACTATACAGACAACACATTCCACTACACCCAGCATCGTGTTTAGCAGATGCTCCCATGATTCCTCTACAACGCACTCTTACGTTTAGTCATATCAAATTTTTACTCCTTATTGGCTCTCGCGAATAGTTTTTAGTCGTAATTTCATACCACGCACAATTACCACCTGGCCTTGTACACTAGCCTCATTGTCTGTTACTGATTTTACTTCTGTTTTTTCTTGGGGAATTTTAGTTTGTGTTCCCTTCTCATACTTAACCACTGTTTGGCGCTGTTTTCCGTAGTTGGCCTTGCGCCATAAACATCCAACTATGATCATCATCTGTTCGCAACTCACAATCGCGAAAAACATAAAATCTTTAACCAATTATTGCCCACAAGCAGAACGTGCAGCCCGAAAAGGGCAAGGAAAAGAGAAAAGAAACGATAAGACTCATGCAACCACTGATCATGACGAGAATATTGCAGAGCCTGCCGTAGCACAAATGTACGCGCACAAAAAAGTGAAAGAAACATGATCATGAGGACAACATATGAGGCAGTTCTCACACTCCCAATTTTCACGATGAGACTAGCTAACAAAGCGTGCACCACCAGGGTGACAGAATGAATATGCATAGATGGGCCTAGAAGACGGGGACGGCCATTTACTCGACGGAGAGATGAAACAACAGTATTCGGAGCAAAAAATGGAGTTCGAAAAAGCAGGAAAGCAGAGGTTGAAGGTCAATAGGAGAGGCTTTCACGCGGCAGTCATGCTAAATAGTATGTTAATGATAATGACGATGAATAGGCCCTCAACTTGTGTCTTCCAAAAGCGTTTCAAGCAATCGGAAAAACAATGCAGTCTCCTGGCACCAAGAAAGCAGATGTAAAACCATATCGGGAGGGGCCATCATACCCCGTTTCAAAGAAACAGGTACCGTCACACAGAAAGGAAAAGACTGGCACCCCAACCATTGGAAACGATACCACTGAACGCCATGTTAGACATGGAACCGATCCATTCGAGCCCGCATAAAAACCCTGCTCTACCAAAAATATGGATGCAACCCTCCACAGGAAGGGCCGATATGGTAGGCTCAAGTTCATTCGGATAAAGTTTCAATATCATGAGACACAATATACCCCGACTCCGGGATGTACGGAATCATGGGGCCAAAGTTGTCTTAGTAGACTACTCTGGTAATCTTTGTAACTGCATGACTATCCAACATACATGAATAAAGAACTGGAAGTTGGAGCCATCCCCTTGGGAATCCGAATAGTGTAAGTATCGAATAAAAGCGTAACCCCATTACATACTCACAATGGACATTATACAGTTTCCTAGAGGCAGAATACCAAGCGCTTCGGTGAGATATACGTTTCCATAACGAAGAAAGTTAACAACGCCACCTGGGCTGCTGGATCGAATGGTATGAAAGCAAACGACGTCTAATGCACGAGGCACACGAACTCACATACCGTGCTTCTTGTGACCACGACTACCCCACTGCCCTCTTCAAAAGCATTAAGAACGAATTCTCATCCTGTGCCTAGGAACACAATCATTCCTCTTCGTACAACGAGGTCTCAATGCCGAAGAATCACACACTCTGCGGTGAAACCCCAACACAGTTATCTGAAAACGCATTTGCGTTGAAGTTGTTCGTTGTGAGATAAGACGTTAATTTAGAACTCTAGTAAAATAGGGGAAACATCCACCCTCTTGCACGCTACCTAACCATGTCCAAGGGTATGGCCAGGGGAGAACAACTCAATCATAACATATTCCACTTCTTTGAAGCCTCGGAGGCAGATTAGAGCAGCTAGTTACCTTAAGATCAGCGCGAGCTGATTGAGAGAGCAAAGGAAGGAGCTGCGGAATCTGGTTCCGTAGACGCAGGTTCCACCTGTGAGCTCCCTGAAATCAGGTTACCGAATTTTCGTAAACCACAACTCTTTCTTCCTGAACAAAGATCTTCTCTGTCTTTTTTTTTTCTCTCTCTCGCTCTTTGAAAAAAGCAAAATTGTTCAGCCCGACATAGACATCACGGAATAAACATTTTGATACACTGACGCTCACTGCTCCTCGCTCGAACTCACCAACACCTCGTATTGGCAGCCTTTGACGCGCACATTTTAAGCTCGAGAAGCGCAGAGAACCTTTGTCTCTATGAGACAGGGCGATTAAAAGCTCTGGTTGTTTGACTTTCTCTTTTCGATAACATTTCGTGCTCGAGAAGCAAAGATCGGAAATACAGCAGCGGCGTACGGAAACATTCCTTGGGAGTCGAAGTAGCGCTATCGCTTCTCACATCTTAGGATAAAAACGTAGATGTCTTTGTTACTTTTTGTAAACATTGGGTATGCTCTACAAACAGAGTCACAGAAGGCATTGTCGCACATGCCTATTGGCCAGTGTAGACTCAGCGAGCCCGGTGGCTGCGCAGCTATAACCTGCTAATGCGTGCAGTACGCACAGGTGTTTAATTGTTAATGTTTGCCTTATTATCTTCTATTACTGATTCCGCCATTATTACTCCTATAAACTGAATATTGATTAAAACAAAGGCAAATAGCCCTTTCTGCAAGCTAATAACAATGCCTAACTTACGTTTTTATTATGCATAATATGACGTGAGCTCTGAAACGACACCGCTACGAAATCAGTCATGTCACTGCATCTCTTGGCGCAGGTCGTCCTGCTCGGGTGCTTAACGTCTTCCCCGATGCCCCGCGACGCCTCCCTGGCTGCAGGCTGCAACTCGACAACATTCCATAACCCACCCGTCGACCAGAAAGCGCGTCCTGCTCAGCAACAAGCTCTCCCCCTCGTCGCCTCCCTACCCCTCCTGCTCCCGCGAACAATTACCGGTCATGGTCAACCAAGCCTATTTAAAGAGCCACTGCACCGGATCCAGACGGGGCACGACACCGCTACGAAGTCAGTCATTGATTGATTGATTGTGGGGTTTAACGCGCCGACGCAACGCAGGCGATGAGGCGCGCCGTAGTGGAGGGCTCCGGATTAATTTTGACCACCTGGGGATCTTTATCGTGCGCCGAAATCTCGTACACACGGGCGTTTTTGCTTTTCGCCTCCATCAGAAAAGCGGCCGCCGCGGCCGGGAATCGAACCCGCGACCTCGTGCTCAGCAGCGCAACGCCTTAGCCACTGAGCCACCGCGGCGGGTAAGTCAGTCATGTCACTGCATCTCTTGGCGCAGGTCAGCCACCCCCAGCACGTTGCTTACTGCGTGCGTTCCAATGATCCCTTTTTGATCGCGGTGTCATGCCCCTCCAACACACTAGAGTCCTGCCGCAAATCCTTGCTCAACTTACTGTTCTCTGTCTCTGCAAATGTCCTCAATGTTTATTTCCTGCTAATTCTCTCAGGAGACGTTGAATTTAACCACGGTCCCCAAAATGTTACGCTTGAATCTCTCGCGGATGCCATCTCTCTCATAAAGCGGTCCCAAGCCTTTGTTCTTTCCGAGCTCGCATGCATTCGTTCCGCGAAAGCCAACTTGCAACAAGCTGTATCCCGCCTTTCTCTTCGCGTGGACGCCCTCGAAAAAAAGACTTGCACTGACGATTTGGGGGGGTTCGCCTAGTTCTGCCACCGCCAACGACACTATTTCCGACCTAACATCTAAAATTAAGGTACTAACTGAAAAATGCGACGACTCTGAGAACCGCCTCTGTCGCTCTAACCTTATATTTTTTGGATTACCGGACGCCGACGTTAAAACGTGGGACGAGAACGAGGGCAAGATTGTCTCATTTTGCTCCAAAAATCTTTCGATGAACATCAATAGCCCTGATATTGAACGCACGCACAGGCTAGACCGTTTTCGCCCCGGAACAAATCGACCTACTATCATTCAACTTACGCACTTCAAAGACAAGTCAAAAATTCTTTCAGCTGGACCAAAACTTAAGGGCACTTCATTCTCTATTCGCGAGGATTTTTTTGAACGCACACGACTAGCCCGGAAGAAGCTTCTAGCACACGGCAATCAGTCAAATGCTTCCTTCAAAATACGATTTGATCGGCTCACAATAGGCGGCAAACATTCCTTGTACAATGCCGAGTCCGATAGCATCGTTGAACTGAAATCATAGCGGTCCAAGAGTGCCTCCAAGGGTTTATCTCGGAGATCCCCAGAGTCATCATGTCCGACTATTCTTGCCTACAACCCCACGTTTCATACTATGTCTGCCAGCCTCACAAACGTACCCAGCTTTTTGCCGAAAAAGGAGGCTGTGGAGGCCCTTGTTGAGGATAACTGCACAGACCTCGCTGTTTTCACCGAATCCTGGTTGACCCCCGATGTCGAAAATCATGACCTTCTTCACTGCACTTCGTTATTTACCACGTATCGACGCGACAGGGTTGGTCAGAGAGGTGGAGGCGTTCTTGTGTTTGTGAAATCCAGCATAGAATCCAACCTCCTAACTACGAGCTGCGAACACGAAATTCTCTGCATCCGTATACCTCTCCCTACATGCAGGAACATCCTGATCCCCTGCTACTGGGCCCCCGACTGCGACCGCTCCTTCATTGAAGATATTTCCTCCGTCGTCCTCGATTTGGTTACCCGCTTCCCACGGGCAAACTTAATACTTTGCGGATATCTTAATTTTTCTGATATTGACTGGACTAATTTCACGGCCCACACACAGCAGTCTAGGAACTTCTTAGAATTTGCCCTTCTTTATAATTTTACACAATCAGTCATTGAACCAACTACAGGTTTGAATACGCTTGACGTTATTCTCACTTCAAACCCGGAACTTATCCAATCTGTGTCGTGTGCTAACGGCCTAAGCGATCTTAGTGTCAACAAGCCAAGGACGACGCAGTTGTCTTGAAGGAGAAACAAGTTTATTGGAACGAACTTGTGCTCCCCTAAGAACTCAAAAGAATAGAGAGGTGGCGAAGCAGCGGCCAACAAAGTCACTTCCGTCGGCGAGCGGCGCAGAATCGAATGCCGCGGCGTCTGCTGTGCAGGCTGTTATCTTTCGGCGCGAGAGTTTTTCGAACCGTTGATTCACATCCAGAACTTTGTAGATTACAGAAGATTATTCTGGGATAGCGGCGTTAGGGCGAAACACTCTGCTTATCTGAATGAGATAGCCAGTGCGGCATAAAAATAAAGAATGGAACAGGCGCTTCGCATGGGACACAGATAACAGATCCGGGCGCAGCCGGGCATTAAAAACAAAGAATAAACAAACAAGCCCGTATATGGGTCGCAGCATTACCCCCCATCTAAGTGGGCATCGACCCGATGCTAAAATATAAAGACAGTCCGAACAAATAGCAACAACAAAACAACAACAATAAGTTCGTCATCTTGCGAAGTACGGTTTCAGGCGAACCACGTGGACGACTTCGGGTCGCGTGCGTCGTCGTGATGGGCCGGAATCACTACTGGGGATCACTTCGTAGGTTAATTGGTCAACACGTCGTAGAATCTGGTAGGGTCCGAAATACCGTCGCAGAAGCTTTTCACTGAGTCCGCGTCGTCGAAGGGGAGTCCAAACCCACACACGATCCCCTTGTTGGTACTCGGCGTCTCGGCGTCGGAGGTTGTAGCGGCCGGCATCCACCAGCTGCTGTTCCGTTATACAAACTCGAGCGAGCTGGCGGGCCTCCTCCGCACGTTGAAGGTATCCTTGGCTGTCGGCGTTGAGGTAGTTGCCTTCTACATGCGGAAGCACGGCGTCGAGCATCGTTGTCGGCCGTCTTCCGTAGACAAGCTCAAACGGTGTCATTTGCGTAGTTTCTTGCGTCGCTGTATTGTACGCAAACGTGACATACGGGAGGACTTCGTCCCAAGTCTTATGTTCAACTTCGACGTACATGGACAGCATATCCGCAATTGTCTTGTTCGGACGTTCCGTTAGTCCGTTCGTGTGGCGGTGGTACGCCGTCGTTCTTCGGTGATCCGTGTTGCTGTAGCGTAACATTCCTTGCATCAGCTCCACGGTAAAGGCCGTTCCACGGTCCGTGATTAGGACGTCAGGGGCTCCATGTCGCAGCACAACTTGGTTTATAAAGAACTAGGCGACTTCTTGTGCAGTCCCCCTCGGAACAGCGGCGGTCTCTGCATAGCGCGTCATGTAGTCTGTCGCTACGACAATCCACTTGTTCTCTGATCGTGACGTAGGAAACGGGCCTAGAAGGTCCATTTCATTCTGTTGAAAAGGCCTCGACGGGACGGCGATCGGTTGCAGAAATCCGGCGGGTGTTGTCGGCGGCGTTTTTCGTCGCTGGCAGTCAAGGCAACTCCGAACGTAGTGGGTGACGTCGGATGTAGGGCGGGGCCAGAAGTACTTCGCCTTAATTTTTGCAATAGCGCGAACTGTGCCGAGATGTCCGGAAGACGGGTCGTCATGGGACGCTTCCAAAATGTCGTCACGAAGGTCTGCGGGGATGACAAGTGGATAATTCGTTCCCGTTCCGGGGCTGAAATTCTTCTTCATGAGGACAGAGGTTTTGAGGCTGAATGCTGGTAAGTTCCGCTTGAACAGTCTAGGCACGGCGACGTTTCGTCCTTTAGGGGTAGTCGATCATTACGCGCAAGTCGGGGTCGGCACGCTGGTGGGCGGCTAGGTCGCTCTACGTAAAAACCCCGAAGAACGCGCTGTCTTCATCGGAGTCTTGTGGTGCTGGGTCGACAGGGGGGCGGGACAGGCAGTCGGCGTCGGAGTGTTTCCTGCCGTATTTGTAGACGATTGTAACGTCGAACTCTTGCAGGTGCAAACTCCACCGCCCAAGCCGGTCAGAGGGGTCCTTCAAATTGGCGAGCCAACACAGCGCATGGTGGTCTGTCACAACCTTGAACGGTCTACCATACACGTACGGGCGAAATTTCGAAATTGCCCATATGATTTCCAGGCACTCTTTTTCGGAGGCAGAGTTGTTTTTCTCCTCTTTCGACAGACCACGGCTTGCATAGGCGATTACCTTTTCGCACCCGCTTTGCTTTTGGACTAGAACGGCCCCCAAACCTATATCGCTGGCGTCCGTGTGCATTTTCCTTTCGGCGTTTTCGTCGAAATGAGCAAGCACGGTTGGGTTTCGCAGGCGTTGTTTCAGCTCGCAGAATGATTTTTCTTGAGCGTTTTCCCAGGCGAAAGGGGTGCTATCTTTGTCAGGCGCGTGAGTGGCTCTGCGATGCGTGCGAAGCTTGCGACGAAGCGTCGGTAGTATGCGCACAGTCCGAGAAATCTTCGCACGCTCTTTTTGTCTTTCGGTCTTGGGAAGTTCGCTACGGCTGATGTTGTCGCTTGGTCAGGCAGGACTCCTGCGGCGTTGACGACGTGTCCCAAAAACTTGAATTCCTCGTAAGCGAAGCGGCACTTTTCGGGCTTCAGCGTTAACCCCGACGAGCGAATAGCCTCGAGTACGACTCCAACCTTGCAATGTGTTCATCGAAATTCCGGGCGAATACCACTACGTCGTCGAGGTATACGAGGCAGGTGTGCCACTTCAGGCCAGCTAGCACAGTGTCCGTGACTCTTTGAAACATTGCTGGCGCCGTGCACAGCCCAAACGGCATCACCTTGAACTCGTACAGACCGTCCTGGGTTATAAATACAGTCTTCTCTCGGTCTCTCTCGTCTACTTCAATTTGCCAGTATTTCGTCTTCAGATCAATCGATGAGAAGTACTTCGCGTGGCAGAGGGGGTCGAGGGCGTCGTCGATTCGTGGCTGGGGGTACACGTCCTTTTTGGTGATTTTGTTCAGTCTCCGGTAGTCAACGCAGAACCTTAAAGTGCCGTCCTTTTTCTTCACGAGTACGACCGGCGCAGCCTACGGACTTTTCGATGGCTGTATAATGTCGTCGCTGAGCATGTCGTCGACTTGAGTCCGGATGGCTTCGCGCTCGTGGGAAGAAACGCGGTACGGCGGTGACTGTCGGGTAGGTCGGGCTCCATCTTCGGTTATTATTCGGTGCTTTGCTAGAGGTGTCTGACGGAGTTTCGAGTTCGACGAAAAACACTCGCTGTAGCGACGCAGGAAAGCCAATAGTTTGTTCCGTTGTTCTTGTGGTAGCGCCGGATTCACGTCGAAGGAATGCGGAAACTTGAAGGTATCTTAGGGTGCGCGTTCAAAGTCGGTGACTGCGATAACGTCACTTGCTTGTTGCGTTTCTTCGAGGAATGCTATTGCAGCGCCATTGTTTAAATGCTGGTACTCCTCGGTGAAATTGATTACCAAAACGTTGGATTTGTGTTGCTTAAACCGCATGTGATGCGGGTTGTTGTGTGGATGAGGAGGTCAAGTTTCACTGGCGAAGAAGAAGCGAGGCACGTGACGTCAGACAAGGACAGACTCTATTCACGGGACAGAATTAGAAAAATACACAAATTAGAAAACTACACAAATTAACTAGGAGCTAATCTAATCCAAGGAATATATGTCCGCCAAGACAATGTTCTTAACTAAAAAAAAGTTCCCGCTCACGGCTGGCAGTACTTGGTGGCAAGGAGCTGTGGCGGTACACTTGACTGGTGTGATGTCTGCAGGCGCTGTCCCCTTGACGTTGGCGCTGTCCGCCGCAAAGTCGGGTCCCGTGCGCTAGGCTCAGGGCGCTGACGCGAGGCCCTAGTCGGTAGCGCTGCTGCTGGTCGATGAAAAGAGCTGCTTGCTTGAAGGATTCCAGAGCCTTTCTGACGCTGCTACTCGGTGGCTCGAAGAGACCTGGTGTAGCTCGGTCAGAGACCTGGTGTAGCTCGGCGCGGAGATCTCCCGGGCGTTCACACCCAGCAGAAAGTCTCCAGGAGAAAGGTGCGGCTCGGAGCGGAGGTTCCCCGAACGTTAGCGTCCGGCAGGTCGCTCCCCGAACCTCGTTCTTCCTGCTTCTCCGTACCACCACCGTCTTCTTCCTCCTCCGCACACCTCGTCTTCTTCGCTTCCACCTGCCGACCCCTGTCCGGTGAGCAGCGCCTCCTCACAATTGCCATTGCCCCCATCGAAAGAAGTGTTTTGGGGGAAAAACACTTCCGGTGAACAGTTGGTTGGCGGGGAACAGTCCTTGATGGTACTGGTCTGTTGGTCGACGCGCAGTTCACTTGCAGTGACTAATATAACTATCACACTTCCACGTCCGACACTCACTTTGATCCCTACCACACTACAAAGCAATGACTCAAAATGCACAGAAACACTAAAAATGCACAGAAATAGTGACAAACAACAGTTCTACGAACCGGGACCGTTCCATGCCCTCACTGAAGGCGGCTCAAGTAGTCCGCACCCATTTGACAGAGCATAACCTTTTAAGGTATTACACAGCAATCTAGCACTTTCCTTCCATAAAATAAAGTATTTTCAAGTCGGTCCCTTTCTCTTAGGCATGAGATTTCGAGGCCAGTCGAATTCGTGTCTTCAGTCCGGTTTGTTCACATGTGCCTTCATCTTCACCTTCTTCCGACGCGTCCATTGGACTCCTTTGGCTACATGGTCGGGTTGGCTTCTCCAAGGGATTCTATCAATCGCAATGGTGCCGCATGATGACTCCCGCAACGGCATCTTGAAAGATCGGTACCTTTCGACTGCACCCGCAGCTTTGCGTGTGCGCGCGCTCTTCGGCCCAGTTAATTGAGCTCTCACGGAGTGCGCAACGACTGTAATCCCTTCGTGCGTAAGAACGTTCTTGCGAGAACGTGTTCGTTTCTGCAGGAAGCAGTGTGTCACAGCTTGGTCATTCTCGGCTAGCAACAGCCTTTTGCGCGGGACCACACGCTTTTGCAGGACTTCCCCGCTCGATTCACTTCTTCGCGCCTGTCGTGCGACAGCGAAGCGTGCCGACAGAGAGCGCGTTCCAAACGGCTCGGATAACTCGCCATCTAGGTGTGCACCGCTGACCTCACTCGGCGCATTTACAGTAGGCATGCCAGCACGCGATTCGTCTGCCTGCGTGCCACACTCAGCACGTTCAACTTCTCGTGCCTGGAACACAGCTTCCACCTCTGCGGCTGGCTTTTTAAAATCCTTTCCTTTATCCTCTTTTTTCCGTGTGGCCTCATCGCCGACTGCCACCCACGAGACTTCTCTCTCCCGTGCCCGTAGCTCAATGCTTTCTCCGTTCTCCTCGAGGCGACTATCTATCTCAAAGAATTCAAGGTCAAACTCTTCAATTGAGAGCCTCGATGAATTCTTCACGAGCTCTATCTTGCGGTCTAGAGCGGCCAGTTCGAGTTGGAGTCTTCGCACTTCTGCGTCTCTCGCGCGTGCCCTTCTTTCACGAGCAGCGTCTGCCTCTCTCTCCAACCATTCCCTGAGCTCAGCACCCGCCAGTCCCAGCCCTTTGCCGATCTTGAGCAAATTTTCTAATTCCATGACGGCTGCCAAATACTCTCCTCTCCGCCAGAGTTACAACCTCCTCAACTCTCTGTAAAATATTCAGGAAGTCCGGCCGTGGACGCCATTTTTGTGATGCAGGTTGTTTTTACGATAAGGAGGTGTTAATCTGATCAGGCGGAGAAGGACGAGGCTGTTGGCTGCGGACAAGGACAACGTGTATTTACGGGACAAATAACTGGAAAAATAGATAAATGAGCATTAACATAATCAAGTCACGAGAGTTAATGTCCTATGCTACAAAGTTCGCGCCCCAAAATAGTTCGCGCTCACGTGTGGAAGTCGTTCACACCTGTGAGCTGGGTAGGTGCACTTGGCTCGGTGCGCTGGTCAGTATGGTTGAGCGGTGTGCTGACGCGAGGCCCTAGTCGGTAGCGCTGCTGCTGGTCGATGAAAAGAGCTGCTTGCTTGAAGGATTCCAGAGCCTTTCTGACGCTGCTACTCGGTGGCTCGAAGAGACCTGGTGTAGCTCGGTCAGAGACCTGGTGTAGCTCGGCGCGGAGATCTCCCGGGCGTTCACACCCAGCAGAGAGTCTCCAGGAGAAAGGTGCGGCTCGGAGCGGAGGTTCCCCGAACGTTAGCGTCCGGCAGGTCGCTCCCCGAACCTCGTTCTTCCTGCTTCTCCGTGCCACCACCGTCTTCTTCCTCCTCCGCACACCTCGTCTTCTTCGCTTCCACCTGCCGACCCCTGTCCGGTGAGCAGCGCCTCCTCACACCGCACAATTCCTCTTGCGACAGTCACACCGCGGTCGAGAAGCAACCTTTGGTCACTCTCCACGATAGCGTCGGCATCAGGAGCAGCACCTTCTCAGTAGACGGTGATCATGAAGCTTTCGCGGGATGGCAGGGTGACATGATCATCAGCGATCTTTACAGCTGCACGGTGTTCGGGGTTCGGTTCCGGCGTCATAGAGTGATCGAAGGAAAACGTTATCGACTTGGTCTGCAGATCAAATATTGCGCCGTTGTCTGTCAAAAAGTCCATTCCGAGAATTACGTCGCGGGAGCAGTTGGGCAAAACGACGAACACTGCAGGGTACGTCGTGCCGTTTATGGTAACGCGCGATGTCCACGTTTCACTTGGCGTCACGAGGTGGCCTCCTGCTGTGCGTATGTGCGGACCGTCCCATCTGGTCATAACTTTCTTCAGCTTAGACGCAAATGGTCCGCTTATTACGGAGTAGTCGGCTCCCGTGTCTACGAGGGCGACTACATCAAAGCCGTCGATGGTCACCTTGAGGTCGGATGCCGCCTTCCTCGAGTTCCGGGTGCGTCGGGGCTTCGCATCTCGGCTTGCGCGTGTTGACGGTCGGGCACTGTGCGTCGTCGTTGTCATCGTCTTCTCAGCGGACGTCTCGGTCAGGTCGGGTACGCGTCGCGCCGTATAGCTGTCGTCGTGTTGAGGAGTCTCCTCAGGGTTAGGTTTGGTCGTCGGGATGAGGGCATGTCGTGAATCACTATCTTCGGCGCGTCCTTGCGTCGTTGGAGGGTTTCCGGTTTTTTGCCGTAGAGCAACTACACCTCCAGAAGTTGCTGCTTTTAGTTTCCCCCGCATGGGCTGGGGGACCTTCCGCTCACAAGGTCAGCGTTGCTACGGCGGTTCGGCGATTGGTATGGGTAGGGCGACGGAGAACGGTTGAAATGCGCTGGGCCACGGCTGGTTTCAGATAGATACTCGTCGATCTCACGTGGTCTTTGGGCAGGGAGAGGGCGAGGTGCGTCGACGGAGAAACCACGCAGTCCGAGTCTCTTGTATGGGCAGCGACGGTAGATATGGTCGGCCTCTCCGCAGTGGTAGCACAGAGGACGATTATCGGGATTTCGCCATACGTCCGTCTTCCTCGGCGTCTGGTTTCGGGCTACCGGTGGTCGGGCGGGTGACAGTGGGCGGCGGTACGGCGGGGCCTCTTGACGGCGTGTTGGAGCAGGGCGGGGCCGACGAACAGGCGCGGAGTATGTCATAGCTTGTGGTTCTCGGGGTACTTCGGATGGCGTAGAAGTTCCCAACACTTGTTACACTTCTTCTCTAATCACGTCGGTAAGGGTAGTGACTTGGGGCTGTGGCGGCGTGGGGAGAAATTTCCGCAGCTCCTCTCTCACTACTGCGCGGATGGTCCCGCGTAGGCTTTCAGCCGGAATCCGCATGTTGACGATGTAGTTCGCATTAGCCGCGCCAACAAAGTTCCGCCCGTACTGCTTAGCACGCATTTCGAGGGCCTTCTGGCATAAGACCGAGCTCGGGTGGCAATCCTTGCAGTCGGAGGCTGGTTCTAGTTGGACTGGGCTGGCGGCTTGCAGAGGTCGTCATAAAGGGTGCGTACCCCGCACCTCCACCAGATGTCACGAAGCCAAGGACGATGCAGTTGTATTGAAGGAGAAACAAGTTTATTGGAGCGAAATTGTGCTCCCCTAACAAGTCAAATGAATACAGAGGCGGCGAAGCAGCGGTCAACAAAGTGACTTGCGTCGGCGAGCGGCGCATAATCGAATGCCGTGGCGTCTGCTGTGCAGGCTTTTATCTGTCGGCGCGAGAGTTTCTTGAACCGTCGATTCACATCCTGAACATTGTACATCACTGAAGATTATTCTGGGCTAGCGGCGTTAGGGCGAAACACTCAGCTTATCTGAATGAGATAGCCCGTGCGGCATAAAAATAAAGAATGGAACACGCGCTTCGCATGGGACACAGATAACAGATCCGGGCGCGGCCGGGCATTAAAAACAAGTAATAAATAAACAAACCCGTATATGGGTCGCGGCAATAGCATTGTACTGTTCAATATTTCGGGTCACATACCAAGGCGCCAACCTCTTAATAAGTACATCCGTGACTACAGTAAAGCTGACTTCTCTCTTATTAACGAAGAACTTGAACGATTCTACCTCCCATTCAACCAGAGTGCGTTTACCAGATCGGTGAATGAAAACTGGCTGTTGTTTAAAAATGAAATCTTAACCGTAGTTGACCGCCACGTCCCCCTCGTCTGCATTCGCGGTGATGCGGATAGGCCCTGGTACTCCAGTACCATAAGACAATTATCACGTAAGAAAAAACGCCTCTTCCGGGCGGAAAAAAAATCTCCCTCTCCGTCTAAATGGAAAAAATATCTTCACAGCTTACACGAATACACTGCAACGCTCAGGTGCTCTAAAAAAATACTTCCACAATGACCTCTGGGATGTCCCGCGCACAAAACCGAAGACGTTTTGGAGACTACTTCGCACGAAAAACGCCCACTGCAACAGCATCCCTCTCGTTGACTCGGACGGCTCGCCATCCCCGAAGGATCAGTGTCCTAATGTCCTTAACTCCTATTTCACATCTGTATTCACTTGTGAACCTAGCCACGATACCCCCACTTTACGACGCTTGGACTATAGCGAGATGCCTCCCATTGAAATAACTACAGAGGGTATCATAAAACTCATCAACAACCTGCACTTCTCTAGTGCACCCGGTCCGGACAATATTCCAGCAAAGATATTAAAGGCTACCAACGCAGCATCGAGCCGCTTTCTCCAAGTTAATCTCACCCAGTCCATTTCTCAAGGCATCATTCCGGACGATTGGAAACTGAGCGAAGTTACACCAGTCTTCAAATCCGGCCATAAATCCGACCCATCCAACTATCGCCCCATCGCGCTAACCTGCATCACATGCAAGCTACTAGAGCACATAATTGATTCCCATACAGCTGCTCACCTGGACAATAACAATTTCTTCTTTCACAACCAGCACGGCTTCCGCCGGGGTTTTTCATGTGAAACCCAGCTTTCCCAGCTCACTACAGACCTCAACCTCAAACAAGATTCTTCCTTTCAAACAGATGTCATCTTTATTGACTTTTCCAAAGCTTTCGACCGTGTCCCTCACCAAAGACTCAGTAGTAAACTCTCTTGCCTTTGCCTGCACCCGCTGATATTATCGTGGATTAGATGCTTTTTAACAGATCGCTCCCAGTTCACCACTGTCGCCGGACGTCAGTCGCGCACAACCACGCTAACGTCTGGGGTACCGTAAGGCTCAGTCCTCGGCCCGCTTTTATTTTTAATCTACATTAATGATATACCGTCAGGCATCTCCTCCTCCATCCGGCTTTTCGCAGACTACTGTGTTCTGTACAGGAAAAGTTCTAGTAAAAATGATCAGCTCCTTCTCCAAAACGACCTAATCCACTTAGAAAACTGGTGCTCGCTTTGGATGATGCAACTAAACGTTTCGAAGTGTAAATCCATGCACGTCACCCGCAAGCACTCTCCCGATCGCTTTACATACTCGGTTACCTCAACTGACTTATCACGGGTGGAGACCTACCGGTAGCTCGGTGTCCTTTTAAACAGCAAACTAACCTGGTCTGACCACATCCAAAAACTTGCAGCCGATGCCTCTAAGATCCTCGGGTACATCTTGAGATCGCTATCATGATCACCTGCTCGAGTCCGCCAATTCGCATACACTACCTTTGTACGCGCAAAGCTTGATTATGCTTCAGCAATTTGGAACCCCCACCAAACTTATTTGATAAATTCTCTTGAGTCTATTCGAAATCGTGCAGCCCGTTTTATTTCTTCTACGTACGGCTTTCCTTCGAGTATCTCAGCTATAAAGTCGTCCCTCGGTCTCCCCACACTTGTTTCTAGGCGGAAAATAGCAAGGCTCTGTCTTTTTCATAAAGTATAATATACATTTCCCGACATACACACTTCATTATTGCTACCCCCACTGCGCACCTCACGCCGCCTACATAACTCAATGAGCAAGCAGCGCCTGTATGGCTCCACAAATGCGTTCAACAAATCTTTTCTTCCTATCGCCATAGAGGAGTGGAATAACCTGCCTGAATCTATAGCAACTGAACGCGACCCTAACAAATTCAAGATGTCATTAACAGTATACGTATACAACTAGACCCCATGTCCAAAGAGTATGTAGTACGACCACACCCAGATGTTAGTGTATAGTTTCCATGTATGGTGTTCTCCTTGCTCTTTTTTACTCGCTGTTACCTAATGTGCTAATCTGATTCTTGTTACACATGCTCCTCCTATTGGCGCCCCATGTGTCGTGTCTTCGTTATTTCCTCTTGTGACTACATGTGCTCAAACTACTGAAGGGATCACTACAAGCCTGTTGTGCGCCAACCTTGCTTGTGTGCCCTCCATACTTCTGGCTCACCTTTTCTTGAATGATGTTAAATCTGTTGTATTTTCTCCCTCGTTAATTTTTCTTAAGCCATTGTTACCCCATTGTTACTTCGTTTTATTTTTCTTAAGCCATTGTTACCCCATTCAGTCAAACGGCTGCTGGGATGAGTCCCTTCTGGTTTCTGCCCCCAAACGGCTTCCCTGCTTTACATGTTGCCCGATCTTTCTCTTTGGTGTTCCATTTGTTTTTCCTCCAGTCTTGTTTTTTCTTTTGTATCTCCGAACATGTATACGCTTTCACGTTTTTCGCTTCCCCCCATTTGTGCAATCCTCCTGTTATTGATGTTGTCATGTTTATGTAGTCTTATTGTTCTTCCTGTTGTCGTGTTTCCGGGGCTTTGATATTGCCTCTGTGTTTTCCCCTTGTTTTATCATGTCGTTTCTGCCCCCCTCTTATGTAATGTAATGGCCTTTAGGGTAATGAAATGAAGATGATGAATGATGATGAAAACTGATTTAAAGGAAACATGACATTGTCGTGTGAAAAGGATGACGAGTGTAGTAGTATATGAGTCCTGTAGAGTTCTTAGAAGGGTTAGGGGCGTGTTATTTGTGGGCTTTGCATTGCATAAATATGGGGATAGCGAATAGACGCTCTCCATACCTGTTACAAAAGTGTCTTGAATAGTCTGTGAGCAGATGGGAGCGTGTTGCATGTGTGTAGCCCATCTGTAACCTCGCCGAGGTTACTTCATAGTATCCGTTGCGTGTGTCGGTCTTGGATGACCCAAAATTGATTTTATCACTTGCAATTTGTTGTAATTGGGAGACCATGACGGGGGACGTAGACAATGCGTTGCGCGTTTGATAGGTCAAAGTGCGCTAGATACCTGCTGAAGCTTGCATGCGTAAATTCGGCCTCTTGATTTTACAAATAGCAGCTAGGGGAGAAGGAACAAAAAATCCCCGCTTTAGTTCTGGTTTCCTTGGCATTCGAAATGAGGCTCTCCCGTGTCATTGTATCTGAGGAAACATGAAAAATGAATAAGTGGTAAAAGGTTTTATATTCGGAGGACACGATCTAGGGACATCCATTCTTGCGTAATTCCTATATTATAAAAGCAATTAAAAGCCTTCTAATATTTATTGTGTAAGTAACAACTGAAGATGGGTTAGGAAACCTTTACGAATGCATGGTGAGCTCGTTCGTCTCTGTCACAAACTTTACGAACGGCCAAACGCACCCACCTTGCTTCGGCTTCGCTACTTTACACTACTATGTTTCTTGTATGTCCCTCAAACGCCGTAAAACGGTCCTTAGCACTTGAACCGTCTATGCTTCCAATTTCGCTCCCGGTAGCACTGACCTAGGCTGCTAATGCTCGTTATATTGTCCATCAGAATCGGTATTGAGTCGCCGTCATCCCCATTCCTCCTCTTTTTGTCGCTCGTCACTAGCCGGAGAATCACTTCCACAATGTATACAAAGGTTCACGGTGTTCATCAGCTGTTTTGAGACGGCCCAGGACCAAACGCTCCATCATTAGGAGTAGGTGCGGAGCCGAGCTTCGACTGACATCTCCTGGCACAGTCTCTTACGCCTCACTTGAAGGCAAACTTTAAAACGTTGTCTTTCTGCTACATTGTTAGCTTGTATCTGTCGCCCTCGCCATTACAGAGCAACGAGTTATCGAAGCAATTTCTAGGCCGACTTGCACAGTGCCTTGTTACACAATACACGAGCACTGCCTTGAGACTGCTTTTTTAGGGAGGTGTTAACTTCCAGCGCCTGCCTCTGTAGCTATACCTAGGTTAAATTCATTAGCTGTTTTTAAAGAATTTCAGAGTTGTTCGACTCGCGAGTATATGTCCTGCCTTTTATAGTTTTTCTCTCAATATATTTCTCCAAGGCTTTCGTGTGATGCGCTGCGGGGGATGATAGACTCTAACTACTGGGCGCTAATTTGTATAGTATGTGTAGTATGTCGATCACATGTCTTCCTCACTAGTTCTAAGTTGTGTGTTCTCGTCATTCAAACTTGACCCCTGTTTCACTAGCGCGTTCTACTGTTTTTTAGTGAAATACAAGTAGACAGAAATGTCAGCTACCCCTTTTGAGGTGCCGCTTAATGTGCTTTTGGAGTGAATTTTCTGATTCAAAGCCTCAAAGTTTTCTGATTTTGGGTACCAGTGAAGAGCACCATTGAAAAATTTTTTGATGGCACTTTTCGAAAAAAAGCGATAGTAAATATTGGTTGCGAATTCTTTGTGCAAACGATGAAAGTATAATTATGTTTTATGACAAAACAGCGGTGAGCATTAACAGCATTCGTTTTCACTCTGCGTTTCAGCTTGATAAAATTGTCCAGGGTTCCGACGTTTTCGACGCAGTTTTGTCTGCGGGTTTCCGCGTTTGTTAGTTTGCAGATATGCTGGAGGTTTTATTTAGCAAAGATTTCAGTGACAAGGAATAATGGCAGTCGGGATCATGCACAACGAAGTTCGCTCCCCTGTCCCAATAGGTGACCACAGCAACAGGGAAGGACCTTCCTGTACGACTTCAAAGCAACAAGCATAAAAGGCATGCTGGTTCATGCATCGTCTGCAGCCATCTAGTAGGCTACCTCAAGCGTGGGGTCACACATATTTCAGAATAAAGGCAATGAACCATATTTAATTTCAGATCCGAGAGTAGCCCTGCTTGCATGTAAATTAAGAAAGTATCAGAACAAAATGCAATGAACCATATTTATTTTCAGTTCCTAGAGTAGCCCTGTTTGCATGAAACTTAGAAAGTAGAATTCCGATAGCTATAACAGTCGCGGACGTCTGGATCCAGCTTCATTGGGCGGCATTTATGTCTGTATACATGAAGACAGCATATAGTATCGGGAGTATCCAAATTTGTTGCATTGATGTCGTAGTCTACACGCACCCAAAGTTCACAATTTGGCTTTCCGCTCTCGTCGGCGGTCAAATTTGCCCCTAGAAAACATAAAAAACGCGGATTGAATTCAGTAAAACCCTCAGTAGAACCAAAAGAAGCGAAAACGGTGGCAAATCAAAGGTATCAGGTCACTGAGTTTTGTATACTTAGAAAGACTATCTTTGTTCCTGCCAAAAATATAATTTATAGCAAGAAATCACGGACATAACGTGACTTCCTTTTGGCATCAGTTCGCTTCAGTTCCCACACAGCTCATAAAATTAGTCCTTTAAATATTTTTAACAGCGCAATGCTCAGGTGCATTGTTTAAAATTGAATGGATAACCAAAATAATCTAAACAAAAAACTATAACTCAGTTACTAACTCAGGAATTACAAAAAATGTAAACCGCTGAGATGTTAGTGCGGCGAAATTAGGGAGTAGTAATAATTTACAGTTGTTTTCCCTTTACCATGCAACAGATACGTACGCTTTGTTTCCGCCCTGGCGCTATCGAACGTTTTGCTGATGCCTCCCACAAAGATACACTGAGCATTAACAGTTTATGCAACGCAAATATTCTCAGACGTTCTCAATTATCCTTCACCATTCCTCTCCGGTGTGCCTTTTATCCCAGGCTAAGGCAGGCGTTTAAAACCTGAGGGAATGCAAAACAGGAACCGGAGAGAATATCCCATAACAAAAAATGTTCGCAGGAGATTTTTTCTCCTGCCTCATCTTACTGCACGACATAATTGTACACACGGCTAAAATTAGCGTTTTCTACCAATCTACCTACCTTACAGCGTTTTCTTCACAGCCATAAGCACGTAATTATTATTTTGGTCCTTAAAATTTGCTGTCACCTCTCATCATAAATTTAGTGTTTACCTTTTATTTCCTGCTTAAAACAAAAACTGTGAGGGGTAACCATTCTTTTAGTTCACGATATTTCACAGTGGAAACATCAACATGTCTAAGTAGCTTGTCTCTCTATACATCCTTTTTTTGCTACACTGATGTGCGAATTTTTATTTTGCACTGTTGGCAAACCGGGTGAGCACATCGTGCTTATATTAGGTAACCAGATCTACGCTTGAAAAAATTTTCGCGGAGGTCGCAAATTGTAACGAATTGAAAGGTTGCACGTAGGAGTAAGCGTCCGCCCTATATCGATGCGTGCAACAGAGAGAAATACAGGAGGCTGAGCACAAGGATAAAATGTGAAAGCATTGTATGCCCCATCAGGCGAGAAATACGGGCGTTGTCCGTGCACACTACCGTTTTAACATACGCGTTTTTATTAAAGAAACTCTGGCAAGGTTATGAATGAAACCCTAGAGGCCACGGCGACATTTACGTGACTCACCCCCCACTTTAAACGGCCACAACGAGAAACATGGCGCTTAAGGTGGTTATAGTTAGAATGAAAGGGCGTCAAACGGAAAGTGAAATAAAAACACATAGGACTTCTTGAGCTTCGAAACTTATAAAGAAAATGTTGGCTAAGGGAAAAACCATCGGGTGCCCATCGAGTCGCCATCAAGCCTAGTATGTTTTGGAGTGCCTCGTTTTTCTCGTGGCATACGTGCTTATGCCTGGGATGTACCGCCAGTTGCTGAACCATCTAAAGCGTAGAAATGAACATGCGCAACAATTTCCTGTGTACGCAGAGAAGAAATAACTGGGCTACGCTTGGCGGCGTTTTGGAGGGCTCGGAATTACTACTGGCCATTGAACGGACCCCATAAGAACGTTTAGCTTCGTCGCCTTAATAATATAAATGTCCCCAGTTGCAACGATGTATGCTCTGTCAATAGTCTCACCATAAGACTTCTGACAGGTTTAAAATGCCAACACTGCAACGGCGATGAAGCCCACAAGGCAAAAATGCGCCGCAAAGTTTTAAGTAGGGAGGGCATTCTCAACGACACTTTGTGGAATAAAGTCAATTTTATAGCGCACCTCTTAAGCGCCCGCTTATGCGGTTTCACGTCACCATCCACCTTCTTGTCAAGGAGCGCACAAAGAGGTGCGATCGAGATAAAGCGCGCTTGAAAGCGGAGGAGGAAAGTATGGCAAGTTTGGAGACGGGTGGTATGCCGAGGCGACGTGATACATGCAGCAGGCCAATGACGCCTGTATAATTTTGCCTAACGCGTCACCGGCTTTTCAATTGCAGTGGTCGGGACGCTTAGTTCAGGCACTCATCCGCTATGTCGAGCGCGCTGGCGGACGTCCCGCCTTACGTCACTGTTCGAGAGTTGCGAGTGCTGCCCCCACGTTTACGGCGTTTCTTTGTATGCTTGCCTGTGGGGCTTCCAGAGCCGTTTCGCACACATCTTAGCCGCGACGGGGCGCTAGTTCGGAGGCTTCTGGGGAACTCGTTCAACGTGTCGCTCGCTTCATATATACCTGCTGCATTTTTCGAAAGATCAAAGACGAAGGCAGAAGTGAAATAGTGCAAGAACATATTAATTGTCGGGTAGACAATAGCAAACAAAAACAATGTCTTCGGATGGTACAGCCATTATTTTGCTCATATTTATCTCTGTGTAGGATTTAGTGAAAAAAAAAATTGCAAAAGCGCTCACTTTTACCATTACTTTCCAAAACAATATCGCGTGCTTGTAAATTTCAGGAGATTATAGAAAACAAAAGGATAAGCAGCTGAGGGTCCAGCGACGCTGTCTGGTCGCTTCTACAGTACAGTTCTCAATATTAAAGCGGTACCGGTGGGGAGGGCGAACAGCGTGGGCAAAACAAAGCCGAAATGTGGAAGAGACAAAGGGAGCTGCCCCACTCAGAAAATTTTGTTGCACGCGATCTAAGTAGGTAAGCCAAGTAGGTAGGCAAAGCTAAGTAAATAGGGGATCCAAGTAGGTCCGCCGTGACAAAGGCGGTTTTATCAGCGACAACCAAAGACAGACAGGCATGGTGCGAGCAAGAAGGTGTAGGAACACCTTCTGGGGAACGCTCGATAAACTGCCAACTATTTTGCATAGTGGACGAGACGTAGCGCTGGCTGGCGTACATGAAAGCACGTAGGAAGGCTACGGAGCGGGAAAGGGTAGGAGAAAGGGTAGTGTCTGTTTGGCCATTTTGCACTCACGCGTTAGGCAATGATTATACTGCAGTAGAACGTAAAGTTGAGCTAGTTTGATCTGGTTCGAGTTTGAAGCGCGGACAGACGAAACACAAGAAGAGGACAACACGAGCGCTTTCTATCAACTGTTCATTGAATACAAAAACACACACACACACACACATTTATACTGGATAGTTCATTCACAACACATGCGCAAAGAGCATGAAGATCACTTTTGTTATCATGCATTCCCATCCCCATGACCCTCGATTGCTGCTTCCAAAGATTTGACTTCATTTTGCTGTAGTATTATCAATGGTTGGGCGACACACGCGTCTCGTGCTTTCCGTATCTTCTAAGGTTCAACGATGAGGCGACACATCTCATCTGTGTGCGCATATTCTGCTGTCGCACTCCTACAAGCTGGCTGCACCCTTTTTAATTCCTTTTAAGATTCCGTGTTCCCCCCCTCCCCCCAAGAATAAAGAAAAATAAAGTGGGGAACAATACCCGCTCCAGCAAAGCTATGGCAGGTTTAAAGCCAATATAAAATAAATGAATGGGGCTAAAAGCCAAACTTTCTCTTTTTTTAATGAAAGCCAATTTGCAGGGTTAAAAAAAATTGACACGTTGAGTAATTTTCCCAGAAGTCGCCTAACTTTACCCTCACTGTGACGCAAATATTTCAGCAAGCCAGTATTGAGGAGTAGCGACAGGTGGCCGAACGACACGCCCGCGGCTGAAGCGCTTTTTTCTAAGACGCAAGTAACTCCACGATTGTTACATATTGTGGAGGAGTGATGCGAAGCAGATATATCTAGTTCTCCTCGAGCCTCATCGAAGCACCCACGGCCTAACGTGCGAGTACCAATTTCCCACAAGTCGCCTAACTTTGCCCTTACTGTGACGCAAATATTTCAGCAAGCCAGCATTGAGGAGTAGCGACAAGTGGCCCAACGACACGCCCGCGGCTGAAGCGCTTTCTTAGACGCAAGTTACACCTCATATTACACCTTCACCTCATATTAAGCGCTTTCTAAGACGCAAGTAACACCTCATATTTACTTGCGTCTTAGAAAGCTTCTAAGGTTCAAGCTTCTAAGCTTCTAAGGTTCAACGATGAGGCGACACATCTCATCTGTGTGCGCATATTCTGCTGTCGCACTCCTACAAGCTGGCTGCACCCTTTGAAGGCTTTGCATGTAGTGCAAAATTCGAGTTCGGCGTTCCTTTCGTGAAATTCTCATGCTCGAGCAGTCTCACATTTAAGCGGCCACCGGTTTGACCGATGTAGTGCTTTTTCCGCAGTCCAACGGAATGTTGTACACAACACCTTTCTTGCACTCTACATACGGGTCCCGGTGTTTGACGACGCATTCTTCAGAATCTTTGCACCCTCCATCTATTCTCCTAGCAACGCTTCCGCAGATTCTGCCAAGCTTGTTCTCAGCCGTAAACACAACGACGACGCCATAGCCTGCAGCGACCTTTTTCAGGTGATGCAGAAGGTTGTTTATGTAGGACACCACCGCCATCGTCCTTCTACTATCCTGCTCTTCCCTGCAGGGCGGCCCCTGGCTCGATCGCTTCAATTCCCCCAACAGTCGCTCTGAAATTGAAGCAAGCAATGTCGTAGGAAAACCCGCTTGTGTCAGCCTCCAGACATGCACTTCGAAACTTGCGTGTATCATGTGTACACACGACTTGTTAATTGATGCCTTTAGGCACGACATGGCGAAGCCTTTTTTCACGAACTTTGAATGGTTCTAAGCGAAGCTCAGCAACGGCTTTTCAGATCTTGGTGCATACGACCAGCATACGTGGTCTCGTTCAAACTTGAGGCTTAGGTCTATGAACTGAATTGCGGCTTCCTTCGGTGTTTCCATTGTAAAGTTCAAGCCATTTCCACTCCTTTTGAACAACTCCAGAACATGGTTGGGGCGTACCCGCCGCGGTGGGTCAGTGGCTAAGGCGCCGCGCTGCTGAGCACGAGGTCGCGGGTTCGATTCCCGGCCGCGGCGGCCGCTTTTCTGATGGAGGCGAAAAGCAAAAACGCCCGTGTGTACGAGATTTCGGCGCACGTTAAAGATTACCAGGTGGTCAAAATTAATCCGGAGCCCTCCACTACGGCGCGCCTCATCGCCTGCGTTGCGTCGGCGCGTTAAACCCTACAATCAATCAGATCAATGGTTGGGGCGTATTTCTTTCATTTGATCCACAATCACTAGATAGTCGTCTACAAACCGGAAGGCACTATCGGCGATGTCGTTCATTGACTTCATTGATTGAAGGGTTTAACGCGCCGACGCAACGCAGGCGATGAGGCGCGCCGTAGTGGAGGGCTCCGAATTAATTTTGACCACCTAGGGATCTTTAACGTGCGCCGAAATCTCGCTCACACGGGCGTTTTTGCTTTTCGCCTCCATCAGAAAAGCGGGCGCCGCGGCCGGGAATCGAACCAGCGACCTCGTGCTCAGCAGCGCAACGCCTTAGCCACTGAGCCACCGCGGCGGGTGATGTCTTTCATCTGCTCGTGCACGGTCTTATCAATATGGCTAGAAATACGTCGCTGAGGATTGGAGCCACTGTCGAACCAATGCGTATTCCCGATTTTTCCTTGGAAGTGCACCCCTCCCACGCAACCACTGTACAATTCAAATAAAGCGACAAAAGCTCCAGAAAACTTTCGACAGAAATACCGCCGCTGGTTGTCAAGGCAAACTCGTCATTCTCATCAGTAATACATTGTTTAACCCACTGCATCAGTTGGTCATGGCGAATGGAATAGAATAAGTCCTCTACATCAATGGTCAGTGCATTGCACAGTCCCGGGTTATCCGTTGTCAAGTAGTCGATGATGTCCTCCGAGTTACGCACCAGGAGCGGCTACACGTAGCGGAGTTTGGCGAGCGCATCCTGCAAGTACCGTGACACCACAAATTGCCAAGTGCCCCGCTCCGAAACAATGGCACCGGAAGGAATGCCCGGGTTATGTGTCTGCGCAATAAAAAAGAGCTTCAAATCCTGACCCTTCGCATTCTTCACTCCGCTACTCAGGGATTCAAGCCCCTTCCCAGGCGGCACAGAAAGTGTGCCCCAAGACCGGCCCGTCTATGGCCGCTTTCTGGCATGTCCGGCCAGCATTCAGGTTCTGGCAGCCACTGATCATGCGTTGAACGGCCAACATTCGGCAACCAGCGCTTCGGTATTTTTCCGTCCGCCCGTGTCCGGACGCACAACGGCACCTAACCGGCTGCCAGATATTCAGTTCTCTTACGGCTGCCGATGTTGAGAAAGAGAACGGCCGAAGTACGGCCCTAGGGCATCCGTTTTTTTTTCGGGAAGCGGTAACAGGCCGAAGCACGGCTAGCGACCGGCCACAGAATATGCGTATTCTTGCGGCAGTTGGTGTTCGAAAGGAGACCGGCCGGAGCGCGGCTGCCGTGCATTCGTTGTTTCAACGGTGAACCGCGCGTCCGGCGGTAGAATATTCGTTTCCTTCGGGCAACCAGTGTTATGAAGGATACCAGCCGACGTACGGCCCCAGAATATACGTTTTTCATTCGGTTAGCTGTCCTCGGCCGAATTACGGCAAGCGAATGGCCACCGAATATATGGCAACCGGTGTTCAAGAGGAGACCGGCCTACGTAAGGTATCTGGTTATACGTCGTTTTTTCGGCAAACGGCATACAGCCGAACAACGGCACGCGTCTGGGCGCCGAGAATTCATGCAAAGACGTGTTTGGAAGGAGACCGACTGATTTTTTCCTGGGGGCAGAAAAAGCCGTTAGGGAGCCGAACGACGGGGACGCGTTTTTCATCCGCTCCGTGTTTCTACGTTTTAAATGAACGAACATCGTTTTTCAAACAGTAATGAGTGTTCTCGGTGAACGGGCAAGGTGCAAGGACTCACTGGACATTAGCAGGGAACGTTTTAGGCCATCGAAATGTCATTTATTGCCACAAGAAGACTGTGCCACAGTGACGGGTGAGCTAAGCCTCGCCAGTCATCGCCGCTACGACGCCTCTACCGCCGGCTTCGTCGACGCATCAGCTCGAGGATATTCGCTCCCTCAAGAAATGGAGAGCATTGGAGACATCGACCCGGCAGAGATGTCCGATCCGAGATGAAGATGGTTCACCAGAATAACTGGCCTTCAAGGGCGTCGAGCAAGCGGCCACCACACAGGAGCTAAAACGCGCCACCATGTTAAGGACTCCCCACCAAAGAAAGGCAAGTGCGAGCAAAAGCGCAAGTTATTCTGCGTACAATTAAACTGCGACAAGCAATGTTGCACTATGTTGTTGGTGATAATCGTAGAAGAGACTCGCTCGCGCATTGGTAGGATCAACTTCATGCCCTGCACTATGTTACTTCATGGGATTTTACGACTGCCTATTTAGAAAAAAAACTATTTTAAATTTGCGATAACAACAGAGCCTTGTAGCTGACGAAGCCTAGCTGTTAATTTAGTTCTGATGTTTGAAGGTGAGCTTAGCTACTTTTGGGATATGACTCATTTGGTTAAACATAATCGCCAGCATCCTAGCAAGCACGGATTTTGTCAGGATTTTCTTGCTCAACGCAGATTGTTGAGTTCACGCACGATTTGGTTCTTATAAGCTTACAGTGGTTGACTGTATATTCTTGGACTGCAAAAAAGGAAATGATGGTGTTCCATATCCCCTTCTGCGTAGTACATTTCGTCCTATGAACTGAATGAATCGGTTTTTGCATTATTATTACTATTGGCCCTATAACTTTGTTAAAAAGTACTGTGTAGTTTACCGGACTATAGCGAATGAACGTGATTCCGTATACCTGCAGCTTTATTCGAATTTAATAACATCCTGGTGTGCTGATTCAGAAAAGTTTTTGGATGTTAAACAGTGTGTTAACGTGGCACCTTTACAAGAAAACCTTCATTCCAACTGAATACGTATACCGTAAATTATGCTGCTGTGACAACGGCCGAGGAATATTAATACCTAGGAGTTTATTTAGGGAGTGGTTAGAGGTTAAATAGGCAGGTTCACACCATAAACGTTACGGCTGCATATGCTTTTGTCTTTCTGAGACGAAATTTCAGTGAACCTCCATCTAACTGAAAATAAAAACCGTATTTCACTCATGTGCGCTCAATCTTGGAGTACGCATGTGTTTTCGTGGATCCCTACACCAAAGAGCTGGTTGATACGCTCGAAAACATACAGAATATGTCAGTGCGATTCGTATTAGGTAATTGTCACGCTCAACTTAGCATGAGAGAAATTAAAAGTAAACTGAAATGGCAGGACGTGAAAGATCACAGACGAAACCACAGGTTGAACTTTTTTCGTAATATCTATCATTCGAAAACTGAAGTAGAAGGGGAGAAGTATGTCCAAGCGCCATTCTACATATCGCAAAGTGGGACCGCTAGCTTAAAGCAAATTATTAACTTTCCTTTAAAAGTGGCGCCTCGCGCGGTTCATTTTATTTTACATCAATACTGCAGTGTAATTATCTTCCACCCATGATTGCATTAACTGTTTATATTGACGATTTTCAGCGCGCTTTGTAGAATTATTTTGTTATTTTGTCTCATATTTAATGCTTAGTATCTCCCTTCTGTAATGCATGCAAAGGCAAGCAGGCATCAAATAAATAAATAAATAAAACAATGAATGAATAAATGAATATAAATAAATAAATAAATAATAAATAAATAAAACAATGAATAAATGAATGAATAAAAATAAATAAATAAATAAATAAATAAATAAACTTCCAGAGGCGCAAGTTTGCCTCCGACGGGTTGAGAACCCTACGGATTCAACCTTGACCAATAAAATTTTTATTGCCCTATTCGTTGCAGTATGCAAGGTTTCCTGTATGCATGCTACCATTGCTATGTTATTGGTTTGAAACAAATTATGTAACTCTAATTTTACGCGTTTCCTTGCGTGATCACAGAGGTATACAACTGCAGCCACCTGAAGCAGGGCGTCATTCGCAACGCGTCTAGAATTTTTTTAACGTAGTATGACATTAGAAGTAAATTAAGTTCTTTTGGACTATTACGTGGTGTGGACCTATACTCATGAAAACAACATTAAAATAGATTGAAAATGAAAATACCTGTTCGCTCCTTCTTAGAATCAGCCCTGCCCAAGGTCATCAGAAAAGTGGATCGAGTAGAAATGTCTTTGCAAGAAAAATGGGCAAAAACTGGACATACTTTTTTTGTGAAGGAGTTATATTAAATGCTCCTGAGTGTTTTGTTGAGAACCAAAACGCTTCGTAAAGGCATTCACGCCGGTTTTATATACAGCAAAATTGGTCAAGCAACTGTTATAAAAATAGTTTATGTAGTCATAGCATGAAAGTGTTCCGGAATATTGCCCTAAAAGAAATTGGCTAAAAGCGGCGCAATTTATCTCTCTGAAATTCAACCCACTAAAGTATGCGCCCTCCGCCGCGCCCCCCCCCCCCCCCTCCTCTTTTCCCGTTTATTACAGGTAAGCCGCCCCACAGAGGATATCAGGACCTGGACAATACATCTATTCAAGCTCTACAAAGAACTGAATATTTTCTGGGTTGGGCAGTAAAAGAGGCACAGCAATTAAAGGAACGACAATTTGTGAGCACTGTTTAATAAATGAATTTTGCTGTCAACTGAGGCTGGTAATTAAGCAAGGCTGCGCTGAAAGCTTGACGGCTGGTGGTTACGCGTGAGCTCACTTTCATGTGGCTGCATTGGACCCAGAATGCTGGGTTTGAGCTGCTTCTGCACTGCGCGAATGAGTCATCTGCTTTCGCGACATGCATTGACCGGCCTCAGTACAGTTAACATACTGTGGCTGAACTCCAATGCCCGTAGCACGGCCGTATTTCCGGTAGCTTTAGTCCGGCTGGAGTCCGACGACCGCATCTCGGCTGTAATCCGGCGGCCGTACTTCGGCCGTACACGGGTGGCTTTGGAATGGCCGGAGCCCTACGGCTGGAATCTGGCCGTATGACCGTAAGCCGGTCGACTGGCCGACGGACACTGGCCGTTGGACAGCCATGGGAGTACGGCCGTATACGGCCAAAAGGCCCACATTTGGACATGGGCCGAACATGGCTGCCGGAAAACGGCCGGACAGAAAATCACCGGCCAAAGTACACCGGCCTGTTTTAGGCCGAACAGTCCTGCGCTGCGTGGGTTGTGCTGTAAAAGGGCCACCGCTCGCTTTTTCATCTGTCCTGGGTCCTCCTCTATTTGCTTGAAGTTCTTCTGCACGGACGCGAGTGTCCTCGGCGAGAACTGCTCCTCCGAAGACACCACAAAAAAAACCTTCCTTGTCGCCCACTAAAGGTCGAACCCGATGATTTGCCAGAAAACTCACGAGAGGGCCTATCCATCCTCATACCTCTTTCTTTTGTAGGGCTGGCTGCCCTAGATACCACCTCCGCGCATTGAGATACACAGCGGGCTTTTTTTTCTTCTGCCACTTAGGTTGACACTTTACGCGACATGCCCAGAAGTTCAACTGGGGTCATCGAAGGATTCAAGCATAATTTTTGCGGCAGCTGCTACGTTTTTCTGTGGCGTTCTTCAAGCGGTTGGTCACCAAGGACAAGGACTTCCCGGACTGAAATAGTCTCCTTCCGTTTCTTCGATAGTGTCTGTCTGATAGGGCACCACAAAAACTGGGTGATTTGGTCCACCGTCCCATACCACTCCTGGTACATCAGGTAGCCGCCGTACTGTCCTCCTGCACTTGCACACACCACACGTACGTTGCCCTTATACAGCCTGAGCTCTCCGCACCATTCTGCGCGCACAATACGGCACATCCTCCTTGTATGACCAAGGGAAGGCTCCAGCCACCCACACAAGGCCTGTACATCCGCCGGGCAGCGATGGTACCTAACATGCTACGACGCCGTCCTCATCCTGCAGGATGACAGTGCGATTAGGGCTGATAGAAGTTAAGGGTATTCAAACTGAAAGTTAAACAGGGAAAAGAGCTCAAAGAACTAGAAGTAAACTGCAGTAGAACGAAAAGTTGAGCTAGTTGGATATGGTTCATGTTTGAAAGCGCGGACAGACGAAACACACGAAGAGGACAACACGAGCATTTTCTATCCAATGTTTATGCAATACAAAAACACACACACATTTATACTGGATTGTTCATTCACAACACATGCGCAAAGAGCATGAAGATAACTTTTCTTATCATGCATTACCACCCCACATGACCCTAGATTGCTGCATCCAAAAATCTGACTTCATTTTGCTGCGGTGGTATCAATGGCTGGGCGACACAAAGTTGGCGAAACAAGGCTTCAAAGTTGGTGAAACAAGACAGCCATGTCGTGCATAAAGGCACCAATTAACAAGTCGTGTGTACTGATGATGCACGCAAGTTTCGAAGTGCAAGTCCGGAGGCTGACACAGCGGGTTTTCCTACGACATTGCTTGCTTCAATTTCAGAGCGACTGTTGGGGAAAATGAAGCGATCGAGCTAGGAGCCGCCCTTCATGGAAGAGCAGGAGGGTAGAAGAAAGATGGCGGTGGTGCCCCACATACACAACCTTTCCCATCATCTCAAAAAGGTCACTGCGGGCTGTGGAGTCGACGTTGTGTTTACGGCATGGAACAAGCTTGGCAGAATCTGCGGAAGCGTTGCTAGCAGAATAGAGGGGGAGTGCAAAGATTCTGAAGAATGCGCTGTCAAACACCGGGACTCGTATGTAGAGTGCAAGAAAGGTGTTGTGTACAACATTCCGTTGGATAGGAGAAAGCACTACATCAGACAAACAGGTCGCTGCTTAAATGTAAGACAGCGCGAGCTTGAGAATTCCATGAAAGAAACGCCGAACTCGAATCTTGCAAAACATTGTAAAGTCTGCAAAGGGTGCCAGCCAGCTTGTAGGAGTGTGTCAGCAGAATATGCGCACAAAGGTGAGATCTGTCGCCTCATCATTGGAGCTTACAAGTTACGAAAAGCAGGAGACGCGTGTGTCGCCCAGCCATCGATACCACTAGAGCAACATTAAGTCAAATTTTTGGATGCAGCAATCGAGGGTGATGGTTGGGAATGCATGATAACAAAAGTAATATTCATGTTTTTTGCGCATGTGTTATGAATGAAAAATGTGTCTGTGTGTTTTTGTATTGAATGAACAGTTGATAGAAAGCGCTCGTGTTGTCCTGTTGTGTTTCCTGTCGTGTCGTTGTTGTGTTTCGTCTGTCCGCGCTTCAAACATCAATAAATGATTATGTAGGCGGCGTTGAGCAATCATGAGGCGTTTTCGATAAGATTGCAGCTCCCGCGGCGCTCAAGCATCCCGTGGAGTAGCCCGGTAATTTTTGGCCATTTTTTTGTTTTTAACATTTTTAACACCCCCAAAACTATTAAACGCGCTACCAAAAATTTTGCTCCTTTAATTAATGCTTGTTTAGTTATAGCAACGTTTCCATTCGAAACCATGGTATTCAGAAAGCGATATTGAATTATATTTGCTACAGAATTCGGAACTATTATATAAACTCATATTTGTCTTATTGTTTTGATTCTGTATTGTCGTTCTGATGAATGGCTATTTTGCGGCGTTCCCGCCGTGGTGGCTCAGTGGCTAAGGCGTTGCGCTGCTGAGCACGAGGTCGCGGGTTCGATTCCAGGCCGCGGCGGCCGCCTTTCTGATGGAGGCGAAAAGCAAAAACGCCCGTGTGTACGAGATTTCGGCGCACGATAAAGATCCCCAGGTGGTCAAACTTAATCCGGAGCCCTCCACTACGGCGCGCCTCATTGCCTGCGTTGCGTCGGCGCGTTAAACCCCACAATCAAACAAATTATTTTGCGGCGTATTTATTATTCTTTTAATATGTAAACAGCGGACAAGCGGATACCTGACACTATATAAGGATTCGCTTACATTGGTTCGGCATTTCGTTCCATCCTTTTTATGGGCTGACGTCGGCGTTGATATTGCTTTGCTCATTCTGAATGCATCTTTCCTTCACAAATACGTTTGAAGGAAGGTTACGTGTTTATAATAATTAGTTTTGGAGTTACGGCAAGCTTTCCAACCCTCGCCCGCCTCTTAAGAAATCAAAAATAATATACGCTTCCGAAATCAATACTATGTCCAGTGTACGTTTCCTGTTTTCAAATTTTCCTAATGCCGTTTCCCTCAACGTTAATTATTTGTATTCCTGTTGTTGGCTGTGCCTTCAATGTTTCTTTAAGGTGGTAGGCCACATAAAAAGTATATTTTTTGCACAAAATGGTGTTTTTGCTTTTGATGGTTTCTGTATGCCCAAACAATCAAGATAATTTTACAACAACAACCATTCTCCTTTCATCATTAGATCAAGAGTTACAGTACGTTTTCCATACCACGCCCTGAAATTCCAAAACCGAAACCAAAATCAAAACCACATTGTATGGGTTCAGAAATTAAGTGTTTTTTCGTCTGTATTATTAATATTAAAAATACTTTCTAAATAATATTAAGGCTGATGTCCTAAAACCTAGTTTTGCGTTTGTAATTATTTTTAACTCTTGAAACGGCCACAAGGGGTGCGAAGGACGCCTGTCGCATTGCTCGTAGAATATCTGTTGCTTTGTTTACCTCGGTGGCTAGGTCAGGCTTCGTTTCGTGAATATCCCAATTGCTAAGGCAACTAGGGCAGTGTGTTTAGGACATCTAGATTACATTCCGACCAGCATGGCGAAATTCAGAGCGCGCAAAGCAAGGAAGCGCAAGTTTGCTGGGAATTAACACACGCCGAAGAGGCTGTCTTCGAACGCAGTAGACGCCGGTGCTTCGGCGACTGCCAAGAAGCTTGGCGACATCGCAAAAGCCTACGACGCTCCACTAGAGGATTGTACGCTGCAGCGAAACAGGGTAGTGGACATTTCTATCCTTTCGGATATGTTATCATCGCTGGCATGTAGTGAATGCTTGAAGACTTCACTGAAGCTGGAGGAACACTCGAAACGAGGGATATGCTCTACTTGTGCAGTCGTGTGTACCGATTGTGGGTTCGAGCTCGTATTCGATACATCGAGAAGACTGGCGCATGCCATTGAGAACAATGTTCGTCTCGTTTACGCGATGCCCGAGCAAGGAAAAGGGCGTGCAGGTGCGGAAGCACTTTCTAAAGTGATGACCATGCCTGCCCCTCCACGTCACTACGCCTACGACAACATATCGTCTCAGCTTTCTGCTCCCGCCAGAGAGGTGGCGTCCAAATCGATGATTGATGCTGCTGCGGAAGTTGGTAGTGTTGTGGGGAGTGCTGCCTGTGGCCTTTCAGGAGATGGAACATGGCAAAAGCGTGGACATTCGTCTTTGAACGGCTGTGTATCAGTGATTTCTGTCGACACAGGAAAGATTATTGGTGTTGAGGCCCGTTCTAGCTCATGCAAGTCTTGCAAAGCAAAAAGCAAGATGAACCTACAAAGTGCTGAGTACCAGGAGTGGAACGCAAATCACACTTCCTGCCAACCAAATCATAAAGGAAGGGCCGGCACTACGGAGACGGTTGGTCTATACGGAATATTTGAAAGGTCGGAAACAACCACAAGCTTGAGGTACCTGCAATACTACGGTGATGGAGATACTAAGAGTTATGCGACGGTGAAAGACATGTGTAGAAAGAACAGTGTCCAGAAACATGAATGCATTGGGCATATCCAAAAGCACGTTGGCACCGCCTGAGAAAACTCAAGAAGACAGTGCGCGGACTTGGAGCTAAAGGGAAGCTCACAGATGCCCTCATCGACCGCCTGCAAAACTATTATGGCATTGCCATAAGAGCTAATGTGGGGAAGGTTTCTTCAATAAAACAGGCTACACTAGCCAGTCTGTTTCACTGCAGCTCTACAGACAAGCATCCGAGACACAGCCTGTGCCCACTTGGACCTCAAAGCTGGTGTGGGTACAGAAGGGTAGAAGCACTCGGACAAGTGAAATATGTGCACAAAGGAGGGCTTCCAAGCGACGTGCTTAACACAGTGAAAAGAGTGTACAATGATATGTGTTCGGATGAACTTCTGATGAAGTGTCTGCATGATGATGATGAATAAATCTTTATTTGCCAAGCTGGTGCAGATGTTAGGGCACCCGCCCGGTGGGGGGCTTCCGTATTCCGGGATACCCTGAGCTCGGCTGGCGGTCCAGGCCCTCTTCACCAGTTCATGCTGAATCCCAAGGTCCTGGCTCGTCAGGCGGTTCACCCACTGCTTGTAGGAGGGGGAGGTTATTTGAGCAAGGCCTGGGGCCTTCTGGCACTCCCAAATCTGGTGGTACAGTGTACCGGACGTTGGACAGAAATGGAAGGTAGACGGGTATTGGGTGGGGTAAATCGCATAGAGTAGAGTTCAGTGGGGGTACGTATTCCTCTGTAGTCTTCGAAAGGTGGTGGCTTCTGCTCCTGTTAACTGGGAATGCGGAGTCGGGAAGGTTCTTCAGCCTTGACGGTAGTAAGTGAGAGTGTCAGCATACGTGACAAGCGGTTCTCTTTTGGGCGCCGCAAGCGGTGTTTGTCCCTCTATGGTAATGGCCCGGCGTATAAGCGCGCGGGCAGCGGCGTGAGCCGCCTCATTACCTTCGAGAGATTCGTGTCCAGGTATCCAGATGAGCAGCGTTTCTGGTATGCGAGCAGTATTATTAAGAATTTGAAGTGCCGTTTTGCTGATGCGGCCTCGTTGGTAACTGCGGCTCGCCGCCTGCGAATCCGTCAAAATTGTGATTGCATCTTTTCCTGTCGTGATGGCCAGGGCAATAGCGGCGTCTTCAGGAGCTTCCGTTGATGTTGTGCGGACGGTAAGGCCGGTTGTTACTTGCCCTGCTGCATTGGCGACACACACGACGTGGGCTGGCTTGTTTATGTACGCAGACGCGTCCGTATACCTTGTTGTTGGATTGTCGCCGTATTTATTATTCATGGCTCGTACTCTTGCTATGCGTCGAGCTTTGTTGCGGAGTGGGTGCATGTTTTTCGGGATGGGGGCTACCGTGATGGCTTGTCTGAGTTGGACGGGAACCTGCTCATGGAAAGACACAAAATGCAAATGAGTGCTTCAACGGTCTCATATGGCAGTGGGCTCACAAGGAGGTCTACGTAACCTTGCCTGCACTATTGATTGCCTTGAATGATGCTTTGGCACGCTTTATTAATGGCAGCGTTAGCACCCGGGAAGTCCTGAGGAAGGCTGGCATCGAACCACGGTATTACACCACAAAAGCATGCATCACCATAGATCAGCCACGCATCCAGAATGCCAAGCGCAGGCCAGGAAGAAAAGACGAGCAGCTACACGAGCTAAAAGAGACTCTAGTGCATCTGGCGAAGGACCGAGCTATAGACCTGGTGCATTTTCGGTCTCTATGTAGTGTTCTGCACATGTCTTGCTAGGTCTGAAAACTTTGTTTACGTTTTTCTCAAAACAAGATTTTTCTCCAGCTCATGTGACGGAAACTTTCATAACCTTTTTCTGGCTGTGTTTTTCGAACTGAAATTTTATATGCTCATTTCGAACATATATGCCTGAGCAATGGACCAAAATAAAAGAAAATGGTGCGATAATTTTGAATTCAGAGCTCTATTTGCAAATAGGTTTGGTAAAAATTGCCATTTTTTTTTTCTTTTTTTCTTTGTTTTGAACATTGCTTTATTAATATTTATTGTATATTTATCCTGGTTAGCCCAGACATGCATAGCCCAAAGATTTTGCTACACCAATGCCGAAGTTTTACTACATTAAGCATTTCATTAGTAAGTTATCACAGCTGGCGTGACTACCACTTGTAGCCCATTTTTCGAAAAACAATACCCTGACAAAAAATAAACAATATTTTGCAATCAGAACAGCTGGGTAAGGTACATAAACCATGCTTATCCTCAAGAAAAAGTTATACCAAGCATAGCTCCTTTAAAAAAAACTTTTTTAGTGGCCTACCACCTTAAAACGTGTAAGTCCATTTCGCATATGACCAACTCTCAAAGAATATTGTTTACCTTGATCAAACTTTGGTTTCCATTTCTTGCTAAGGATAACCTGCAAACTTTTTTGTGCATTTGAGTTGTTCATATATATTCAGAAACAATAAGGTATCGCAATTAAGTTCCTGTTATGTATATTTTGTTAGTTACAGCTGGTTTTTGAGCGTTTGATGAGGTATACCACGACAAAAACTAAACCACATCAGTTCTAAAAATCACTAACATATGTACATAGACGTATTTATTACACTCTTTTATTATCACGGGGGCCCAAGCTGTAATTGTGGATTACTTTATGCTTCTGTGTGGTGTTTTTTTCTATCTTCAACGCAGTTTTATTCCTTTGGTTACATTCATCTTCTACAAGATTTTGCCCCACCTGAAGTTACGCTAACATTCATATTTTTTTTGACAATTTGGATAGTGGAACGTAGACGAATTCTTTAGTATTAACAAAATGTAGGGTTTGCTGTGATGAAGATAAACAAGCCGTACATGTTAAAGATACTAAACGTGTAAGTTCTAAAAGCTAGCTACGATGATAAAAGTAGTCGAACGATTCTACAACAGGGTGTATGCGAACGATGTTAAACCAGGAGAAACTACTCAGCGTACAAGCTTAGCTTACGACGTCCCACAAGAAACTAAAGAGTGAGTAGGAAGGGTCGCGAGGTGTGAAAATAGGAAAAGCTCGATGGCATGACCGTGGATCTCTTATTCTAACTGTAGGGTTTAACACGCCCACGCAACGCAGGCGTTGAGGCGCGCCTTAGTAGACGGTTCCGGATTTATTTTGTCCACCTGGGGATCTTTAACGTGCGCCGAAATCTCGTACCCACCCATGAATCTTCTAAAGGAGGCAGGAGATATTGTACGGGAAAAACTTGCCACACTGTTTTCTGAATGCGTAAGACTAAAAGTTCGCATAGCCTGGAAGAACGCCATGATAGATCTGATTCTCAGGAAGAGAGACACCAAAGACCTTCAGAACTAAAGACCCATCATCCTAATCCCTGTTGTATGCAAGCTGTTCACGAAAGTAATAGTTCACCGCATAAATGAAAGCCTAGATTCAGAACAACCTAGAGTTAAGGTAATCTCCTTTTATTGGCAATTATATACTACGAAAAAGCATTTGATTCAATAGACATCGGAGCAATGTTGAAGGAGTTCAAGGACCAGTTAATTGAAGCAACCTACGCAATTGTCCTAGACCACATATACGAGACATGTACGGGCAGGATAATCTTTCACGAGCAAAGCGAGTTCTTATCTGAAAGGGATTATGGCAGGGCTATGGCGGGGGCGTCATCACCGGCATCCCGCATTGGTAGTATAGCATTCGTTCTAGGGATCAATGGAGTTCATTCGGCAATATTTGGGAGTGTATGCCGAATGCATACCAGTCCTTTCCTATTCTGCGCCGGATTTTTTCCTCGTGGTAAGGATCAGCTCAGACTATTCCTCCCTTATAGTTATATTCGTCTACTCTATCTAGTGTTTCGTCACACGTGCAGAAGTGGGTGCATTCAGCATGCTTATTTATCATTACCTTGAAGTTATTTATAGTAATTTATAGCCCCACGTCGAACCTTTCTAATTATAATTCTTGAATCATTTTTCGCAGTTGTGCAGAATCACTTATAAATACTATGCCGGCTGCAAAACTCAAATTATTAAACTTTTCTCGGTTAATCCACAACCCTAATTTTCCCCAGTCAAACTCCCTGAAGACCCCTTAGAGACATGCTGCGAGCAATTTTGGAGAGATGGTATCTCCCTGTCATGCAATGTGTGCCCGGCTGCGCCTGCGATTTCACACTGGGGGAATAGTTCTTGCAGTGCTTTCGTTTCACGCTTTACGGGAAATACTGGGGCCAATATTGATTCCTTATTAAATAAATTACCTTCCACAACTGCTTTTCTGCACGCAACTGACCGTGTATTTCCTACAAATTCGCCGGCCGCACACGCATATACTATTTGCAGCTCCGGGGCAGCGACGTCGCCGAAGCGTCGTAAAGCCAAAATACGGATTTCATTGGCGCTTGTGTTGAAATGCAGGGCGTCATGGACCTTACTACGTATGCTGCACTATTGAAATTCGCAAAATAGAGCCCCATTCACTACGGCACGTATGTTGTGGGGGAGCAGTTTTCGCTTATGGATCCATTCTCGGTGAGACGTCGGGCTACCGGTCGGCCGACCGGTTTTGTCGGCGTCTTCGGTCGGTGGGCCAGGCACATGAGGCGGAATTTCCATCGGTCGACGTGTTCGCGTCGCCGTCGAAGGAGTATGATTACGTGGTCTGAGAACTCGCCAGCGTCGCCGTCGAGTCGGGCAATTAGGGATAGGAAACCAGCATCGTGAATAAGGAAGCAAACTCGAGTATACGATATCATAGCTGAAATTAAAAAAAAAGAGAAATGCACTTTGGATGGCGTTGTAGTGAGCCAAACCAACAACAGGTGGTCCACGAGGGTTAAAGAACGGTTACCGAGAGACAGGACTAGAGAAACAGGAAGTTAAAAATTCGATCGATAGACGAAAATAGAAAAATTCGGAGGCAACGAATGGACTAAAGCACCGTAGCGCAAGGTCGTGCGGTGGTCCATGGGAGAGGCCTTCGTCCTGCAGTGGACCGAAATAGGCTGTTGTGATGACGAAATAATTCTGAAGGAAACGTTGCGTACTTATTTTACACATACACATGTGTGCAATGAATGTGGAAATCTTCGAAAGAAGTGTGTCTGATTTTGTCCTCTGCCTTCGAGAACGACGACCGCCTGAGCTGCAGAACCTGCCTCAACGTCGGCGAAGTAGTGCAACTTTTGAAGTTCTGCCTGCAGAGCACATATTTCGGCAACAAGTAGGACTTTTCCAAGGACGCGAATGGAACTGCGAGGGGGGATGCTGCTTCCGTAACCAGAGTAATGGGGTAGTGAACAAAATTGAAAGGACCATCCCGGAAAATTTCCCCGAAAAGCACAGGTTGTGATTCCGGTACCTGAACTACTCTTTTTGTATCGCCAAAGAAAGATCAGCATACAACTTCTTGTCGCAGCTAAGTTCGATTGCACAAGGCATTCAGTTCACCACGAAAAAAACGGCAAGCACCTTACCATTCCTCGGCGTGTTGATGAAAAGACAGCCGAATCACTGAATTTACTGTGAACAGGAATCCCACCCATACCGGCGGTTACGTAAAATTACAGTCTTACCACGTAAATTCCCACAAGTCTTCTGTAGCCTCAGATCTGTTACTTGGAGATAGAACAGTATACTCAATATAAGATGACCGGAAGAAGCAAGAAAAAGCAGTAATCGCGGACCTGAAGAAAAATGGATACACGAGCAACTTAATACGTCGCGTCAAACGCCGTCTCCACAGATCGGGCTGCAACCCTAGACATTCTGCTCTATTTAGGCCGCCGTACAATACCTCTCCGGCCTGCGCCGTTTGACCCCCCCCCCACCTCTCCGCCCGATGACCTACCCCGTATTGCCCTCTCCTTTGCTAAAGGAACGAGTGAAACATTATCCTGCTTTCTTCGGCAGGAAGCCAATATTTTCTCCCAAAAGACTGTGTCACCGCTTGTAAGGCTGATGCCAGACGGAAAGAGCGTGCACAAAAAGAAAACGCCTAAAGAGTAGTCTGAAAAATTGCTAGAGCACAATGCCTTGCTAGTTACAGTGCCGAGACCAGGAACTTCCCAGAAAATCTGCAACAGCACAAAAACGGCGTGCGTAAGACGAAGACTCAGCGCAGTGCGTTGGCCGAATAATGTGGAAAAACTGACCACATGGTTGATTTCGATGGTGCTTAGCTAATCGGTACCGACACAAATTACTCACAGAGAATACTTATCAACTCCTGGCAAATACAGGGGATTCGCCGAGGCCTGAATAGATCCCTAGGTGCCTTTTCAGCCATCGACACCCATGGCCTCTGCCACGAACTATTGGTCACCGCTACACAAGCGCTGCTAGCCTACGCATGCGCGCTGCTTCATTCTCTCCCTCTTCCACTTACCTTACCTTTCGTTCTTATAAAAACCCAAGCCGGATATAAACGGTATCTTTTGCCCTGGCCACTCTGTTCGTGCATTTCTGGGCGCGGCAAAGCCGCGGGCCAGGTTGCCACAGTGGCGACAAGGATTTGAGCAAAAACGATACCCAGCTGCTTCCTGAAGGCGGGCAAGCAGCCACCCCACCCACAGTCAAGAGTCACCGCCTCCCGGAATTCAACGCCGACACAGATAAGTGGCAATCGTATCTCGGGAAGGCTGAGGCATATTTTGAAGCGAACGAAGTCGCTAACGATGCCTGGAAAAGAGCCCTTCTTGTCGCAGCGCTTGGGTTGAGAACGATTGGCACCGCAGAAGTCAAACGCACTCCGGTATGATGCTGTCGCAAAAGTTTGAAGCGCGTATTATGACCCACGACCAATCCGAAATTTCAAAAAGCTTCGAATTTTTCCAATGAAACCAACAGGAACGAGAGTCTGTTCACGCATTCGTAGTGGAAATACGGCGCCTAGTGCATAAATGCGACTTCTCGTCCATGATGCTTAGGATGTTAAGGGACCGTATCGTGTGCGGGGTACGTTTAAGAAATTTGCAAAACCAGCTGCTCGCAAAACCTGTGTAGACATTACAAGAAGAGACGCAATTGCGTTGGCGGCAGAAAGTTCAGAGTAAGATGCGGAGAACATAAATCGAGAAACGGCCCCGGTAACAGTGTTGGTAATGAAGGAGCAACGCTGGTTCCGCGACGTCAGAATAAACGCGATGGCGGAAAGCCATGCGAGTGCTGCGGAAAGCATAATCATTAGCGCGCGACGTGTTCGATGCGTGGGAAGCTCTGTTACATATGTGAAAACAAGAGCACTTGGCACGATTGTGCCAAACGATCGACAATGCGTTGAGTGTAACAGTACAAACCGACGACAGCGATAGCAGCGCGTCGCAACTTTGGTCCAACTCTTCGAAGGAAACGTTCACGTGGAGCGGCGTAAAGCTGAAGATAGACGGAGATACCGGCTCGCCCGTACGCGTCATTCCGAGAGCAAACAACCAATCCCACCGTCATCAATGGCCGAAGGTGCAGGAACCGTCGATAAAGCTGTCGTGTTGTTTGCGGAAGCAACCCGTGCTCGGAGTACTTTCAGTGCGTGTCTGTCACAGATCAGCGGAGGTTGCCTAATCGTCTTGGACTGCGAAGGTCTTCTCCTGTGCGGTCGTGATTTGTTGCAGAAACTAAAAAAGCAGGGCGCAGCAGTACTCCACGTAGTTGTGCCACCACTGGAGTCAAGCCCGGGGTCGCTGCGAGTGCCTGCTGTGTTAGACCACTACTACGACCTGTTCACGGAGGGCGTATGACTGATGAAAGGCCTTCACATCAAGCCTGGAGCGGCCCCGAAGTTCATCAAGGCAGGAAAGGTACCCCATGCTCTTCTCGATAAAGTTTCAGAGGCATTAGATCGACTCGTCGCGGCGGGCATTATATCACCAGTCACCCACTCCAAATGGGCTACGCCTATTGTTCCAGTCTTAAAGAAAGACAGAACAGTTCGCATTTGTGGTGATTTCAAGATTACGTTGAAATTGCTATGCGAGCTGGAACAATACCCCCTGCCGCTTATCTAGGATAAGTTTGCACAATTAGGTGGATGAGAACGGTTCAGCATTGTGGATTTGCGCTGCCCTACAAGCCGATTCTCTTGGCCGTGATAAACACCAAAATGGCCTCATTTGCTTCAACCGCCTGCCGTTTTTATTGATTCGGCACCTACGATATTTCGAAGGCATATTGAATCAATCCTACAGGGCTTGCCTGGGGTGCAGGCGTACCTGAATGACTTGCTCATAGCGGAGGAGGGTGACAGCCAAAACCGAAATCTGATGGCTGCGCTCGAGCGCTTTCGTGAACATGACATTAAGCTTCGTGCTGATAAGTGCCGCGTAAGCGAGCGCTTGGTTACATATCTCGGCCACCGTATCGACGCTAACGGACTCCATCCCATGCAAAAGAATGTGGATGATATCAGGCTAACCCCCTCCTCGCAGAATGTCTTCGAACTACGCTCATTCCTGGGCATGGTAAATTTTTATAACAAGTTTATGCCCGACTTATCTACTATTCTAACACCGTTGTACAAACTGCTGGAAAAGGGTGCTAAGTGTAGGTGGAGCGCGAAATAAAAGACAGACTTCTTCGAGGTGAAGAATTCGTTCTGCACGACACCCGTACTGACTCATTTTGACCCGAACCGTGAGCTCTTTTTTGAGTGTGACGCGTCTTCTTTGAGTGTGACTTTGACCCGAAGTCACACTCGAACCGTGACCCGAACCGTGACCCGAACCGTGAGGAGGAGGAGGAGGAGGAATAAACGTGCATCTGAAGCTGTCAGCCCTGGGGAAGAGTCCTCATTCCAGGACCCCTTGAGTCCGTCCGGCTTCTTGGGCTCGCTGCACCAGCCAAAACTGGTCGTCAGGGTCCGAGCTGGACAGTGCTCTCTCCCAGTGCTCAGGGGAGGGGAAAGGCAGGGGGGGTAGGTGGGGGTTCTTATCACAGCCCCACATGATATGGTAGAGGGTGCCCGGAGCCTCGCAGAAGCGGCATTGCGAGGAGTACAGGGTGGGGGCCAGAATGGGTGCTCTAGTGGGGTGGGGAAATGTGTTTGTCTGAATGCCTCGGAGGTGGCGCTCTTGTTCTTTGGTGAGGCGTTTGTGCGCAGGAGGATATAGCATTCGTTCCAGACGGTAATGCTGAGTGACTTCGTGGAATGACAAGAGAGGGGAGACCTGCCACTGCTCGCCGAACTCCTGGCTTGCCCGGTGGGTCAACTCTCGGGCACGCTGATGGGCAGCTTCGTTGCCAGACACGGCGGAGTGGGCTGGAGCCCAAATAATCCGTACGGGGTGTCGAGGAGGATGCTCGAGTAGAATTTTTCGGGCAGGTCGGGATATGCAACCGCTGGAGAAGGTTCTACAGGCTTGAACCGTGAGCTCTTCTTTGAGTGTGACGCGACTTGTTTTGGCGCTCTTTGCCCAAGTTGGCCTTGCACCATAAATGTCCATCATCATCATCATCATCGAGTGTGACGCGTCTA
Organism: Haemaphysalis longicornis; assembly: GCF_048455015.1. Classification (NCBI taxonomy): domain Eukaryota; kingdom Metazoa; phylum Arthropoda; class Arachnida; order Ixodida; family Ixodidae; genus Haemaphysalis; species Haemaphysalis longicornis. The sequence goes on along the minus strand of NW_027526410.1, from coordinate 532,433 downwards.
CATACGAAGCTGGTGCTGGAATTTTTCATCACACCGAAGGCGAGAAGTGACCTTTCGGGTTTCGATCGAGAACGCTGACAACTGCCAAAAGAAAGTACTCTCAGGTCGAGTGCGAGGCGTTGGCTTTGAGATTTGCTGTTGTTAGTTTCGGACACGGAGCAAGAATATATAGGAGAGGAAACGCCCATTGCGGCCGGCGCGATCGAGCGACCAGATAATGTCACATGATAACTACGGCGACCTACGGACCTCAGCAGCTGCGGCAGCGAACAATTTCACAGCGGCACCTGGTTGAATGTATTAAAAGCAGTACTGTTGTAAGCAGCATTCGCCACAAGGCGTAAATCTCTATGCGCTCGAGTTGCTGCACGACGCGGCAGCAGCTCGATAAACGCCCGTTTATCTCGGACGTAGCTCGCGCGCGCGTGCGCGCGTCATAAACTGGCCGGCGCACTCAAATCGCTTCGAGCGCATCGCACGCGAGATAAGTCCTTGCGTTTACAGGCTTTACGTTTCTTTTTTTGGCGTTTACGGGTTTTTATTTTGGGCTTGGTGCTCCCGCAAGATTGCTTACGCATTAAAAGAAAACACCCATTTTATTCGCTCGTACTGGCTGGTTTAAATTTGACAGAAAATTAATCGCGAAGACAGGCTCTTCAGCCAACGGAAGCGCAGAAGAGCGCACACACTCTCGCTTCGGCCACGGAATGTTTCGGCGGCCCGGCGAAACGCCGACGCGATGCCGCGGCCGGGTTGGACTGGGCGACGCGAACAGAACGCGCGCCGGCCGTGGCAATGACCGCGCACTTCCTTCGCTTGCCTCCAGATGCCGGAAACTTGACGTTCGCCAAGTGCTTGTGACGTTATCAGGCTGCCCCTGGAAGCTCAGTTTCCCCTCCTATTTTATTCTTGCTTCGTGGTTTCGGACTACCTGTTGGGGCGAGAGTTCACTCTGGTTACGGATCACCAGCTTTTGCTGGGCGTGTTAAGGCACGACCGTCAAACCCCCGTTATTGCGGCAGCCAGAATCCAATGATGGGCCCTACTACTTGGTGCATACAAGTATAAACTGCAGTACAACCCCGGAAAAGTTATGCTCAACGCAGATGCATTAAGCCGGTTACACCAATCTCTTGAACAGGAGCTGCATGATGCCGAAAATACGGCCGAGTACGTCCTCGCTGTGAACCAGTGGGACGAGCCTGCGGTACCATCGGACGAGCTTCAGGTCCTGACGCAGTCTGACAGCCTACTGTCAAGTGTGTGCAGGTACGTCATCCAAGGGTGGCTGCAACGCACTGCTGAGGAAGGCACGGAGATGCGGGAGTACCACAAAAGGTGGCATCAGCTGTCCGTGCAGTGTATTTTGCTGCACTAGGGCCATGGTGTTGTGGTTCCGGCAGAAGCCAGGAAGAAGCTACTGAAGTTATTATATAGAGCTCATTAAGGAGTTTCCGCAATGAAGGCAGTTGCACGGTCAAAATTTTCGTGGCCTGGCTTGGACCACGATATTGAGCGCTTAGCCGCTGTGTGTCAGAATTGCGTACGGGCGTTGCCCATGTCACTCGCGCAAGCACCCATCCGCTGGCCAGAGACACAGCAAAGATGGTCGCGACTGCATGTTGACTTCGCGGGACCAATACGAAACAAGACGCTGCTTGTCGTCGTGGACTCTCACAGTAAATAAATTGAGGCCATTCCCCTGGCTCACGCGACCTCTCACAGCAGAGTTGGCGCCCAGCGAATGATGTTCAGTAGATTCGGTCTGCCATGCACAATAGTGTCTAAAAAACTACCACCTACCCTCACGGGAACCCTTGTGTAGATGCGACGCATAAGGGGTTCACGTTGCAGCGTTGGACAGCGGAGGAACGACACTGGAACGATGGAGCGGAGCGGCGCAGGCACCGCGTTTTATAGCGCGCATAACGGTGAGGGGACGCGCCGGCGCCAGTGCGTCTGCCGCGGCTATGACGCAACACAATCCAACACAATCCAAATCCAATCCAAGCCAAGCCAAGCCCAGCCAAGCGAAGCCAAGCCAAACCAAGCCAAGCCAATCCAATCGAATCCAATCCAATTCCCCTCGTGAGAGAGTGTTCGCTATCGGAGAGGAGAGGGGGTGAGCAGCGGAGAGCGTAGCTGGTGCGGCGAGGAGAATGGGGGAGGGGCGGACGCCGACGACGCCGGATGCAGGGACAACGCGAATGAATGAGATGCAGTCGCATCTAATAATGGCACGCCATTCACCGGGTGGGAGTTCAATGAGTTCTTGCAACAGAACGGGGTGGTTCACGTGCGGGCGCACCTCTACACTCCACAGAGCAATACAGTGGCCGAACGTGCGGTTCGAACCATCAAAGACGGACTAAAGAAGTGTGGGGTCGCAGACTCGTCAAATACGTTGTCTAGGACGCCGTGCCGCTGTAGAAACACGCCGCTCCCGTCAGGACGCTCACCATCAGAAATGTTGTTGGGTTACAGGCTCCGCACCCGGCTAGACATGTTTTCCTCCCAGGAGCCGATCAACAAGGGATGTCCAGTCTTCTTAGAGCGCCGGCTGGAACTGTGCACCCGTAGATCCTGCTTACCTTCGCAATTACGGCCGCGGTGACAAATGGACGCCTTGGAAGGTCCGGTCAACCTCGGGGCCACACATCGTGAACCACCGCCACATGGACCAGCTCAGGCGGAGAAGCATTGAAGAACCTTCGGCTTCAGAGCATCCCGCTAGGCCTTAGATAAGCCCGTACCCGCCAGTACAAGTCCGCGAAATACCAACGGCTACTGCCCCCCGTAACCCGTACCACCCGCCTCCAGAGCTACCACGTTCCACAAGTATCAAGAAGCCAGTGGAGCGTTATGCATTCTAAGAAGGAGGAACGCCACGAACTGTTGGTCACCGCTAAACAAGCGCTGCCAGTCAACGCATGCGCACGCCTCCATTCTTCTATCTCTCCCACTCCCCCCCCCTTAAGTTCGTTTTTATAAAAACCCAAGCCGGACAATAAGCGCTATCTTTCGCCCTGGCCACTCCGTTCACCCATTTCCGGGACTGGTCCAGCCGCGGGGCAGGTTGCAACCACCTACGACGCGCAAGGGCGAGATGCAGTAAAAGAAAAAAGGAAAAGAAGACACCTTATATAACTACTGCTTCTGATCTTACACAGTCACCCCTGAAGAAGCAGCCGAGGAGGCTCCGAAGTGTTGTGACCGCTTTTAATAAACGCCCTTCGCTGTTGTATTTGCGGCTTCCCCATAAGTGTGCGATGGGCGACTATTAAAAACTAACTTCTATATTTTCAATTTTGCGCTCATTATGCACAACACTCCGCTCAAAACGAGGATATCTTCCCTTTATTAGGTTTTATAATAACTGCTTGTATAATATTTATGATTGATTGATTGTAGGTTTTAATGCGTCGATGCAACGCAGGCGATGAGGCGCGCCGTAGTGGAGGGCTCCGGAATAATTTTGACCACCTGGGAAGCTTTAACGTGCGCCGAAATCTAGTACGCACGGGCTTTTTTGCTTTTCGCTTCCATCAGAAAAGCGGCCGCCGCGGCCAGGAATCGAACCCGCGACCTTGTGCTCGGCAGCACAACGCCTTAGCCACTGAGCCACCATGGAGGGTAATATTTATGATATCACCACTTTGCTTGCTATTGCACAGGTTACATGTTCGGCCAGGTAAATTCCAAAGCTTTCTTCTATTTAGCCGTTACCATTTTTTACCACTTCAGGTGTGACTGGAAATTTCGCCGCAGTTATAAACAAAATGACGTTGACAAATTAAGATTCTCTTTTTTATACTCTAAGAACTTAGTTATGCTGAAAAATGCATGATTAGATAGGAGAAAAAATTACGGCCTTGGCTCTTGATTGTCATAAAATTTTATTTGGCCTCCAAATGTAAGTCAATATCACATCTGTGTCAAATTGGTATCATAAATGTACCATAACATAGCTTCGCAGTATCTCAGTTTGGAGTTTGGAACGGTTTATGGTGTCGCGCACAACAACAACAAAAAAACACCAACAAAAACATGCAAACACGGTATACAAGTAGACATGCTGTCTTCGTAGACATGTCTTCGAAGACAAGTAGACATGTCTTCGGAGGCCGTATTCTTTTCGCCTTCGGTCTACGTAGTCACTCTTATGTGCAGGGAGAAATATGTTGCCTGTCTAATTAGACATGACCCTGTTTCAAAATGCAGTAGGACTCACTATAGCGTTCTGGAGGTTGTAGGGAAAAGAGCTGAGCAAGAAGATCCGTAACTACCTTATATACACAGACATGAAAGGAATGTAGGCACATTTATACCGCTCTCATATATGGTATTATAAAGATACACTCTCGAAGATCAGGTATGAGCATATGACCTCACCAGCTGTGACCTCAAATTAAACTAATATACTTTTGTCAACCATAGATCAACGTAAACCTGAGTATTGAGGTTGAACTTGGAGTAGGCAAGCTTATTTCGGCAGGCGATAGGTGACCCAGACCTTACCTCAACCTTCATTGACGCTTAACTTCGCCTCTAATTCGACGTAACTACAACCTGCAGTACATCCCGTATCAACAGACATTTATTGTGGCTAAACCATTAGATATCGATTTCATGAAATACTTGAAATTCAGTGTAACGTGGAGCCAGCGGCTAACCATGCCGTGAGGTTAAAATAGCCGCCCTGAATGAAGGTTTCTTGAAAGCACGACTAACCGTACAATAGTTTGCATGCCCCTGGTATTCGCCGCCACATGGGGCCTGAGCTTTCTTCCACACCCGTACGGTTGATTGCGCAGTACGGCCTAGTTGCCGGCGGGGTTCACCAAGAAAGCGTTGCACGGCGCGAGGGCCTCGAATACTTCTCAATGTCTGTCGTCGTAACCCCAGACGGGCTGAAGGTGTTACGCGTGAAACTGCCCCGAGAGCAACACGAAACTTAGACAGAAATTTCAACCGCAGAATAATAAAAAGCACAACTAGGCTCTCGCCTTAGCATTATTAGACCGTTCCAAATATTTCCGTAAGTTTAATTTTTCATTCATATTTAAGGAATTTTTTCACATGTAAACACAATTTGCACCCACGAGGACTAGCGCCTGGCCGACTGACCAACTGCGTGGCTGGACGAAGGGCTGACCGACTGACCAACCTATCGACCGACCATGTGATACACCAGCCGATTGATTGACTGGTGGAGGTAACACGCATTTATTGTGCGAACAAGGGATACAAAGATGCCATGCTACGCTTTAGCGAAGTTTGGTGTCTAGGGGAGAGGGATTAGGTAAAAAGTATGACATATCCAATGGGGTACGAAATTCAAGAAAATGGTGAAGGGCAGTGCCGTGTTTGTGCCCTCTTTTTTCTGTCTGTGTCGGTAGCGCTGTTAATATGAACAAGTACCAACTCGCCCAGTCTTCCGTTTTAGTCTTGAGCAAGTTCCGTAAAGCAGTAAGCAGGCACAGTTCCTCACGCTGACTGAAGCGACTTGGATAATGTCCATCATAAAAGGCTGTGTGGGCTTGCCAATCCTACGTTTTTGAAGGCTTGTTGTCTACAGTCGACAAGGCGAGGGCAGTCCCACAGGATTTGCGCACTTTCGTTATTTGCTGAGCAGCGTGAACACTCGAGATTATATAGACCTGTAGCGTGAAGCTGACTGGTACTTCGCTCAGCTCACTGTAGGCTGCTGGGATAGTACTGGCAGCCACGCGCTCCTGTGTTAACGCTACGCGATCTCACCACTGTACATCTTAATCTTTGCGTAGGATATCACCAAGATGGAATTTTCAGAAATACCTCCTGTAGGGGGGAAAAGCAAAAGCTGTGTTTTGCTAAATTCACGATTGTCTTCATCACCCGTTCTGATTTCTAACTGGTGGTAATCAACGTAGCAGGCGAAATCTCTTAAAGGTAGTTGCTAGTTTTCAATTCTGTTTGTATTCTAAATGATCCGAGACTCCGTGTGCACGTATATGGGATCTTTAGAGATATTTCCCTATATACTCACATGAGGCACCGGCAAAGTGGACTAACAAACTATGTGGTTAGGGGAAATTGGCCGTAGTTTACACAAACGGGGATTGTGCGACGAGTTCCGTCGAAGAAGAGGGCAATGTATTTTTGTTGCGCATTCCTCTGTCCGAGAAAGATACTTAAAAGACAGGGTTAATCAATAGTCCCTCCCACTGTCTGCTCCTCTATTCTTATCATTCGGGAGGTTTTAGCAGCGCAGGTGTTTCCTGCGCCGTAGAGTTATTCATTTCGGAATCTGGCCGTCTCCCGTGCCAGCCCCCACATGACCATGCCGGACTGCTTGTTTCCAAATGCTTCGCTTCACAGAGCAGCCACGTGACTTTCGTGAGGAAATTGCGCGCTTTGAGCGCTTTTTAAAAGCCGCCTACTGTTCGGGCTTCGGGGCCTCGATGTGGAGTATGAGTACTAGCGCCAACGGCTCGGGTTCGATCCCCAACAGGTCTATTTGTTCGTTTATAAAGCGAAGCTATTTGCCTTTATCCGCAAAGGGTTCTTTCGCGACCATTGGGGTCAAACAGAAAACTCACGCGAACAAATAAGAGCAGTTACTGGCACCGCCAGAAATCGAACCTAGAACTAATACAATAACAAAGCGAGAGCCCGTTGTCTTACCGATTGAGCTACGAGCCCACGCGGAGGCGGGAAAAACAGGTGGTGCACTCACCAAGCACATCTGCGGGTTGACCCCCTGCATTCTCGCAGAATGCCGCGTGATAGCGTCACGCGACCTCTTGGGCTGCTGTGCGCTCCGCCCACGGCCCGGGTAGCGGCCGTGGGCGCGCCTTCCGCTTGCGCAAGGAGTTGCAAAATTTAAAGGAAAGTCACACCAACGCATGGCATCTCACTTTTAGCACGCCACTGTGCTAAAGCCTGTGGCCTCCAGTGTTCACCACAAAAATCAGAGATCCTTGTCGCCCGCCCGCACGCCAAACGCCACATCAAGGAGACATTGAAATACTCCATGATGGCCAAGCCGCAGCATCAAGATCCTGGGCCTTCATCTCCAGGCCAACACCTAGGTGACGTATCCTTGCAGCGCCTGAAACACAACATCTGTTGTGAAAGAAGTTCCCCGATTCCCTCGCATGCTGACATTATCATCATGATTATGTAAATAGAATTCATGGTATACCCTCTGCACGTCCCAGCCCTTTGTCTTCTGGTTTTCAACAACTTTGGTGCAAGAAACCCGGGAAGAAAACACCCTTGACGACTCGGAAGTATCCGACCTTGGGTCCAAGGACGATGGAGGCCAGAGATCCCACGGATTCCGACGGACGTGCGTGCACTCTGAAGGTCCCATGAAAATGTTCACCACAGCGTAAGTTCATCCGCACTGCAAAATCCCGGTGAGTGTATCGTGACCCGCATTCCACTAGAAGAGTATGATGGCTGACACGAAAAGAGGACAGTTTATTGAATCTTCGTGCTATGAGAGTCTCTAACATAAAGGGACAAGCACTCCGAGTATTAATTCGGAAAATTCGACCCGAAGCCACTTCCGCTGTTAAGTGCCTGCAGCCCAGTGACCTAGGACTGAAAAGCCTTCTTTACCACCTCCAAGAACACGAAGCCAAGCTGAAACAGCTAGACAAAAAGCCTGAGCCACACGTAGCTCCCGAATATCTCGAAGAGGAATTTACGACATGCTTTGAATGGGAGGGGATCAATAATCGACTCGAGAACCAGATAACGGTGCGTTTTAAAAGAAAGGATCACCACTGAATATCAGCGTACTACTAATTTACTATCCGGCATCAACGACTCTTCACTCGTAAAGAAGTCTACGAAGAAATTGACAGATAATCGAGCTCCGCATAATTTAATTCCGACACCGCCTTTTACGATCGAGTACCCCGCTAATGAAGCTGTTCCCAGTGAAACTTCGCCAGAAGACTTCCGAACTGCAAAGCCTGAATTCATTCGTCCGAAGCACTCACAAAAAACACCTAACAAGAGGGACCAATGCGAGCGTGAGCCACCTTCAACAGTACTCGCCCGAAAGGAACTCCCACGGGACATGGATTACGACATGCTTCAGCGGATACAAACCGCCCGCAAGGCAGCAGCAAAGATAGGCCTGGAAAACAGAACTAAACCCCTTCGTCCTTGCCAAAAGCCATCTGCATCAATCAGGCCTTTTCCCAGGTGGTTTACCCGTCTGATAGTCAAACTAACGAACCGCATCGACCATCTTAAAATGCACGAAGAGGAAAAACTTAGGCAACCACCGAAGTCCTGGATTAGGCGCACCAAAATAACTCACTCTCGGAAGCGACAAGAAAATCATCCGTTCCGAAAAGACAACATACCACAAAAATACAGTGAACCAGAAAGGTATGGTCCACACAAGTGTCATAAATGATTTCAAGGGATTTGCAAGGAAATCAATGACCCTCATATGAAACGTACTTTCATCAAGCAAGCTGTGTCTGCTGTCAACAAGACTGTCACCGTCCGCAGGTTTATTTGCCAGAAATGCCACCGACGCTACAAACACCACTGGAAAATCAAGCCGTCGTCCAAAAACGGAACTGGATGAAATTTGAAAGTGAATGTGCCAGTGAAACGGACCTCAGTGGTTGGCAAACTAGATTACTTACTGTGTAGGGGTGGGGAAGGTATTTTGAAAGAAGAAGTTCCCCCATTTCCCTCGCATGCTGATATGATTATCATCATTATGTAAATAGAATTCATGGTATACCTGCTGCACGTCCCGGCCCTTTGTTTTCTGGTTTTCAACAACAGCATCAATCAAATCACAAACATGATCAGGCGAGTTGCCACCAAGAAGCGAGGCCTCAAGGAAGCCGATACATTTCGATTAATTCAAGCTTTTCATCTCTCGAGGATCTCTTACAGCACCCTCCTGTCTTCTTCTCGGGAAGGACATAAAAATGCTTGATATAATGATTACAAAGGCGGTTGAGCCGACCACTGGTCTTCCAATAAGTGCGTCCACGGAGAGGCTGCTTAAGATGGGGCTCCACAACATGGTGGAAGAGGTGATAGAGGACCATCTTTCTAACGAGAAGCTCCGAATGAGCAGAAGTGCGGCGGGTCGGCGCATCCTTCACCATATTGGCTGGGCAGCAGAGGATGTTACTCCGGTTAATGTACTCCCGGACTCTTTGCGACAAGAAGTAAAGATGCCCCCTTTGTTTAGAAATATGAACCCCTGACACGACGAGGGTCGCCGACAAGCACAGGCTCAAGCGCAAAACACAACCTTCGGCTGGGATCATGCAATTCTACACAAACGCCTCCCAACATCGAGGGTAAGAATACGCCATCATCGTGGCTACCTCCAGAAGCAACCTTCTTGCATGTGCCTCACTCAAGACCCGAGACATGACGGCTGCAGAACAGGCAGCCATCGCCTTTCTCTCACTCCACCAGGGGTTCGGAAGGTAGTCACTGATTCCCAACAATCCTACCGGAATTAGCTGTCGGGGTGGGTGTCCCGAGCTGCACTGCGTGTTCTAAAAACGCTGTCCCCAATCGGTTCCATTCAGCTCATCTGGACGCCCGCTCACGTTTCCATGGAGGGCAACGAATACGCCCACCAACAAGCCAGCACTTTTACCCCCTAGGCTAGGGAGCTGCACGAAGAGAGCCAACCGCTTGTCACGTTCAGGGACATAATCCAGCATTATCGCCTTCAGTGACCGACCCTAACCTCGCCTTACCCTGACCTTTCCAGGGAACAACGAACTACCCCGCGGCTCCTTCCTAAATCTGACGCGTGTTCACTTATGGCACCGGAATCGCTACGACGCTTAATGTAAATTTTGCTCAGAAGTAGGAACACTCCGCGACATAATCGGGGACTACGACTTTAGCCCTGACCACCCTCCTCTCTTCCCTCTGTTACAAATCGGCCAGCGCCGCAGTACTTCCCCGCATCACTCCTCAGCTGTGCGGCGAAGCCACTACGTGCGCCTTTGAAAACAGGCGCCACCATGTCGGTGACAAGTTGCGACAAGCCGCGTCAGACGCTTCGCTTTCGGCGCATTTCAAAACTTCGGCGGCTGCCGGCGAGGCTCGTCTCCACGCTCTTCAAGGACACAGAGGCCCCGCGAACTCAGCGGAGTCCTCCTCTCTCCCCTCTCCCGGACTCAACGTGCGCCGAGGCTGTGAACGGCTTACGAACTCTGGAAAGAGCGTTGTGTGTGTCTGTGACATTCGTGGTGTGTTGCAGCTTGTTGCGTTTTGACCGTTACCGCTTTTGGGTATAAATAGACCCCCGCAAGCGTTGTAAACCATTCCTGTTAGAGCAGCGAATCGATGCTGTCGCTCTGCTGGAGTCCTATATTGTAACCTCGCCCGTCGGGGCATTGTTCTTTGGCTTCGGCTCACCTCTCGCTATGAAGTAAACAGTTTACGTTGGCCTATCAGCTCTGGACATCTTCCCGGCTGCAGTCGGCCCCCACGGTCGCAACACCTCGAACTACCCAACAAGAGCATTGGGAGAGGCTGCTGTCCAGTCCCTCTCTGCCAACCCAGCTTCAGCTGGTAAACAGAGCACAGGCAGCGCGGACTGCATAATGGCTCAAGTGAAGGAACCACTCCCCTGCGCCGCCTTCTGGGCCATTCAGAAATCTGAATAAAAGGATTTCCCCTCCCCCTCGTTCTCCTCCTTCGTCTCTGCCGCCGATCTCGTCGCCTCCGTCGGTGGCGGCAGAGAAGAAGAAGTGACATCTTGTAACAGTGGGTTTGAGCTTCGTGTAATTTTATAAAAAAGAGTTTACATTCTTGTGCTACGCCAGTACAACTCAGCCAACCACCGTTCATGCATCATCCATTTATTTCACCTTAACAAAGAATATCTCTTGGAAGTAATAAAGGGTGTGTTTGAGGGCATTTCACTTGCCTCTGGTTTCACTATTTGTAGAGCCGCGGGAATGAATTTAGGTGACGTCGTATGGGTAATCGTTGTGGGTGTCATTCACAGCGTCGCTTTCCAACCAGAACCGCAGGGTGGATTGGCGCGAATTTTTTTCATTGTTTATTTTTTATAAACTTCATGTTTGTTCTAAACACAACTATAGACGTTGTTCTTGTTAATAATGGTGATTTGGTGTGTTTACAGTCGCTTTAGGTTTGGGGCGCAGCCAATGGCTTCATTAAATTACCGTTCTCCATTGCGCGAACAGACATGTCCCATGGGTGCTCTGTGCAGCGAAGCGTTTGGAAATACGCTGCCGGGCTCCCCTCGAAAGAAATGCCAGCGTCTATGAACAATACTATAATTGCCTTCCCACCCACTGCCTCCCCTTCACCACCTTCTCTTCTTGTTCTTGATAAATATAGCTAATTTTTATGGTTTTTCTTATTTCTACTTTTTATACTTTTGAATTTGTATGGGTTTCATCACTTTCTGATGCTACGTCCTATATTCGTGCAGTTTATTTTTTTTCTTTTTATGTCACCTCCCTAACAACCTACTTTAAATGCATTTGTTAACTGTATTTCTTAATTTCGCAAGCTTATTTTCTCTAGGTGTGCGCCCCTTTCCTGGCAAATCCCCCTGCGTGGGTATGAGCCATATCTTCTGGCAGCACCACCATCTCCTCTGTGTCTGCTAGTGGCGCCCATCCTTTTCCTTGTAAATACCGTAGATACATTTCCATCGCCTCTTCGCCTGGTAATATCTAGCGGTAGAGGTGCTGGGCCTTTTGAGAAGACGGAGCTTCACAGGTGTAGCCAGATTTCAATATACCAGCTTTGCAACGATGACCCAGTGGCTGCTGCTGCCGTAACAAGCCCACTTCGCAAAGAGGGCCTAGCGGGTAGTTCCACACTGACGAGCCCTCCATCATTCTGTCTGACCCCCGGGACCCTGAATTCTATTAAGGGACGGATGACGTGGATGTGGATGACTGAATCCTGATGTACGAGCGCATCAGTTGCCACAGCCGCTGGGATCCGACACTCATGCTCGTCAACGTGTATTTCAATTTTAATTTACGGTCGAAGTATGGCTTCCCAAGAACGAGGAACGTCTCACCAACTGGGACATTTGCAAGGAAGAGCTGAAAGCTATCTTCGCGACGTCCACTATTCGGCAGCTAAGAGCGGAGAACGATATCACTTCCCGTGCGGAGAGTCCCAATGAGTCCTACGTCGCACACATACAAGACGTAATGGCCCTTTGTCATAAAGCTTACCGAGAAATTTCGGAGGAAGACAAAGTGGGAAACGCGACAGGAAACGTAAACGACGCAGCGCCCAGAAGTGACGCTGCATTTTCCCACCGACGAGAAAACCCTCTAACAACGCTGCCTGCTGATAAGGACTTGTTGGACGTTAAATTTGATGGTGTCCCTGTGAGTGCAATGATCGACGCAGGGGCGCAGGTATCAGTGAATGGCGCGCATCTTCGCTCCCGCCTGTGCAAGGTTTTGATGCGTGCCACTTGTTTTCTACGAGTCGCTCATGGAGGAACTGCTGCCATCACTGGCTTGTGCACTGCATGTATCGCTATTGCTAGTCACGATTCTTCTGTCTTATTCAGTTTGAGAGCATCGCACTCATAACTTCATGCTTGGCCAATATTTTTTGTCCGACCATTCTGAGCTCATTGAGTGTTCTCTTCGTGTCGTCCACCTTGACGTATCCTTGTTGCCAATCACCGCTGATGAACCCTTGCCCCGTCTGCGCTGCCTCGAAGACGCCCGTTTGCCACCTCAAGTTCTTTCTTACGTTCAAATATACGGTCCTCCCTATGTTGCTCACGGGAAGTGTGATTTTTCTAACCCTAACGGGATAGTGTGATTTCACCACCAGCTTCCGTTTTACTGGAGCCCAACGTGACACTCTTACACACTGTCGTCACGATCACGCGAAACCGTACTTCTCTTCCCTTACTAAATTTCAGCTACTCTACCCAGCTTTTTCTGCAAGTTGTCACTCCGGGCCTTTTAAATGCTGTGCAGGAATACGAATATACAGGAATGTTTCTGCATTTGCCGTCGATTCTGAAGAAAATACTGGCCCTCACATTCTGGACGCGACTGCACCGTTTGAACCTTTTTGCGAATATTTTGGCCCCAGATTTTCTGCCTGCCCAAGCCGATAAGCTCCGCAGACTTCTTACTTCATTTTGGGACATTTTGAATCACAACAAACGCCCTTCAAGGAAAGCCTCCTCAGAAACACACCGGATTAACAACGGCAGCGCGAGCCCCATTTGCAAACGCCCTTATAGAGCCTCTCGTGCAGAGCGGCCAAGCGGACAAGACGCTAGCGAAGGACATCATTGAAAGTTGCATCCCATGGGTGTCTCCAGTGGTGATAGGGAAGAAAGAATATGGGAGATGCGTCGAATATTGGCATCTCAATACAGTCACGTCACAAAGAAGGACGTGTATCCGCTCCCAACGATAGACGGCGCACTTGACTCCCTTCACGGCGCGAATTGTTTTTCATACACTGACCTTCGGTGTGTATATTGGCAAATAACCATAGATAACATTAACCGTAAGAAACTGTATAACACGTGATGGGTCTGTACCAATTCAAAGGATTGCCACTTATGATGCACTGGCTGCTGCAGGGCGTCAAATGGTCCGCGTGCCTCTCTCACCTGGACGACGTTATCCTATTTTCTCCTTCTTTTGCCACCCATGTCGAACACGTTTAGGAAATTCTAGCGATTTTACGGCTCACCGGTCTTCAGCTGAATTCGTCCAAATGGACGCATGTGCTTCTTCGAACGCCGTCGGTCGCACCTCCGCTTCGTCACTTCACCTTTCCGTCACTTCACCTTTCAGCAGCTATACAAGCACGGCCACCGACGGCGGAACACGCAGGGACCCTCCAGTCCAAGTTTCAACCTCCGGTGAGCCCCCGTTTATCATGAATCTCACTCCAAACATCGACCACGCCGGCACGGCCAGCTAGGCCTAACTGGCGCTTCGGCGAACCCAAGCGCCGTGGCAACGGTAGCGTGCCCCTGCGTTGCTCACCCAGCCCTCCCCCAACAACACGCCATGTCCTCCGAGACCGATTCCCGCCGGCAAACCGTATACCACCCCCGCCGATGCAGCCAAGACCTCGCAACAATTGTAATGCGCCCTTCGGGCATCCCACTTGCGAAGACCGAACCCACTGAACTCATGCAACCCCTTGCGGCCGCCGACCACCTTACCCCGGGCGAAATTACCGACTCAATTCTTCAGCCGAGACCACAGCAGAATTTGATCGCCGTCAAAACCTTCCGCCCATCAGCTCAACAGAAGCTCCTAGTCATTCGCTCCTTTCTCCTGGCCTCAGCGGAAGTCCCTGTCACAACGTAGAAAGCAGCTCCCACAGATTCCTGCCGGGGTGCCACTCACGGCGTCCCAGCTGGAACCTCTCCACAAGAACTACTATCCCATCTCATCTCCACTGGGGCTCCCATGATCAAGGCTGGCATGATGGATAGCACGGAAACAGCCCTGATCACTTTCGAAGGATCCTTCGTCCCCCGCTACGTTCTGTACTACCAGACCGAATACCGATGCCACCCAGAACACCCAAAACCTCAATTCTGCCAACGGTGCCATAAGATAGGCCACCGCAAGGACGTGTGCACTTTGCCCCCTTCTACAGAGCTCTGTCAGACGTGCTCAGAAGACCTTACCAAGCTTCCGCCCGCCAAGAGCACGACTGCTACGCCACCTGCCGCAACTGCAAAGGCTCTCATTCCCGCACCTGGGCAGAGTGCCCCGAGAAACTTAAAGCCGACACCAAGGTCACCCAACAAGCCTACCGCCGCCGACTCGCTACCCGCAAAACAGATAACCAATCATCTCCTGCTCCGCAAGCACCGGACAACCACCGTTCCAGATCCCAGTCTCGCCATCGCCATCCAAACACCACGGTCAGAATCCACCATCAATGACAAAATTCGAAGCACAACGAGACCAGGCCTACCGAACGCTAAGACGCATCGCACTCACCAGCAGCACAGGCCCCGCAACATCAAACCGTGAGCCAGCCACTTTCCCCCTTCCCTCCTGCCCGAGGCCCGAAGCCTGCCTCTACACCTATCACTGCCACAGCTTCATACCGCGATGCACTTGCCCCAACTGTAGTTACAAATGCAACTAACCAACCCCCTGTACCTATCCCCACCACCATCCAAGATCTCTTCCTCTACATAAGCGCCAAATTTGATGCTCTCGATTGGCGAGTTGGCGCCTTAGAAGAAGCACTAGGTCACTCCTTCCGCAGTCCTAACAAACACGCCCGTTCCCTATCAGGTAGGCCGCGCCCTCGAAATGCAAGCTCCCCCCGTACTGCTCACAGACCATGAACACGCGGAATCCTTTATTAATCTGGCAATGGAACTGACGTGGCCTCCGCAAGGAACTTAACCCCCTCAAAGCGTGTATCAAAGCTCACGATAACCCTCCTACCCAAAATCATCCTCTCAGGAAGCCTATCACGTCCCAGCTGTATCGGGTTACAACACGTATCACACAGGTGACCCTGAAGACCCCCAGTCCGTTAATCTTGTCACTTTAATAGCGAAACACCTCACGTACACGGCACTTGACACCTCACATTTTAACACACCCTATTTTCACACTCATGGCATTCTTGTGAAACCGAACCTACAATCATCTGCTACCCTCAGAGTTGTCAACGTATACCACCACCCGCGGAAACCTACACCTCCTCTTAAACCACTCTTCACCCGCTCTCGCGATCCCCACCAGGACTCCCTCATCTTTGGCGACTTCAACTGTCATCATACCATGTGGGGCTACTCATCCATATTTCCCCAGGGTCAAAAGCTCGTAGACGCGATTCTCCAAGGCCGTTACTCTCTCCTCAACGACGCTTCCTCTCCAACGCGTATAGGCAACTCTGTCGAGCCAGATATGAACCCTGACCTTGCATTTTAACAGGGCACTCTCACACCCCTATGGGGGCACCTACATGAAAACCTCGGCAGCGACCACGCAATCATTTTAATCACTCTCCCCTCTCATAAGTCAGCCCCGAGGTCACAAGCCCGCATTTCACTCACTAATTGGACAAGGTTTCGCGACGAAAACACTCCCACTCTGGACCCCAGAAATCCGGACGCTTGGCTTAAAAAACACACCAAACCCTTTGCCCCCACACTCGCAGCCCCGTACGTAGACCAACATTTGCTTCACATATGGGTCTACCTGCATCTAAAGACAATCTTAGACCCATTTCGCTTACCTCGTGCGTAGGAAAGCCTCACGAACGCATGGGGCTTACCCGCATCGAATGGCACATGGAACACAACTGCCCCCTCCCCTACACCCAAACCGGCTTCCGTCACGACATTTCGACACAGGACACACTGCTCCGCATCTCTGAAGATGTTTACGAATTCCCAAGCTCCTCCCAACTTCGCGGCTACCTAGCCCTCGACATTCACAAAGCATTAGACACAGTTTCACACCAGGCCATCCTCGCTAACCTTGCCCGAACAAACTGCGGGAGCCGAATGTATAACTATATCAAATGCTTCCTCTCAGACCGCACAGCCTCTTTAAGCATCCCGGGATCGTCGGCTCCATCTTTTTAGTTAACCTCTGGCACCCCACAGGGCTCAATCCTCTCTCCAAGCCTTTTCAACCTGGCACTAGCCCAGCTGTATCCCCTCCTACACTATCCCTCACCTCTCCTACTCCATCTATGCCGATGATATTACCCTCTGGTCCTCCCATGGTAGCCCAGCCAAACTCGAAGAAACCCTCTAAGAAGCATGTGTCGTAATAAACAGCCAAGTTCGCACCTTAGGTCTCGCTATCTCCCCTTCCAAATCCGCTCTCATGATCATAACGAACAAGAAAGGCAGAGCCCCAGATCGTGACCTCATCAACATCTCCATTGATAACACACCAATTCCAAAAACAGGGTCAATAAAAATTTTAGGTCTTACTTATCACTACTCCGGTAGTTCCTACCCTACACTTCGAACTATACACTCTCAGATCGAGGAAATGATTCATCTGCTGCACCGCGTGATAAATCGCCACTCTGGCTAACACGAACAACACCTCCTACGTATTATAGATGCTTTTACCATGTCCCGTATACTGTACACAGGGCCATACCTGCATCCCACACCCACCGAACTAACCAAACTAGAGGCAGCTCTCCGTAAGCTCTACCGCATTGACCTCGGCGTGCCCCGCTACGCTCCTACTAACAATCTTATCGCGACCGTCACATATAACGCAATACAAGAACGGATTCAGATACACAAACAAGCCCAACTTCAGCGCCTTCAGACATCTCACCAGGGTCGGGCACTGTTGCAGACAATGGCCTACCCTACTTCTTCGCTTCTTCCAATCCCCACAACTTCCTCTGCTTGGGCCACGTTCCCTCGTATCCGCTTAGAACCCATGCCTAGGAATATGAACCCCTCCAGGCATGCCACCCGCCGCTTTCTACGTTGTAAAGCTCTCACCAAACGTGTCTCCTTTCTGGAAAAGCTAGGATCAGCGGTATATTTTACAGACGCCAGTCATTTTCCCTCTACGCAAATAAGAACCGCAGCCTCTTCACGCCACTCGTCGTTGGTTTCCGCACAAACGTCTTTTTTCTGCCCGCCAGATGCCACCTCCCTAGAAGAGCACTCCATCGCTCTTGCCATAGAGCATGCTGCTCTCACAACCTCCCCCGAACACCCCACTTATATATTCACAGATTCGCAATCCGCAATCCGAAATTATTTACGCTATACCGTCAACCCCTTTTCTTCTAACTTAGTGACTGATACTCTCAACAGACATCCTTCTCACCTCTTTGTCCTGGTATGGGTATCTGGCCACGCTAAATAGACGGCAACGCAAGAGTAAACGCGCATTCCCGAGATTTATCCCCGGGTCCGTCTATGCTCTGGCCAACCTCATACCATACTCCTTCCACTCGCCTTCATGATCGTGAGACCCGTAAATTCACTTTACTTTCTTATCGCCTCGCCAGCCAAGTCTACCCTTCTCCAGACCCGCGCCTCACTCGCGGCCAAACCGTTCTTCTCCGCCAGGCTCATACCCGCTCCCTCCCATCTCACCACATTCTAGATCGCATTCGCAAGTGCTCCGGTCCCCCAACCTGCCCTTCTTGCGGCGCATACCCCTCTATTCCCTACTCCTACTGCGACATCCAGCCCCCGAATCTTCCCCCCTCCTTCTCCCGCATCACCTCGTGGGAGACTTGGCTGGCTCCCTCGCCCGGAACAGACGTTCGGGCCGCCCAGGAGGCTCTCTGCCTTCATATCCAGAAGATCTCCAAGGACATTCTGGACTACTATGAAGAGAGTGACGCCTCAGGATCCGTCGTTTAGCTGACCTGGACTTAGGTCGGTGACTGGGCAATAAATGTTTTCTCTCTCTCTCTCTTTCCAAATGCCATTTTGGACGTCAGCAAATCAGGATGCTCGGGAGTCTCGTCGACGCGAAGGGGGTTCATCCCGAGCCAGATAAAGTTGGCTCACTTCAAAACTTTTCAACACCGCAGTCGATGAGACACATTTGAAACTTTGTAAGGCTTTGCTGCTTCTTTCGCCGCTTTATGAAAAACTTTGCTGATATTGCCAGAACTGTAGCAGGATGGTACAAAAGAGCATTCTGTTTTCATAGAGCTCTGAGCAAGCGGTTACTTTCATTAGCTTTATCGCCTTACTCCCCCACTCTCCGCTTCTGGCTCACTTTTTCTGTTATGCGCCCACAGAAGTGCGCACCGACGCCAGTGGGTACGGAATCGGGTCTGCTTTGCCGCAACGACAGTGTGGTCTTGAACCAGTTAATTCCTATCCAGCAGTCTTCATTCTGCCCCCCAGCACAACTACTCCACCACGGAAAGAGAATATCTGGCCCTTGTGTGGTCCGTCGCCAGGTATCGCCCTTAGCTGGACGGCCGCAAATTCACCGTCGCAACAGATCAGCACGTGCCATGATGGCTCTCTTCGCTGAAAGATCAGGTAGCAAAGGTTAGGTCTCAGGGCATTTCTGCTCCCAGAATATACATTGGAGGTAAATTACAAATCTGCACGCTTGTACCAAGATGCTGATTGCTTGTATTGCCATCCGGGAGCCGAACCGCCTGCGCCGATGACGATCACAATGCAGCCTTTACGTGTGCTATATCTAGACTCGTCCAGACTAATGGAGAACAGCGTCGTTACCGATCATTGACAACATCAACTGTGCGTCAGCTGACGCGCACAAGGGAATGTTTGTGCTCCGTGATGACATTTTGTATCGCCGCAACGTCCGTCCAGATGGGCCCGAACTTTTGCTTGGAGTCCCTGTATGCCTAGCTCCACTGTCCTACAGCAGGTTCACGACATGCCAAATGCTGCTCACCTCACCATTTCTTTGACGTATGAACGCTTACGCCACCGTTTCTCTCGGCCAGGCCTGTACCTTTCCGTCCGCCGATACATCAGTTCTTGCCATCATTGTCAGAACTCGCAGACACCAACACTGCTTCGAACGGGAAAACTACAGCCGCTCGACATACTGGTAGAACTTGTATCAGGGTTGCCCTGTAATTTGCCATTTTCCCAAGTCTACATCGGGAAACAAGTGAATAGCTGTCGCAGCGAATTACGCCACACGCTGCGCCATCACGCGTACTTTACTGATTAGCTGTGCTACTGATGTGGCAGATTTCTTTCTACTGGATGTCATTCTGCAGCATGGGGCTCAACTTCGATTGCTCCCCGACAAATTCTACGATCCTGTTGTGCTGAACACAAGATAACTACAGCGTACCACCGTCAGATTAATGGAATTACCGAACGCTTAAACCTTACCCCGACCCACATGCTTTCTCGCTAGGTTTCTGCAGATCACCTCGACTGCAACGCCTCGATCCCTTATGTGGCGCTTGCCTATAATTCTTAACGGCATGATACGGCTGAAGATTAGCCGTTCTACCGCCTTTATGGCCGTGAGCCCACTCTACCACTGGGCACACTCCTACCTAAGTTGGCAGGGCAACCCTCAATGGAATCGGAATACGCCTGGTACGCGCTTGCTCGCAGTTATCATTCTAGGCAGATTTCCCAAAAGTGGCTATATTCATTCCATGCTGCTGAGGGAACGATTTATGACCGGAGACACCGGGTGGCGCATATTCGCTCCGGAATTCCTTGTTCTTCTCCTCAAGCCTGCCCGCCGTGCCAGGCTTTCTGAATAACTTCTATCCCACAGTTGTTGTCCATACCTCCTCTTGTGCCAAATTACCTACGTAATGTACGAGATCTCCCCGGTGGCTTCCATACCGACGACTCGGGCCTCTCCTAAGGACATTGTACATGTATTACGACTGATGCCTAATTTTCTGCAGGATGGTGTAACCACATCATGCCAGGACGGCGCTTGTTCTGCCGGGGAGTAATGACGCGAGCCAGAGGAAAAGTTGACTAACAAACTATGTGGTTATGACGGATTTGCCACAGTCTAAACAGAATGAGATAGTGCTACGAGTTCCGCTGGAGTGGACAAGGTGTTTTTGTTGCGCATTCCTCTGTCTGTGTAATGGCGCCTAGCGTCTCGTCTTTTAACTACCGCAAGTACATTTTCCACGGCATCCTCGCCTTCTAACAGTGCGTATAGCGAAAGAAAACCAGCGTCTGGCTTCCGATGTGGTGATCGAGTCGATTAGCGAGGCAGTGAGCGTCCCCGATCCTCCTCTTCCTTTCCTCCTACTGTCGCCCCCTGACTGCCCATCTTTATTTCTCCAACATACTCCCGCCGCCCCCGACTTGGTTAGGGACTAACAGGGGTAGTTGCAGAGTCCGTGTCCCACTACGACCACTTGTCCGACTTCCATAGCGGCGCATGATTAGGCCGCAGCGATGCTTGTAAGCTGGCTGGGGATCCCGTGGAGAATTTGGCAGGGTGTCTCTGTGCCGTCGATCTCTGTACCCGGACAAAAAGTCCAACAAGACTTTCTTGTTGGGCTGACAGCACGCCGCTGGGGCCAATTAGAAGTTCTGTCGGCACTCTATCGTCCCAATGTGCTAGTCTTCCAACAGGGAGTTCAACCTTGATGGCGTTTGTGGGACCAATAAGAAGCTCTGTCGGCACTCTATCGTCCCAACAGCGTAGTCTTACAACAGGGAGTTTAACCGTGATGGCGTTTACCGGCTCGCCAACACGATCAGTGAACGCCAACAGACGCCTTGTGCGTACCTAATCAGCGGCGCGAGCGCCCCATCAGACAGAACGGACAGACGTCCGTTTTTTAGGGCCTAAACAGCAGCGTCTATGTCTGGCATAGACGCTAGACGTCAACGTTTGTGTTTTGATTTTCCGTTCAATAAGTAACAGTCAGACGGACGATAACATAACGATGTGAAGATATGCTTGGCTCATACCATGGCAAGCACAATCGTTTGTTGCTGCAGCCTCGGTTGCTCTTCGTCCACAACAAACTGAATCGGATGTACAGCTTTCTTCGAGGGCGTATATGCAGGGGTTCTATCTTCCTTTTTTGCGCAGGCCGCTGGGGGCGGTCGTGTAAAATCATTTTCGCTCGTCGCTGCCGTTCTGCCTACCTATTTGCTGTACCTATTAAGTCGGCGCCACCACATGCTTTGGTTGCTTTCTAATAATCCCCACTTGTTACAAGCTCGGTGGTTTTCGCACTGTTAGCAGTCGTTTTACACGACAGGTTTGATGCGCCTGACACGACAGGAGTGGCATCGATTGTAGTATTAGCGCGACGTTGCTTGTCTGCAAGACGGTGCCGGGAAACAAGCGTTATCAACGCCATAATTCTAATGGCACATTCTATTTCATGCGTTGCTACCGTGGCTTCCGCAGAAATGGTCGGGTTGACTGCGGTAGCTTTTCTTGGGTCAAATAAGGGAGCTTTGGCTCAATCGCTTGCAGCGCTAGCAATGCGGCCTCGTCTGCAAGACCGGTGCGTGAGAAACAAGCGTTAGGACAGCGATAATTTCAAAACGGCAGCATTAAGTAGACACAAGCGACAATATTCGTTGACAACTTACGTAAGTATAGAGTTGCTTTAGGCGCCCCCAACGTCTTCTCAGATAGCTGAGTGGTAACGCGCCCGTTTAATGTTTTGTAGGTCAATGGTTCGATTCCTCGTCGAACCTCGCTTTTTTTAGGTTAGGGGTTTATTAGCTCTTTTTTAGGACCAGGGTAAGCTCCTGTTCCTTGCTTTCTATAACGCCGACATTTACCATCCTCCTCCTAAACCCAAAGTAGTTCGTTTTCTCGCACCTTCGCTCTTGAGAAGCCCGCCGTGGAAACAAAACCAAAACCTCTTTACAATATCAGTATATATGTCAGTTACTTTATGTGTATTCACTTTTGCGTTTAAAAACCTTAAATTTAAGTTATAAACACATTTGAGACTTTGAAAGCAGAAAGATAATTACCAATATTACAGTACTAACACAATTTTCGTCAAACGTAGAGGTGTTGCATTTGAAGTCTGGCAACTATCTCTCACTTTTTGTTTGTTTTCTATTGCGTGCTGTGCCGAGTGGTTGCTGGCGTAATTTGATCAGTTTTATCTATTTCAAGCTGAAATCATAGTTATAAAAGTTTTATGGGTGATGTCTACCCTTCCAACCTACGCGTGTGTTGAACATGGGGACCCCGGAAGAACGATCATCGCCACACAAACTACTGCGCGTCAAAAGTGTATGACATTGCATGCGAACAAAGCGTGTTTCTGTCCGCGAGATGAAGACGACAGTGAAGGAGAATCGTACGTTGGAAACATCGTTTTTGCTCGGGTAAGTACGCATTTTTTATTATTCTGTATTTGGTTGGAACGAGTGCTCGTGTTTATGGGTCAGTGGTTCGCTAGACCCCATCTCATTTGCTCTGAGAGCCTACGTGATTTAGCATACTTATTTGGCGCCCAGTCCACCGTTTCCGCAGATGTCAGTATCAATTTACGCTGAAGCTAGACCTTGGCTGCGATGCTCGCGCTGTAGTACACGGCTGCTAATATTTTCACATCACGCAAGGTTCTTTAACACCGGGGCGTTTGTTTATGTGTCTCTAAAACATTGCCTTTACGGCTGCAGATCGCAGTCGCAATTTCGCGTGAGTGGCACGACGCTGTGATTAGTCCTGCTTCGTAAATACCCGCGGTATACCAAGAAATAACATGAACAGGAGGTTCCTTGGAAGTGCATGCGAAAAGGCGTACACTTGATTCCGTGGCTAGCGTCTCGTTGGTGTTGTGAAGTGTCCCCCCTACCCGAATTCCGCACAGTGCACTTCGCAGCTATTGCGCTTGCTAGAGCGGCTGCCGCCGTTGCGACCGTACGTCTCGCGGTCTTCGGGCCGCGATATGCGTGCTGTTCTCGTGAAGCTCGGCAACAGCGTCGGGAAATTGCCGTACTCGCTCGCCAACGCGCCCCGACAGCGTACGCGTCGACCGGGTGCTGGCGGAGTTGTGCTAGAAGAAAAGCAGTCAAGAGATGTGGACGCAGCAGGTGTAGTTAAACAGATGAGAATTTACAAAGTGCAAGGTGGAGAAAATAGTATACAAGGGTCAGAAACGGTGAGAGAGTTAGGGCCGCGTTAAACAGATGAGAATTTGCAAACTGCAAGGGGGAGAAAATAGTATGGAAGGGCAGGAAACGGTGAGAGAGTTCGGGCCGGGCGCGAGCGAGCGAGTACGGCAATTTCACGACGTCTGAGGTTTCCGAGCTTCACGAGTCCGGCACGAATATGACGACGCCCGTCTGAGAGTTCATAGAGGTACAAACTTCACATACGTGCAAATTGAAGGTGAAATGCGCGCATGTGGCCTCGCAGGGAGTTAGCATAGTCTCAGGGTAGTGGGGGAGATTTCACAACGCCTACGAGGCGCCTGCCGATTCCGTCAGAGTAGCTCTCGGGAAGTCTGGGGCTTCATATCAGAGGCATATGTATTGCTTAAATTAGTGCAGAAAATTGAGCGAATTCGCCAGTTCTCATTTTCGCAAAACCGCAGGCCATACAGATAATAACAAGAAAGCTGTAGGTACTCACTCAACTCGATTTATATTGGATAATTGAACGTGCAGATACAAGTCAGACATTGAACTGGAGGAGCCTTAACTATCACACACCAGTTCCGATTGGAAGCAAGGGATACCGATGAGCTGCTAGCATGCGTTCCATGCAAATGTGCTCAGCAGTGAGCTTTGCTTATATCATGCATGCCCCACTCACAGTACCTGCGGGTCTAATAAATACATTCTTACTGTGACCTAAATTTCACTTGGGGTGTTCCGGGAATGTTCTCATTAGTGCCTTGGAGGTTACTGTCTTTAAACGATTAAAAATCTACCTAATGCAAGCATTCGTGCTTTCTGTGTGCTCTTGTATTTCAGCAAGTGTCAGCACACTCACAGATTATGCACCTGCAGGTGCTGCTGCTGGCTGTCCTGGGTCGGCTGCCTTCCAGTCCAGTTTCAAAGGCTTTGCCAGGGCCTCCCTTGGCCAACCGACACTGCACCTGCTGTACCCAAGTACTGTCTGGCCTTTAGTTGGTGCTTCGTACGCTTTGCCGCCAGGAATGGTCATTCCTTCATCCATCATCTGGCCGCTTGGACCACCCGTTCAGAAGCCAGCGCATTTGTTCGACACATCGGTGCAGGCACTGCTGCCATATCGGTGCACCCGCCGATTATGTACTTTCAGGTTAGTTATTGCATGTTGTGGAACCTGCCATGATGTATACCTGTTAGCAGTGCTGTGGCCTCTGATTATTTGAAATTTTCATGAACCACTGCTGTGCGATTATAGCGTGTCATTGCTTAGCAGAGATATTGAAGAAAATCTGAGGCCGATGACTAAAGGGCAAGAAGAGAAATTTAAATGACTTTGAAGCAAGTATTCGTATTTAATCAAGCCAAGCAAACGTTTAGGGTCTTTCTATATTGTTTTGAACTTGCAATACAGACTGGTGTGGAGCTACTTTCCATTTTTAGTGAGCTAACAATTTTATCTATTTCAGATCATACTGGTATTAATCATACTACACCGAAAAGTACATCCCTCAGTCTGTAGAATTCCGACAGCGCTTTTTTCGTAGTCTCTCATGACAGGCACTATTCTCAATGATTGGAAGATAGTCGAGGTAGCACCAATCTTTAAATCAGGAGACGGTACTTCACCATTACATTTCCCTAACAAGCACCATATGCAAGGTCGGGGAGCAATTCATCCACTTTCAGGTCGCTAATTATTTATAAAATCACAATATCACATTCGAATATCACCACGATTTTCACAAGGGTTACTTGTGAAACACAACTTTCAGGATTTGTTCACGATCTACATTGGTCCATTGACGCAGGCTTACAAACTGCGGTAGTTTTTCTCGATTTTTCTAAAGCATTACATCGCATTGCACAGCACAGACTACTTCTCAAACTTCACTCTAATGTCCTCACTTGAGCAAAAGATTTTCATTCTTCTCAAACGCAGTTTACTTCTAATAACTATATACTTCTTTTGCTCGTGCCACTTTGTTGTCCCCCGGGCAGGTTGCTTGGTCCTGTCCATCTTCCATGTTGCATATCCTCCCATGTAGGTCTATTTGCAGATGATGTTGTAATTTATGACACAATTTCTTTCAACTACTACCATCAATGCTTTCAATCTGATCTTAACGCAATTAACTCCTGGTGCTGCAAATGGCTAATGTTGCTTATCTCTAAAACAGAGTGCATGACTTTCACGGTGGCAATTCTCGAATTGTAAATACTTCATTAAGAACAGCCTGATTACCTCTTGAGTCAAAGGTGTTTTCGTAGGCCGGTAGGGGAAGCGGGATTGCATGGTGGATTTCAAAAGGTAGATTGATTGGGAAAATAGGACGTGGGATTAATATTTTCATTTGCACTCCAAAGCTCACTTTATTTCATATGTTTAACCGACTGCTGTGGCTAGGGTGGTGTGCTGTGGAGGCGAATGTCGGTTAGATACCGCTTGGTGTGGCGGCTTTTCAGATGGAGGCAACATGTAAAGACGCCCGTGTTTTGATATTTTGGTGCGCACAAAAATACCCAGGTGGTCAACATTAATGCGAAGCCTTCCCCTACAGTGCTCCCCATATCCTAAGTGTAGCTTTGGCGTGTTAAACCACCGTTTTCATGTTTTTGGAATATTACCTGCTGCTGTAGCAGGTGCAACATAAAGGTGAAATTACACGTAATGTTTCCAAAAGCTAAAAATATAGGCCACATTGAAGTGCGTTTATGGGTATATTTCATAGCAGTAGTGAAAGGTCATATACTCTGGTGCACATTAAGAACGACAATGGCTCATGTAGTGTAGTCCAGTGTTTGATAAAATGCCGTGTAGGCAGGTAAAAGCAATATTGCAATGATGAAACGTAGGTCACTGACCAAGTCAAGAAAGACATTTAACGGTTTGGTGCTTGTTCACGGTCAGCACGTGTCGTAAAAAACGAAGCTATATATTGGGCAATATGCGGCGCAATGCGTTTGCTTAGATATGGTGCAGATTGCCATTCATTATGTTGATAATGTTGGGCGTCGTCTGAATGATGAGGGACTGGAGCAGTAATGGAGAAGATAGATTGCACTCAGTTGTCAGTAATTTCGCCTTGTTCCAGTCGACCACGTGTCCCGTCCTCTCATGGTGCTCTGCCAGTGCAGTTGTTTTTGCATGTCCCTTGTTCACTTCTTTCCAGTTCTGCGTTATTCTTCTGTGCATATTGCCCGTTTCGCCAATGTACTCTGATTCGGATTCAGCGCACGGAATCTAATAAACAACACCCGGAAGCTTGGAGCGTGAGAGGGGGTCTTTCACGCTGACGATGTCAGAACGCAGCTTGCTAGTGGGCACATGCACGATGTATGCACTGCGTTTCTTGAAAATGCGTGCGAGAGTTTCACTGATGTGTGGGACGTAGGTAATGGCTGCTCGCTTTGATGCAATTCTTGTGGCTGCCTAAAGCATTATATTCAAAAAGAAGCGAAGAGGGCGACTAGCAGCAATCCGCATTGACATTAGCAGGCAGAAACGTCCACAAGGCCTGTTTCAAAACGTGCTGCAATTCTCGTCCTACACATCAATCAAGCTTTTGCACGCATTTTCAAGAAACGCAGTGTGCACATCGTGCACGTGCCCACTAGCAAGCTACGTTCTGACATTGTCAGCGTGAAATACCCTCTCTCACGCTTCAAGCTTCCAGGTATTGTTTATTAGATTCCGTGCGCCAAATGCAAATCAGTGTACATTGCCGAAACAGGCAATCTGCACAGAAGATTAATGTAGCACCGGAACGAAGTGAACAAGGGCCATGCAAAAACGAAGCTCAAACCAGCCCTGACACCAGAGAAGGTCGCATACCCGAAAGGTATTGCATGTGATATCTGGCATCAGAACTCATAGCTAACTCATAATTTAGCCTAAGCAAGCATCCCCTAATATGAAACTTCTGGCACAATAAATGGTCTCACAATGTGCCTCAATGCCATTCATGAATAATGGTTTGCTGCAGGCCCAGCATGTTTTAGCTTACAAGAAAAAAAGCTGCAGGGTATTAGTTTATTCCCCAAAGTGTTGCTTTTTACTGGCAACCTGTTTGGCAATATTTGTTACCCTTTTACCACATTGGCTTTTGTTTACAAGGCCATTGAACCCTTAATTATTCTCTGTGTGCAGCTCTTTTTCAGATCTATTTGGCCAGGACTGCGTCTGCGGAGCCCACGGAAGCCAGGCAAAAGGTGGTGCGAAAGCATGTTTTGCAAAAGCACGGCGACATGCAGCGAAAATAAATGAGTGAGCAGCACAAAATGAACTTCTCTATTTTTATTTTGCTAAAAGGGCTACAAGCTTGCCAAACTTGTAAATCAGTTCCACAACCTCACAGCATGTGTCCTAAGTCAATCTCGTCATCGGACCTATAGCTTCAAAAACAGACTGCATTCAGGCCAACAGAGTGCATTCAGACCAACAGACTGCATTCAGACCAACAAACTGCCATCAGACCCACAGACTGCCATCAGACCGACAGACTTCCATCATACCGACAGACTGCCATCAGGCCAACAAGCTGCCATCAGATCAACAGACCGATATGCCGAATTTCCAGATTGGCTGTCGGTCCAACAGCCTGAATGTCTGTTGGGATTTATCTTAGGGTACAGAGCGTTGTCAATCGAGCGAGGCAATACAAGTCCATAGCCAGCGTCATGGGCAACGAGCGCTTGCTGGTTTGCTGGGTCAAAGTTACTTAGGGCTAAAAGTGAAGACTACGAGTGTTCATATGGTCCCCCAGGAAAAGAGACCATTCTCAAGGTTTTTGGCCAAAAGGCAGCCGCCGGGATCGAATAGAAACAGCTGATGCGGGACGGTCAAATTTACAGAGATCATGCGGCGAGTGTAGTGGCATTGTCGTTCAGTCCACGTCTGATACTGCTTTCGTGAAGTAATCGGTGCGTTCCAGCAGTACAGCCGGTTTCTCTGCGAACCATAGGACTTCCCTCTCGTCGGACCTATAAACATTGTATAAAGGTGCGTCCAGCGTCCACTTGTGCTTGCAGAAGAAGGGGTCGTCACCATCGAAGAATTTGTTCTGCTTCGCCACGAGGACACCTCCCCACGGAGCATGGACGAGCGCGGACGAAACTGGCTTCTGGCGTCGAAGTTCGCTCACGGAGCGTCGGAGGAGCAGGCGCTTCGTTATCCCCCGAAGCGAGTCCACCATCTGCAAGAATCGCGTTTTCGTTGCTGGACCCAATGAAAATATCTTCGACTAGAATCCGGGTTGCTGAACTGCTTGCGAAAGGATAGTTGCCTCACCGACGTAAAGGCCGCAACAGGGAAGCTCGGAGGTCTCCAAAACAAGACTCGCATCATTGAGGCTAGGGCCGTGGCAGAACGGGTCAGACGTCTCCAGAGCGGTAGTCAAATCGTCGAAGCGAGGGTGGTGGAAAGTCTGTAGCGACGTCTCTGACGTGAGTGCTGTGTCGGCGACGCCAGCGGTGCGGCAAGGCCGGTCAGACATCTCGGAAACGGTATACGCGTCAGCGACGGCGAGGTCTCGGCAGGGTCCGTGAGATTTCTCCACAACGGCAATCCCGGCAACACCAGGGTTGGGTGGTCGCTGGAGCCGCTCTCCCGTGCTGAGCCCCTCGGGGTCTTCCTTGGCGTCCTGAAAGGCGGCAGCACCTCCGTCATCATTGTCCTGTTCTTCTACCGCCGCCCCAGTCATTTCCCAGACAGGCAGCACGTCACCCGGGACCATTGTCCGCCAGGCTTCCTCGGGAAGCGAGCACATAGTCGAGGTTGCGATTCGGGTTGTAAACAGCGCCGCCTCAGGTTTAAGGACGGGGCTTGCGGAAGAGTCATGGCTCGCGGTGAAGCGTACGCGCGTTAGCAGGGCGCAGATACGCTCGTCATAATCGATCGCTTCCAAAACGTCAGCATCAAACCCTTCACCCTGCAGGTTCTCCTGAACTTGAGTCGAGTTTGTGAAGGCTCACCTGGTCATGCAAAATGAGGTCGAGGACATTTTGTTTGTCAAGGGCCGTTACTACCTGGCTCCGCAGCAAGGTGTCGAGGGCTGCCATGGTCCCGGAGACGGTTGCTCGTAGGACATCCCGGCGAATACAAAGAGCGTCCATGGCACCAGTCGGCGAATCCAGACGCTGGGCTTTTGAATAATAAGGGGGCGAGGGTGGGTTTGGCCACGAGCTGAAATGGGCGACGGCCGAAGGTAAAGCTTCCAGGATAAAGCAGTACGAAGGTATCCAAGGCTCGCGTACCTCGGAGCCGCTGCACCGTCGAACGTAGATCCGCTCGCCAGCCGGTTCCCGGGTTTCATCACCACAAAATGTGCAGCGAAAGAAAACCAGCGTCTGGCTTCCGATGGGGTGATCGAGTCGATTAGCGAGGCAGTGAGCGCCCCGACCCTCCTCTTCCTTTCCTGCTACTGTCGCCCCCTGCCTGCCCATTTTTATTTCTTAACAGTGCATTCGATCGAGGGAAATGTGAAATTGGTTCAACGTGACGTCACAGGTTATTTTCAGGTCTTGCACCTGGGTTTGGATGCATAATCCATGGGAGGAAACAAACAAGATGTAAAAAGTAATCCACAATAAGTAAAGAACAATAATAAAAGTGGAGCAAGCACTGAAAGCACCCAAAACACTTCGCCCCCGGCCCACTCGTAGCAAAATTTTAAGAGTGATCTCTGCAGATAACCAATGTTATCCTGCTTTGCATCCTGGCCATCACGGCTACGTAACAGTTTTAGTTTGCCGATCCAGCGATTGTTCGGTTTGAAAGTGGCCTTGAGGGGTGGGTATTCGCGGAAATTACGTTGGGAATCTACAGGAGGGTCACCTGGACCATGGCGGAAAGCGACGTATGAAACAGCGCTACTGTGACGGTTGTTCGATGCGCCGCTTTCCTGCCATGATTGAGGTAACCTTTTAGGGGCACCCAAAGTGAACTCCGCTGATACCCACCGTTCCAGGCGACTGCCGAATCAACGAATATGCGTATGAGGGTAGGCAGACGCTCATTCAACTTGCCGGTGTGTGTCGCGTAGGTGAAGGAACCATAAAACATTGAGAAATGCAATACTGCAAACAACCAACTGGATAAGTTGAGAGGGTATTGCGACAGTTCAAAGAAAAATATCCTAGAGGCGGCTAGGAGAAAAGCAATATGACGAAAAGGTCACAGTTCGTCTTTGCCTGCACCAGGTACCGTGGTCTGTTGCCTGTCACACGGCGAGCAGTCCGCCAGGCGATTAGGTATTCCGCCTTCGTCAACTGATGTGATGTAGGTGTAGTCGTGGCTTCTGCAGCCGGCTGGCCCAGGCTCGCGACTGCTATACTGGTGAGTTGTCGCCTGTCGTACGCTCACAAAAGCAGCGCCCCCGTTCATCACGCTAGGACCACAACGGGTGTCTGCCTCTCGGCCGAGATGCCTCGACAAGGTGTGGCCTGGTTAGTTATCTCCTGATGGCCTGCACTATCCAGCAAGCGTTGGTATAAATCTAAGATTCTTGCTGCTGACACGTACGTTCCTTAGGTGCAGTTCCTTTCACACAACCGCTTGCCACTGTCTTCCTTCTCTTTGCCGGCTTCGCTGAGGCAGAATTGGCACCACTTTTGAACAGCTCACCGCTTGTCTTCAAAACGGGCATCGGCATGCCATTTACACGTCTTAGTATTGGTACTGGACTCTCGAGTTTGCCGGGCGACCGCAGTGGCAGCCGCGGCAGACGCGCACAACTCCGGGTCGGAGGGGCCGTGCTCGGCTGAGCTGTACGCACTGCCCCTCGTCCACCTGAAGCAACTGCGATGGAAAGAGCTTGAGCTGGATCAACGCTGAGCCATCCCGCTCTGCCTGGGCCTCCTGAGCTCGTCTCCTGCAGCGGCCACATATGCCGTGGGAGTGGCCAATCGAGCTACCGGCCCTCCGCCACATTGACTGCCTGCAGAAAAGCTCAGACGGAGCCGCCTTGCTGCAGCGGTTCCGTGGTTGCCCGAACTCGCAGATGTACATATTGCTGCTCACCCACGAGTAGGACATAAGAACCCCCACCCCCTGGCCCGGGAGAGGGCCTCGATATCAACACGAAGCTGCCTGGGGTGAGCAGCAGAAGGAGCACTCCGCACCAGGCCGTCTAACAGGAGGTGGCTACCCTGATAAAAGACGATGACCGCACCTACATTTACGTGTTCACAGGCGGGTCGGTGCTCCCCAGCATGGGCAACGCGGGAGCCGCCAGCACTGAGTTGGCACCAGCCGGGTGGGCCGCCTACCCCTCCCCGCCTTGTCAAACCACTGCAGAGCTAGCCGGCCTGCACCTGGTTGCAGACCTGCTGCTTGAGCGGGCAGGCCAACACTGCAAGGCCCTCGTCCTAACGTACTCCCGGCTAGCCTTCCTGCAGCGGCAGGCGAATGACCAACCGGCCAGCTCTAGAGGGTACATTGAGCAGTCGCTGGCAGACTAGCTGCACGTGGTGTCCTGTCGCGGATGCACAGTGCGGCTATACTTGCTGCGGGCCCACATGCGCATCCTGACGCCCTGGCCAAGGGCGCCCACCAGCCGGGTACCCCCGCCACCAAGGAAGTAAGGGAATTCAATGCCGCAACCAAGACCCTTGCCCGAATGGCCATGGCCATACATACACCTGCACCCCGAAGTAATGAGTAGCTGGGCCGTGTGTGTTCTACGTTGGCGCCTCTGCCGGGATGCCCGTACCATGATGCTCCGGATGCGGCTAAACTGCAGTGAGGTGGCGGCCCTGTTGTACCGCCAAGACGGCGCACCTCATACGGCTTCGCCCACTGCCCCGAACCCGAGACGCTGGAGCACCTGGTCTTCTACTGTACCTGGCATACAGCACACAAAGCAGTGCTGCACGCTACAATCTTGCTCCTGTAACAGCCCAGACAGAACCTCAAGGATATGCTACGGGTGCTGCCAGCTCCTGCCGGGAAGACTTCAGCCGGCTCCTGCATACCTCAATGCCACCACTCACTCCGCGCCTGTAGCCAATGCAGCAAGGGGAGAACGGGTGCTCGTGCCATTCCTGCCATTATTGCGAAGGCCAAAGTTTTTATCTTTTTTCGCTCTCTATTTCATATCTCTTCTATATATCCCACCCCTCTTCCCCTCAGTAGTATTTTATCCCCTTTTTGTCCTTCCCCTACGCTGTGTTGTATGAGGGTGAGCTCCCTCCGCCACTCAATAATATCCCCAGTGCACTTTCCTCTCTTCTCTTCCAACGAATCACTTCTAACTTCTGTCTGGTGCCACGCCGACCACCTTCATTTCCCTCGAACGTGCATTGGCAAAGGCGTCTCGCATAGCTTTACTAGCACGCGTACCAACAAAATGCTGCAACGATGGCAAAAAGAAATCTTGTAGGAGTTAGACGCCTCCAAGTACGATGGTGCTGATAGAATAATATCGCCTTCCTGCCGAGCCGTCGACCAGCACACTGTGAAGGCTTTGCATTTCATCGCGGATTCTTCTATTTTTCTGTGGGCACGAAACTATAGTTACTGCATTGGTCACTGCATGTTAAAAACAGAGTAATTAAGCGGATTACGTGCTGCTGTGAAATGCGAGTAGATGGTTATAAGGTTGGTTATTAGGCTGTAAATGCACAGTAGTGTGCACGGCAGAGTTCCTTTTTCACAACGAGGACTCTCAAACACAGTTAACCCACGGTAGTTCCATTCTTGCTCTATCGTACATTTCTCATTTCACGTGGCTACCGCAGTACTTAATGCAGCCAATAACATGTGGTGTAGGTTTTAGGCGTTGGTTTTCCTAAATGCTTTTTAAGCTATTGAGTATTATAAGATATCTTTGGCTTTTCTTGCAACACAAATTGTGAAAGACTGTTGTCTAATCCACTGAACGGGTAAGAAGACTAGAGATAACAGCGGCTTCAATAAACGTTGGACATAACCAAACCTCAGGACCGAATATTTGCCTTCTAACTATTCTTGCTGCAAATCGAAGGTAATCAAGGGGATATATTTCTCTCTAATTCAGTTCTCATGCAAGGGCTATTAGTGTAGAGCAAAAACGGAGCCATATATGAATATTTTAAATAATTCCAGTATGCCTAGGAAGTTTCCTGCTCACCACTTCTTCCCTCCCCCTTTTTCGATCTCCTCATGAAAGTTATCTGATAGCCTAATCACGAAGAGTTTCTTTTTTTCGTGGCGTGCTTTTATACAGCTGGCGTGCTGGTGTGCACCAAGAAACCCATAAAGTTAATTGAGGGAGAGGCACACATAGACACAAAGCTATGTGTGTTTCTCTATCCGTAAGGCCGGGATACGGTCATATCGGCTGTGCGGTGCACCGTTAGAAGCGAACAAAGAAACATGAAAACAAGGTGACATGCTGTGACTGATAGACAATTATAATCCAGTAAACGTGTTTTTGCGTTGTAACTATAAACGCGATAAGACATGAAATGGGTCTAAGAAGAGTAATTTGAGTATTATAATTAGAGTAGATTGCTCTGTTTACGTTATAACGGGTACGTGGGGCTATAGAAGGGCGAAGAAAATGAAAATAAGACGAAAAAACGAAGTGAGCAGAATAGTTTTCTAAAGTCGATATTGGGGGACGCCATTGCAAAACCGGAGTGATTTCAGTGAGTGTACCAGGAAATTAGGAAAGCACCTGTTAAAATCGTCTATGTAGTCCTAGCAAGGACATTTCGGCAAGCATCTCCAACAAGGATAGGAAAATACCAGAATCGTAAACGGTTAAAGGGACCCTGCAACACTGAAACACTTACAATCGACTACTCGGAATGTATTTTGGGGTAAGGTCTGTTGCCCCAGCAATCTCCTTCCTTAAGAATTATGAAAATGCGTTCACTATCACCGAAACTACGCGCGATAAAAAATCGCACAT
The DNA here is from genome assembly GCF_048455015.1 of Haemaphysalis longicornis. Lineage (NCBI taxonomy): Eukaryota > Metazoa > Arthropoda > Arachnida > Ixodida > Ixodidae > Haemaphysalis > Haemaphysalis longicornis. The sequence continues at coordinate 497,972 of NW_027526410.1, read as the reverse complement.
GAATGTCCCACTCAACGCAACCGCGGACAACGCGACGAAAGCTGCGCGCTGTCTCCCGGAGTGGGGGCGGCGCGCGGCGTTCTGTTCGGCGGCCTTCGATATGTCACAGGCCGGGGAGTTTCGTCCTTTTCCCCGCAACGTGGACGGGTTGATTTCCGGTCTGGTGCCACAAAAAGCAGGCGTGGTGGCCATCTCGCAAGCAAGCGATCAGGCTGGTAGGGCGTTTTTGGAGCAATAAACGTTTGTTGTCGAGTGGGCTCGTTGAAAGTGGAATATTTAGTTCGTCACTCAAACTCCGCCCGCACTCAAAACAAAAGAAACACCAAAAGCATGCGGACAGGTTCAGACATAGAAGAGGTTCAAACAGAGCCGACGACTGTTGATCGTCACTGGAATTGCCAGAATTTAGCCGCGAAGTTGACCAGCGACAGCCAATAAAACAGCCAGGACAGCCATGGCGCGATTGACGTCGCAGAGGCCATTGCAGGGGTGCATAATGAGGAGAATTGAAGAGACCGCGGTTGGTTATTCCGCGTCTTTCACGGTGATTTGCGCGCTTACTGCTTCACGTGCACGTGTAATATTTGGCTCGGGTGTTCCTGGAAGTATAACCTAAACGTCGCGCAGGTTTACTTCCACTGCACGAAGAGCGTTGCCGGGTCCCTTTAATCACGATTGTAATAAGAGAACGAATTCCCACCACAAGACAAATATATGCATGTTTTTGCTGGCTGCACTGCGATATACTCTCAAGCATCATATTAACGGTAGTTCGCAGGCGGTTGACCTGGAGAAGCACGCCTCACACGAAGAGGCCAAAAAGGAAAAAAATCCCGGGTCATCTGCACTAATGCAAACGTGGGGAAGGGCGAAGCTTGCAGTGTATAACGGTTTTGAAAGATTCTAAGCCTCTCTCGTCCCACGGCGCGCGCTGATTAGGTGGGAGAGAAGAGCTGCTGGGAGGAGCAATAGCGCGCGTGCTTAGGTGGTGGTGCCCTCTCGTGCGTTGAACCGGCTTCAAGTAATTGTATGCCCCACCTGCACCAGTTTCGGGCAGTGGCAGGGGTGAACACGACCGCAGTGAAATGCCCGCCTCTCGCCCCGGGGATGTGTGCTCAGTGATCAACGAGCCCCGGGCACCAGGTACGTATGTCGTTTCTTGCTTCGACCGACCACCCGAGCCGATAAGGCCCAGCGTCGAGAGCCTGGGATTATTTGAGTGTAACACAAATTGTAACCCGCCTAAATACAGCTTCCGCTTATGCTTGACGATTGCTGAAGCGGACAGGAAGCGTCCCACAAATCTTAAAGAATTTCAGGTTATTTTAACCCGGCTTTATTCATTATACATTGGTCTTTTAGTACGCGTACGTTCTAGCGCGGGGCGTCGGAAAACGAGTGTCCCGGTGTTTTAGTACCATGACTACATCAGACGCCGACAGCCCAAGCCCCTAAGTGATTTCGCACCTCAAAATACTGCTCAGGAAACAATGAAGCAGTTTCCTGTTGTAAAAACTAGCATTAGCCAACACCCTCACAGTTATGAAGTAAGGCTTACACGCCAGACGTCAATAATTCGGATGTCCAAGTCACGGTCAACACACACAATAACATAAATATGGGGAATTTACTATGAGACATTAAAAATGCGACCGCTCATATTATAAAATGCGTCTCTTTTGCATTTCACACATAAGCAGTCTTATGTCTTTAACAGTAGTTATTGTTTGGTAATTACAATTACCCCGTAAAAGTACTGAAGTGTCTGCATTTTATTTCCATAGATCTTGTTTGCCGAGGTTTTCGTGGGACGAGGCAAGGTAACACAGATAATAAAGTAGTGCCTGTCAATGGACAAACAGAGAACACATTTTCTTGTTTCGGTGAAGCCTGTTTATGCGCAAGCAGTTTCACCAGTGAAGCTGTTCCTGGTAGAGACTTTCATTGGACGAAGTGTGGCAATGAGGCGCAGCCATGTGGGAAGGGCTCAGCGAAGAGAGGCGGACAGCCAGCGCAAAGCAAACCTACAGCGAAGTGCGGAGATGAGGAGCGGGCGCCAAGCGCAGGTGGGTGAAGCCAGGCGCGGGTTAGAGTACGCGCCGAGCACATGTCGGCGGAACCACAAAGAAGACGATAGGAGTCGGTCAATTGGTCAGGGCGCACGCAACAGATGGTTGTTAGCGGTGCGCTCGACGGTCATTTCTTGAATGTTCGGAAAATAGGCAAAGTCGCGCGGTCTCCGGGAGCGCTAGCGTGAATGGCGCTCGAACAGGCGCGAAAAAGAATTTTTTTTATTGGCTTTGAGAAGTTATATAAAACTATTGGGAACGAGGCTGTTAACATCAGCGTTCGTGACGTTATTCATACAAGGTGGGCTCATTTTTTTGGCGCTCGCGTCCACCCCGTTCAAAGGCTAGGGGAAATCCTGGATGTTCCCTGAAGTAACATTTTGCCTTTTTGTGCAATGAACAGTTCTCTGCACCTAAATTATTTAATGGGTATTACACAATCGACCAGTACTGTAAATGTATGGCAGCCGAATGGAGTATACAGAATATGGTGCACAATGTCTTTATAGCGGCCTCTCAAGATAAGTGTTTTGGTAGAAGAACTTTGAATTATCACGCCTTAAAAATATCTTTAACACACTTGTTCAGTTGCTAAAGCGCCAATTTAGGTGCGCAAAATTTCATTGATTTGTATTTACTTACCTCTGTAGTTACGTTTACCAGCAGGAATTTTCACGACGGTACAATTGTGGTTCGTGTATATGTGTTTCCACTTCGGCGGCAGGAGAGGGTAGGGAAGGTCAGCTGTAATATAAACAAATATATATGAAAATATGCTTACATTATATTTATCTTTTTTTCATTACCAGAAAACACGTAATCACTGGTATATCCCTTGGATGAGAAACAGCATTCCGTGGTCAAAGGTGGCGACAACGAAAGAATAAAAATTTCCCAGGTTTCCGCCGAATAAAAATGATCTGTCTGCAGCAGGCTTTTTCTCTCGAAATTAATTTGCTCGCACAGTGTTGTGTTGTGTATATTTTGGTAACGTAGCAAGTAAAGTAAAATTATTCCGAAATCATCGGAAACAGGCGCGTTTATGCGGGTCAAAGCATTAAGGTTATGATGGAGCCCTAAATTTTAAATTCATGCTTCAAATTTGCTCACGGAAGCAAACGACACTGTGGGGACAACATCTTCACTTTCATAATTTGCTGTCCCACACAAAGCTCCGCATAATTACCCTGTTGCAACACTGGGCACAAGTTTCCAACATGTTGCTTTGCATACAATTTATACTGAGTATCATTGTATATTTTCAAATTTGTATGCTGAGCTACGTCTAAGTGTGAAAGAAACACGTTGGAGTATCCGCATCCAAGGCTTGAACAGGCACGCTGCAGTATCAAAAATCCTTCTGGCTGACATGTTAGGTTACCAATCAAAAACACACATGCCATTGGAAGCGAATGTGCGATTGCAACACCCTCACGTCTCTCTTCCACGTAATGCAAGCAAAATAATTTTAATTGTATTTAAGTTGAGGTGTCAACAATGCGTTTCCTATAGTGGTTAAGTGGGTTACGTAATCGAAGACCAAAAATTACGTATATTCGAATAAGAAGAGTTTCATCCGCAACCGTGGAACTATACAATTTGCGTCCCAATACCTTCGTACTTTAGGGCACAGCACTGCAAAACACGCCCGCAGGGACGACGTTTCATTCACCTCCCATCACCACTCCGTCTTGCAGCTACTTTTGACCTCCTACAGCGTAAATGAACATAAAAAACACTAGAAACAGAAGACGCCCGGGGGGCAAAGCTCCGTGACATCACATTTTGGAAGTCTGTGGGATATGTTATGTTATAAAAAGCGTTGTGTGATTGCGTTGAAGGAATTTATGTAAAAGGTCTTGTAGACTGTGGTTCTTGCATTTCTACATTTCATAAATGTTTGGCTTTCTGGCTGCGAAAAGCCGTTGTCCGACTCCACTGATCGCCTACTCCAAGATTTGTGACTGTATACAGCAAGTCTACTTATTGGCAGCACTTGACACTGCACTGAGATCGTAGCTAGGGACACACCCTTTCATAAAATGATATTACCGTAGGATTTCCAACACTCCGGGGGTCCTGTGATTGAATGTAGAAATCCTATGAATAATTAAACCTCATGCATCTCTCTTTAGTGTTTCTAAACCCCCTAATCATCAATTTGTAACGTCCTCCCACTACAGACTGCTTCCTAGGCATAATATATACGTCGGATGATTCCGATCAAATTCTTGGTGTTAACTTTGTTATTATTGCAATCGTAAAACTTGCAGTTCTAGGTCTAATTATATCGTCCTGCGTTGTTCCTTTATCTCGTGCAACTGCTCTCTTAGCCGAAGAGAGCTATTCAAAGAGCCTATTTGTTATCCGAGGCGCCGCCGTTGCTTGTGTTCTGAGAGCTGCAGCGGTTAGTGTTATCTCATATGAATACGTAACATATGATTAACATCCGGCCTGCTATAAGTGATCATTGCGTCGCGTTAGTAAAATCATTCGCTCCCATGAATACCTGTAGTAATATGCCAGCCCAGCTGACGCAGATCATCAACGAAGTTACTGATAGAGTCGTCGTCCGTGTTTCTTTATTCTGCAAATGTTACAATTATAAATTTTGCAACCAGCTTGTCGTTTGCCACTAGTAAAACAGCCAAAAACGTTCTTATCTTCCATGTCTTGCCACCTGGTCACAGATGTACCAATAGGATTCACGCAATTCCTCAGTTGCCACTTTTGGAATTGTCACACGTAAAATTTATGTGCAGTTTTTGAGATATTTATACATATCTATTATGAGGCTAGGTTGCCTAGTGGCATCCAAATCCTGCATTTGCACTGTTTGTAAATGGAAACTCCGAAAACAAAATTATGCAACTTTTTAAATTCAAATACACCATACTTTTTCAATGCTTTATTACCAAAGCATGCTTTATTACCAAGAATGCTTTATTACCAACCACAATGCCTCGCTAGCACATTTTTGTGTCGTTTGATAGGTTTGCGGACTTATCGTATAAAAACCGCGCTGCAGACAGGTATCAGTTTGAACGAGCGCACACAGCACAGATTCATGACCAGTTTGTTCAGCCAGTCTATTAATACACTCCGATAAACTCATTTATAAGTAGGTTTTTGCGAAACATAAAGAATATGTTACAAAAGGCAGCCTGTGCTTCCTGAATTCATTTATATTTTTGCGGATTTCAACATTTTCCCTTGGTGCATGAAACAGTAAATTTTTCCGGCGTCTGAGCCACAGAAGATGTTTTGTTGAGGTATAGGAGGCCGAAATAAAATTACGCTTTCTACAAAAATACAGCCGGGAGAACGCGCGACAGCACACCAGAGCACAAATCGCACTCCAATAGCCAGCACACCCTGGGCTGCGCACACGGCGATTGCGCCAGAGCTCTTGCCCTTGCGTGGCGCACGGGGGATCCATGCGAGCCAGGGCTGGGGGAGTTGTTAGAGCGAGACTTGAACTGGTTTATTTATATTTTTACAGTACTGAAGACAGGGAATGGTCCCGCGAGCTCCAGCGTGCCGTTTTAATAGATACTCGCTCCCTAGATCCATAGCTTGGAGATGACTATCCAAAGAAATTCTGTCCAATGGTGATGCAGAGTTTCTCGTCTGGCAGCACCGCTGTCGGGAACGGGCGCCCCTTCCCAGTTAGCGGGCGCACACACATTCACACACACCACACTCCCTTGCCACTTGCTGGAGACCAGAGTAGAAGGAGGGTACTCTAGCGACCTGCGAGCAAACAACGCAGGTCGCTAAAGCACGGGATATCCCGATTCCTTGCACTCTAGTGTAAGCTAATCACTCGTCTTTATCGAAGAAGTCATTCTGCCGCCGCCACTGCCAACTACAGGGTTCTACGATCCCACGGTCGTCGATCTGCGGGGGAGAGCACGGGAGTGTCACCGAGTGGCTGGGGTCGCTGGCTCATTAATTACAGACCAGAGTAGCACACCGCCGCCCCACTCCGTGGAAGGCCTTTTGTCTGCTGTTCGAGCGGGGGTTGCTCGTAAGAACCAATGCTCCATCCGCCGCCACCGTGTCGTTACCGCGTGTTCACCGTTAAGTCATAACACCTCCTTCGCTGACGGGAAGACCTCGGACGTCGTGTAGTATCAGCTGCTCGACGAGAGAGATCACACTGGGAGCTGGTAGAATACAACCTAAACCACAAAAACCAACATACCAGAACCAGCCAGCACCAGCAATTGTTTCCTGGCAACCAGGCTGATACTCACACGTGCTATTGCGCACCTATGTTTTTTTCAACCAAGCTAATGCTCCGAGATATGGGTAGAAACTTCGACGAAAAATTCAAAACTAACATCATTCAACACTTAAACAAAAGGTTACAAATGGCATCGAAAGAAAAGCTAAAAGGCTCGGCTTAGGGTGTCAACATTGGCGTTGGCCGCGCCCATCTGATACTTCAAGTGAAGTTAGGCTCCTGAAGCGCGAGGCTCCAACGTAGTATTCGCAGGTTCTTTCCCGACAATCCGCAAGCCACCCTCGCGAGCAGGAAACAAACTACCTGACCATGAAAACCCGAGAAGGTGGAAGGGAATCAGCCCCGCCGTCAGCGTAGTGGTCATCGCCCCAGATGCGTATTCTGGAGGTCGTGGGTCCGGATCCCCCCCGCGGTCATTTTTTCACCACTTTCTCTCTCTCTTTCGAAATTTTCCGTCTCTTTCAATGACCTTCCGCCTTCTCCCCTTTGCATTCCGAGGCATTCTTCAATGCCAAGCCGTATTTCTCTCTTATTTCAACGACCCTCCCCCCCCCCCTAATTTCCAATTCTCATTTACTACATACGTAGCGAGGGCCTCAGTTCTGGCAGTCTTTTGGTGGCATAGGTAGCGTAAGAGGGTTCAACGCTGGTCGACCACTCCCGACATGTCGTAGACACTTCAGTCACGGCCTGGGGATTAAAAAGAAGTCCCCTTCACCCCGAGTAGTCGGAGTGGAGCAGGCTACCACCCCCAAGAGCAGGAAACAAAAAATACCTAACATAAATACCCAAGAAAGGGCTGGTGAAACAACCCCGCCGGTAGCGTAATGGTCATCGCACCAGACCGGTATTCTGGAGCCCGGAAAGCAAAGGGGGGTATGCGTTAGGTCATAGAAACAGATGAAGAATGTTTTGAGTCAGAAAGAAAGTGGTATATATATATATAGTCTGGAAACGTAAAACCTCACACAGGACGCAAAAAAATGTCGCACGTAGCGACACAGACACACGAGAAAAACATTAAAAAATAAAGGTTTACTGATGTTTCGGGAAGAGGACTTCAGTAAAGTTAGGCACGTTGTTGCGGTGGTTGGTGTCGTCGTGGAGGATGGTAAAGGACCCGATGACGAGACGAGTCAAGTAGATGATGAAGAAAAGTCTATTTACACTTATTTACAGGGGACGACGAAACACGAACATAAGATAACGCAAGACAATGGAAAGAGGATTACAAATAAACGGCGCCGCAGAGCAAAAAGGGGGGGGGGGGGGGTATCGCGGCACGATCCCTGTTAGGGGCCCCTAGGCTAAAAAGCTGACGATCTATCACGCGGTTGGCGAGAAATTCGTGGGGCTCTGGCGCGCAGAAACCGCCACGGGAGCAAGTCTTGATGCGACCGCTCTGGACCGAAGCTCCGAACAAACTCATTGAAGCATGAGTGAGCAGGGCGCAAGCAAAGCCACCTCCCTACAGCAGCGCACATGCCAATTAGGGGTTTGATCGCCGCTCCCCCCTTGTCCGTCCCCGAAGGTCAGGAGCACAGGAAAGCTTTCCCCGGCGCCGCGTAAAAAGCCCCCCGGCGAGGCCCATACAAAGGGTTGCGAGTCGCTGGCGCCGGCGGAGGCCGCCCATCGCTTCCGCCATGGAGGGGGACACAACAAGGCCACGAAAAGTGAGGGGGGTCATCGTCCCGACGGGGTGCATCGGCGCTGTCATCATTACAGCTCCCCTATCAAAAGCATTTGTGAGGACTGCTTGGACTACTACAGGCACCAAAGAAAAGTGATTACAGCGCGGATAACCCAAACAAACAAACAAAAAACGCTAAGAATATCTATTGAGGAATCCATGCATGCAAGCGAAATGCCCGCGTGCCAGGAAACCACAAATTTAAATGCTACAAAGGAGAAATACAACACAAAGGATGCATAACACTACAAGGAAACATCATGCAACCAGCAAAACACCCGCGTGCGGGATACCACCTAAAAGTGAAAAGTCATGCTCACTCGCGAGAACAAGGGAAGGAACAAGAAAAAATTTCAGCCAAATAAACAACGCAATTGCGAACTAAAGCAACAAAACGGAGGGTGAATGTTGCTTTTCCTTCCAAGCACAGGGAAGAAAAATATTGGCCGCGTATCTGCTCCGTTCATTGCAAATGTCAAAAGGCTATATTGTTTGTACACATTTGCCACGGAAATGCCCCTCTTTGCTTTCCCGCTCACCTATCGGGCTGTTTCTGTTCCGTCGCGCTCATCCCAATGTAAACACACTAAAGGTTTCCTCAAGGCCATATGAATTTACCGCGTTCCACTGCTACAGTCGGGGTTCCTCGATGCCAGCGCTGCACTACGGCGGAGACGCGCGTGAATCGAGGCGGCCTACTGCAAGGTTTATAGAACCGCGCTGCCGTGCTCCACGTGCGTTCCAAACAGAACGTGAAACCTAGCTAGTGGAACCTTTCTTTGCTGTTGCCGCGAGAATTCTCATATGCCGCCAGTAGGTGGTGCGGGCAACAGAACAGCAGGTGGCGGTTTTCTGTAGTAGATGTAGAATATCATTTCCTATCAAAAAACCAAGCACCTAAGAATTTTTTAATAAAGGAACACGGCCAATATTCCTTGTGTACTAATTATCTGTCTTATATTTGCTTTTTGTATTTTCCTTGTTCAACAAATTTGACAAGTATGAACATATAAACCGGGCTTGGACGTTTACATTTGGCTGTCAGTATATAGGCCTCCTGCGCTAGAGTTTTGGCGACATGCAGCTCCCCTAGTGGCCGACGCCTTTGGGTAGTACAAGAGCAGGCGACCCTCGCCGCCCTCCATGCGTTTTCAATTACTAGGCACAGTGAAACTTGGTCGTACTTAGTTTAATCGCTTTGTGGCGCGTTTAAATGACTTCGTAGTGTATGGAATAGCGCTTAAAGTAGTTGTAGAGGCTAAAACAAAGAACATCCGCTCAAACAAGCCGATTTATCGGATTTCTTTTCAGCGAGCTGTCGCGGTCGTCGCGGCGTGGGACAGTATCGCCAGGTCGGGTGGTCTAACTTCCTGATGACGATTACTGATCTTTGTTCTGGTGTGCGGTCGACAAAGGAAAGTTCACGAGTAGCATAAACACGGAACGCTGCTCATTCTATAGCCTGAGGTAACTGCAAAAGGTTGCTTCAGCGTGCAGCGAGCATGCAAGCGAACCCAAGAATTGCGCAGCCGACTCAGCTGACACTGCTGCCCTGGCACCGCCATGAAAACGAGTGGAAATTTTGCTTTATATTTTCGCAAACTAAATGAACCTTGCGTAAAGTTTTACGCCGCACAATTTAGGAACGGCAGGGCACATGGATACTATCGAGTAGGTGAGGCATTGCGTCAAATAAACAAATTAAGCGCCATTAAAGGACGCAAAACAATCACCAAATCGCACGCCCGCTGCCTGCAGAAATGTGTACTTCTATATTTGCATAACATAACATAGCCGCATACACGGCGCGCGCCCCGAATATTTACACGCGATCATCACTGACTGTTGGTTATCTTTGTCGCTAACAATCTGAACGCCGACACGGCAGTTTTGTCCTCAAATGGAGTTAGACAGCGAGAAAAGAACAGAAAATTGGTCGCTTCCAGTTGAATTGTCCCCTATCTGCGACCTTCGCCAGATTATTGCCAAATATTATTGGCGATTTGCGGAATTTTTTCACTTTGCATTCAAAGCCCCCCTCCACCTCCCACCTGAGTTGCCGTCAAGCCCTCCGCCGTGTCGGCTGCATGCAACTCGGCCCTACACTTCAAAACGTTGCTGACCCTCATTCTAGCCTCTTAAGCGCGAACTGTGAATATATGATGCAAGGGCGTAGTTAAGTAAAGTGAGCGCAAATAAGGAAAGCTAGCGGCCTCTCGGTTCGCCCGACCACTTTGTCTTAAGGCCACTATAATTTCAGAATCGCAAAACAGATTTCACGCTTCTTACGCTCGCTGAATTTTGTCGCAGACGCGCAACAAAACGGCAAGCTAACGCTTCACCATGTATTCGTAACGGCCATGCAAACAAGCACTATTTAATGAAAGCGCACGCATAGTGCGCAGGTACACAAAAGAGCGGCGCACCGCAGCAGGCGAGCAAGCGGTCCGCGGGACTCCCTGGCTTTTAAAGCGCAATCATCGCCGATTGCGTCACTCTTCTTTTTTGATGGGCTGTTGTTGAAGCGTCCTTGTCACCCAGAGTAGTAGGTAGTTTAAACTAGAAGTTTCACTTCAAATTTCACTTCATACGACCATCGATCGGTGAACCAGCGAGTGGCAGAGCCCCGTCACCGTCCCGGCACTTTCGTCGGCGCTGTAAACGTATTTAGCGCTGCAAAGCTTTTTCCCCTAAGTTGATCGCGAGAAGACATCGGACTCGTCGGGGATGGGCTGGTGACCATGTCACAAAACAATCGCGAGCATCGAGCTCATTTTGCTTCTGTCAACACGGGATCCGATGGGACCCGCGGAGCTTTGTACTACACGGGAGAACTGCCCGGAAGCCGGTTGTGCAGCGCTCCCTGGGCAGCGCAGGAGTCATATAAGACTATCGCGCCGTAGGCATTTTACTTTGGCCGGGTGGCTGAGTCGAGTTACAGACCGACAGACGGACAAACAGAGAGACAGACATACAGACAGACCAAAATTTCTGGGTTTAAGAAGCCAGGCTATCGTCTTTAAAAACAGCAGCGGCATGAACCACACACCAGCGTTCAGTCAGTTCACCACACTCCCTCCTCCCTTTCGCTTGTCACACTCGACCTAATCGGGCGCTGCTTCGAGGTGAGAGTCCACACCTTGGCTCTTGCGCCAACCGCGATGTTCCGCGTTTGAAGGGGGCGTCAGGTGATCCGCCTCTGCAACCCGTGCGGGAACCCACAACGCCAGAACCACACGCATGACCACGAACCGAAGCTTTAAGACGGTTCCTTCCTCATGCACGCGTTTGACACTGTGTCCTCCAGCGCATGCGAAGTTGTTCTCCGCTGCCCCTTTGTCGACCCTCGCTCTCATTTGGGACCCGCGATTTACTGCGCCCGCAAGCAGCAGTTTATCAGCGTTCGACGCAGTGACGCTGCTCCTAGGCTTAGGAGACCCCACAAGCTTGTCCAGCACAACACTGGAGTCATTGTCACAGCTTGTCGACGGCTTGTCAACGCTAATGAGCACTGGCGGACCTTGCTGACGATGCGTACCCACCTGTGCGGACGGCGTCTCAGTGCCGTCCGAGTCCATGTTGCTCGTCTGCGCATCACCCGTTGGGGCCTGAACAGGATACCTATTTCCTGTTCAGTTGCTAGCTTCTGTGAAATGCTCTTTTGTGCCCCCTATCTATTCTCTTCATCCGCGGGGGGCACACCCATCTTCGCTTCCGCCCAAACCAGTCTCCCCAGCCACTGAATACCTTACTGTATACTCTTCCCTTTCTTTTCAAACCGCGGTTGTCCAGTTTCCCCCATTGTCTGAACTTGCAGCTCGCGCGGCATACGTTGACCGGTCATGGTGCAACCTTGAACGCTGCATTGTTAACACGACCCCTTTTTCTCTCTCTTGCTCCCCCCCCCTTTTTTTTCTTTTTTTTGTTGTTGTACCATAGGCGTAGCCCGACTGTATGCACACTTTCCATTTCCGAAACATTTTCCGCTCCTTCTTACAGTTTTCTGCAAACCTATATAAGAAATGTGTTCTAAATGTTTGCGACATCAAAATTAGGTAACTTTACTCTGATGAAGGCAAGTCCCGTTGCCGCTACGTAAGTAAACCTTGTTTGTTATTGTTCTTGCGTGTATCCGACTCTTTACTTATACTATTTCTGCGCGCTTTGTGAGTTTATCTTTCTCTAGATTTATATATATATATATATATATATATATATATATATATATATATACAGTAACAAAGTTGGTGAGTGACCGTAAGAGCGCCAGTCTCCCCGGATGATCTTCCGAGTGGCATCAACCCCCAGTGGGTATATATCGCCCGTAGTGACACAGCGGCAGCCCCATCGACAGTGCTTCGACGTGAGACCTGCGCGCAGACTCTAGGCGTCATTTGGACTCGGAAACGGCCAAACCTCGTTGGTACCTCATGCCAGCCCTGCCAATAAACCCCATTATATTTTGGTAAGGCCCTAGTCTACACGCGTTCCCTAGCGTGGAACTACGAAGCAAGGAAGTGCTCACGCCCCTGCATCGAGAAACCGACCACGAGAAGGCGTTTCCAGAGGAGGCACCCGTCGTGTGCTCCAGGTCTCTTCACCAACGTGACCCCTCCTTTTTCAATGGCAACGACGACGTCGATGCCGAGGACTGGCTGTTTGCCTACTAAAGAGTGAGCGACTACAATCGATGGGATGATGCAACGAAGCAGAACAACGTCGAGCTTTCCCTGACCGAGCTCGCCAATACGTGGTTTTATAACCACCGAGCGCGCGTGGAAACTTGGTCTGAATTCAAGACTTAGTTCATTAAGGCGTTCGGTCGCGCCACTGTGAGCAAGCTTCGCGCTGAACAGTGGCTTCGCGTGCGAGCACAGCGAGACAACGGGGGTTACACCAATTACATTGAGGACGTCGTAGACTTCTGCCAGCAGGTGGATACTGCGATGCCTGAATACGACAAGATTAGGCACATCCTCAAGGGCATCGAGGATTATGCCATTCAGACGCATCTGGGCAAGAACCCGCAGACTGTTGACGATGTCCTCAATTGGTGCCTCGCTATGATGAGCTACGCAAAAAGCGTGTTGTTATTCGTCAACGCACACTTCCCAACGACGACGTTTCACGCGGGTCACTGTCGTCATTGGCTCTCCCTTTCGATCTTTCTCCTCTTCTGCCGCACATGGAGGCGTTCGTGCATGCAGAACTTTCGCTGCAGCAGGCCCTGCTTCCTAATGCTCGAGAGCCTGCCTTTCCGCTGCCTCCGACTGTGCGGCGAATGATTCGAGACCAGGTCGCCGAGGCGCTTCCCTTAGCCTGCCAACCGCCACATGTGCCTGTATGCGTTGCTTCACCCTCGACCTCACACTTATTATCACCAGTGGCACCGCCCTTTTATATGCAGAGTATTTCAGTAACTCACGATGTCACCCGCGTTGTCCCGTCGTAGTCCGCACCGTCGTTGTCCGCACCCCTCCCCTACACTATATAAAAGAAAATACTATCCGGTGCCAGGTTTCGATCCCTCGACCCTGCGGGCGGAACGCAATGTACATGGTGCTCTACCCACTGCGCCACAGAGCCGACACAGAATGGGACGCTATGAACGCGCCTTATATCGTTGACTCATTCAAAGAACTGCTGACGAGCGTTCTCTCGTCAGTTCAACTACCGCCACAGCGCCTCTCGCTCACCCAGTAGCATCGCTTCTAACGGTACCAATGGCAGCGCTCCTCGCTTCACCGGCTGCGGTGACTTACGCTTCAGTCGTACGACAAGTGGAGCCAGGCGCCTTCGAGTCATGTGAGTACACGGCACCCCAGCTGTCGACAGCTCAATCCTTGGCGCACACCAGACAACCTCCCATCTGTTTCGCCCTGGTGATTGAGGGCCGACACCGAGCTCCTGCACTTGCGAGCGACCACCATTTTCGAGCCATGGCCCTTCTTCCCCGCGTCGCTACTCCGTGTCGCCCGTGCGCCCCTTACAAAATCTTACCGCGGAGGGAAACTGACGGCTGCTGTTCCCGAGGCAAGAACTGCACCTACGTCAAAATGCCGAAGACCTCTTATCTCACACGCTGACGTTATAGATGTGACTGTGGATGGTGTCGCCACACTCGCGCTTGTTGATGCGGGAGACGCAGTGTCAGTGTTAAGTGAACGTATCTGCCACTCGTTTCGTAAAGTCACAACACCTCTTGGTGGACTTACTCTTCGGAAGGCAAGTGCGCAATACGTTAAACCGCTAGCCATATGCACCGCTCGTGTCCTCATCCAAGGCCGCACGTACGTCATCGAGTTCGTTGTGCTCCCGTCAAGTTCTCACAATTTCATCCTTGCGTGGGACTTTCTATCCCGTCATCACGCCATAATCGATTGCGCTCGTGTGCGAGTTGAACTTCTACCGTTGTGGGAGCCGCCACAGGACGAATTGTCGATCAAGTTGCCGGTTTCCGAAGATACCGATATTCTCCCTAGCTGCTCCGTTATTGTGCCTGTTTCCTGCAATGTCGCTGCGGACACAACAGCAATTTTCACACCGTCCAGTTTATTTCTTTCGCGTAAGTTGCTCCCCTTACCTTCTGCTGTCCTTAATGTTCGCTCTGGTTCAAGCTTAATGACGATCTGCAACGCATCCTTTTGCCCGACCACACTATTCCACGGGAATGTCGTGGATATGTGGAAGCTGTTGATCCCTCGCACGTAAAGGCCGTGCCCCACGAATCGTCGTTCTTCCCTATGAGTGCACATAGTCCCGAGTGTACGGCAAGTCCAGACGTGTTCCTTCAGTCTATCAACAAAAACCTCACCTCGGGCCAGCGCGACCAGCTCATCAACCTTCTACAACGTTTTCGCGAATCGTTCGATTGCCAGCAGGCCACCTTTGGACGCACGTCGAATGTCGCCCATGAAATTGACAGCGGCTCCCACGCCCAACTACGGCAGCGACCATATCGCGTGTCACCTGCGGAGCGCCGGGTGATCGACGAGCAAGTAGCAGATATCTTGCGCGCAACGTAATTCGGCCCTCTACCAGCCCCTAGGCTCCCCCATGGTTAAAGACGGGGCGACCCGGTTCTGCGTAGATTACCGTCACCTGAACAAGATTACACGCAAGGACGTCTACCCGGCACCTCGTATCGACGATGCTCTCGAATGCTTACAGGGGGCCGAGTTCTTCTCTTCACTAGATTTGCGGTCTGGCTACTGGCAAGTGCCGATTTCCGATGCCGATCGCTCAAAAACAGTGTTCATTACTCCCGACGGGCTTTAAGAATTAAATGTGACGCCTTTCGGGCTTAGTAATGCGCCAGCTACCTTCGAGCAAATGATGGACAATGTTTTACGTGGCCTCAGGTGGAAAACCTGTCTGTGTTATCTCGATGACATTCCGTTTTTGAACAATGTTATTTCGTGGCCTCAAGTGGAAAACCTGTCTGTGTTATCTCGATGACATTGTGTTTTCAACAGATTTCCACACGCACCTTATTCGCCTTGAACAAGTGTTGGCGTGCCTTACTTCGGCTGGCTTGCAAGAAAAACTTCGCGCAGTGGTAGAGTTTCCAAAACAGACCAGTCTGAAAGAGCTTCGAAGCTGTATTGGCGTCTGTTCCTGTTTTCGGGGATTCGTCAGAAATTTTGCCACCATTATCGCCCTTTGACGCTGCTCCTCAACGGAAGCGCAGAAATTACGGACTGGTCTCCTGCTTGTGAAAACGCATTTGTGGCTATGCCAAGCCTGCTAACGTCGCCACCAATACTGCGCCATTTTTACCCGCTTGCACCTACCGAAGTACACAGTGACGCCAGCGGTGTCGGTCTCGGTGCCGTTCTCGCTCAGCGCAAAGCAGGCTTCCATGAATACGTTGTTGCGTACGCCAGTCGCACCCTGACGAAGGCGGAGCGAAACTATTCCGTCACCGAGAAGGAATGTTTGGCTATCGTTTGGGCTATCAACAAATTTCGTCCTTATTTCTACGGTCGTCCATCCAACCTTGTCATGGATCACCACGCTCTATGCTCGCTGTCCTCACTGAAATACCCTTCCGGTAGACTCGAACGTTGTGGTCTTCGACTTCAAGAGTACGACATCCGAGTCGTATACCGGTCCGGCCGCAAACATAGTGATGCTGGTGCGCTGTCCCGATCACGCGTCATGTCCGACACTGGTTGCCTATTCACAACAAACTGCTCCTTGGCGTCACTAGCCATACAGGATATGACCTCGGCACAGCGTAAGCATCCGTGGATTGCCGCAATCTTGCAGTACCTTTCGAGTCCATCAACAGTTCCAGCATCCCGGGCAACACGCCGTTAGGCTTCACACTGCGCCGTACGTGATGACCTGCTCTACCTCCGGAACTACTCATCTAAAGGCAGGAAGCGCCTCCGTTTGCGCTAATACTGGCGGGAGATGTACACATTTGCGATCAAGTACATCCGCTCGTGCACAGAGTGTCAGCATCGTAAGTCTCCTCCTCAACATCACACGGCAGCATTGCAGCCACTACCGTGTCCAGCACGACCTTTTGGCCGTGTTGGAATAGACATTTACGGTCCACTTCCCAGCACGGCCACAGGCAATCGTTGGAATATTGTGGCAGTTGATCATTTGACAGGGTATGCGGAAACAGCTACCCTGTCCGCTGCCACTGCTCGCGATGCGGCATCTTTCCTCATTAAACGGTTTTTTTGCGGCGCGGAGTGCCCAGGAAACTGTTGAGCGACCGGGGACGAGTATTCTTGTCCGAACTCGTGGAGGCGCAGCTGACTGAATGCCGCGTTGTTCACAGCAAGACTACATCCTACGACCCACAAAGCAGCGGGATGAGAGAACGTTTTAACGGTGCTCTAGGCGACATTCTCTCGCTGTATGTTTCTCGTGACTATTCGAACTGGGACTTAGTTCGTCACGTACACGTATAATACGGCAACCACCCGCTTCTCACTATTCTTACTGCTACACGGTCGTGAATCTTCCTGCCTACCTGACACCATCCTTCCTTACCGCCCGGACATCTCGGAATGTGTTCAATTCTCGGAAATCGCGAAGCGAGCCGAAGAGTGCCGCCAACTAGTACGCACCTCCATGGCACCAGAACAAGGATGTCAGCAGTCTCGCAGCGACGACAGTAGTGGAACACCGAGTTACCTGCTGGCTCCCTTGTATGGCTACGAATACCGTCCACAGCCGCAGGGTTTTTAGCAAACTCCAGACTAAATGCCAGGGTCCCTACCGAGTCGTCGAAAAAACGTCTCCCGTCCATTACAACGTCAAGCCGGTCCCTCCTAGTACTGATCGTCGCTTCCGCGGCCGCAAGACGATTCACGTCCAGCGTCTCAAGCCCTATTACAACCTGCTCATCGTGGCATCGCCCTGAGTCACGAAGGATGGTTCCTTCTGTCCCCGGGGGTGATTGTAACAAAGATAGTGAGTGACCGTAAGGGCACCAGTCTCCGCGAGCGGGTATGTGTATTGGTAAAGCGGAGGCTGACCTTCCGAGCAGCATCTATCCCCCAGTGGGTTTATGTCCCCGTAGCGGCACAGCGGCAGCTCCATCGACAACGCTTCGGCGCGGTACCTGCGCGTGGACTCCAGACCTCGTTTGGACGCGGAAACAGCCAGACCTCGTCGGTACCTTTTGCCAGCACTGCCAATAAACCCCATTATATGAAATCCATATCTATTTACATATATATATATATATATATATATATATATATATATATATAGGAAATGGGGGGCTCGTAGAAATAAAACAGAAATAGGGTTGGCAGTCAAGAAAACCTCGGAAAGCAAAGGGGAGGCTGTGGTAGGTCATTGAAACAGATAAAGAATTTGGAAAGAAAGAAAGTGGAGGAAAAATGCCCGCCAGGTGGGATCCGAACCAAGGACCTCCAGAATACCGGTCTGGTGCGATAACCACTACGCTACCGGGGGGCGATTTTCCCCCCGCTTTCTGGGGTATTTATGTCAATGTAATTTTTTCCTGTGCTTGGGGGTGGTAGCCAGCGCCACTCCAAATTCTCGTGGTGAAGGGGACCTTCTTTTTAATCCCCGCGCCGTGACTCAGTGTCTACGGCATGCCGAGAGCGGTCAACCAGCGTTGAACCCTCTTAAGCTCCCTATGGCACCAAGACTGCCAGAACAGGGGCCCTCGCAATGCATGTAGCGAATCAGAATAGAAAATGGGGGGCTCGTAGAAATAACACAGAAATAAGGGTTGGCAGTCAAGAAAACCTCGGAAAGCAAAGGGGAGGTTGTGGTAGGTCATTGAAACAGATAAAGAATTTGGAAAGAAAGAAAGAAAGCAGAGAAAAAATGCCCGCCAGTTGGGATCTGAACCAAGGAACTCCCGAATACCGGTCTGGAGCGATAACCACTACGCTACCGGCGGGGCGATTTCCCCCCCCCCCGCTTTGTGGGGTACTTATGTCAATGTAATTTTTTCCTCTGCTTGGGGGTGGTAGCCAGCGCCACTCCTACTTCTCGGGGTGAAGGGGACCTTCTTTTTAATCCCCGCGCCGTACCTCAGTGTCTACGACATTTCGAGAGTGGTCAACCAGCGTTCAACCCTCTTAAGCTCCCTATGGCACCAAGACTGCCAGAACAGAGGCCCTTGCTATGCATGTAGCGAATCAGAATAGGAAATGGGGGACTCGTAGAAATAACACAGAAATAAGGGTTGGCAGTCAAGAAAACCTCGGAAAGCAAAGGGGAGGTTGTGGTGGGTCATTGAAACAGATAAAGAATTTGGAAAGAAAGAAAGAAAGCGGAGAAAAAAATGCCTGCCAGGTGGGATCCGAACCCAGGACCTCCAGAATACCGGTCTGGTGCGATAACCACTACGCCACTGGCGGGGCGATTCCCCCCCACGCTTTCTTGGGAATTTATGTTGTAGGAAGCGGAGCCGTGGACTCGGTGAGGTGCGCTGTGGCTTCCTACATTTTATTGGGGTGGGCAAGGCCCGGCCGGAACTGGAGTGGGAGCGGCGTAGAGACAAGCGACCGCCCAGGCGCTCGGTCGTGTTCGACCTTGTGGCCCTCTCGCGAGGCGCGTGGCACTGCTGACGTGCCAGTCCACTGATGTTGATAGTGGTGAAAGGATGTGGATGATGATAGTGGCGCTTATGATTGCGATCGCGATGATGCCGCTACAGGGCTACCCCCCTAGCGCGTCGCGTGTTAAGATGACAGATGTATAACAAGTGTGGCGGAAAACAAACTATGTACAGGTATGCCCACTTTGTCCGTTTTCAGGAAGAGTGTGTGGGCAGGCAGTGGTCAAGTGGCAGGGGTTGACTAACGGCACGGTCCTGGTCGTCGGCGATGTAACGTCCGGGATGTGGGGAAACCTCTGGTGGACGAGGCTGGGAGTTTGGGTTGGGACGGGTTGGCGCAGGGTGGAGCAGCCCCGAAGAAAGAGCGGCGCCAGCCGCGGCCGCTGCGTAGACAAGGTGATGTTTGCTGAATGGGCGCTTTACGCGCAGCCTGTTGTGACGCAAGTCCACTGGTGTTTTGCTGGCAGTACGAGAACGCCTATAGGCTTGATAGCGACGTTTTGAGGACTGGTTCGGGTGCAGCCTCGTTGCGCCGGTTCGAAGCGCCCAAGTCCCGGAACGCCGGTGATGGGCCCAAAACAGTTGTCGCCGTTTACAGCGCGTGTAGAAAAAACACTGGTCAAGATTGCGATGAGGTCTCGTAAGAGTGCGTCGCAGAAGTACCAACGATGAAACTCGTTTCCGCGACGGGCGCTTAAGGTGTCGATGGCGACGTCGGCGTTGAGTTTCACGAACGCACTCCTGGTCATCCTGCACGTCGTGGTTCACGAGGTGCTCTCGGGGCGTTTGATGCGGAGCAGAAGCCGTGGCTGTGTTGTTGGTCTCCGCGAAGGGTGGCACGATGTACGTCGCACCCGAGTCAGGCCCTGATTGCAGTGGAGCCGGGCGTAGCGTCAAAGTCGTGGTGGACTTCACCTGCAACGCTGGCGTAGCTGGCGACGAGGATCAGCAAGATTGCAAGGTCACGGAGCAACGGAAATCACCAGAGCCCTCACCTGGGGTAGTAAAAGCGGTCGAGGCGGTTTGTGACTGGTGGGTTTCCGTGACGTCGTCCGCTGGAAGTGCCGTAGGTGTAGCTTCGGCTGTTTCAGCATTGTTTCGCTCACCAGTGCCTTCGCGTGGCGTTGCGGAAGCGGGCGAGGCGGGAGGTGGTCGGTGAGCGCATGCGGTGCCGTCGGGTTCAACTCCGGGCGGTGCAGGTGGGGCCGCCGTGCTGCAGATGGAGACCAATGTGTCGGCGTCGGTGGCAGCGAACGTCGCTGGGCTGGGTTGCACGGAGGGTACCGTGTGTTGCGGCGTAGTATGCGCGAGCCGTGCGGGTACCGCGTGTGCTGCATGCGGCGGCGAAGCGTGCGCAGACCGTGCCGGTACCTCATCCGCTACAGACCGAAAGCAGTCGTCCCCGAAGCCGTAGTGCCTGAGCACGGCAGCCCGAAGGTGATCGTAGGGGGGGGGGACGCAGCGGAGCTCGGGCGGAAGCGTCTCCCAAAGGATGGAGTTCTTCAGAGGCTGTACAGTGACGCGGTTGAGCAAGACGGTAGCCTCGAACCTAAAGAACCATCCCCTGAGGTGCCGTGGCTCGATAGCTGGTATCGGCGGGTCCCCCCACGTCACCATGTCGGTGTGCCGCTGGCCGGGTATCAGGCGCGGAACCTCCGGGTCACCACTTGTAGGAAGCGTCCGGGCCACCACTTGTAGGAAGCGGAGCCCTGGACTCGGTGAGGTGCGCTGTGGCTTCCTACATTTTATTGGGGTGCGCAAGGCCCGGCCGGAACTGGAGTGGGAGCGGCGTAGAGACAAGCGACCGCCCAGGCGCTCGGTCGTGTTCGATCGTGTGGCCCTCTCGCGAGGCGCGTGGCACTGCTGACGTGCCAGTCCACTGATGATGATAGTGGTGAAAGGATGTGGATCATGATAGTGGCTCTGATGATTGCGATCGCGATGATGCCACTACAATGTCAATGTAATTCGAGTCCGAGTAGCACTGGCCACCACCCCCGAGTGCAGGAAACAAAAAATACCTTAACATAAATACCCGAGAAAGTGGTCGGCAAACAGCCCTGCCGGTAGCGTAGTGGTTATCGCACCAGACCGGTATTATTGAGGTCGTGGGTTCCGGATCTCACCCGGCGGGCATTTTTTCATCACTTTCTTTCTGACTCAAAAAAATTCTTCATCTCTTTCTATGGCCCACCACAACCTCCCCTTTCTTTCCGACGTTTTTAAGTGCGAATGCACTTCTTAAGCGACCCTGAATCACGCGTCCACCGCCGTCCGTCCGTCCGCACCACATACCCACTTAGGGCGATTGGCCAAGAAGAGTTCCTAATTTCTTTAGCACATACCCACTTAGGGCGATTGGCCAAGTAATCTAAATCACGCGTCCACCGCCGTCCGTCCGTCCGCACCACATACCCACTTAGGGCGATTGGCCAAGAAGAGTTCCTAATTTCTTTAGCACATACCCACTTAGGGCGATTGGCCAAGAATCGGGCGTGAGAAGGGCTAATGCACCCGCTTAAAGGAGTACTGACACGAAATTTCAAAGCTGAGATCCGCTCTAGCAATCAAGTACAACGACAACACAAATAGGTGTCTGTGAATAAATGCATCTTTCTTTCTTTGTAGTTGTGTGTGTGTGTGTGATCTCTCTTTCGCGAACATTACCGAACCGCGCAAATTCAACTCCTGCATTCGCACTTTCACATTCTGCCCCTCGGGGACATGCGGGGAAATTTCTTGACTGCCTAACCTTATTTTCTCTCTTGTATATATATATAGTATAAATAAAGAGTCGGATACACAGCAAGAACAATAACAAACAAGGTTTACTTACGTAGCGGCAACGGGACTTGCCTTCATCAGAGTAAAGTTACATGATTGTGCTGTCGCAAACATTTAGAACACATTTCTTATATAGGTTTGCAGAAAACTGTGAGAAGGAGCGGAAAATGTTTCGGAAATGGAAAGTGTGCATACAGTCGGGCTACGCCTATGGTACAACAACAACTGAAAAAAAGAAAAAAAAAGGGGGGGGGGAGCGAGAGAGAGAAAAAGGGGTCGTGTTAACAATGCAGCGTTCAAGGTTGCAACATGACCGGTCAACGTATGCCGCTCGAGCTGCAAGTTCAGACAATGGGGGAAACTCGACAACCGCGGTTTGAAAAGAAAGGGAAGAGTATACAGTAAGGTATTCAGTGGCTGGGGAGACTGGTTGGGGCGGAAGCGAAGATGGGTGTGCCCCCCGCGGATGAAGAGAATAGATAGGGGGCACAAAAGAGCATTTCACAGAAGCTAGCAAGTGAACAGGAAATAGGTAGGGTTACAAAAGGTTAAACATGAATAGATCACAAAGAGTTAAACATTCTTAAGTGGTGGTGGGAACGAGGCCTCCTTCCCCAGGACAAATGGCATTGTTGAGCCGCATTAGGCTAATATAAAGCTGCTGTATTAGGAGAGTTTCTGTGAATTCTGATGGGAAACGCGATGGTAGGAATAATGAACATAGTTATAAAAACTATGAAGCCGGTAATTTTAATCGAGGGATAAGCCCGTTAGTTTTTCGTAACTTTCATTAATAACAAGTGTGGCTGACTCAAACTTAAAAATGAGATAAGATTCCCGAACCTCGCGGTCGTGGTGCGTTTTGAAGGCGGATTCTAAAATCGTTGCTTTGAGATGTTCAAACAAATGCATGCCCGGGACTGTTCCCATGTCTTGACAGGGGCAAATAAGGGCAGCTTTTTGCATGAGAGCGGTGATTATTGAACCGTATTCGGAGGGGTGTTTCAGTTTGGCCGATATATTGTTGCCTACAAACAGTGCACTCTAGAAGATATACGACATTAGCGGAGTCACAGTTAAAGTTAACTTTTATATTTACGTAGTAGTCTGAAGCCGTGCTGGTGGCGCGCTGTGTAGTGGTCATGTGTGGGCATACTTTACATCGGGGTTTATTGCAGGGCATGCAGCCAGTAGTTGCCGGTCGGTTGATACGAGAGTTAGTAAGAAAGTCACCTAAATTCTTATCACGCCGGTAGACAACGCGTGGTGGTTCGGGGAATATGCTTTTTAAGCGGTCACTTTGCATTAGGATATTGTGATGTTTTTTTAGCACGGTTGACACTCTTGGAGCGGAGGATGAGTGGGTTAAAACGAAGTTAGTTTGCGGGTTACCGTTCGGGGCTTTTTTCTTACAGGTGTCGTTACGGTCTAATTGGTTGGCTCGCACAATAGCGTCGTCGATAACTTTTTCCGGGTATTTTTATTCAGGAGGGCGGTCTTGTGTTCTCCACAGTTTGAGTCAAAGTCGGCTTGGTTTGAGCAAATTCTCCTAAATCGGTGGGCTTGGCTGTAAGGTATTGCTGTCTTGCAGTGTCTGACATGGCTACTTCGGAAGTGCAAATACTGCCGCGTGTCTGTCGGTTTTCTATACAGTTTAGTTTGAAGCCGACCTTGGAAGGTAGTAACGGTGACGTCCAGAAAGTTTACACTGTGTTCCGAATAGGAATGAGCAAGGGAAATACTAGGATGGGCTAGGTTAAATGCCTCAATGAAGGTGAGGAGCTCCGCCTCACCGTGTTGCCAGATCATGAATATGTCATCAATATACCTTTTATACTACACTGGCTTTAAATTTTGGGTGTCAAGAAAGTTTGATTTGGGGTGAGCCATAAAGATATTAGCGTAGTTAGTCCGAATCGAGTTCCCATTGACGTTCCGCTGACTTGCACGTAATGAACTCCGTCGACGGAGTTCATTACGTTCTAGAATCTTCTAGAGTGCACTGTTTGTAGGCAACAATATATCGGCCAAACTGAAACGCCCTTCGGAATACGGTTCAATAATCACCGCTCTCATGCCGAATACGGTTCAATAATCACCGCTCTCATGCAAAAAGCTGCCCTTATTTGCCCCTGTCAAGACATGTGAACAGTCCCGGGCATGCATTTGAACATCTGAAAGCAACGATTTTAGAATCCGCCTTTAAAACGCAGCACGACCGCGAGGTTCGGGAATCTTATCTCATTTATAAGTTTGGGTCAGCCGCACTTGGAATTAATGAAAGTTACGGAAAACTAACGTGCTTATCCCTCCATTAAAATTAGCGGCTTCATAGTTTTTATAACTATGTTCATTATTCCTGCCCTCGAGTTTCCCATCAAAATTCGCAGAAACTCTCCTAATACAGCAGCTTTATATTAGCCTAATGCGGCTCAACAATGCCATTTGTCCTGGGGAAGGAGGCCTCGTTCCCACCACCACTTAAGAATGTTTAACTCTTTGTAATCTATTCATGTTTAACCTTTTGTGACCCTACCTATTTCCTGTTCAGTTGCTAGCTTCTGTGAAATGCTCTTTTGTGCCCCCTATCTATTCTCTTCATCCGCGGGGGGCACACCCATCTTCGCTTCCGCCCCAACCAGTCTCCCCAGCCACTGAATACCTTACTGTATACTCTTCCGTTTCTTTTCAAACCGCGGTTGTCGAGTTTCCCCCATTGTCTGAACTTGCAGCCTGCGCGGCATACGTTGACCGGTCATGGTGCAACCTTGAACGCTGCATTGTTAACACGACCCCTTTTTCTCTCTCTCGCTCCCCCCCCCCTTTTTTTTTCTTTTTTTTGTTGTTGTTGTACCATAGGCGTAGCCCGACTGTATGCACACTTTCCATTTCCGAAACATTTTCCGCTCCTTCTCACAGTTTTCTGCAAACCTATATAAGAAATGTGTTCTAAATGTTTGCGACAGCAAAATCATGTAACTTTACTCTGATGAAGGCAAGTCCCGTTGCCGCTACGTAAGTAAACCTTGTGTGTTATTGTTCTTGCTGTGTATCCGTCTCTTTACTTATACTATTTCTGCGCGCTTTGTGAGTTTATCTTACTCTAGATTTATATATATATATATATATATATATATATATATATATATATATATATAATAGCGGATTTCCGATTCTATGCTGGCGATAAAAATAAAAGTTTAGTGTAATTGCGAAGCAGTTGATCAGTTAAAATACAGTTTTTGACATTTGGCTGACGGAATGGAAAAGCTCGGTATAGGGGAATCGATTACGGCAAAGATTTTTGAAAAACAAATAAATAGAACATAAAATGCAAAGGGAATGTCGAAATTGTAATGTAAGACGTGCTTGTCCTCATGAATTCCTTGAATATGTTTTATAAAAAGCCTTACCTGGACAATACTTATAAATGACGTATACTGAACCTTGTGAGCATACATATACATGTTATATAAAACGACAAGCGGCTCCAACAACTGTGTTACGTCAGATATAATGCAAACTACTGCTGTCTAACTTGCATTACTGCCTTCAAATATGGCTAACGACTGCTATATTCGACATAAAAAAATAAACTCTTTGCAGAATGATCCCTGCGCTGCATAGAAAGTCGCCCTCACTCAAACTACACGTTACTAGGTTACTGAAGCATATAATTTTGAAGTGATTCCTGTTTGAGTGCAAGCTTTTCATGCGGACTTGTAACAAAATTAAGCTGAATGAATCAGCGTCTGTGCACACTCTCAACAGGCCTACACACATTTCACATAGACACATCAACTAAACAATGTCCCGAAAATTAAAATTATTTCGGAGACCAAGGGGCTTAGTTTTCGGAAAATGAACCTGATATTCTTGATATTTTGAAAATGACCCTGATTATTTTGGTGTCTTTATCTATATTAATTTTGTGTCCAACGCTCATTAAAATTTAGGCGTTGTTGAGTAAATTAGTACATTTACTCACCTTCTATTTTTTTGGAGTACATGACGTTGTAACGGTCCCGAAATCCTGACGACGTATACTGCATGAGAAACTTAGCGCCCCACCTGTTGGAAGCAAGTTGGGTGAAAGTGAATATTTTTTTGGTAACTCAGATATTCGCTTAAGATGGAGTGAGCAAAAAAGTAGGCGTGCCGATTTGGAGTTTATCCCTTATCTTTCGAATACACGCTCGGTTTTTTTTTATAGCACTTGTATTGTCTTAACCAACAGTGCAAAATAACGTACAGGATTTTGCTAAGATATAATACTCAGCAGTATACAAGGCGACAACATGAGGTGCGAACGCACGTGACCTGCCGAAGAGAAAATCACGCGAGAGATCTCGTGACGAACGCTGGGTACAGTGTTCTCGGAGATCGAGATAGCCGACGAGGGTTGCTCCACAACAAGGAACAGGCTCACTTGCACTCGGCATTTTGTCCCGGTATTTTTTTTTTATACCTGGATGGTGGAACTAAAAGCCTAAACATCTCTACTAGTTATATGAGAAAAAAAATGCCTGTGGCTTAGCTGAGCAAGGCTGGGTATGCAAAGCGAAAGCTCGGCTTAGCCTGGTTAGGTCTTGGTTTCATTTGGTTACCCTCTAATTCACCATCATCATCACCGTAATCACCATTATCAGCCTTGTTGTTCCCATTGAATGGCCAAAGCCTCCCCAACAGATCTCCAACCACGCCTAGTGTGTGCTACTTTAGAACAAGCTTTACCACTGAACTTTAGGAGCTCATATCTCCACCGTGTCCTCGGCTGACCCCTGCTGTGTTTACAGTCTATTGTAAGCCACTCTGCTAAGCGAAAAGGTCCACCTACTGTCATTCATAAGCATGGCGGGACGCGCCCATGACCGTTTGCTTTGTTAATTTTAACGGGAATGTCTTCCACTCTAGTCTGTTGCCTAATCCACGCGGCTGGTTTCCTATCCATCAGCTGACGCCTAGCAATCTCCTCTTCATAGCCTGGTGGGCTGACATGAGTTTACTTTCAAGTTCTTTCGAGATACGCGAAGGCTCTGCCTTTTACGTACTTGCTGGAAGAAAACACTGGTTGAATACAAATTTCTCAGGGATGGAGGAAGCTTATTAGTTAGGATAAATGAATTCTCACCGAAAGCAGCCCACCTCATGCTAATTCTGCGGGTAATTTTTAATGGTTTGGATTAGCAGGTATGATTTGCCCGTGGTACACGTTCTCAGCTGCTGTTTCCAACACTTCGCCGCCTGCCTTAAATTCTCGTGTGTTGGCATGCTGATTGAACATTACTTTCGATTTGTTCGCTTTCATTCTCAAACGTGCTACCATACTTTCCGATTACAACTGGCAAAGCATGCTGTGCACATCCCGGCTGGTTTGACTGAACAGGACAATGTCGTTTGAAAACCTGAGGTGGCTGAGATAGTCCCGATTAAATCTGACCCCTTTTTTCCTCCACCTAAGTTATCCCTACAGGCTGTACATAATTGAGGGAATGTTAGGTCCCCTTGCCGGACGCCCTTTTGTATTGGAACCTGACAGTTCTGTGATGGAGCTGAATACTTCCCGCCTATCCGTCGTATATATCTTAGAAGAGCGCCATGTAAAGGTAGTGTACTCCGTGTTCCCGTACATTTGTGAATACTGCTTTTGTAGGCACTGAGTCAAATGATTTTTCGTAGTCTGTGAATGCCATATACAGAGGAGCACTATGCTTTGAACACTTTTCGATTAACTAGTTGATGGCTCGAATACGGATTAATGTTGAGAAACCCTTCCTGAAAGCACCGCTATTCTCCTTTTTGCTGAAAGTCCAAAGTGGCAGTTAGGCACTTGAGGATTACCTTGGTAAATAATTTGTAGTGAAGGAGAGCAGGCTGATGGGTCTGTAAGCTCTCTCGCTTCACATTTCTCAAGTAAGATAAATAAATTCGCAATTTCCTACGCCTTTGGCACCATTAGATTCCTTAAGCACTGCGAGAATCGGGCTCCAAGCTGTGTTAGCCCAGCGCGTCCGCGGATGCACAATACATTAGCCCTAAAGCTACCGTATCCTCCAGATTTGCCTTTCTTCATTGCTTGTGGGGCCGTTGCGGATGAGCGAGAGTTTGCTGACACATGAGGTCAGTGTAGCCGCGTTAAGGAAAGCTCTGCGCCCACCGCGTCCAGACTCTACGAACCCACTACCGTGGGATGAGTCCTGCTGGCGCAAGTCCTGCTGGCGCAATGAGTTAGTCCGGGAGGGGCGAGCGCGTAAAGGCCGCATCACGGCTGCGCTCAACAATACACTGTGGAGACTTTAAATTGTAAAAATTGGTTGCGCTTTAAACTTCATCATGCGTGACAACATAAATGCATTAAGGGCAGGATATGAACACGAGTTACGGCAGTCCTCTAGCGCTGCTAGTAGTGCGCAGTTCTCAGACCGGCCGGTGTCAGATCAAACCGTGTTACGGTACGTCAAAGCAGGCTCGCTTGACGGACCAGGATTGGCCCAAGTGCCAGAGGTTGTTGCCGGATGGCTCCGAAAAAACGCTAATACTGAAGCCAATTCTGAGGTTTTCACAGCACATTTTTCTCTCCTCCTCAGCTCAGAGAATACGTGGCGGAACGAATTCTCTGAGGAACGCCTTGCGGCTTTTTGTGGGGTGCTACCACAGGTACGCAAAGACATGGCAAAGCAGGCTATGTGCGCCGGTTTCGATAGAGGAGCTGTACGATTGCGTGAGACGTCTAAACTGCGTGTCAGTTCCGGGTCCTAACGGCATCCCCGCAAGGTTTTACAACACCTTTTAACTGCTGTTGGAGACGCGCTCCTCGCCATAGCGATCGGCTTTCATCTCCATGGAGAACGGCCGGAATTTTTCCCGAGGGTCAAGTCATTCTGATAGCGAAGCCTGGAGGGAACCCTTTGGACCTGGGTGCGTACACACAAATCACGTTCCACAACTCTGATTATAAGATTATCTCGTCTATTCTATCCCCCTAATGAACCACGTACCCCCGCACATCGTAAGCAGTGCGCAAACTTTCAGCCTGCCGAGCGGTCAATTTTTTTCCTTCTTAGCCCTGAACCGCGACCCATTTGACTTCGCGTTGAGAACCGGCGTTTCTGGTTGCTTCATATCGGTTGATCATCCGAAACATTTTGATAGAGAGGAGCACCGGTACATGTTCGATGTCTTAGGTGTCTTCGTTTCCCGTCACAGTATTTAGCTTGCCTTAGGATAGCTTAATCGAACATGACTGCTCGGCTACTTGTTGATGGCCGCCAAAGTGAGTGCTTCACAGTCACGCGCAGGATCCGGGACGCTTGTCCCTCGTCCACCTCGCTCTTGGCCCTATGCCTGGACTCCCTTCTGCACTGCGTGGCGGCATGTCCTTTCATGCGCAGCATACCGCTTCCTGATCAAGGCCGGATTAATCTCTCTGCATATGCGGACGTTGTGTACCTTTTCATCCGGGATGAGGGCAGCTACACAGGGTATGTACGGCTTTTTTCAGAGTGTGTTAAACTTTCCGGATTCCGGCCGAACAAGGGCAAAAGCAGAGCGCTACGCTTTGGGTCGCTTGCCACTGAATTTGCTGGAGATGGAGAGTGGGTGAGGTATATTCGAATGCTAGGCGTAATTTTCGAAGTTGCCCGTGAGACGCAGAAGGGTTCATTGGACACGGCCAACAAACGCATCGCCATAGCTTCAACTTTCAGTCGTGTGCCTCTCTCTGAGAGGAGCTATATTATTAATTTGTGCGTTTCAGCGGCGCACGTTTACTCGGCGAGGGTGACTGGGCCACCTCGGGACGTAACCGGTCGACTGGCCACAAAATTTGGGTCTTTTTTCTTGGCTCGCAAGAGCAATTCAGTTGCGCGCGCTCTGCTGCGTCTGCCTCACAGCTTGGGGGGCTTTAGCTTGCGATGTCTGAACATAATGTAAAGTGTTCTAGCGTGGCGCGGTGTCCTGGAGCTCGTACTTGATGTTGAGTACCCGGGGCAGGCTCTGCTTTGCTACTTCTTGGGTACTGCTCGCTTGCTGTTTTATGATGAGCCCCGTACCGGACCTACAGCCGCGCAGCCACCGCCTATCTATAGGTAAGTTACTAAAACACTTGGAGGATTTCGGTCGAGCAACCCAGATTTGCACATTGGAGCTTCATTCGCAACTGAGATATGCTATAAATTGGCTATTCGGTAGTTGGATGACCGGCAAGAAGAGAAGTCTCCGCGGGGTGCGCTGGCAACAGTTAACGTTACCTTGCTTCCTGCAGACGTTCGTGATTAGGGGTGGCTGCGTGGCTGGGGAGCCCTACCGATGTGTAACCGCTTTGCAGCCTCTAGTGTGATTCGCTCGGCCGAGTGCCCTCAATGCACACGCATGCTCTAGAGGATGCTCATTTTGAGTGTTGTGTGGCCACCACACTCTGAGTTCTACTCAGCAGGATGTTAGAGCTTAGGCTGGGAGCCCACAGGAAATCGACACATCCGTTCATCAGCTTTCTGCTGTGTGTGGGTTCTATTGTTGTTTGGCGCCAGCACGGTGAAGCCGCCTTGAAGGCACGACCTCGGCGTGCCATGTACCCCATGTCGGGGCGCGTTCGTATACTATAGAATGGCCATCGAGCACCTGCAGCATGAGCCAGCGGCGTTGGGGCAAGAATCTTACCTCCTGTGTTTGTCGCCTCGCTTCATCATGGTCGCTAATAACACCGTTCAATGGTGTGTAGTGTCCTAACAGTACGTGTAACACTTGCGTTTTGTCTTGAGAAGTGTACGTTCAGAGGCCAAGGCGCATTTTAGGCAGCCTGGCTGAGCATGCCTTCCTGTACGGAAATAGACATAGGTACAGACTAGAACTGATGTGTGTGAACTGTTGTGATTTTTTTGTTGACTCCCACGCGTGATCTCTGGTGTCCAGACCTTGTACCGTGGACATTATAGTAAAGAGCATTCGGTGCTGTAGGCTTTTTTTGTGAACTTCTGTGATGTTCACTTTGTTTCCTCTCTAGCACATTGCGTATATCCTGTGCCCTGTCGACCCGTGTAGTAGCTAACTACTGCGGGTCCTAGCTGTAACTAGTTCTAATAAATTCTCTTTTCGACAGACAGACAGGCAGACATACAGAAATGCCAAAAGTTTCTCGTTCAACTAGCCAAAAAAAGACTATCGTCTTTAAAACTGCTTCCAAGGTTTTTTGTAACAGCCATGTAATATGGGAAATGAGTTTTCTTGGGGAATTGGCAGTTTTCACAGATTTCGCCATAACTATTCCTCCCGTTCATATATCCACTATGTACTTGAACTGCCCGTACAATTGTCCGAAAACTAATTGCATGATTTTGTCCGAACAGGCCTATTAAAAAAGGGCGGGAGTTTAAATTACACCCTTTGAAGTGAAATTACGTTTAGGTTTCCCGCGTAGCAGAGCGCTCGCCATCTGTGTAGAATTTGGGCAACCATAAGCCTTTTTAACGAGTCCCTGTAATTTATCTGAAAACTTAGACTAATGAACGCCATTCACACATACTGAAGAAATAGCTCAGCTAGTGTTGTATCATTAGGGTCATTGCTATAGTGGCCCACCTGGGCAACGCCTGGTACTAACGCTAGCACGGGGTATCGAAGGGGGTGTTTCGATGCTAGAACAGCAGCCGAAATTTGCTTAGCGATATTTTGCCCTGTCCTTCCCTTCCTCAGTTCCCACATTTTGTCCATGCTGTTCACACTCCCCATGGGCATAATAACATGCAAAAACAAAAAAAAAAACACAAAAAAGTAAAATAAAATGATTCTTGCGAAAAAACTATTTTTTGTTACAATTGCTTTTGCGCGCGGCGTACAACAAGCCAAAAATATTTCTCGCGGTGCCAATGACCGCTAGTATTGAATATAGAAGTGTTGGAAATAATTATTCGGCACATTTTACGAAGCATATTCCGATATAGAGAACACATTAGAAATCAATTATCTCTAAGGAAGGCTTTATTCGCGACGGGTGGATGAATTCAATTAAAAAAGTGGAAGAAATGGTGAGGACCTCTGTTAAAGAAGAATACTTGTAATCAAACAATTCCACAAAACGTTTTAAAGAAGCACACGGCAGTAAAAACTTTAGAGCAAATGTGCAGTGACCTGAGAGATATCAATATTCCCAGGGTTGTTTTCTGAGTTTCATTCAAATTATGTTGAAGTTTGAAAAAGAGGTTTTATTCAGACGGTTGTTGAAGACAAATACTCGGTTCATGGTTACATTTACTGCAAACCCCCAAAATAGTATTATACGAGGCGTAGGCATATGAAAGGTTTCTGGTGGGAATCAGGAATCAAGAGATAATATACACTGAGTTGCCTAAAGTGCCTTTTAGTTGAAGTATTTTTATTAACTCATGTAAATGCCATTTTATGTGGCTTTGCACATAATCTTCTCTTAATACCTCCATAACTGTGGAAAGATCATTTCAGAAGCCAGTTTAACACATACGTGTTTGTTACGGTTTAGTAAACACCGGTCAAAGAGGTTTACTTGGACGTATAAAAAATAAACCTTTAAACTATTTCCTGAACTTTGCTGCACAACTTTCTGCCAGCAGGTATCATTAAACAAACAAAAATATTTTTTTGACCGCGGATGCACGGGGAGACGCTAAGGTAAAATTTCAATTTCGGAATTTTAGATAAAATTCGAGAAATTCACTAACCAATTTGCGTAAACTTTTGTTTCAATAATGGTCTTGTGAAACTTCGAATACCGAGCGATGCATTTTCATTTGATCAATGAAACTGTTTAGAAATGATTAGATATTTAATTTACGGTTTGCTAACGAACGACGAAGTATAATTTGCTGAACCAACATAACCAGTGCAGTATGGTTTTCAATGGCTACATTGGTAAAGGTGTGCTAAAAAATGTCGATTAAGCACTTGTGGTGGCATTTGCTGTTGTTTCATTTCATTTGATTTATTCCACCTTAAAGGCCCGAAGGCATTACATAGGGGGGGGGGCGGAGTACAAGGTATGATGAACAACGGAACAAAACGCAAAGGGTTCCAAGCGTAAACATTCAGAGATCAATGAGAAAAAGGTACACTATGCGTAGCAAAACGTCAATATTACGAAATGCAAATAAAAAGTAAAGGTACAAAGGTGAGCTTCCAGAGAAAAGTGGCAGCAGTTTATACAGTAGTTAAAAAGTATTTATACATTGGCAGGGAAAACAGCACATTCAGTTAGATTGCGACACGTGACATTTTAGTTTACTGCGGAAAATTTGGCGGTTATTGCACGTGACGATATTATCAGGTAGTTTTTCCACAGTGTTACCCCATTGGGAAAGAAGGAAGTAATTACTGCAGAGGTGTGTCCGTTTATTGGTGCGATAGGGTGACTGTGGTTTATGCGGGATGAAGTTCTGTGAGATGGTTGAAGGAGGACGTGCCGTGATTGAGGGTGATAATAAAAAGCATGCATTAGACACAATCGAGAAATGATACGACAAGATTCAAGTGACGGCAGTTTCAATGATTCTTTTAGTGCACTAACGCTGATATCGTTAGTGTATTGGGAGCAAATAAAACGGGCAGCGCGGTTCTGAATCCTTTCTAAATCGTTAATTAGATATGTTTGTGAGGAGTGCTAAATTGAGCAAGCATATTGTAGTTTCGGTCGGACGTAAGTTTCATAAGCTAACTTTTTAATGTCTGACGAGGCTAATTTTAAGTTGCGGCGCAGGTATCCGAGAGTGCGTGAAGCTTCTGAACAGATGATTTGAATATGCGTTGACCATGATAGCGACGATGACAGGTGCACTCCGAGGTGTTTGTATGATTGTGTAGGGCTAATGGGAACAGACTTTATGCTATAGGTAAATTTTTCTGGGCTCATTTTGCTGGTGAATGACATCATTTTACATTTAGTCAGGTTTAATGGCGTTAGTGATTTATCACACAAAGTTACAATTATATCTAAATCATGTTGAAGTTTAGCGCTCTCGTCTGGTGTACAGATTAGAGACTATAAAACGCCATCATCGGCAAAAAGTCTTAATTTGGTTAGCACACTGGTGGGTAAGTCATTTACTTATATTAGAAAGAGAAGCGAGGAGAGACAGGCACCTTGGGGGACGCCTGGCGTTACGTCGGAGAGAGGTGAGTCGTGGTCATTAGCGCTGGTGAACTGCTTACGGTTTTTTAGAAAATTTTCTATCCAGAAAATTATGTTGGGAGGGATTCCCAGGCTGCATAGTTTAGAGAGTAATCGGTTATGAGGAACACGGTCGAATGCTTTAGAGAAATCTAAAAAGATGGCGTCAGTTTGAAGATTTTTATCCATGAAGTGGAGTATATCATGTGTAAATTCTGCCAGTTGTGTTTCGCATGATAGTGGGTTCCGGAAACCATGTTGATGATCAAAGAAAAATTTGATGAATTCGAGATATGTCATTAGGTTTGAAGCTATGATATGTTCGAGCATTTTAGATGGGATGCTGGTTAAGGAAATAGGTCGGTAGTTAGCTGGGATTGCGCGGTTGCCTGATTTAAAAATGGGAATAACCTGAACCTTCTTCCAATCGTCTGGGACGTTTCCTGTTTGTAATGATTGTGTGAAGATTAGGCAAAGTATCTGCCTTGAGACAGAAACGGTACTTTTTAGTAATTTACTGTTAATACTGTCACAGCCCGCCGAGGATGAAACTTTAGGATTGTTAATGAGTTGGAATATTCCTTCTCGGGTAATTTTAATTTCTGGCATCGCTACAGCTGCAGGTTCGGGAAGTGTTACCGTATCAGTGGTGTTGGTAGAGGAAAACACAGACGTAAAGTGGTCATACAGAGCAGAAGCGCACTGGTCAGCTTCTATCGGTTCTTTGTCAGCGTTAGTGAGGTTTATTCGATTAGATTGTCACTCAGGGGACAGGGAGCGCCAAAAATTGCTGGAATTTGATTGAAGAATTGATAGTAGGTCATGCGAAAAGAATTTGATTTTTGCAGCTTTTAGTACGGTTAAGTACTGATTAGCGCATGCGGGGTAGCGCTCCCACGCAGTTAAACTTTGGCTTAGGCGTGCCGTTCTGTACAAGCGTTATGATAGTCGTTCTTGGGCTATTTAAACACAGAAATTTTTCTCTGTCTTTCAGTGGCTAGATTCAGCCACCCGGCCAAGGGGGAAACAGAAGCTGCGCAATAGCGTTATATACTCAAAGCCACATATAAACGTCTAAGTGCTGTGGCAATGTTCATACGTGTCAACATTGTTGAACAAGAACAAGAAGTTAGGCAAATATAAGGCAGAAAATCAATACATCAGTGATATTTGCGTGATCCTTTATTAAAATTTACGGATGCTTCATTTTTGCGACGTCAAATAAAACACTGCATCAACTGCACAAATCATCCCAGGCTGTTGCCCGTGATACCTACCGGCATTTAAAAAAATCAAACGGCAGAAGGAACGAAAGTTTCCAATAGATAGGTTCCACGTTCCGCTTGGAACGCTCATGGAGCAGGGCAACATTGTTTTATAAACGTTGTAGTAGGGTGCCTTCCTTCACGCGCGTCTCTGGCGTACGTCAGCGCTGGCACCGAGCCCCCAAATTGGAGCAGTGCAACGCGGTGAACCTAAATTGACTTAAGCGATCTTCTAGCGTGTTACCTTGCGAGGAACGAAATGGGAGAGGAACAGCATGAGATGAGCAGAAAAAAGAAGGGCGGCGTGTACTAGACAGGGGAGTCAGTCCATTATCGTCTTTCGTCGACAGTTGCAACGAAAAGAGCAGATACGAGGTCAATTTTTGTTTGTACAAACTAATTATCAAGTTACAATGACAAGTTGTATTATATATACAATACAGCTGTTACTGAATCAACAAAACATGAAAAACTGTCGCTGTTGAAATGACCTTCTAAGATCCATGGATTCAAAAATTTCAGAGATCTTACACTCGCGAAAAATTTCCGCAGGTGGAATCAAAAGCTATTTCTAGAACCTGTTTCTGGTGTGGAGTAAACCTAATTAAGATGTAACAAATATTCCCCATCACACTTCAAATCATGAAATGTGATTGCTACGGGACACTATGGAGTTCCTTTTTTGCATATGGGGTCAAGATGTTCACAAAATTAATGGTCGGCGTATGGGAGTATTGTAAAAAGTGATAATGTGGAGAGATATTTCGGCAGAAGACGAAGAAAAATCGCAGCTGAGTGGTGTGTATCAGAGAAGGGGGCTTTTTAAACAAATAAAATTGTCTTTGGTGTACAAGAAATAATGCGTACGGCACACCTCGTAGAGTGGGAAGGACCGAAATATTTATGTAGCGTTGGCTATGCTAGGGTAGTTGGCTGCTGCGCAGAAACGTCCGCTCCTGAAGTATCGGTACAACGCTTGTTCCGAGTGCAATTTAGTTACCAACAATGATACTGAAGCTAGTGAAGACAATGATGACGACATCGGCACCCCGTGGTACCCATAGCGAACAACTCGCTATAAAATCAACCGGTGTTCTTGAAACGCCTGACTAGTAGCAAAACAGGCACATCTTAGCATTTCAATACCTATATAAACAAGGTGTGTAGCGCAAGACAGGTGCAAGAGCGAATGACAAAATAATTACGAGTCGTTTCCCTCTGTGAAGGCGAATTACTAGCGTAGCTGTGAAGGCAGAGGATACCGAACAAAGGCGCGAAGTCATTTAAAATATCGTTGCGTCGCCATCTTGAAAAAACCTACGCAGAAACATTTATTGTCTGTCTTTGAGGTTTTCTTAAATTTTCCTGGTCAACTATTTCGTCCGGTTATTCAGGCCAAATAAGAAACTCGTAAAACGTGAAGGTACTTGCCGCCCAGCCTAATGTAGAAACATGTAATATAACCACCACTGCGTGACAACTCAAAGGAAATAGGGTTGCGACACCTTGGAATGACGAAAATGAGAAAGCGTTGGCGGGTGTAGAGTTGCCAAAAGGAACTCGTACAGCTGGAGCACTTTGAGAACAGAAACAACTTATACAAAGTGTTGACTAAAAAAAGCAGGCAAGCAAAGCACCAAGAAACGCAATAACACAGGAACACAGCGTGCTTTGCGAAGTCTGGTTGTTTTATTTTACGTATAAATTCGGGAGCTTTTGTCTAGCGCATAAACATCTGGGACACCCAAGCCATAAGCAGCTTGCGTGTGATCCATGTGGTGACACACCAGTTTGCTTCCTTTCAAGTAAAAACAAATGTTGCTAGTCGCCCGTGCCAGAGAGCAGACAACTCTGATGCCGCATTTTCTCGTCGACAGCCACAATCCCGCACAGCGGGTGAGTGCTGAAAGACCTACCATCATGACCTGCGCGTAGCCCTGGAGATGACGACGGGTGATGTTCGTGAGCACGTGCTTCTAGGTCCCATCGTCGGGAATTCCACAGTTAAAAAACTAAGAAACAAGTTCTGCCTATGAAGGGCCTTTTTCAGTTCTTGTTTACCACAGTTGCGTCGTAACTTCTATTAAGCATACATAAATCCAAATGCCTCCTTGATAGCGCTTTTTCGTGGACATAGTAGTTGGATCGCCCTCTCTGCAACCTGCCTACTCGTAGTGCTCGCCGAAATGGCTGAGGCGCGTCATGTGGACGTGTGGTTCAAATGACATGAACTTGGTTTCTGGTAACGCACGCCAGTTTTGTTGCACGTGCTTGCGGCTGGCACGTCCAGCTCCTTTGGCAGCTTCTGCTGAATATTATCGTTCACAAGGTTCTGTAGGCACGTTTACGATGCTCTTCTTTATAGTCTCCATTCACGTCTCCCGTGTCGACCCTGGTTGTTTGGCTTGAAGTTTTGCAGAAGACATCCTAGACGGGGCGCTCCAGAAGGCACGACCCATTCGTCCACATGTCGGATGAGACAGACTTGCGATGTGTGTTTCAAAAATATTGCTTCAGTTAGGTCAACGTTGATGTGGTTTGAGGATGGTGCAGGAAACACTGCTCTGCTTTGAGGGTGCGATACAATGCAGAAGTATTAGGAGTGGCTGGCTACTGTAACTGTACCCCCTGGTGTGATGAAGAGGGCTGTCGCATGGCGGTGTGGAATAGTCCTAAATATTTCTCTGAGGGGTTTCCTACGGAAGGTATTAGCGCATCACAGCTGATAATCGCAGGACAGTCTGTAGATGGGTTGACCTTCACATCAGACCCAACCGCCAATGGGGTTGCGTCATATTGTTCTGTTGACATCCCAATATAAAAGGCCGCATTTGTCGCACTTCAAGTCGCCATGTAGGCTCGCGTTCTGAAAAGCGTTGGGGCAACGCATTTTATTTGTCATCTACAGGAGACGGGTGACGACTTGCATCTGAAAACAGTTGCACTAACGCCAACATTACAGTGAATTAGTGACACAGACGCATGCGGTGACATTAAAAGAATCCGTTAAATGTGGGCCGTTTTAAAATCCTTGTAAACAAAACAGCCATTTGGCTGTAGGTGGACCTGTATGAGGACACCGTGAGGCAACCACGTTGCTCCTGTATCGTTGTAGAGAGCAGGCAGGCTCGATTGTAGCGCATGCGGCTTCCTACATTTTATTGAAGAGCGGTCCCGGCCGGAACTTCGAGTGGGGCCGAAGTCGAGCGACCACCCAGGCGTGTAGTTGCGTTCGATCTCCCTGATGCGCGTGGAAAAGTTGACGCTGTAGTGCCAGCCACG
The DNA here is from genome assembly GCF_048455015.1 of Haemaphysalis longicornis. Lineage (NCBI taxonomy): Eukaryota > Metazoa > Arthropoda > Arachnida > Ixodida > Ixodidae > Haemaphysalis > Haemaphysalis longicornis. Next base: position 459,435 of record NW_027526410.1, on the reverse strand, counting down.
CTGATGATGATTATAGCGCTGGTAAAAAGATGACTTTCTTTCGCTAGGGGACTCCTCCGCCAGCGGACAGCGCGTTAAGATGACAAATAGATGGCGGTGCTCTCGCGCAAAACAAAAAAAATTATTTAGAGGTAAGTTATCTCCGTGTTAAAGTTATGAGAGTAGGCAGTCCTGATTAGTTTTGTGTGAGCGTCCGGTGATGAAGATGGGTGTTAGATGGCGTTTGCCTAGAGTGCAAGAGAGGACGAACGTGCGTACGGTTCAGAAGTGCTGAAGTGAACAAGGCTTGAGGCGCTTCCACCCTATCGACAAGATGGCGATGCTTGTAGAGCTGGCTCTCTACGACCAGCCGCTTGGGACGCGGGCACAATGGTGCGACGCCTAGGATCACGGTAGCTCTTGCGAGATGCATAAACCTTCGAAAGCCTGAGAGCACAAACAACTAGCAATCATGGCGAACGTGCGGCATGTTGTTGTACGGCAAGAAACCACCAACGGCTCGCGGGTGCGCGCCGTAGGAGTGCCAGCGGTGAAACTTGCATTCTTCATGTGTGCTTACGAAGTCGATGGCGACGTCGGTGTCGAGTTGCAGAATCTGGCTGTACTGGCGGCAACATCTGTGAGTTATAATGGTGGACGGCTGCGGCCGGTTGGTCGGGTTTTGACGCGTCATCATGCAGGGCATGGGTGGCCGGGTGACCTCGGGGCATTCGATGAAGATCAGAAGTCGTGGCTATGTGGTCGGGGATTACTTGTGTGGGGAATTCTGGGTTTTGCGCTTGAAGCTGAAGTGACGGGATGTAGTCGTCACGGCTGGTATTTTCACGCCCTCGAGAATACGGGCACACTGTTCACTGCAGCCGAACTTGCAGCGTCAGTTCTTCGGAGTTCCCGTTCGGAGTCATGACGCTCATTTTGTGCAAGTTATACTGCGACTGCACTGGAGCGGGGCAGTGTCCCAGCGTTGTGGTGCATGTCATGCGCGATGGTAGCGATAGACCGGGTTGCGCAAGACCGGGTTGCAAGAACGGTCACGGAGCACTGACCGGAACTCTTGCATGGAATGGTAAAAGCCACCGAAGAACGCTGTGGCTGTGAAGCACCCGCTATGTCGCCGGCTGCAAGTCTTGTTAATAAAGGTGCGGCTGCCTCGCTAGAGATGGCATCTAGGGGGCCGACCCGAGTGGCCGCGGATGAGGGCTATGGCGCCCAGGGTAAAGTGTGAGGCCGCAAAGCGTGCGCACTGTCGCGGATAGCGATGGAAGAAGTGAGACAGCCAGGCGGTTGCCCGTTCGCGGGCCACACAGGCGCTTGTCAGGACCCCACTGCCACGAGCGCGAGGCGCAAGCTAGGCCCTTCTCCTGTGCATGTGCAGCCCTACTTCTTTTATTCGCTATCATCCTCAAAAGCTCCCCCCGCTGCAAAGGTGCGCAGGCCCAGCACCATGAAAACAAATGGGAGGCTGTGGCAGACCAGACCCTCAGGCACGATGGACAAAGCTGGCGGTCAGAGGTCAGGGCCAGAGCAGGGCGACGAAAGTGCCACAGCCAAATGGCCGAAGAAGTACGTGTAACGCTGGCAGCAGCTCGACTACATCTTCGCACACCCAGTGTACAGTAAAAGAGTTGACGAAACCAGGTAAAGGAAGCAGGCCCACCGTTCTTCCCAATACCAGGCAGGATTTTCTATAGCGAAGCGTCGTTCAAGATGTCGAAGCTGATGTCGCTTCACGCACGGCGTGTAGGCCTTATTTCACGTGAAAGTGCAGATTCGAAATTGTGGAACTCATACGGCAGCCGAAATACCAAGGTGACCACGCAGTAGCCGACCGCGAACTCACTCACCCAACGTAGACCACAAGAGCGATGTCCTGGAACTCTGCCCTGCCTGGTAGCCTCGTGGTCGCCCGTAGCCCCCAGGATCATAAGGAAATTCGTCGTGTTGCAGGCGCAGTGGTTAACTGGCGCAGCCGTGTGCCTATTGCAGGCAAGCAGCAGGCGTAGCCATTCCAGGCGTGTCACCATTGCAGGCCCATTGCAGGCCCATTGCAGTGTGCCCATTGCAGGTAGCCAGCACAGGCCGCCATGGTTGGTAGCTGGTCCCCGGTGATCACCTCTTGTCGTGAGCAGCAGCGCTGATCAAGCTGGTTAACTGTACCACTGTGAGTCTGGAAAAGCGATCGTGGCAGCAGACGGGAGCGCTTACATGACCCCTTCAGGTGGCTGTTGAGCACGGCCATTGAAGCCGCCCAGTCGCCGTTCACGAGTTCGCCGCAACAAGGTTCATTTGACGGTTCGTGTGATCTAACTCGGAGCGCCGGTGCGCCGATTGGAGTCGTGGATACGAGGAAGCGCTCGCGCCAGCGGCAATGCTAACGGAGAAGCCAGCGCCCGGAGCAACACTGCCACCGCCGTGCAAGTAGGAAGTGCGCCTGCTCATGACGCCCAAGAACCAAGTGCTCTCTCAGCAAGGAACACCAATCAGCGGCAGCGACGTCCGATCCGTCGGAGAACATCACTTTGGAAGGTACAGGTAGGCCGCATCATCGTGCATCGTGCTGACGGGGTCCTTGGAGAGGCCAGTTCCGTGGCTTCCCGCGATAGCGGTGCAGTCATCGTTGGGCTGGCTGCAGGGTACATTCAGTCGTTCGTCGAGGGAATCCCTTGCCTTCTTCGCTGGTTGCTCTTGACAATTATACTCGTCGGGAGCTGTGGGGATGTTCGGATAGTCATAAACACACGGCTCACACGCAGCGGGCCCGTTCGCCACCTTATCAGCTTCCGCAGCTATCCTGCTCTCAACTGAGGGCACCACGGTGTTGCCATGCCGAATGACGGCGGAGTAATGATTTGGTGCTCCGGTGCTCCGAGCAGCCACTAGAGAAGCAACGGCGGAGGGTATGGCGAAGCACACCTGCGTGCGTATCTCGACGAGCCTTTCGTCGTACTCGTAGCTCTCGAACAAATCGGCTTCCAGCTCATCCACATCTATGACCTGATGGATGCGCGTATCGAGGGACTTCCATTCCTCGTACCTGCTAATTACGGCGCGAGGGTGCGATTGGATCTGGCCAGTCGACGTGAATGGATCCTGCAGCAGTGATTAAATATCCGCTACTCCATTTGTGACGGCTTCTCTAACAATGTCACGGTGGCGGCGTAGCTGTTTCATAGCAGCCTACGCGAATACTTGCGACCGGGTGGCCTCGGCTAGAGCACAAGCGGTGGACAGTGTTCGATGACGACGCTCGAAGAATTCGGTACCGTCCATGGCACCCACGGCCTAGCGTCCTCGAAAACTGCCCCGGATAAGGTCAGGCCTGCTCGTGGGTTGTCTCCCGGGTTTTGGCATCAGAATGTCTCGGATAGCGACGCAAGAAGGCAGCCACAGAGCCGGTCGGCCGTTCGCTGCGCTTGTCAGGAACCCACTGCCACGAGCGCGAAGAGCAAGCTAGGCCCATGCCCCTGTGCTCGTGCAGCCCTGCTTCTTTTATTCGCTTTCATCCTCAACAAGCAGAATATGTGTGTGCGTCTTCTGCTGCGGGCCGACAGACATCATCCGTGAAGCCATAGTGCGCGAGCCCGGCAGCGCGATGGTAGTCATAGCGAGTTTCGCTGGGTGGTGGTGTGGCAAGGACGCAGCGAAGCCGGAGAGGAAGCAGGTCCCAGAGGATGGAGGGCTAGATACGTTACAAGGTTACGTATTTTAGCCCAATGGTTGCCTCAAGCTTGAAAAACCAACCTCGCATGCAGGTTGCGTGGCTCGAACTGCTGTATTGGTAGGTCTCTTGAAGTAGCCATGTCGGTGTGCCGCTGGCCGGGTGATAGGCGCGGAACCTCGGGGTCACCAATTTGTAGGACGAAGACTTGGTTGTACTGAATGCGGTTTCTTACGTTTTATTTAAGAGTGGGCACGCCACGAACTTCGAGAAATGGCGAAGAAAGACCTCCCAGGCGTGTAGTCGCGTACGATCTCCCCGAGGCGCATGGGAAAGCTGATGCTGCTGTGCCAGCCCCGCTGATGGTTGTTGCGCTGATGATGAGGATGACGATGGTGGCGCTACATGATGATGGGGCGTGTGGATTACTACGTTGTAAAAGAAGGCTTAATATAAATTGTTGGTGGGCTCATTGGTTAGTCACAAAGCTGGTTAGCGCTTCAAGACACACACACAAAATACGGACAACACGGGCGCTACTTCACCTGATGTATTACCCAGCTCCGTCTTCGCATATTCAGCATTGGCTAGCGAAGATGTAAGCTTCAGAAGGAGAAGGGGAAACACAATTGAAAGAAAAACAGCCTGTTGTAGAAGAAGATGGCATAATAAAACTTGTTGATGGGCTGGTTGGTTCGTCACAAAGGAGGTTAGCGCTTCAAGACGCCCGTAGCGACCTTACTGTCCGGTTTTTCTGTCGCGGGCCTTGTTTATTGAAGCACTAAACTATTTTTTTACGTAAAAGGAGCTCATATCCAGCTCAAAAACATAGTCTTGCTAAACATAAAGCAGTCACGTAGCAGTCTATTTCAGAAAAGTGAACTTCGTAAACACTGAACGACTATTAAACTGTTGGAGTCCTGTTATTCTGCTGATGATCATGCTGTCAGCGCCCTTTGGCTGTCTTTGTACCGAGACAGCTTTCGGAAATGAAAGTGAACTGGCGGCGACATCAGAAGGACATTCTGTTAACTACATTAGAAGCTACGAATTTCTGCTGAAGCAATTTGTGGGCAGTGCCCCTGGGGTCGATGCATGCGCTAGGACTAGTGGCGCGCTCCTGGATCTCAAGAATGAACTCATCGGGCAATTTATGCCCGAGTACGTGCTACATGAGTTCCTGAGAATAATTAGTGTTAATGTGATAGAATATTCAAGATAAATAGCCATGTTGTGGTGCTTTCAAGGGTGCTCTATAAATTGAGCCTGAGCAATTTAAAGAGGGTGATTCGCCCTTCTCGTGTGTTTTTGCGCCTGGTGGACCTGCGCGAAGACGGCACCATTGCCATAAGGGCGAGAAGCACGTCCGGAAATCACAAATTGCAGGAAGCCGACGTACTACATCATCCGAGTCCATGTCTCTTGCAGGGATACTTTTTGTGCCATATTGGCGGCAAGGTGCGCAGAGCAGCGTGCCGTTTTAAAAAAATAACACATTTGTTCACCTATAGCGGGAAAATAGTGCTTATAACGAATGTATGTAGCTATGGGGATTATTATTGTACTACCACATCGTTGGCCATTTTTCACATATCGTACTGTGATACTACAGAAGCCGACCGATTTTCCCACCTAGAATGGCACGAAGAATAGTCCAAATGAAAGGGCAGTCCGAAAAATCGGCGAGTCGCCAAAAACGGACTTTATTTCATTTAGATAGGACAAAATTGGTTAACGATGATGTTTCTAATAGGTCATCGTCACCTGGTCCCTTAAAAAAGTGGTCTAGAAAAAAACTGCACCGCATGACCCATTTCCGGATTTTGATATTGCTTGCGCCAGCAACTACATGCAAAATTGTGGCCTCTAAGATCAAAGTTTCTTAATTCCGCGGGACTCAAGCCAGTCCCCACCAATCCGCAACTTGACAGGAGCTCAGAATTCATAAAACGTCGTCTTGGAGCACCCAGTAGGTGTGATGTGGAACATTTTCCCGAAAAAGTGAACTTCTGGCGTCATTTTGGCTGAAATATCCATTATGCTCAAATACATGATTCGTTCGGGACAACTGGCTGTTCCTCGGTGAAGTACGGGATATATAGCAAGCCGCAATTTTCGGAGTTCAAAAAACTGTTGTATCATGATCCGGTTAGTTACCGAATCGATTAAAAGGGAAAAGTTTTCTTGAATAAAAAGACAAAGGGTTGAATATAGAAAGCGTGAAGTAGATCAATATCCAGGTTTATTCGAAAATTCGTAGTATCAAGTCCTTTGAATACCATTCATATAATAATCATTCCATAACAAGCCATTTACGAAATAAAACACAAAACGATAAGAGTAAACAATTATATTTGACGTTTTCCCAATGAAATAAAGTAAAACCTACACAAGAACATCGATGTAATGTCATGGTCGTGACATGTAACGTCATAATATCATGAGAATATACTCGATTTGTAGGTTTCACTAAGAGGGCCTTGCAAGAATACAATAACTGTATTTTTACATTGATATAGCTAGTTAGACATCACGTATGTTAACCACTGAAGCGATTCCCAAAACTTGAATTGCGCGTGAGAACAGTAGTATTGATCTACAGTTTTAGGGCGAAGAGGAATCAGTACAGGAATATGAGCATTCTGAATAGGTCTACTGGAATGAAGAAATTGATTATCTAAATGCAATCTAATACTCTGTCGATAGAAAATATTAAAAATGACAATATCAACTGAACATAAGTTTGGAGGCTTCCCCCTACTATAAAAAAGTTGTGCATGACTTTGTTGTACTAGATATACACGTACTAGATATACTAGATATGTACTAGATATACACGTACTAGATATACACGCAAATAAAGTTTTGACACACGTTTTTGCAAAGTTGCGTTCACGGGCGCTGAGGGCGGTATGCGCGGCGGGACCGACACAGAGTTGCGCGGGTTTGCCGCGGCTGGCGCTATTCTCGCCCGGAAACATTCGCTGTCCTGAGCCTATACTTACTAAGCTAAAAGCTGTTCACGAAAAGACGAAACGAAAGTCACGGGGAGCGCATTCTCCCGCGGATTCTTCTTCTCTATTTTTTTCGCATATGCGAAGCGTGTTTACTGAATCTCGAAAAGCCCACACTAAGTGAGCGGATCACATGCTGCCGTGGTTTACGATAAGCTTGATAGTAGGCTGCAGCAGGCGGTAAATACACGTAAGTGCGCATTAAATTTGGTAACAAACAGGGCCTCCAAACACAGTTATAGCAGCGTAATTTATCACCCGACGGTTCTACTCTACGTCATCTAATATTTCACGTGCTTATGTTGCCTTAATAAATACATATAAATTCATATGCGGCGGACACCTATAGGAGTAAACGTTCCGAAATGTTTCGGATATCGTAAAATGAGTGCCTCCTATTTTTCCCATGGCTCAATGAGCCGACCCAGTTTCCCTCCCATCAAGCACAGTGGAACCCCATTCATACGTTTTTCACCGTACCGGAAAAAGAAAACGTAACACCGAGGAAAACGCAGCCGTAAGGAAACATTCAAAAATGAACAAAAGCACTGTAACTTTGACTTGCAATTACGTATATCTGCAACGTTGGCTTTCGGACCTTAAAAAACTCGGGAATGTAGGATTGCCGCCTTTTATGATCACTGGAAAACACTATGACTTTCAATGCAAGGTCCCTAGCGATTGCGACTCCCTTCCGCGCGAGCGGCTTGTCTACTGCGTTTATTACGTCAAGCTTTTCCGGAAAAGAAAGCGCCCCCCCGTTTTTGTGACACCATCAAGACACGACCAAGTTCACGTTGTTCCCGGATCATTTGTCGCAATGTGACACACCGAACCCTAGACATAATGCGCCGACCGCCATTTTGACGTTTGACAAGGCTTGGCCAGGCTTGGCTACACAATCGACTGCATGAAGCTGCGCGCGGGTGCTATTCGTGACGGATAGATTCGCAATTCTGCAATTCCGAAGTGAAACTTCCGTTGTAAGCGCAGTGATGATGGTGACAGCATGGCGTAACATAGTGCCATCTATTCGTCACGAATGGTACCCGCATGCAGCTTCATGCAGTCGATTTTGTAGCGAAGCCTGGCCAAGCCTCGTCAAACGTCAAAATGGCGGTCTGCGCATGTTGCCCGGGCGGGTTCGGTGTGTCAGATTTCGACAAATGATCCGGGAACGTACACTGAGCTACGATGTGACAATGGCCATTTTGTACATGGGACACTACGTAAGCTGCGCCGGAAGTAGACAAAAACAACGTTGCAGCCGTGAAAACGCAGCACTGAGGAACGTAAGAGCGGGGTTCTACTGCATATGCGTTAGTCCCAAAGTTTCTGCGAAATGGGATATGACCAGGAGTAGGCATTGATTGTACACCTTTCTTTATAGGAACGGGATAGCCTGCAGTTTATAACTTGGGAGCGTGTGCTGAAAGCTTTCGAGGTAATGGTCTGGCGACACCATTTGTTTTAAATATTTTCGATAAGCACTCACTTTTTTTCTAGCAGCCACCTTTTCTAGTACTTCATTCGCCAAGCTCAAAGTGGCGATTCTCTATGTGTATTTACCTGACTTTTGTATTCTTATTTTTTTGTCCCTTCAACTTGTCATACAAAAAACTTCGAAAAAACAAGTTATTGTTTTTATGGCAACAAGACAATCTTAATTCTGCTCATACATCCCGTATCACCAAATGGAGCGGGCGGCGTAAACAAGCCCTGAAGTTTTGGTAACAACAGAGATCTCGAACCAGCTAACCAGATAAGTTTGGAGTGAACAGATAATTTACTGACTTCACTCTCATAGCACCATCGTCGGCTCGTGTTCTGCCTTTTCGTGCGGCTCAACTGCAAAAAAAGGTTTCCCCTTAAAAATTCTTTTCCGAAGTTTCGAATCAGTGTTTGCGCGAACTTAATCCGTATCTAGTTTATAGAACTACAAGAGCTATCGATATGAGTAGAGCCTATGTTAGTGATACAATCACGGGAAAATAATAATTGTAAAGTGGCTTTTAGCTGAACGCTTTTACTGTTATGGAGATATTTTAGGTGCAGGAGACTACAATGGCTATTATGCAGCTTCTTAATTCCTCAGCGTGTAGTACGAAAACTTTGGTGTAAATGGTTGACGGGCATCTGCAGCCAAAGAGAGTTAAGAAGCTTATAGGCAGTCATTCAGTGTGTCGTGTTGAAATTTAATAGTTATAGATTGGGTATGGTGTTTCTTTAAGTTTTGCATGTGCAAGTGTACACGGCCATTAGTCAAAAATTTGGGTATGGTAAGACTTCTCTGATGGTGCAGATCGTTGAAGAGTGATAGCGCATTAGGAATCATGCGCTATGTTATACCTCAGCTTTTAGGGGCAAATAATACTGTGTAACGTTTTACAAGAAAGGCCGTGTGCGCTAGAGAGTTAAAAGTAAGCAACAACAAACGCATACTCACTTGGTTGGTCGATTAATAATTCCATGAGGACCTTGATCTGTATGACGAGCATTGAGATCCGTTACAAAAAAGCTGCGCATTATTTGGTGCTTCCTGTCATCTCTCCATATAAACGTCGACATCTCACATTTTAGTATTTCAAGACCTACACCAGAGTCGTACGTCCTTAGAGCCAATTTCAAAGGATCACTTAGTCTGAAAAACTGAAACATTTTCAATAAGTTCTTGTAATACCAGAAATAAGCTTTTGTGCTTTCAAATTCCTCAAACGTGATAGATTAGTCTGTTACGGCTGATGCAAGTGTTAATTTAGAGCTTGCAGTTCGCGTATCACAATCAGAGGCATGCAGCCATGCAGCATTCCCAGGTAAAAAAAGGCGCCTCAGTACACAAAACAATTGCACATGTAAAACATCTTAGGCCTAAATCAATATATGTCTAAAGATCATTCAACCTACAACATGATACAGAGCGCACTGGTTATTGTGACCTACATGTACCTTACGGCGCGGCCTATAAATAGTACCTTCGCGCGTAACGTTTGAAAGTAAAAATTAAAATTTAGTTTTGTTTGTTTATTACACCTTATATGTGGAGTTAGAGGGAGACGTGGGATATACGAAAGATCTTTTTTGTGTTTGCGCAGTGCGCAAAAGTCAGGGGTGTAGGGAAAGCCGCCGTCGGGGTTAGAGGCACCAAAGAGGGGAAAAATACATGGTTAGGAGTGGTGTATCTGTGGACCGGAAGTAGTGCTAGGGAGGCAAATGAGGAAAATGTAAACTGTTTGAGAAGAGATACAAACGAGCTCAAAGATTCAGGAGAAATTATCATAGTTGGAGATAGGAATGCCCATATAGAATGTTTGGATGGGTACACACACGACAAGGCTTCTCTATTAATAGATCTATGTCACGAAAACCGGCTTGTAATAGTAAACACGGAAAACAAGTGTTACGGTCAAATAACGCGGGCAAGCGGTAACAGACATTCCAGCATAGACTACAGTTTAGTATCCGGGACAGTATACGGAAGGTTGCGGGGAATGAGGATAGATGAAAATGGAACAGACAGCTTAGGAAGCGGCCACAAGCGGCTTAGCTTGCACTTTGGAGGCGCAACCCGGACAAATTTAGAAATAGGTACAATAGGAGGAACTAATTTGAACAATGAGCAGTTAAAGATCATCGCTGATAGATTGGAAAACACAATCAATAAATACCGAGGCAATAATTGGGATTACGACGAAATAATTGCGTTCATAAAGGTTAAGATGAATGAAGAAAGGCAATGAAACCGATGAAAAGGGAAGAGAAAGCCGAGAAGCTGGTGGAAGAAGGAAATAAAAGAGGCTATTTACCAGCGAAGAAAGGCGTCGAGAGAACAAAGAGAAGCAAAAACAACTGGTATGGAACCGGAGGTAGTGAAGGAGAAATGGGATACCCACCGTGGGAAAAATCTAGGAGTGCTGAAAATGGTGCAAGCAAAGATCAAGCAGAAAACCGAACAATGGGTGGCATAAATACGGTAGAAGTAAAAAAGCGCATCGAAGAAGTTTTTGAACCACGTAAAATTACTAAGCTCAAAAAGCGATAACCACCAAAAATTCCTGATTGATGAGGAGGGGAAACATTTAGAAGGAGAGCACGCGTTGGCGCATATTCATCGAGTGATTAGTTAGAGGTTTAGGGCAATAGTGGTAGGGAAACCTGCACCGATAACATCAGCGGCACAGAAGACTGCGGAAAGGGAAATAAGTTTGAGCTACCTTGATTGGAAAAAAGCTGAGCAAAAGGTTTCCGCCAGACAGAAGTGGGCCCAGACGGAATACCAATGCAACTGATAAACCTGCTTGGACCTAAAAGTAAGGAATCGTTTATGAGAGCAATAGATAAGGTGATAAATACCAAATAAATACCAGAGAACTGGCTAGAAAGTAGGATGAATTTAATATATAAAGGCAGATGAGACAAAGCCAGTATTGATTCATACAGACCACTCACAGTAACGTCAGTGGTGTATAGATTTGTAATGCAGGCGATAAAATCAGAAATTCAAGCATGGATGGAAGAAAATAAAATACTTGGGGAACTGCAGAATGGAATTAGACAAGACAGGTGACTGGATGACAATTTGTTCGGGATAACGCAATGCATTGAAATTGAGAAAGCACAAAATAAACCATTATGGACTACGTTCTTAAACATTCAAGGCGCATATGACAACGTAAACAGAGAACGGCTGTGGAGAATGCTGAAACTCCAGGGATTAGATGACTAGTTAATACAGTTGCTGATCGCGATCTATAAAGACAGTAGAGTACATCTTACATGGGAAGGATAGAAATGCGCCCAGAAGGTCAACATCCATCGGGGACTGAAACAGGGATGCCCTTTGAGCCCAATACTGTTCATGCTTTACATGGCACGGTTAGAAAAGAAACTGGAAGAAAGTCAAGTAGGGTTTAGCCTAACTCATATGATGCAAGGCGAAGTGGTACAACAGCATATTCCGGGAATGTTATACGCAGACGATATTGTTCTTTTAGCTGATAACCAAACCAATATGCAACGGCTAATAAATATTAGCCGTTAGGAAGCCACCGTCCTCGGGTTAAATTTCAGTGCCGAAAAATCAGGAATAATGGGTTTCAATGACGCTACCATTGACGTAGTGTCTATCCAGCAAGGCGAATTACCTAGAGTGAGGGAATATAAATATTTGGGAGTGAGGATAAACGAAGGGGGGAACTTACGTGGAGCAACTTATGGTTAAGGGAAAGCGAAACGCAGCTATAATAAAGCATAGAGCTCTGTGGGGGTATAACAAATATGAAGTAGTAAGAGGAATGTGGAAAGGAGTAATGGTTCCGGGTCTCACGTTTGCGAATGCAGTACTCTGCTTAAAATCAGACGTTCTATCAGGCCTTGAAATAAACTGGAGAACGGTAGGACGTTTGGCCTTAGGGGCGCATGAAAAAACAACTAACAAAGCAGTTCAGGGAGATATGGCCTGGGCGTCGTTGGAAGTTAGAGAAGCACAGAGTAAAATATACTTTGAGATGAGGTTGAGGGCAATGGATCAACGAAGGTGGGCAGCTAAGGTTTTTAGTTACCTATACTTTAAAAGCGTGGACACGCAGTGGTTAAGAAAAACTACAAGGCTAACAATCAATTTCGGAAAGAACAGTGGAGAATTCAAAACAGCCAAGGTAACCAAAACAGAGGCAAGGCAGATTGAAACGAATAAATGGAAGGAAAAAATGGAGCCTAAAACGCCGTTAGAGATGTACAGGGCTGAGTAATTGAACATCAGAAATGAAAATTTCTACGAGAATGATGGGGTATGCGTGGTCTGTGGAAAAAAAACACAACCTATGCGGCACATAGTGTTAGAATATGAGGGTATCCATCCAAATCTACATGAAGGAAATATTGGGCTTCCAAAAGCCCTTGGATTTAAGGGTATCACAGAGGAAGTTAATTTCAAGGCTGTCGAAGCGACCAAAAGAAGATTAGAATGCTGGTGGACGAAAAGCTGAGAGGGGAATATTGCCTAGGAGAGTTACCACATGTAACAGGGAAAAACGTATTTTGTGCCAAATAAGCTTATTGTGCCTGCGCTAAGTAGCGCTAGTATTAAACCAAGAGTGTAAAAAATGGGTGTATTAGTCCTTTGTGGTAAGATGACATGTCATCACCCCGATAAAAGGGGAAACCAATAGCAATCATAAATCATCATCAGGTATCTGCCTGGTCAGGTTGAAAACGTCTTGGATACCAAACGGGCTACTGTATTCGTGAAATCTTACTTAAAGCACGATCCGTACGCAAACTTCTCCCTCACGAACAGTGAGTCGAACAGAAAAAAATACCGGTTCGGTTACGGATCTGTTTTAGGCGAAATCATTTCGTCCCGGTTCAGTTCCGGTTCGACAAAATCATGTACCGAACCGGTTCGCGAACCGGTGCGGGAGCTTGAACCGGTTCGCGAACCGGTTCGACACGTTGAATTATCCCTGAAATTAGCAAAAAACAGTTACTTGTTTAAAACGATAATCAAATTAAAATACAAAAAAAATTCAAAATGCTGCTGCTCTCCAAGGGCAGTAACGCAGTTGCGAAGCAAACTTTAAACAATTACGATATATTAGAAAAACAGATGAAGTGACGACGATTTTGTAACCTACTTTCTCGCCAAGACTTTATTTTGTCCTAGCGGCTACTCATAAATACACCGCTAAGAGATATGACAGTGGGATGTATTTTCTGCCGTTTCCGTTTTTGTTGAAATTGCAATTGTCGCTATGGAATCGCCCATCACTCTATCCTTGAAGCCTTAAATTTAGGCCTCCGTACTGGCGCGTTCAAATACTAGCGCTTAATACCAATGGCGCAGATTTTTTTTATATTTGTAACAAAACAGAAAAGTTCTACAACTAGCACATGAATACTATAATGAATTATATTATTTGGTTACCCAGAATAATTTGTTAGCTGTCACCTTATCGAATGCGTTAGCCACACGTTTGTAAAAGTAAGCTGTAGTTAACGCTCAGTCAGTGCATTACTGCTCTGACCACTGCAATTCTTCTTGCGATAGCTATACCGGATGTGCGAATTACAATCAGTATACCATCGTACCGCCGGACCCCCCCGCCAACGTTTCGTATGCTACATTGCTTATCTTATAACAGATTATGGTGTTAGAAATTAAAGGTGAATTTGACGCGCGGAGCATGAGATTGGAGTTTTTTGCGTAGACGCTCTTTAATTCGTCCACATCAGTACTCCCCCCCGGAACGAGTAGCAGTAGAAGTAATTTAGTGAGTTGGGCAGTCAGTACAAGTGCACCTTCGGAAAAAAGCGGATCTGAAAGAGACAAAACTGCAGAACAAGCAGAAAATATGATCGCAGGCGATTGGGACAGGGTGACGTGTCATCTGCTTTATTACTGTTTCTGCTTCAAAGACAAGGTCGAGAGCTGTAGTTTCTTGCCAAGGGATTAAGTGCGCACCTTAAGCGTTTTCCCTGACATATCCCTGACATATTTGTATCTCTTAAAAAAATCCTCCGTCGCATGCCCTCGCGCGTGGGACACGAGTAAATGCAGAGCATTGGGGTCGTTTACGTGGCGTACGGTTGGTGTTGGTGGTGGTGGTAGTTGTTATGGGGGGGGGGGGGGCACGCTTACGACGCTTGCGTTCGGCGTCGGCAGCGCGCCGCCTCGCCGCCTTGTCTTCTGCCGACGTCGACGAAGACGATGGTACGATGTCTTGTACTGGTTCCGCGACGCTGATGTTGGATTGCGTCGCGGTACTAGTTGAAGCTCTTGCTTCCATCGCTTATCAACTGCGACCGCCGACGAACGCAAGAGAACAGAGCGCAGGAGTTGACTGGAGTGGAGCCCGCGCCAACCGGCTTTATAGGGGGTGGTTGTATTGCGGTAACGTTTAGTGTTTGGGGGGTTGGTGCTATCACGTGTACACCACGCAGCTATCACGCCGCTAGCACGTGAGTCGCCAACGCACGCCGCGGACGACGTAGTTCGAATGAGTCAAGGATATAAGGCGCGTTCGTAGCCTTTGATTCTGTGTCGTTTTGTGGCACAGTGGGTAGAGCACCATGTACCTTGCGTTCCGCCCGCAGGGACGTGGGATAGAAACCAGGCGCCGGTAACTGTTATTGCTTTTTCTTTTTATAGTGTAGAGGGAGGCTGGCTGCTGCGGACGCCGACGCACGGGTGACATCATGAGTTATACAAATGCTCTGCATTTAAAACGGAACTTGTCCACTGTACTGTTCTCAAAAACTGACCACAGAACTCACTTCCTTTGCATTGATGACAAGTTTGGTTGTGAAAAGCAGGGCAAAGAAAGTATATTGCCATATCCACGTTTGATGCTTCTTTTTTTGCCTATTCGGTTTTACTACGTTTTGCTTAATATTTTAAAACAACGTGATTTGCCTTTTCTTCTTTGTTGTTCTCAATGTAAACACATGTTTAAAAAGAACTGGCGCATTTGGTGCCCCGTGCTATATATCTGCTCCGGGTCGCAGCTTATGTTGGAGGCTGGCAGACTTATTTTAACCAGCTGGTTGTACTATATTATTCGCAACCCCCCCCCCCCCTCAAGACCATGTCCGAATGCGCGTCTGAGGCCGTCGCAATGGAGAAGACGCTCGAAATCCGAACGAGGTAGTACGACAATCAATGCGCTTGTTTCGGAGGCGATTGGTGCCGGTGCTATTAACTACGACTCACTACGCGGCACCATCCGTGCAGTGGTGAGGGAGGAGCTGCGGGAACTTTTCCCGACGACGACGCCACAACCTCAAGTCGCTTCCCTGACTGAGGTGATCCGTGAAGAAGTGCAGCCGGCTTTGGGAACTTCCATGCCGCCCGAAGCACCCCGCGAGCCAGAGGCTATGACCTACTCCGCGACTGTTCGTCGACCCCGCCCTGTTCCAACACGTCGTCAAAAGGCCCGCTATACCATTGCCTAATGTCGCCCGCCCGACATCTTGTAACCCGAAACCAGGCGCCAAGGAAGACAGAGGCGTGGCGAACGCCCAATAATCGCCCGCTGTGTTACCACAGCGGAGAGGCCGACCACATCTACCCTCACTGCCCTTGCAAGAGGCTAGGTTTGCGAGGATTCTCCATCGACGCCCTTCGTCCTCTGCCTGGCCATTAACCACGTGAGGTCGCCGAGTATCTCTCTCAAACAAGCCGTGGCCCAGCCCGTTTCAACCACACGCCGTCGCCCTACTCAGCACCTACACCAGATGTCAGGTAGCCAAAGACGACGAAGCTGTCTTGAAGAAAAAACAAGTTCATTGGAGCGAACTTGTGCCCGTATAACAACTCTAAGAATACACAGGCAGCGAAACAGCAGTCAACAAAGTGACGTGCGTAGACTGGTGTCGGTGATTCGAATGCCGCGGCATCTGCTCAGCGGGAATTATCATTCGGCGCGATGGTTTCTAGAATAGTCGAATTGTATCCAGAACACTGTAGATCAACGAAGATTATTATAGCCTGTTGACGTTAGTTGGGAATGCTCTCCATATCAGAAGAGATAACACCTGCGGCTCACGAGGAGAGAACGGAACACACGCCTCCCTTGGCAAACACAACACCGATAACACAGACCGGCGCCGCCGGGCAGCAAGAGCAAAACACAAATAAACAAACCCAATGCATGCTTCGCGGAAATATCTTTATCATAGTTGGAAGGTGACGGTTACACTGGTGCGCGCGATAAGCAGACGGCGCCAAGAAGGTAGCTTCTGCGTTTTTAAATAAGAGTAAACGGAAATTTCCAATGGTGCCCTCGCAATGGATGATCTAAAAAAACACGGTGTGATGCTCCAACATTTGATTGTGTGCCATAGGCGTAGAGGAGGAAGTTGTACCGTACAGGAAAAGGCCCGCTTGCTCTCATCCCGAGGATTGAGGGACACGCGCCACCGAGACCTGATTGCGCCCTTTCCCGGCGCTTCGCTCATCCGGGCGTAATTGAATGGCGCAGAAAACAAACAGCCACCGTTTGATAGAGAAGACAGCTCCAAAAAGCGCCTCCGGGACACCCGTAGCATGACTCCAGCGGCACTCTGTCGCAAAATATTAGGCTTGTACGACTAGCGTAGGAGGTTCCCAGGGCGTAAAAACTTTCTGTGCTGCTGGTGATGAGAACAGGCTGGAGTACAGGTTGTGCCGCCATGATTAACACAAAAGTGTGGCGCTAAGAAAAGAGATAGAAAAACGCCTCCGTGCTTGGTAGTTCAGCTTGTGTGCTACAAGCCATTTAGTGTATATTTCTTGCAACTTTGTGTGTATACCTTCCCTGCACCACTTTTCATGGCTGAGATGAGGCGTATTGCCACAAGCTCCGAAAAACGGACGCGACGGGGTGCCCCTCCTTTTTTCTGGCAGGAGCGCAGAGGATAACCCGCCGTTCCGTTTATCGGCCGCTCAAGTTCGTCAAATTATAAACGCAAAAAAGGAGTGCGAGGATTGCTGTTGTTGTTAAATCTTTTATTCAAAAAGGGAAGGCCGGATGCCCTGGGGGGGGAGGGAGGGGCGTTGTTGGGAGGGAGTTGGGAGGGGACGATTCATGGTTGAAGGGGGCTCAATGAGTTCGTGGTCTTCGGTAGGCGGCATCAGTTGTTCAGAGGACAACTGTTCAGCATTGAATAGTCCATTCACTGGTGTAGGCCATCGCTATATAACTCGCGCTAGACCGCTCTTAGTGGCGAACCGTATTATAAGGTTAAGGGTGTGTTCATCTAATGTGAGGAAATCGATACGAATTGAGGGATCTGGGTTTGGGGAAGTGAACTTCCGGTATCGAGAGAAGTTGGCGCATATCCAGACCAGGTGGTGCAAATCAGCCTTGACGGCTTGCCGACAGTATGAACATTTTGGGTTGATGTGGGGGTAGTACCATTGGCGAATTGTTTCTGGTGAAAATGATGGATCTGTATAGAATTTGTTAATAAATATTTCTTGGGTTCTTGTAAGGAAAGGTCTGTTGGAAACGTGATCCTTCGGCGTAAGTTGCTTGAGTCGGAGTTTATTTTCGTGTTCGTACCGGTGTATGCGAATGGTGGCGGTACGCTGGTATTTTTGGTCCTGTCCAAGTATTCAGGAAGGTCTGAAGGCTGGGTGACGGCGAGGTCAGCGGAGGATAAAAAAGAGCAAGCCTCCTGCGCACCTTCGTGGGCTGCCTGATTCCCCGTTGCCGCCAAATCATGGCCAGGAGTCCAGTCTATACGGACTTGAATGCCATACAGTTGTAGGGTCATTTTTGCCGGATAATTTGGTTTATGTAAGGGTGCATTGACAATGGTCGTCGAAGTTCTTGAAATGCTTCGTAGTAATCCGTTAATATTTTGATCTTTTTTGGTATAGGATGATGGTGGTCGTACCTCAAGTAGTCAAGATTATGGGTAATGGCGAATAGTGCCGCTTCCGTGGGTGTGACAACAATTTTGGAGTGCCGGGTTCCTGTAATGGTTCGGTCACTTGGGGAAACCCAGGCAGTTCCAACATTTGGTGGTGTGAGGCTGGTATCAGTATAAATGTCGATTTCGTCGGGTTGTATTGTGCTGAATAGATTCTGACAATGTTTTTGTCTAGGAATGGCCGTTGTGCGGGTGATGGGGTGAGTTGTTTTTGGTTCGGTTAGGAGAGGTCGTTGCCACGGAGGAATAGGTATCGGGAAATCAGGTAAGGGGATGAGATCTTGCTTATTCCAGGCCGTGAGTATGGCGCCTTGATGGGTAAGTTTCCGCTTGAAGTTGTATTGGTCGGTTTGCTCTTGAATAATTTTTTCAATGGGTTGGAAGGCAGCCGCAGATTTGAGGTTAGAGATTTTTGTATGGCGTGGTAAGCCAGTGATTGTACGAAGAGTTGCATTGTGAAGGACATTAAGAGCGTGTCGTTGGGTACAATTCAATGTGTAAGATTGGGCTCCATATGTAAGAATACCGACTGCGACGGCGCGGGAAAGTGTCTGCACTGTTTTTGCTTTGCTCCTCCATGCTTATTAGATAGTGTTCGTATGGCATGTTGAGTCGAATTCCATTTCTGTTTTAATTGGTTGAGCCATATATTCGGGCTACTTTTGTAACCGACGGGGATGCTTAGTAGGCGAATGTGGTCGAGTTTGGCGGTGATTGGTGTGGGGCCAACGATGATGCAAGGCGGAATAAAGTCAGAAGCTGGGTTGCCACCAAAAACTGACAGAAATTCGGTTTAATTAAGGGGCTAAGGAAAGCCCGAGATCTGGTAGGGTAGATTCAATGCTTTCTACTGCCTTTTGGAGGGCCGTAATCATAGTTTGTTCATTCGGGTAGTCCCTTGACTCGGTCCATATTGTGATATCGTCCGCATAAATAGTAAACCTCGCACTACTGTCTTTTTGAAGCTTCCGGGCGCTTCTAGTCATGGCTTGATTAAACAATGTGGGACTAAGGATCCAGCCTTGAGGAACTCCTCTGTCGAGGTAGAAGGTACGAGTGGTCTAACCTCGAAATGTTCCTTGAAGCTTGATGGGACAGGCTTCGAAGAAGTTTCGGACCCATGTCTGTGCTCGTTGGATAATAAAGGCCTTAGCAGGTCCATCCAGGATGGCGCTCTGACTGACACAGTCAAAGGCCTTTCGGAGGTCCAGTACGAGTACATAGCTCGTGAATCTCGAACAGCTTGAGCGTTTAATGACGCGTCGCAACAGCCATAGCTGTCGGTAGCGCCGAGATTTGGGTGGAAACCAGTTTGCGCTAGGTGAAGGTATTCGACATACTCGAGGTAGTGCACTATTCGATTAGTAATGAGTCGTTCGATGAGTTTGCATAGGACAGGTGTAAGGGAGATTGGCCGAAGATGGGAAAAATTGTTAGGAGAAGTCTGTTTTTTGTTAGGTTTCGGTATGGGATAGATGACAGATAGCTTGAGATGTGGAGGTACCTGCCCGGTTTCCCAGGAATCGTTGATTTCTTCCAAGAGTTTATATCGGGCTGGTTCTGGAAGGTTGCGGAGTTGGGTCCATTGTATGCCGTCGTGTCCGGGGGCAGAATTCGGTCGACCTTGACGAATAGCTGTAGAAAGTTCAGTGATTGTGAAGGTGCTTTCATGATCGGAGCACGGTTCCGGGATCGTAATTTCGGGTAGAGGGGGTGGCAGAGTTAGTGATACGTGTGGAGAGAAGCTTTTGAGCAGCAACTCTTCGGTATCCACTGTATTCGTGCTGCTCAGCATGATGGTGCTAATTATGGGTGTCTTACTGCGTTTTTTGTCCCCAAGGCTGCGGTAAAGTTTCCATAAAGAAACATAACCTGGTGTTTTCCCGAGGTTGTGACACAGATTTACCCAGTTGTCGCTTGATAGTTTTTTTGGAATTGGCTAATGACCTTGTAGTGATGTCAGATACGTGGGAGTATGTTGTGCCTTCTTCCAGTAGACCGGTAGAGCTGGGTGAGGTACTCCATTCGCTTCCAAAGGTTGGTGAAGTGATTGTCAAAGGTAGGGGAATCTTCATCGCCTGTAATACTTTCCAATGCAGCAGCAGAGGATTTCCGTATAATTTCAGCCATTGCAGCAAGTTGTGTAGGGGGATCGTATTGAAGCAGACGATCTCGGAAGGAAGACCAATTAAGTTGGGTGCACTGTTCCTTGTTCCGCCCATCCCGGATTCGTTTGGCGCGAAATGTGATGATAATAGGAAAGTGCTAACTGACCCACGTTATAGAGCCGGGTACTTATGATTTTGTAAGACCTGGCGAGGCCCACGTAAGGTCTGACGTGGTATCCTTATGAGATGAATGGATACCGATGCGGGTAGGGTATATTGTATCATTGATTATCTGAAGATTTAGGATTTTAGTAAAATCAACTAACTTTGTTCCACGAGCAGAATTTCTTGAATATACCCATGCCGCATGTGGTGCATTGAAGTCACCCCCGACGAGAATGGGGGGTATTTGGATATGCATTGATAAGGTATTGAAGCCATGTGAAGGGGCCGGTGCCGGTTGAGGCAGAATATGGCTGATAGCAGGCGGACACCAAGACTCACTTTTTCGCGTGGGGTGGCTCGGCGACAATGGCCACAACTTCGTGCATTTTCGAGTTCGACGCGGGAACCTGTAGTTGTACAGCCGGAGTCGACGCATCGACCAATATTGCTGCATACCCGGGGGTTGCTCCTTTTCGTGATATGAAGCGATTTACGAAAGCGTTGTAGCCAGAAATTTTCGGAGTATCCAAAGTTTCTTGAAGGAGGAGGAGGAAAGCTGGTCTGAGTTGCTTTACTTTACTGGTCAGAACTGTTTTCGCTGAAGAGAAGGTTGGGCAGTTTCACTGTAGGGCTGTAAGTGATGTGGGAGTCATGGTATGGATCGAAATTGAACTTTTCTTCGGGGTTCGGGGATGATGGCCTCCATGCCAAGTTTTGCGGAGACATGCTCCCTTCAGCGGGAAGGCGGCGTACCGACTTGACTCCTCGCGCCGTGAACACCTTCTCGATTTGGAATTTTCCGGTCCTGGTTACACGGTGCTGCAACTGTAGTAAAAATTTCGGTAGCGCACGTTCACAGTACTTTCGGCACTTTTTCATGAGGGTTTTCTTCTGTGAGTACTCTGTAATAAAGTTGTTGCTCTATGGTAAAAAATGTAAACACCTAGTTTTAAAACAGTCACAAAAATCAACACGCACTCGCAAAGCGCCGCCCGGAAAGTATGTCCTCTTGAAGAAATGAAGCCAGCCAGGTAACAATAAACTGAAGCCGAGAGTTTAAGAATTTGTAGCACCAGTACTATAGGTCTGTGTAAATAGAATACGGCAAATAGTAATTACTTGGAACTTTTATCTAAGTTTAAAATAGCTCGGAAGAATCTTTTGTGCCTTTGTTATTGAAATATTCAAAAATATTATTTATAGTAGTTATAATAACGTACGTCATAAATGTTACATCCCCCAAAAACGCAGATACGGCACCCAAAAATTACAAAAACCACACTGTTCTCGTATTTGTTGTAATGCTCGATTTTGGTTTTACGATGAGTCTGATGTCATTGCCCTTGACTTTATGCCTCAACTCCTGGGCGCAAAAACTCCCCTGGGGAGTGAAGCACGTAAATGTTGAAGGCGGTCAACTCACCCACGTAATGGAAGACATCTGGAGAACGACTGCTTTCAATGGTGACTGTGACTGCTTTCAAGCAGTCTGCTAATAAATGACAACAAAATTGCTTATGGCTACACCTAACAAATGTGCCCGCTGATATAATAAAATTTAGGAAGCTTATTTTTTATTTGCACTCGATTTATGTGTTGGTGGCTCAACACATCTGTGCGGGCATGTGTGTGAGCGTGCACGCGTGCGTGCGTGATGCACGGAGAGGTCTTTCTGCGTGCGCGTGGAGAATTCAGCCCTAAAATAGTGGTGCTGTATCTTCCCGTCCCGGTGTGAGCCTCAAAAACACAGAAGCTGGCTGCAACAATCAAAGGCGTGGATTTTATGCTTTTTATGTCTTTGTTATTGTTCTGCCGGTCCGCCTTGCTTCCCTATTTTGAGTCGTTAACCACCCCATCAACTTCCCACAGCGCAATGCGCGGTTCAGAAAAACAACAACAAAAAAACACATGAATGTTTATTTTGTCAACCCAATGACGAACTTTCGCAATTGTCGAACCGGCGGCCGCACTGTCACGATTGTTCTTCTATTACTGACCGGCATATTACTAACGTAGCTTACGCAGTGGCTCTATTACCGAACGCACGATGCCGAAACGCCATGCGACGGCGGGCCTTATCCCAGGCCAACAACGAGCGACTACAAATATTTTTTTCCCGTACTAGCTATGCCGTACCTTTAGCGGCTCGAGCGACTGCTCCCACCAAAACCATCAGCCAATTTTCAATGTCCCAGAGTAAAAGAAAGAGAGCAACAAAACAATCAAGCGGTCATACAAACCCGCCCATGGCATTCCTATTTTGATATAATTTTGAATTGGGTTACTTCTTCACGTTCATTTTTGGTTTACCCACCTTCTTCCTGTTATCAACACCACCCCTCCCCCGCACCCCCCGCGGTCAAGGTGTAATCCTCCGTGCGCCACTTCTCAGGTTGATCTTACCACTGCCAGACTGCCCTTAGCAACTAATCGCCATGCCGACGCGCCAGGAAGGAGCCTATAGCTAGCTTTTCCCCTCACCTTTTTGGCAGCGTGAAGCAGTGCTAAATGCAGTTACAATCAATGCAAGAGATTTTTAGCACATCTGAAGACGAATAAATGTGTGGTAATAAAACATAAACAGATTATGTCACGGTTTTACACACTATAGGCTGGAATGCCGTAATAAGTTGCGATTCTGTGGGAATACCAGACCGAGTACGATACTCTTTTTATCACCGCCCCACCTGTGCAATGATCATTAAAAATAATTTCCAGAGACAATCTTTAGGCATCAGAGAAACATGAGATCTTTGGAGAAAATAAAAAAAATAACTGCTAAACATTCTCTCGAATAAACAGAGTTTCTGTGGACACAAACGTTGCTCAGTACAGGCACATAGAGAAGCGAAGAAAATTAAAAAAAGCTGGTGCAAATTGTGGAGCATAAAAAGCATGAGTGAATATCTCTTGATAAAACGGCTCCGATAAAACGCCTGTCGGGGGCAGGGCGTTGGATGAAAGGCCATTTGATAAAAACAGGTTTGATAAGCTATCCTGACGCCATCGTCACGTGTCCTTTTGTCACAGGACGTTTGGCTGCAGGTGTGTTTGTTGCAGCGGAAATTTCAATTGTAGCCTATTACATCATTTTGTAATCTGTTCATTGCTATTGTAAGAAGCTGGCCATCTAATATTTTTGCACTTTGTTTCCTAGTTGTAATTATAATTGTGGTGACGTTTATTGACACCTGGGAACGGTCACGTCAAGTCAGGCAGAGTTCGAGCTGATGTAGGAAACCGGGGCTGAGGTTCGAGCTGTGCGAGGACACACTTCGTCTCCTTCCAAAAGCGCTGCATGGCACATAACCTTATCGGAAGATTGTCCACCAACAGGACATGACAGGACATAGCCACTAGAAAAGTGTCCATCTGCTAATGTTCAGGTTCTTCGCTACCATCACCCCCGGCGTGAAGAGGGAGCCATCCTGGCGACTCATGGTGACGACGTAACCAGCGGATCATAGTAGGGCTTGAGTCGCTGAACATGCACAGTCTCACGGCCACGGCGCCGAAGATCCGATGAGGGCATAACTGGTTCGACGATATAATTCACTGGCGAAGTGCTTTTGATAACACGGCAAGGACCATGGTATTTCGATGTAAGCTTCGGAGAGAGACCTGGAGTTGAACATGGCACCCAAAGCCAAACAAGGTAGCCGGGAGAGAAATCGCGTGGTGCACTGGACGCGTCATGGCGAGATTTCTGTAGCTGCTGGTGTTCAGAAGTGAATGAACGAGCGAGCTGGCGGCATTCCACAGCAAACTGCGAAATCTGGGAAATCGGTGTACACTCGGAGGGATCAGGGCGATATGGAAGTACCGTGTCCAGCGTGCAGGTCGGCTCCCGTCCGTAGAGGAGGAAGAACGGTGAAAATCCGGTATTCGACTGCGTCGCGGTATTGTACGCGTGCGTGATGAACGGAAGGACCTGATCCCAGTTTGAATGGTCTGATGAAATATACATAGACAGCATGTCTCCCAGAGTGCGGTTGAATCGATCGGTTAGGCCGTTGGTTTGCGGATGGTACGCTGTGGTAGTGCGATGAACGATGTTACACTCGGCCAAGAGCGCTTTGATAACGTCCGATAAAAATACGCGACCTCTGTCACTCAGCAGCTCTCGGGGCGTTCCGTGTCGAAGAATGAAACGACGGAGGAGGAAGGACGCCACGTCCCGGGCTGTGGCTGCTGAAAGGGCTGCTGTCTCAGCGTATCGCGTGAGATGATCTACCGCAACGATAATCCAGCGGTGCTCTCTGGAGGTGCACGGCAACGGCCCGTAGAGGTCGATACCCACTCTATCGAAGGGGCGGGCAGGGCACGGCAGAGGCTGGAGTTCACTCGTTGTTGATCGTGGGGGAGACTTACGGCGCTGGCAGTCTGTGCAGGAACGAACATATTTTGTGACGAAGGTGTACATGCCTCGCCAGTAAAAGCGAAGGCGAAGTCTTCGGTATGTCTTCAGGACACCTCCGTGGGCACACTGCGCGTCACCGTGGAGCGAAGAACAGATGTCCACACGTAAATGACGAGGGATGACCAGGAGCCATTTGCGACCTTCGGACGAATAGTTTCGGCGGTAAAGGAGTTGGTCACGAACAGAGAAATGGGCAGCTTGGCGACGGAGAGAGCGAGGTGCGGCTGCTGACGATGGACGGGACAAAAATTCCACAATGGAAGCAATCCACGGATCCTTTCGCTGTTCAGCTGCCATGTCGGTGATATCAAGGGGGGCCAGAGTGCACTCCACAGAAGATAAATCTTCAGCGTCGGATGGTATAGGAGACCTAGAAAGGGCATCTGCGTCTGTGTGCTTGCGGCCGGACCGGTATACCACTCGTATGTCATGCTCTTGCAGCCGGAGGGCCCATCGACCGAGACGGCCAGACGGATCCTTTAGCGACGAGAGCCAACAAAGGGCGTGGTGGTCCGTCACTACGTCGAATGGGCGCCCGTAGAGGTACGGGCAAAATTTCGTAATAGCCCAAACGATCGCTAAGCATTCCTTTTCGGTCACGGAGTAGTTGACTTCGGCTTTTGTAAGGGTACGGCTGGCGTAAGCAAGGACGTACTCCTCGAATCCGGTCTTGCGTTGTGCGAGTACTGCGCCCAGGCCCACACCGCTGGCATCGGTATGGATTTCCGTGGGAGCGCTGGGCTCAAAATGTCGCAGTACCGGTGGGGAAACAAGAAGGCGGCGCAACGTATTGAAGGCGTCCTCGCAGGCAGGTGACCAATCGCCGATCTTGTTGTTACCACCAAGGAGATTCATCAAAGGCGCAATGATAGGGGCGAAATTGGGAACAAAGCGCCGGAAGTAAGAGCAAAGGCATATAAAGCTGCGAAGTTGTTTCATTGTCGTCGGTTTGGGAAACTCCGCAACGGCGCGAAGTTTTGCTCGGTCAGGAAGGACACCATCTTTTGACACCACGTGGCCTAGAATAGTAAGTCTCCGAGCTGCAAAGCGGCATTTCTTCAAGTTTAACTCCAGGCCGGCTGAGGCAAGGCAGGTTAACACTTGTTCGAGGCGGGTAAGATGCGTCGCAAAATCAGGGGAAAACACGACTATGTCATCTAAGTAACACAAGCATGTTTTCCACTTCAGGCCGCGCAATATGTTGTCCATCATCCTTTCAAAGGTTGCTGGCGCATTGCAAAGCCCGAAGGGCATGACGTTGAATTCGTGCAGCCCGTCATGTGTGACAAAGGCTGTTTTGAGACGATCCGCTTCTGCCATAGGAACTTGCCAATAGCCGGACCGTAAATCCAGAGAACAGAAGAACTCGGCTCCTTGCAAGCAATCGAGGGCGTCATCTATGCGAGGAAGCAGATAGACGTCTTTCCGCGTGATCTTGTTTAGGCGCCGGTAGTCCACGCAGAAGCGAATTGAGCCATCTTTTTTCGTCACAAGTACTATAGAGAGGCCCAGGGGCTTGTCGAAGGGCGTACAACGTCGTGCTTGAGCATGTCCGCGACGTGCTCATCAATGACTTGGCGCTCAGTGGGCGACACACGGTATGGCCGCTGTCTGAGGGGTGCGTGGGAACCGGTGTCAATATGGTGCGAAACACTAGATGCCGGCCCAATTCGACGCGTTGGGCATCGAAAGAGTCTCGGAAACGATGCAGAAGGGCCAGAAGCTCGTCTCGTTGCGCAGGAGCTAAAGCGTCGTCGAGGGAACGTAAAAAGACATCGGAGTCACAGTTCACACTAGGCCCAAGCACGGCGAGGTGCAGTGATGCAGCGTTCTCGGATGCGTTCACGATGAGATGGTCGTCAACTGGCTCGACGTGGCCAAGACATTCACTGCGAACCAATGTGGCGGGGCATGACGACGGGTTTGAAACGAGGATTGTATCGAGACCAGAGCGAATTTCAAGGACCGCGAAAGGTAGCCGCAAACATTTCCGGGCGCTGAAGAGTGGCGACGGCGTAAAGAAAACGGTGGTGTCCGACAGACAGTCACAAGACATGGAAACAAGCACTGAGGTCCCGGGAGGAATATCGGTATCATCGGCGGCAATCAATTTGGCGGGACGTTCGGGGATAGCGATGTCGTCAAACGGGAAAGGTTCAACCTCAGCGCGAGCACACCGAATGATCGCGTGATGTCGTGACAAAAAGTCCCAACCCAGGATGATATCGTGCGAACAGGACGCCAAAAAGGATGAACTGGATGATACAGACATTTTGCTGGATTGTAACTCGGGCGGTGCACGTGGCCAATGGTTTGACGTCTTGAGCATTCGCGGTCCAGAGGGTGAGGCCAGAAAGCGGAGTTGTGACTTTCCTCAAGGAACGACAATGACTTTCACGTATTACAGACACAGTGGCACCAGTATCGATAAGAGCGCAAGCGAAAACACCTTCTACGGTAACGTCAATCACATTGTTAGGCGAAAACTGAGGACTTGAGTAGTTCGACGTGGGCGCAGTTGTTGCCTCAGGAACTGCGGCCGCTAGTTTCCCTCAGCTGCGGGGTTGGCACGTGGGCGCATCGGGGAAACGGAGCGCCGACGCGGAGAAAAGGAACGGCGGCTTGAAGGCGTCGAGGTCGACTGGTCAGCTGAGTACGAAGGTGGGGTTGCGCTAGAAGTAGCAGGAGCGAAAAGTGGTGGAAATCCATAGGCTGGGAACTGGTAGGCGTCAACGGCAGATTGGGGTCGACGGCGACATAAACGTGCCACATGTCCCGGAAGTCGACAAGCGAAACAGATTGGGTGGTTGTGGGGGGTGCGCCATGGATTCGGGGTCCGAGGCGCCATTCGAGGATACGGCGCTGCGAGACTGCTCCGCGGGACATACAAAGGAAGGGAATGGTGCCAGCGGCGGTCTTGTGGCGACGGAAGCGTAGGTGAGCGGGGCTTCGACGTATTGTTCAATAGGCGACACGACAGGAGGTGCGACCGACGCGGCCACTGGTGAAAGGGTGGATGCCGGCGCAACTGACGGCTGGCGTACGGAAGGGATCGTCTCGGCGAAACGCTCTCGGATCACCCGTTGGACCGAGTGAGGCAACGTGGAAGGGGGCTGTGGAGCGCAGGGAAGCAGGGACAGCTGACGCGAAACCTCTTCTCGCACGAACTGCTCGATATGAGGTAGAAGAGCCGAGAGGTCAGGAGAAGCAGCCAACGCCGACAGCGACCCACGTTGCGGTTCTTCCCGCGAAGGGCGTTGGCGGGTGAAAATGCGCTGCTTGCGGAGCTCGTCATAGCTCTGACACCAGTTCACGACGTGGCTAATAGTCTGCGGGTTTTTGTTCAGCAGCATTTGAAACGCATCGTCCTCAATGCCCTCGAGAATGTGTTCGATCTTATCGCTTTCGGCCATAGCTGGATTTGCACGCCTGCAGAGGTCGACGACGTCCTCTATGTAGCTCGTAAATGTTTCACCGGCCTGCTGCGCTCGCTCACGCAGCTGCTGCTCGGCCTGGAGTTTGCGAAGTGCCGGTCGGCCGAAAACTTTCGTAAATTCAGCTTTGAAGTCTGGCCAAGTAGTGAATGTAGATCCGTTGTTGTTAAACCACGTCTCAGCCAGCACCGTAAAATAGAATCCGACGTTATTGAGCTTCATCGTGTCATCCCATTTATATTAGGTGCTCACCCGTTCGAAGATTGAAAGCCAGTCGTCCGCATCACGGTCATCGGTGCCGTTAAAGAAAGGCGGGTCTCGTTGCCGGAGCGTACCGGAACAGACGATGGGCTGCTGGGGTGTAGGCGGCATGTCATCGCTGACCGGGAGTCTTCTGCTTAGCAATTCCAGGCTGTCAGGCCTTGCGGGGATCGCGATGCGGCCACCTCCACCAAAAATGTGGTGACGTTTATTGACACCTGGGAACGGTCACGTCGTCAAGTCAGGCAGAGTTCGAGCGGACGTAGGAAACCGGGGCTGAGGTTCGAGCTGTGCGAGGACACACTTCGTCTCCTTCCAAAAGCGCTGCATGGCACATAACCTTATCGGAAGATTGTCCACCAACAGGACATGACAGGACATAGCCGCTGGAAAAGTGTCCATCTGCTAATGTTCAGGTTCTTCGCTACATAATGATATATATTGGTTAACTAAGGAGTGAGTTCAATACCTTGCAGCCTGCACGCCGGTGCGTTGCGTTTTAAAAGCCGTTTTTTAGGAGCGCAGCTCTTAAGAAAATCGTAATTTCTCGTGTCCGCAGTTAAATACCAAGAAATTCCCGAGCATGCGCACTTCAGCGCGGGCCTCGCTGTGAACGCCCGGCAGTTAAGAACACCAAGAAAATGCTTAGCGCTCGTGTGTGCGTGCCTGGTGAGGACCGCCCGGAGTCCCTATGCACGCTTGTGAGATTGGCCAAGATTGCTTCGATCGCCCGACAGTTACAAAAATCAAGATAATGACAATCGCTCATGTGGGTGGGCCTTGCGATGACCTCTCAATGACATCGGCGCACGGTTGCAAGCCGTGCGCCGATGACATTGAGAGGTCATCGGCGACAAACCACCCGGTTGGGTGATTGGCCCAGATTGGCAAAAAAACTCCAGCGTTCGCTGTTATCGTGCCAAAACTTGCTCGGGGCGAGAACGAGACATCATAGCGTACGCCCCTCCAAGGTGACGTCCAATGATTATCACGTGGATAAAAATAAAGTAAGCTCACACTTATAGCAACAATCATGATGTAAAGGTCGTTGTGGCAGCAGCGAGGAAGCAAATCGGCTGCAAGGACATGAACTATCGTGATGGTTGTGAAGGTTGCGTAAAGATTCACTACCTCCAAGTCATATGCGTTAGTGTAAGCTTCCTTGATTTGTTTTCCCAGATATTTGTTTGAATGATTTAAAATGGTTGTATTTTAAAAATTGTAAAATGTGGGCTCAATTAAAAAAAAAAAAAAGACAGGGCGCCAAGTGCGTCAAAAAAAAAAAAAAAACAAGAACACGAACTCATTCATTTCGTCTAGGCTACTGAACATCGCTCAAAGGCTCTTGGATAGCGTTAGCCCGCCCCAGCCCCGGTGAGCCATGGACGCATTATTCCCTAGCCCCGTATCCCCAGCCTGTGACTTGCCAAGGCCGAGAGGTGTGACCAGCCGTGACCTGAACAGAAGACGACACCGTTCCCCTACCCTGAACTCCGGCGCGCCTCCAAGACTTCTGGACGTTGCTTCATTGCGACGGCGGACATTGCTGTTCCGGGGCCAGTGCTCACCACGACGAATCATCCTGATCCGTTGCGGCGAGGATTCCCTTTTTCCTCTCATCCCGTGTCGCCACTGCCTCTGTACATTTACTAAGGCCACGACCAGGACGGTCACTTTCAACGAGGGGGATGTGTCACGGGAAGAAGACGACGAGAGCTATCGGCCCAAACTAAGGAGAAGAAGAAGAGGACCAAGCTGGCCGGCTCCTTCATGGCTTACATCGTCTGTATTATGTAAATGACTGACTTTATGCGCACGACATCGTGTAGTCTGGCGGCAGCCATTATACGCACGACGGGACTGAGGCGCCAACGCGGCAGTTGCTGAAAACTGAAAGTGCCCTCATCATAAGGGTTGGCGGGTTCCCCAAGCCCTTTGGAGGCTTGTTTCAATGGAGGCGGCATGACATTCGAAGTTGGGGCACGATTTAGTTGCTTTAGCGATTTTCATCGCGCCTTTAGAGACTTTCAGCTCTGGAACAACGCCTTATTCGTAGTGAAAGCTACAAAAACAGTGGACGTCGTCAATCTGCGGCTAAGTGTACGACTTGAACGACTGCAAAAAAAAAAAAAACTGAAGAACACAAACGCGACAACAGACTCGGACATTTCCGTGAGGGTTAATTAAAGCGCCCTATTATTTTCCAAACGATCGGTGCAGTTTGTTGTTGAGTGTCGCGGTTCCTCACGACTGCAAATATATATGTTACACGCTGATACTTCTACGCATGCCGTTTTCTTTTATTGTGCGGAATAAACTAGTTCTTTGTGTTTCTTGCGTTTCAGCCTCTTTTGTCGAGGGGGGGTGTAGGAGGTGTTGGTCAGGCTCGCGAACCCTTCGCACATAAAGGAAGTTCCTTCACGACGTATACATAAACCAAGCAGTTCTTGTAACGTTCAGTGAACATTTGGTTTCTAACTTTTAGTGTACGTAAATGGCTAATGCTTAAAGCAAGCATGAAAGCTGTTAATGCTCAACACATGTTGATGTACTTAAAATATAATGTCGCAGGTATTCATTTCGAAATGGTGAAAATTGGCTTGCATGTGGCCACCGAAATCCATTTAAGCATAAAATGAAATGGGAGTGCAGCTGACTTCGTTTTTTTTATAATTTGGTGCAACTGAACTTGAACCTGTAACTGTCTTAACGCGCATGAGTAGAACAATTTGAGTAGAACAATGAATAGAACAATCGTTTAGGCTATCGCTCAACGTAACCCTCCATATACGTGTTAATTCTAAATATAGGACAGGTGAGCTTCCATCTCACTGTACTAATTCGGAGGCTGGATAAGAGAACCACCATCCGTTGTGGGTTCAATGCGATCGCAACCCCAGCGCTTCTCAACTGCATTGACTATGCAGATTATAAGCCGAGATAATAAATACGCGAAAATTATAACCCAGGTTATTTTTAGGAAGCTGAACGTTATTTAAGAGGCCCAAATTTCCCATCGATAATTGGGTAATTCATTATCCGGTTCTGTGTCTTGATTTGCATCCCTAATATCAGCTGTGCTTTTTTATTATGGCGACGGGACGCGAAAGCTAAACGAAAACCCATTTCGAGGACCGTTGTACGGCTGTCCTTTGTAGGGTGCCTCGATGGGCTCCCGCTCCGCTGCCGCGCATCGAGGCACCCTAGTCATTTGAACCATTGGCTTCGCGACCCATGGTATGGTACCCGTGGTGCGACTGAAGAGGGTGATAGAGCCGCTTGGAAATTCGGCAAAACACTCTATCAGGGAGATTGGGACGGGCGGAGCAACAGCGCGGCGCCGGTTGCTTTGGCTGCCGCGTTGGCGCGTCACTCACGTCGTGGGTATAGGTGCTTCCGCCAGACTTCACGACATCGTGCGTATAAAGTCTGTCAATGTAAATACATCGCTCGCCTCTTACACGGTTCATTTCCTGTGTCCTACCGCCACGTAACATGTTTTGGTGGAGCATGCTGGGTACATCCCCATAGTGGCCCCAGCTTTGCATACCATCAGCGTGGACCCAGCCGTCAACGTTAAGGGAGCCGCGCCGGGCAGCACCAGCTCCGCCGTGACCACCGATCGACCACGTCCTACACCCCGTACCCCAGCCCCTAAGACGCCGACGAAGACCTCCAGAAAGCCGCCGTGACGAGACGACCCGCACATGTCGTATCCCTAGCCCTTTTGTCCAACGTGGCTCGTACAACCGCCGACGCTGTCACGCATCAAGACATCGCTGTTGCGCGGCCAGAATCACCAAGAACACCACTGTGATCCGTGGCGGCAAGCGATTCTTCTTTGGAAATTCTCATCGCATTCGTCATCCGCATTACAAGTTCATCCTGCCGTGGCTTCGACCGGTACGGTCTCCCTTGACCGGGGGATGGTGTCACGGAACTCATATTTCGGCGAACAATGCCCACAACGTCATGACCCAATTAAGAAGATGACATTGACGACGACAACGAAGTTACTGGCGCGGGCCAATCACTATGTAAATACTGTACATAGATCGTTCTACCTCTTAATACATCGTTCCTCCCTCTTCGCCATGGTTTGTGTCATCTGTCCTGCCGCCACGTTAGAATATTACTGTGATGTTGTTGTTTCCTTCGATTTTATTTGATGTAATAAATTCGTGTATTTCAATCACTTAAATGTTTTTGGGTGGCACAAGTACCCAGTGGCACTCTGATATTTCACATTGACCTCAGTCTGGTATCTACATCAGTTGCGCCACAAAATGTTAGTTAAGAGTATTAAAAACGCGAATAAAATACGAGGATTATGTCAAGCTAGCAGATGCGTATGATAAATGTGCCTTTAAGGTGTGTAGCAGGGTTAAAATGTCACCTAACGATTGTGCATATGTTTATAAAAACATTTTAAAAATCGCAAAAACATCGCTCGCTCCTCCGGCGGTATTGGCTACAGTCGTTCCAGCGTCTCACTACGAACGACTACGATCCTTATGGCGAAAACATGTTTGAAACCTTACGAGTGTAACTCCAAGACCACCAAGACTTGCATTAGGGTCGTGAAATGTTTGCACAAAAACATATAGGAATATGATAAGCCTAGCTTCTTTTTTATTCTGCTACGACTGGGCCAGGAGCAAAACGTCGGCCCAGCTGTTCCTCGACGTCTTGCATCGGCGTCCGCAAATGCTCCTCCTTTCGGAAATCCTTGCAGCTGCTCAGCGGCGAGGCCCACCATTCGCAGCTGATTTTGTGCTTTTGGTTACCTTTGGGCGGTTTTTCTTGACGCGTTCACGCGGTATTGCCGGTCAACGTGGACTGAGTCGCACCGACCACCAAACTTGGCAAAATCACTCCCTCACCCCACGGCCGGGCTAGAGCGGCAGCGCTTAGCTCTAGTCCGTCCGTGTCCCTTGAAATGCGGAGAAACGGACCTCTCGCAATCCTTTCGACTTCTCCCCTTTCCCCCTCCCTACAACTCCCCTCCGTTAACCAGAAGTGTTACCTATCGCAGTCCTGGAAGTAGGGACGCGGTATATTGGTCTTTCGTATTCCTGAAAGTGGGGCTGAAGCATATTGGTCGGGAGCAGTCCGCAAACAAACTGCGCATGCGGGCGAAGTTACCCGGAACGCCGACAGGTGGCTCCCGCGGACGGAATGACGCGCACTCCGCGCTTAGCCTAACTGTGATCAACATAGTACGTTAAAGATCCCCAGGTGGCCAAAATCAATCCGGAGCCCACGGCTACAGCGCACCTCATCGCCTGCGTTGCGTCCGCGCGTTAAGCCCTACAATCAATCACTTTAATTAACGCCGTGTTTAAAAAAAAGGCACCCTATGAAAACAAGCATAGCAGAAAAAGTAACCTTCGGGAACCTGAAAAAAATTGTTTTTTGGTCGAGATCCTTCTGTTCCTACCTGAGCTTCGGGACCCTTTTTAGCGATTATTCCGGGGCCCTTTTTTTCTGCACCTAAAATATTCTTTTTCCGTAAATCACGGGACTTCACAAACCATGATTAGAAGCCACTCTTGTTAGTGTTTTCTGACCAATCCTCCCCCATTACCTACGAAAAACCTTAAACCTCGAATAACCTCTTACCCTCCCCGTCCCCGAGAATGCAATAAAAAAGGAGCGCTAAAAATACAACCACAATAAACAATACGGCTGCACAATAAACGTATTAAGCCATAAAAAGTATTAAACCAAGACATACAAGTGCTCGAATTCTAACATTAACTTCCGAAACACAGAAATAATCAGCGAAGTTAAGTCACGGCAGTAAATTGCCATCCACAACATACAATCCGCGAAAATAAAGAGGAACAGTTTTGAAAAATGAAGCACACAATGCAGTTCATCTAGAAGCTTGCACACTGAAACGTCCCAGACACATATGTGTATAAATACGGAAGACAACTTCAGAGGTGAATCAACAGGGAAATTTAGGATATGAACAAAATGTACATCCTCATACCCGTGCGAAAAAATCTAATGGTAAAGCAGCGCAAAAAGCCACGGACGAAAGAAAGAAAAGACACAGAAGGGCTGAAATCAGTGGAGCATTTCTTACCGTAAAGAGAATGCAATATAAGAAGGGTCGGTGAACCTAGTTAAAACCTGCGAACTAACAATCAAAGGCGCAACCCGTCGGTAAAATAGCGTTAGCGAAGAGTACCGTTCATTGCAACAGGCTGGGCCTACAATCCCCAAATTCTTCGTGATTTCAAGAAGTGGCGTTCACAAAAATTCATTTGGTGCAACCAGTGATCAGAATAGTTGGCACCGAAGTACCCCAAACAAATATTGCTGGCCCACACCCATCAGAAAACGCAAGAGCTTCACCAAAATATTTTTATCTTTCTCAGTCTGTACAATGTTTGGTCACACATGTAACGTCACTTTAGCAATATCACGGCTGTTGACCGGACTCCTTTCACTCGTAGAACTGAACTCACTTGATAGCTACTTTAAAGAAAACCTCCACAAAAGCAGAGCAGAAACTAAATGACGTATCTGCTGCGGCGAGGAAATCACACAGAGCCGTCGCTGCTGGCGAAAAAGATAACCATCAAAGGTTACGGGACACCATTTTATCGAACGCCGTTTCATCGAAGCCGTTTTATCAAAAATGTTGTTCTGAATCATTTCATTAAAAAAAATTACAGTACATTTTTATTTCCTCCATGCTATGTAATTCAAAAGCTTGTCTCCACAGCGGCTCTTTATTATTTACCGAAATTGGCTGTACTTATAAAGCCCTCCTTTTAGTTTCTGCATTCGTTTTATCTTTTTCTGATGCGCAATGTTTTCCTCAATAAATGTTTGTTTTGTTCATTGCACAGGTGGAAGTGCTATAGCGAATCTCCGTCTCCAAATTCTCCCCATCTGATCAGCAGCATACCACGTCATTGTGGCGAATCAGCTAGAGTGCCTGGACATGCTTCCTGGTTTTTCATACAACGGGATCGTATCGACGCATGATTAATCTTTGCCGCGTCTGTTTGTGTAAGTCAGGCACTCCTTGGCGCTTGTGCGACATCACCGTGGCGGCGTAACGGCTACGGCGCTGTTAATTAGTTGCTCTACGTTGTTCTGCTGAGGCCAAGGACGCGCGTTCGGTTCCCGGCCGCTGTGGGCGCTTTTCAGATGACCGTGAAAAGCGAAAACATCCTTCTGTCAAGCTTTAAGTGCACCCCAAAGATCCCTGTGTGGTCAAAATTATTTCGGAGCCCTCAACTACGAATGAGTGCCTGTTCGTCGAGGTGTTGCTTCTGTGCGTTAAACCCCGAAATCAATCAATTCAGAGCTTCTGCGTCCAATGTGAAAAAAAAAAACGAATGAACATCTAGTAAAAGCCTCCTGCGATTTCTGCATTTGAATCTTTTTATAAGCACGGTGTTTGTTTCTAGTTTGTTACCAAGCCTTCTCCTACTGTTCTGAACAGACTTACCTAATTAAAACTAATCAGAAAAAAAAAACGGAATTGCAAAGTTAGTCCCCCCACTGCCGGTTGGTTCGTCTTCATCTCTCTCCCCCTCTTTGGTCATCGGCATGTCACGGGTTTTAAGCCCACAAGTTTCTATTTTTTTTGGCTCTGGCCTTCTGTTCTCTTTTTTTTTTTCAATGATATCTCTATTCATGGTGCTGTCGCCGCCGCATTTATAGTTGAATCTGCTATTCCAGACACTGCTTTAAAGGCTCCCTTCCTGTTGTGTCCTTGTTCCTTCCATATTGATTTTGATTCCACTTATTCTACAATCTCAACCATTTATGGTTTTGGAGGAGAGAGCTAAGATATTTCTAGAAGGGTCGCACAGTAGCGCCGGCAAAATAACAAGTTCTTCTAAAGGGGTTGTTTTGGTCACGAAGCATTTCCCTCGGGCGATTCGGGATCAGTGGTTGTGATCTCCCACCTCTTTCGGGACGTCGCCGTTACCGCTGAACCCCCCTAATCGCCCCCCGCCTCGCCAATTCATATCGTATACACTATCACTAATCTTTTCAAAGTCCTTTGCGTTATATTTCTCAAGATGCAGACATTGCTACCACATGCTGAGAGTCGAAACAAAGTGCAGATCACGTGACTATAAAAATCGGGGGAACTGAAATTGGGGGAACCCGTGTCCTTGGGTTCAGCAGCACAACGCCTTAGCCACTAAGCAACCGCGGCAGGTTGTACAAGCGCCAAGAAGTCCCTTACATAATAAACACACGTGGCAAATAATTACGTGCCGATACGAAAGCGGAGTATAAAAACAAAGAAGCGTATCAGCGCATTATAGCGTATACGCTACAATGACGTGGTGTGCTGCGGCTGAGGTGGGGAACTAGACAGTGATGGACATTCGTTATAGCAGTTGACCATGCGCAATAAACACTTGAATGAAATCTCGAAACTTTTGAATCTCTACACTCTTGCAAATTTCAGCTCTCTGTTCGCAATTTTGCGTGAAACAAAAAAGGGCAGGTCGAGATATCAAAACCACCTTGGTTGAAACTCCACTTTTGTGGTACTTGGCTTCTGAAATGATTAAAGAATGTCTTTCGTTGGTGGTATATCGCCGATCTTTTGGTAAATGCGTCTCAAACCTATCGATTTACACTTTTGTATGAACCATACAATGGAATATATTTAGAGTACGGCGCGTGTAGTTGTACACATGGCCTCCGCGAACGGCTGCCGGCGCTCCGCTGGCAGCCGTCCGCGGAGGCAACGTTTTACAGAGCCTACCGTAATTTCCCGATTCTAACGCGCCCCCGATTTTAACGCGCAACCGATTTTCCAGGCAAAAAACCGAAAAAGCTTGCACCTTCGATTGTGACGCGCAAGGAACTTTGTGAGCAAAAAAAAAAAAAAACGAATGCGAGAGAAACGGGCGATTTATTGTGAACGCGTGGGAGCCGCTCGTAAGCTGCGGAAGCGGCGCACCTTCGTGGCCGCTGCTGCCATTGCTGTTATCAAGCACGCAAGTGTGCACGCCGAAAGAAAAGCCTAGGCGCCTAGATCCGAAAAATTGTTAATAAAAGCTTTGGCGCCATCTTGAGATGGCGTAGGCGATGGGTGGAACGAAATTCCAGCTAGTTTCGGCAGTTTCGGTTTCGTAACCCATTCTAACGCGCATTCAATTTTTCAGCCTATTTTTGCGGAAAAAATTTGCGCGTTAGAATCGGGTAAGTACGGTAATTCGTACTTTGTGGGCCGAGGTTTGGATGGCTGCATTTATATTAGCAAAGACACATTCATGGTGTGAACGCATTCGCTCGTGGCGGCTGCAGCCACCTTGGTGAGAACGTAGAGATGCACGTTCATTTTGTCAGGTCTCCCTTCCTTTTTTGTCCTGCCTGCTTCTGAGAATATCAACGGGAAAAAGCTTTCCCTTTGGGGGAAACCGTCGAGAGCGGCAGGACAGTGTGTGAAGCATCTGATTCTCGCGCCATGGGAGAAAGCAAGAGAGAGGGTAAAGTGTCTTCAGCTCGGTACGCCATGTGGTGTCAGTTTTTCAAAGCTTGAAGCCATGTCCCGAAATTCTGGCTCTTCTCAGTGCCAGTCTCAGCGCCTTTCATTCTTTTTATTTACTGAGATTGGTACGAAGGATTACTTGTGCCCAGCCAGTTCTCTTTCGGACGAAGACGGCCCCGATATATATACGTCCCTTATGTGTGTGCGAATTTCTGTCACTAATTAGGTATAATTGGCAAGCACTCGCGGCACTGTAGGCGGTTTCAAACCACCGAAAGCCCATTCTGCTGCGCTGCCTCCGAGCAGAAAAAAAAAGGAATTTTAACCCATTAGGTACCAGCGTTACGAAATGGTAACGCATATCCCCACGAGGGGTTTCAATTTATGCGTCTAAAAAACCCCGCCAAAATTATAACCCGACGCTTTTCGATAGTTTAGGGTACCTCTTACACACACCAGGAGGCACATCGTGTCTCTGCTTATTCGGGAGCTGCTAAAAAAACATCGAAAGAGTGGTCCTTTGTTTTGGCGGGACGACGTGCAACGCTACTGCGGGTAAGCGTTTTTTTTTGTAACATTAATATTTGCAATAGCGTGTTGTGCATGTACATGTACAACACTTGGAGTATACAATCTCTGGTGCCAATATCGGAAAGAATATACCATGTGTTGTTAGTGCAAAGTGTTATTTCATGTGTTACCATATGCTCACGCTGGACCTTTAAGCATGGTATTAGATGCGACGCTGAGAGCATCTCTTGGCGGCCCTATCCTTCCTGCGTGCGTCCGTCGTCGTCGGCGTCCGCACTCTCCTCTGCTCACCCCTCTCCTCTCCGATAGCGAGCACTCTCTCACGAGGGGCATTGGATTGGCTTGGCTTGGCTTGGCTTGGCTTGGATTGAATTGCATTGGATTAAAGTGGATTGTGTTGGATTGTGAGGCGTCATAGCCGTGGCAGACGCACTGGAACCGGCGCGTGCCCAGGTGAGAGCGAACACACTATCTCAACATCTGCGGGTGTGCGGCCCAGCGCGCTCTCACTCCGCCGGTGGGCGGCGCTGCGCGCGGTGCTGCGCATGTGCAGTACTCTCTCTCCGCGGTCTCCTCTCCTTCGTGCGCGCTGCGCATATAACCGGTGTGCCGCTCTCCGGCGGCCTTTCGGTCGACGGTTGCTCTCCATTTGCGCTTGAACCCCCCTCAGCGTCGCATCACACCAGGGTTCCCTGGAAGGGAGGTGGGCGTAATTTTTTTTTGCCTAATTTAGTTACCAGAATTTACCCTCTTTGTTGGGTAATTCCAGGGAACTCGTGCGTCAATATATGGTCTGCCTAGGTTGACTTTAAAGAAATAGCCAAAAATTCTCGAAGAGGATGATGAACGTGTGTCGTCGATTTACAATGAGCCACCGGAGGGTACCATCTACTCGGACAAATATTCCGTAGATGAGGATTGAGGCGGTCTCACAGACAACCTCAGTAGTAGGCAGCTTAGATCAAGTGCTGAAACTGTTCTTGCCGATGGCCGTCGTATTGGTGGATGCGATTCTGATGAAGATGAACCATACTGTGAAGAACAAAGCGATGAAACACAAATGGCTCCTCATGTGTAGGCGAAATAAATGCTGACGGGAATTCATCTGCAAGTATCGAGTGGAAGAATAGTGAACTTGTGAAAAGTTCCGCAATATTTCCGGACGCAAACTTTACCGCTTATAGCTCACAAAGGGAGAGAGGAAGGGTTTTCGTGGTGTCCTGGTTCTCTCCGGTTACAACCATGTACCAGGAAAGAAGTGCTACGTGGACAGCCACACCGACTTGCGGAATGAAATGGCATGCAATTCCATGCGAAGAAACCGTGCCGGAGAAATCATGACGTTTTTTTGACTGCGCCGGCAATACGAGCCTAACTCTAGTCGACAAACTGACAAAGTTACTCCCCCTAATGAAAGTTCTCGGGAAAGTACTTTCTCTCCCTAATGCCATTCCCTCTCCCTAATGCTCTATGGGAGGCACTGACCAAATACATGCAAACGTAGGCGCCTACCGAATTGCGATTCATGATAACAAATAGTGGTGGCCGATATTCGCTTGGCTTTGCGACGTACCCAGGAGCAACGGCTGAGCGCTTCTCCGCAGCACCGGATCGAAGAACACTTAACTTGAATTCTGGAGGCACATTGCTCAAAGCTAGCTCACAAGCTGGGATAGCAAGCCAGAATGACTGGATCGTTGAAGAACGCAGACGCTTGGTGACAGTGCGCTTTGTGGTTCACGCTCTGAGAAAACAGGCCACTTCGTTGGAACTCTGCCTAACGGCAAAAGGCCCAGGAGGGGCGCTGGAGACAACTGCACCATCACAGTGCGCACGCAGTGCACTAAATGTGATGCGGCATGTGCATTCCGTGCTTCATACCGTATGACACTAAATAAGTGCCTCACAAATACCTAACAATATTTTTCGCGTTGTATAAAGCCATGAAATAAAATTTGTTGCTTGTAATTTTTTAGTAGCCAAGAGTCCAGCGTGATCATATGCTCACGGTCATATTTTCAAAACGAAGAGCCGGTCCCAATGATAGTTTTGGAGTGACTTTTCTAAATGCATATACGAAAAAATTAATCTCACACTTCACAAATTTCCTAAAAAACGAAACCGGTCGCTACAGGGTTAAGAAGTGTTCGAGGAGCTATTCGCGCTTTTCATGCGAAACAGTATTACGCGCACACTCTTATATACATTCGAACACTCTTCCTATGCTTGGCTAAACTGACTATGGCTGAATGTTTCGCCCGGTCATCTAGAACTATGTCGACATGCATGACGTTATCCGGAAATGTGGGTACTTACATACACAAACACACAAGCATTTTTCAAGTTGTGGCTTTAAGCTCGGTGCTCGGCTTACCGCGAGTACCGACGACAGCCTTGCAAACTGGCTGTGAAAGCCCCAGCCGAAGAAGACAAGGTCGTCTGGGCAGATTAAAGAGGTGTACCACATTAGGACATCTGCTACAGTGTCATAAGTCGTCGAAACTTTATTGCTAATGTCCGCAACACAACGGCAAAACTCGTGCTGCCCGTCTAGCGTGAAAACAGTCTTCTCAATGTGTCTTTTCCGGAGTTCAACTTACCATACCACTGTTTTCTGGTAAGTCGAAGAAAAAATACTTTGAAGGGCCGCGGGGGTCGAATGGCGATTCGTAAGCGGTTATTCGGCATGTTTTGTTTGTGTTTCAATAGTCAACTCAGGATCATAGTGTTTTTAACATCGCAGCTGTTGTTGCTGGCCGCAATGTGTGGCGCTTAACGCGTAAAGGTTACCAGGAAACTGCCGAGCGCTCCTAAGCGCCCGCCTCGCGGCGACCGCCGAGCATCCCCGGCACGTCCAGTGGCTTTAGCAAAAACAAAACAAAAAAATTACACCATCTTCCCGTGGGGAACCACGAGGAGGATGCGAAGCATCATAGGGGTTCCGTGTAGGTTCCATTGTGTTGCCGTTATGTTGTTTTATTTATCGGAGCATGAATGGGAACGTAGTGTGAAGCCCCATGTAGAGACAGAGAAATGTACAGAAATGTATAGATAGCTAAGATACCGACACCAGCGTTACCTGATCGAACACCTCCTGGTTCTCGTCTTTCGTTATTGCGTGCTCACGCTCCTACCCCGCTGCCCGCCCTCTTCGTCCTCTTCTCTGGTTGAGCTGCAAGGCGCGTGGCACTTCCCGCCACAGCTTTCCCACGGGATAGTCAACATCCTCCTCTAAAGTTTTCAGTTCGTCGTTTCCGTTGACGTTCAGCTTCGCGTGTCTTCGTTGTATCAGTAGCTTCTTGCGTAGTTTGAATGAGTCAAGGACATAAGGCGCGTTCGTAGCACTTGCTCCTGTCTCGGTTTTGTAGCGCAGTGGGAAGAGCTCCACGTACCTCCTGTTGCGGCCTGAGAGTCGCGGGATCGACAGCGGGCGCCGCTAAAAATTTGTTTTTTATAGTGTAGGGGAAGACGTGTGGACGGACGGACGACGGACGATGGACGACGGAGCCGACAGCAAGAAATTCTTCGCATCTAAAACGCGGGAAAACTCCGAGGAGCGCCTCACATTGCCTAGAAACCA
Organism: Haemaphysalis longicornis; assembly: GCF_048455015.1. Classification (NCBI taxonomy): domain Eukaryota; kingdom Metazoa; phylum Arthropoda; class Arachnida; order Ixodida; family Ixodidae; genus Haemaphysalis; species Haemaphysalis longicornis. The sequence continues at coordinate 417,368 of NW_027526410.1, read as the reverse complement.
ACAACACCACAGCTAGAGCAACACCTGCTCCGCGGAACTTCGACGCGACTCCAGAAACGCCAAGCATCCGTACTGCACGTACGTGCCACCGCTGCGCCCAAGCTTTCGTTAGTGGCTACCGCGCGTTTAACGCTTGACGATATCGACGCCTATGACGAGGACTACTACTATCACAGTGCACAGGGACGAAGGAACAACTAAATAAACAATTCTAAATTTGTACAATTGTGAATTGTACAATTACAAAGCTACAACCATTGCTTCGCTATGGTTTTAGCTTTGCGCGACTTAGTGCAATCTTCACAGTTTTTTTCTAGTTTCTTTCCCAGTCCACACTGGCATTTTTGGGCGTTTTTGATGGTTGCACAACATCGTTCTCTAACATATACTCAACTTTCGTGCAAATAGCTTCGTAATCGAGTGACGTCACGCGGTAAGTTGAGGGGGGATAGCAGGGGGTCCGTCTTCGGAGATTAATTGCGCTCCGCAAGGAGGCACAGCGTACCTTTAAACTCGACAATAAGCACTCGCTGTGGTAACATATAAGATTCTATATTTTTTCTATTTCGCTCAAGTCAGATCCGAGTTTACGTTGCAGAAATCTGCAACCTTGCAAGCACCGTCAGATATGGGTTGGAGGTCAGTGGCAGCGATACCTACTTTGGCTGCCGGACTTCATCGAGGATGCCGAAGAATGATTCCTTGTTTTCTATGTTTGTGCTCTTCAGTGTGCGGAAAAAACAGATGCGAATGAAGCGGACGATTTTCTTCGCTGGAACCAACATTGCCTTTTCATCGGAAACAAAACATTAGAGAAGGAAGCTCGGATCGCTCTCTGGCGTATGGAACACAATATTGGGAACAGATAGCGATCATCAGGCGTACACGTTGAAGTACGGTGACATGGGCGTTGTCAATCCCTAGTGCAGTACTATTTATTGCGTGATCAGAGGACAAAGCTACTAACTTGGCTAGATCCCAAGACTTACACCGCGGCGAGTCCCAATACCTTTTTCTAGAATTATATTACACCCCACCTGAAGACTATAATTTAGGAAGGGTGCATGCAGCCAATATCTTGATAAGAAATGTACCCTTTTCACTTGGCAGGACGAAATGACCTCCTGCTGTGCAAATGGTTAGAATGTTCAAACTAGTCGAAGGTGAGGGAGCGAGGGCAGTAGTGCATTGAGTGATAGTGAGTACAGTAGTCGAGCCAAAAGGAGAGACGGAAGAAAATTGACCTCTTCTTTATTTCTCAACCGTTTATGATGATTAGGTATTGTGCATACTTTTTGGGCAGGTTGTGACGCGTTATTTTTCCATGCTATTTAGGAACTCTCAATTTTTTATAATTCTTAATATGCAAACCAACTATCCCGATTCCGAGACGTCTGTAGTAGGCGTTTTTGAACTTCTAAGATGATCCTCGGGTTGTCCGGCTTAGGGGTTGGCGGTTATCAAAAAGTAACTTTCATTTAAAAGCTGAGCAAGAGCGTTCTGTATGCAAGGATGAAAAAGGGGCTGGTTGCTGCTTCCTCATCTTTATTGCCAGTGGTCATGACTACGACATCGGTGACCAAGAAGACGGGGCAATCCACCCCCTTTTATAACTAATAAAAAATGCAGACTACCCGCGGCGCATATTGTATAGACGCAAAATCAACGCCTATATGTACATAGGCATTCATTGTGGGCTTTTTAAGCCAAAACGCAAAAATGAACAACAACAGGAACTTAGGTCGATAGCGAAAAGTACAACGTGCACGTGACTAAGGGTAAAAGTCGTGTGGGCTTAACTATGTGCATGATAGCTGCCTTTCTTTTGTTCTATTTGTTCGGGTGATACCTGTTCCTCATTGTGAATAAATATTGACCGCGTGCTAACGCGCCCATTCCGGTCTATGTCCACTTGCATTGCTTTAGTGATTTGTAGTGGACTGTACAGACTCAGTTCTATTGGTGGCAAGCAGCACGAAAGTTCAAGAGACGAAGTAGTGTGTAAAAAAAGAAATGCGTGAAGATATACCAACTATATTACAAACGAATATGGCTTTGCCGTACATTTTCACGTTCAGGCCAAATTTCAGATTTATCGAGACTTTATTCTGAATGGCTGTTCTTGGTCCTAATTTTCTCATTTCAGTTTACACAAATCTATATTCTAGCATAGCAAATGTGTATTGGGCTGCGCATCCCTGTGCCTCAGATGTGAAGATGCCCCTACATGGCTAAACTAATCGTAGAACAACTGTAAGATTTTATAAACATCACGTCAGTCTGCAGTAAACTGGGTTTTGCAGTACAATTCCTAAAACAATGTTTGCGGTACATGGGCAACATCGTGGAATAAGAATTAATACGCACATTTTCACCTGGACATTTCTAACAATTGCATTACCATGTAATGTTTAGCAAATTGGCAAATTTGAGCAAATTTGGACAACATAATAGGACGCATGGGGGGAGAGTTTAGATTTCTTGAGCATTCAAAACAAAAACGCATGGATGTGGTTGTTTTGCTAAGGTTTCCAACCGTATGTTTTCAATGTAGGGAAGTAGTTCAGGTTTACTTACGCCATATCCATCCCAGCCTTCTGATCTATCTCTGCATTTACGTAAGGGATCTCTTGCCTCGTGAGTGTCTCCGGCAAATATAAGACCTAAAATAAAAGCTAAGCCCCAGGTCATTTTAGCCTCCCTGAAATCACGTCTCTTTGCAATGCCGTTTAAGAGGGCTACCGTTTTATACAGAACACAAGTTTTACGTAAACAATAGGCATTGTTCTTCGTTACTCACCAATATTTTTACAATTATTTGTTTGCCGCCGTTAGTATGCTTTTTTTATTCCAGACCCCTGTGCAACAGTGACCAAAACGTGACGTCAATATTACGTATTTAAAACAGAAACATCGGTCAACAAAAATTGTTGACGATTTCGAATCTCTATTCTGAGAAACATTTCGGTAAGACGTGCAAGCTTTGAAAATCCACACGTAACTTAAATGTTCCCCTACTTCGCATTGCTTTATGTCTAACCGCCTAGAAAAAGAAAATTGCACGAATTGAAGGCCATTCCTTGTGTAATACATATTGCGTATTACGTATCACATAAAATATGTAATATATGTGTATTAAGTATCGTGTAATAATGCATATTACACAATACAACACATTTCCGGTCAATCTCTTTATTCTAAACACATTGTTCCCGCTCCTGCAACCCCGTGTAAAGTATTCGTAACGGCTGCTACGGTAGGCGTGACCGCTTCCGTACGGCAGTCGAAGTGCACCGCCATACCTCCTGTTCGCGCTGAAGCACAGGAAATTGGTAAAGCTAGGGAACTCACTGTTTAGTTTAAGGATTTTTATTCAGTTTGAAGAGTGAACTTGAGTGAACGTGAATGGTGGGATGAGTTGGTGCTTATATTGCTACTTCAGATGAATGAACTAGTGTATTTGAAGAAGCAGGATTGCTTAGTTTTGAAAATGAATTTAAACAAAGTGTCAATATTATTTTTGGGAGTGAGATTACAAATATTCTAACAAAATATTCACATCTAGGACATATGTCTCGTGCTGTGTTATCGAGAATTCAAACACACTAGGGGAGACGCTTGCATCATGGCATGTTCCAGCATATTTTACTGAGCATATTTTATGGAGGACAGCTCAGCAGAACTGCTCAGCAACGTCTCACTCCGTCTCACACCTGCTTTTGTTTTTTGTTTCTTCTGCGTTCCGTACTTATATTTCCCCGAAACCTTCCTTTGGTGTTCGCGTTGTGATTCTTCTCTCTGGTGTTATAACTGCACGTTGTACACAATCGGACTGAAACTTCGTCTGCTATCGCTGCTACAGGGCGTCACCCCACACGTCTACTGAAAAGAATAATTAGCCTGGCTAACGACTATACGACAGCACATTTATTTATTTTAGTATGTTATAATAGCCCAAGAGCATCTGTTGCCAAAAAGTGCCATGCCTGTTCTGTGCGGTGTAACAGAGTCTGCACAAAACAATGCAAATTAATACAAGAGATGCGCATTAAAACTGTTAATGTAGGGGTGTAAAGGGCATTGGATCTGAAACGGTAAGATGGTGACAATGCAATCTGAAAATTACAATGATAAAGCATAGCATTCACACGGATGATCTGGACAAATGTCTATTGTTTAATGTCTAATGCCGCAGAAGCCAAGAAAAGGGCTAATTTTATAACCTGGTATGCCACCTGTAGGTCCCCTATTTTTATATGCATGAAGTAATAGCTGGTACTATTTTATCATGTGATGTGTCAGGTGCCTTTTCAACTTACCTTGGTCATTGTCAACTTGATTTCCCCTAATTATCTCCCTTAGGCGTCGAGCAAAAAGGCAATTTTATGGAGGTAAATTACGTTTATGAAGAAATTGGGCGCTCAAAGAACTCATTCTTGAAGAGCAAGGCGATGATGCCGTGATTCATAATAATAGAATCGACTACTGAAAAAGTGTGCTCTGGGACAAAGATTTATAGAATGCGATCGAGCAGGCTTCCAGGGACCGGAAGCATTTACGGCAGTGCCGAGGCGATAGAAAACTATTGATTAGGATCCTGAAATCCGTTTACAACATCTGATCGGGGAAACTATTATTGTCATTCATAGGAAGGTAAAAGCAAGAACGGATGAATAATTTTTAAGTTCTGGGGTGTAAAAAGAAGAATGTTTGTTATATTTGCACAGCTTGACTAAGATGACACGGTAATTATTAAGGTGTGTATTTACGGTATTTCGATTAACGGAAACGAAGCCTGTGGCGTAGCTCAAACCCATTAATATTGCTTTATCAAATGGAATAACAGATTGTTGGAGGGTTTCCTCAGCAAAGCGCACAAAATTAACAGTTGTCGTTTAACTAAATGTCTAAAATGTGTTCAGAGGTAGCTTCATTCGTCTGGGAGAGGCATGACGTTGCGTTGTGTTGTGTTGGGCACATGATCAGTCAACGCAAGTACATTCTAGTGTTATTGTATTTTTCATAACACGCACGAAGTGAATGTTTAGCGAGCTCCTTTGCACGATGTGAATAACATTTACGAAGGCATAGGATGTACTGAAGTCCCTTGCCTGCTCATAAATAATTCCTTCTATATTTGTGTTCTTAAAAATGGCTTGATCTCTGCATCGTCGACGCATTTATGGTGCTGTTTGGCATAGCGTATTTGGCTCAACAAAGAACATAAAAATCTCAGTAATATGTACTCAAATAAACTCATTTTTCTTCCAAGCAAAAATAAAACCAAACAATGACAACTCTTCTTGAACAAAACAGTAGCAATGTGTAAAATGGGTGTTGCTGTCATCACTGTTACTTTTCAGGCGGCACCAAAGTAGAAATATAAAATTGGAATTGGAAACAGCTTTACAATAAAGGAAAGCGTTTTGATATAGTTACAGTGTCCTACATGGCAATGTTTCAGTACCAATAAAATCAATGGGTAGGGAAAATGGGCCTTGAAAAAAGAGGCAAATTTGCTATTACAGGTTCACTCCCTCCCTGAAATATTTTCAGTGAGGGAGTCAATGGTAATATTTATGGTATGATTTATGCTAAGAAACAGGAAATACGAAGGCAAAATGAATAATCGAGCAACAGAGTTGTTGCTATGCTAGGCATTATCGACACTAAGCCAAGAATGATGCAGAGTACTTGCAGTAAACAAGGATTATTGAAGGGAACTTGTGCTCCCCAATAAACGTAAAAATACAGGAGAACGCCATCCAATTTACATGCGTCTCGTTTTCCCTCCGGGTCTTGCCCCTTATAACAATCCGTATATACAAACACATTTTTCTCTTTTTCACTCAGAGCCGCTATAAAGCAGGAATGCGTTCGCTCAACGCATGATAACAATGCAGGGTATTATTTTAAAACGTTTCACATCTGTTTGATTTCTAAAAGACCACCAGTGTCTCCAAATGATGGTTTCTATGAAGTCCAAAAAAATGATTTTACGGAAAAAATACGGGAAACAATAGTGCAGTATTTCGCGCTTCCATCAAGACATACAAGGACTGCTACAAACGTGTATACTTTGACAAGGTATTGTATTCCTTTGTATTTGGAAATATTATATGCATTATTTTCACCTGAGTGCATGAATTGTGCATTCCCATAATTCTGTATATAAGGATGGTTTCACTAGGTTTCCGCGCTGTACTTTACGAAATCTTCAAAATGGATCGCGGAGACTCACGATCAAAAAGATTATTGTAGTCTAGTGACCAAAGTGATAAGAACTATTTCAATAAAATGGGATAGCCTGTGCGGCCAAACAAAAACATGGGAGGACGCCGCGCGTCGCTACTAAAATGCTTAGGACAGGCCGCCGCGGAAATACACTGTCTACAAAAGACACCAGTAAACAAAATAGAAGGCATGATTTGTAGAAAAAACTTCTTCTGTAGATTGCGCCGACCAATTTCGCCGATAAAACGGGAACCCAAGCAATATAAACGTCGTTCAACGTGTATAGTACATTTTGAGGTGAGCCAAATGAATGAGTTCGCGCCGTGTGCATCGTCCTGGTGTGCCTCGTAGGTAAGTTGGGCAATGCGTCATTGAATTTTGTAGGGTCAGAAATGCTGTCTCACCCGCCGCGGCGGCTCAGTGGCTAAGGCGTTGCACTGCTGAGCACGAGGTCGCGGGTTCGATTCCCGGCCGCGGCGGCCGCTTTTCTGATGGAGGCGAAAAGCAAAATCGCCCGTGTGTACGAGATTTCGGCGCACGTTAAAGATCCCCAGGTGGTCAAAATTAATCCGGAGCCCTCCACTACGGCGCGCCTCATCGCCTACGCTGCGTCGGCGCGTTAAACCCTACAATCAATCAATCAGAAATGCTGTCTCCGGAGCTACTCGCTTACGCCGACTCATCAGACTGGGGTTTAAATACACACCATATCACATGGGTGATACTGCGGTGCTGGACAACGAAAGCTGTAGTGTGCGGCATCTACGACCTGCGTCCTGTAACACAAACTCAAACAAGCTAACAAGCCTCCTCCGCACTTTTCCGGTAACCGTAAACGTCGGTGTTGAGTTTATGGGCGGCCGATGAGGCGGTGCGGCCGAGCCCACGTTTATTTCGGTTGCGTTGGCCGTGCCATGGTCAGGACGAGGCACGTAGAAACGGGGTGCCGTTCCAGACCGGGTGCCGGGTGCTGAGTGTCTTCCGTGCCAGCTGGCCAATACACTGATGATGATGGTGGCGCTGACGAAGATGATGATGGTGGCGCTACAGGGCTCCCCCGCTAGCGTGAAGCGCGGTGAAGTGACGAATGTAAATGACAATGCACGAAAACGCACTAAGCACTACGTACAAGTATGTACAATTTGTCCGTTGTCAGAAAGAGTCCGTGGTTAGTCAGTGGTCAAGTGGTAGGGGTTGAATAACGCCACGGTCCTGGTCGTCGGCGAGGTAGCGTCTGGGATGTGGGGAAACCTCGGGTGGACGAGGCTGGGAGTGGAAAATGGGACGAGTTGGTGTAGGGTGTCGCAGCCCCGGAGAAAAAGTGGCGTGAGCAACGGCCATGGTGTAGACGAAATGGCAATACTCAGAGAATTGGCGCTGCACAAGCAGCCTCTGGCGATGCGTGCACATGGTCGTTCGGCAGCCGGTTTGACGAGGCTGACGTCCTTGACGTGGAATTGTCGAGCGTGGTTTCGGGCGCAGCATCGTTGCGGAGGTTCGTAGTGCGTCCGTGGTATGACGACTCTGCTGAGCGCGACAACAGCAAGACACCCGAGTTCCGGAGCGCCGACGAGTATTTGCACGAATCTCAAGTCCGCGTCGACCGGACACGAGCCAAGGGCGTTGGGCAAGGAGCCTGTGACGGCCTGGGGGCGTGCACTGATGTACCCCCTGCGGCGAAACTCGCTTTGACGACTGTTGCTTAGGACGTCGGTGGCGACGTCGGCGGCGCTGAATAACAGATTTTGTCTGGTCGGGCGATTGTGCGGCCGCGGTCTGGTCATCCTGCACGTCGCAGTTTACGGGGCGCTCTTGGGACACGTGATGTAGAGAAGTGTCCGCGGCTGTGTTGTTGGTGTTCGCAGACAGGGCCACAATGTACGATTCACCCGAGTCGAGCTGCGATTGCAGTGGAGCTGGGCATTGGGTCAACGTCGTGGTGCACTCCAAGTTTAACGCTGGTGAAGCAGGCGACGAGGTTCGGAAAGATAGCACGGTCACGCAGCCAAGGCGCTCAGCAGAGCCCTCGCCTGGAGTAGAAGAAGCGGTCGAGGCGAGCTGTGGCAAGTGGGTTTGTGCAGCAGACGCAACAATGTGTGGGACTGCATCAAGGTGTTGCGTCGAGTTGACTAAGTGAAACGCCAATTCGGAAGTGCCGCAAGTCGTAGTCGGGGCTCGCGCTTGTTTGTCAGGCGAGGGTGGACCTGCCGGCGACGTGTAATCCACGGATGCTGTTGGAAGGCGTGGTGGTGTGAACAAAGACGTAACTATACCGTAGTGGTTTAGGACAGCGGCCTTTAAGTCGTCATACGCACCGGGTCCTGGGGTCGGCAGCTGGATCTGCTCAACAAGGTGAGCAGGTAGCTTCTGTAGTGTCACGAGGTACCTGATTTCCGAGGAGCAGATGTCGTTTACATAAAAATGGCTCTCCAGGATGACGAACCATGCAGCGTGGTTTGAGATGGAATCAAACGGGATCAGCAAGGGAAGGTCTGGAAGGGCGGGGAACGTTCTTCGCGTGTCGTCGTCCGCGTTGTAGCTGGGGAAGCAGTGTTGCGAAGCCATGGCGAAGCCGCTTGTCGCATCACCAAATTGTAGGCGGCAGATGAGGCGGTGCGGCCGAGCCCACGTTTATTTAGGTCGCGTTAGCCGTGCCATGGTCAGGACGAGGCGCGCAGAAACGGGCTGCCGTTGAAGACTGGGTGCCGGGTGCCAAGTGTCTTCCGTGCCAGCTGGCCAATCTACTGATGATGATGGTGGTGCTACAAGGTAGTCGTCTGCTACGTGCCGCAGCATGGCTTCGAGCATCGCGGTCACGCGTATTCCATAAAAAAGTTTGAACGGTATCATCGACGTAGTTCGCTGGATTACTCCTTATCACGCAAACCTGACTTCTTGGAGGACTTTGTTACACGTGTTATATTGAACCTAGACGTACGTAGACAGTATACTTGCAGTATACCGTAGACAGTATGTAGACAGTATAGTTGCGATCGTATTTTTCAGGCGTTCGAGTTGTCGGTCCGTTTTGAGGTGGTGCGCTGCGGCTGTTTTTAATTCGTGTTGCTGTAGCGTTACTGCATTAGCTATGCATTGAAGGGCGTGCCGTGGTCTGTGATTAAGTCATCAGGAAAACCATGTCGCAGTACAACTACGTTGCTCAAGAATGTGGTCAATACTTTTGCAGTTCTTTCCCGAAGAGTGGTGGTCACCGAGAAGTGCGTCATACAGTGTGTGGCTTCGCTACGTTTTTTCTAAATTTGACGTCGGAAACGAGCTTAGAAGGTTCATGTTGAGCTAATAGAAGAGTCTCAATAGCATGGCGATGGGCTACAGTTCAGCAGGCTTTGCGGATAAAGCTTTACGACAGTGGTAATCAAGGCCTTCCGAACCGCGACCACCGTTACACATAGCTACCTGCAATAGCAGCAGCGACAATGGGAACCACTGTGGCAACAAAACTGCAGATGAGGCGCCTTGGCAAAATTTGTTACACCGGACACAAAGCTTCTATTGCTCTTGTGCGGAATTGTAGTCATTGAGGCAATCTGCTACCTTCCACGTTTTCTGTAACACAGCTAATCCAGCGCCGTTTCCCAGGGATACTCATTCTGGCTCTTTCAAATGACTGCGAGTATTCTGTCACCGAAAACGACAAGTCACAGATCAAACTTCTAGCAGTACAACTCAGAAATTTGCGTGCCTCCATTCTGTTGTTCCTTTTCCTTATTGACCTCACGTGATTGAAACCACGGAAACAATACTCACAACCTAAGAACGGCACCGAAAGTTGCCCTTGAGCTTCATCACCGCAACCGGCTGTTCCTCCGCTCGGTGCAAAGAGTGTGTTACTGCGAATATTTTCGCAAGCACAAAATAAAAGAACCCTGAAAAACAAAACAAGTACACTTAATGTTCTTGCGAGTTTAAATTTCATTGTGAGATACACTACCACAAAACGTGTATGAAAACGTAAAAATATAATAAAAAGTGGCATTCCCATTCAAAACCTGGTGCAAAATGACAAAACAGAACCTGATTAAGAAAAAATAACAAAGTTCAGTGTACGTTTTATCGCTTACGTGATGTATTTTACGCTGGTATGCCTTATTCACTAGCTTTGAATTTATAAAGTAGCCCATAGTGGCCTTTTTGCTTCGCGCATGGTATTTTTGTCCCCACATTTTCCACCATCTCATTCTGCAACATGGACGTCTCTTACGAGGTCGATTTTTTTGCGGAGCATGACTGCGCAGTGCCACCTGCAGCCGCATTTGTTACTATTTCTTTGACTCCAGCTTCTTCGTTGCGTTTGCGGTCTGGAGCGAGTTCACCTCCCCCAAAGAGCCCATGAACGCCGAAGCATCTCTACAAAGAGAACTGCAGCGGCATTGTTCTTTGTCGCCCCGTTTAGCATACAGTGTTGAACGTCTACATGAAGCTGCGAGAGGAGCACCTGCATGTTGACGGGAAAGAAACTTGCCGCGCAACATGTGAGTACACGGGTGTCAGTTTCAGGAAGATTTTTGACACAAAATCCAAAGCGAAGGCAGACGGGTGGGAAGCGAGAACCAAACGCCCGGAAGCGAGAACCGCAGACGCCGCACTACGGTGTATGACGGCTGCACTTTTTGCGCGCAGAGAAACATTGTGCACGATCTCTTCGAGGGCAACGAGCCTCCTATCAGGGCAACGATCTCTTCCAGGGCAACGAGCACAGAAGATTGCGGCCGAATTTCGGAGGAGTAAGCATTTCCCCAGCCTTCGAACGTGGACCATTCGCCGCCTCCTGAGTGACATCGGCTTCGTCTTCACGAAACGCGAACGAAACTCGATGATGATCCAGCATCAGGACGTGCTGATTTGGTGGCAGAGGTACCTTCGTCAGATCGCTGAGTACAGGCAGCAGCACCGCAAAGTGTTCTACACATACAAAACTTGGGTAAACGCTGGCCACACCGTGACGAAGACTTGCATGGACGAGACAGTGAAAATGCCTCAGCACGCTTTTCAGCGTGGTTTGACAGCTGGGCTCACACAGCCACCCGGAAGAGGATCGCGGCTGATATTCACCCACATCGGCAACGAGGACGGCTTTGTTGACGGCTGTCTGTCCGTGTTCAAAGGAACCAAGTCAGGAGACTACCACGAGGAAATGGACGGCGAGCATTTCGAGGCTTGGTTTGACTCTGTGCTCATTAAGCTTCCCCAGGGTAGTGTTGTCGTCATGGGCAACGCGTCCTATCACTCCAGGTGCCCTGAGACTGTCCCGCCCATGTCCTCACGTAAGCCTGACATACGAGCCTGGCTGACATCAAAAGGTATCCCGTGTGGTTCAACGATGACAAAAAAAAGCAGCTTCTTGAACTGGTGGCACCGGGGAAAGAGCAGTTGGTGAAGTTCAGAGTTGATGTCGTGGCAGAAAAGGCTGGATGTGTCGTTCTGAGGTTGCCACCATACCACAGTGAGTTTAACTCCATCGAGCTGATCTGGGTGCAGATGAAAGGTGAAGATGCTAGGCTGAACACTGACTTCAAGACTGACAGTGTGCGGAAGCTCCTTATCACAGCAGGTGAGGGGGAGTGTTTCTCCAAATAACTGGGCCAAAGCTGTTGAGCACGTCATTGGCATTGAGGACAAGTGCCGAGAGGGGCGTGGCTTTGGCGACCATGTGCAGCCAGTCATCATGAGCCTCAGGGAGGAAGGTGACGACAGCTGTCGGAGTGGAGATGACAACCTGTCCGGCATCGAGCAAATGTAGTGAGGCTTACCATTCTGCAGTCTTCAGCTCCGAAGCTCCAAAGGGCTCTTTTATGAGCCCACCAAATGGTGAATAGCGGTCTGCCCTGCAGCGAGCTTGCCTCCTGTGTATCCTCCCACTATGTTTGCTTTTAGCAGGCAGAATATAACTTTTTTTCTGTAACAATACCAAGGTTGTTTATATGGCTGGTCAACAATGTAGGGCTGAGCAACATGACACATAAAACTAAGGGGGATGGTTACACAATCTTGCATTATTGAAAAGAATATCTTGTAATATTCAGGCGACGCTCTGTAACTTTATGCTCTTCTGCCTCCCGCCTACCTATCTTTGTGACCTCAGGCTGAATTCTTGCCTTAAGATATTTTTATGCGGGCGCGTCATCAGTGTTAGTTTCAAGGTTTTCAATGGTCTTGTTTACCTTTTCAACGAGTTGAGGTTTGTGAACAGCGTCAGGATTCGTTATGCGGCGATTGCTGGACTTTGTTTTTACACGAGCCAAGCTTGGGGGCGGCACCCCACTGACGTCCCGGGTCCGCATGGACTCTATCACTGTCCCACAAAACAAACATTAACGTACAAGTTGAGATTGTCTGGCTCTGCTCTAATATCTCCTCATGAAGAAATACATTTCCCAGTACATTACGTGGCACTGTTTTTGGAGAAGCAAACAGGTCAGTAAGAGCTTGCGCCTTGTCGGGGGAATCCACGCAAAGGAAACAGAAAAACTTCCCGCTTATTTTTGCATCGACCAGGGAGGAACCACCATCTGCCCAAGCTTGCAGTCAACAATTTTTGGGAAGCCTCTTTTTGTAGTAAGAATGGTTGCCCAGTACATTACGTGGTACTGTTTGTGGGGAAGCAAAGAGGTCAGTACGAGCTTGGGCCTTGTAGGGGGATTGCACGCAAAGGAAACAGGGAAAAACTAGCATCAGCCCAAGCTTGCAGTCAACAATTTTAAAGAAGTCTCCTGTTCTAGTAAGAATGGCTGTTTTGCACGCAGACTACAATTAGCAGGGTCACTTACTGTTTGTTGGGAGAGTCTTATCGCTGGCTTGGTTCGGTGCTGTGGAGAAACATCTCGATCCGACAGGCACACTTTAGCCAGCTTTCATGCAAATTAAATGGCCTTCAATGCTAATGGGTGAGACGCTAATACAGTACAGACAAGTGCATTGCAGCAGATTAATTTACACATGCAACTTTGGTTATCAAAGACACATACGCTTATGGTGCTGCGGATGTGACTGGCTTCTGAATCTCATAAAGGTGCAACTAAAATATACTGCTGTACTCCGAGCGAGTGACTGTATGCACTTACAGCAATGGGATGAAAACCTAAAACGGCTCAAGGACTTTCCCCAGAACGATCGCACTTCCCATCCGCATGATGGTGGCAAAGGGGCCAAGGGCCACGAAATGGTTCCAGAGGTGGCAAATGAACAACGAGCACATGAAACGTGACCATGCAAATCGCTAGCAATCTAAACTTGTTCACGCTTGGTGTTCCACTTTTGCTTTGACACCACAGTTGCTGGAGTAATAAAGACCCTGTGATTCAAAATGCAAGAAAATGTGAAATACGACAACCCGCCCACACCAAAACAAGATGGGCTGCATTTTTCCAGTCCCACCAACATTTTTTTGACGTTGCTACCATGTGTGCCCTGCCTTTACACAAAAGACTCTTCTACCCTTAGAACGAATGCCAACATGTTGCAACAATGCACAAGATACGCTGAATTCCACCAGGGCAAGGCTGTCTGATTAAGTTATCGGAGTGCCTAAAACTTTCAGCGACAAGCTTCAACGAGAGGACTGTGCCTCGCGGCAGTACAGATTTTTTTTAATGTTATGATGGAGGGGAAAAGCAAAAACGCCCGTGTGTTCGAGATTTCGGCGCACGTTAAAGATCCCCAGGAGGTCAAAATTAATCCGGAGCCCTCCACTACGGCGCGCTTCATCACCTGCGTTGCGTCGGCGCGGTAAACAACGTAATCAATCAATTTTTGTTAATGGCTGCTACGAAAACTAGCTAGCGTACAAAACGTGCTCATGTTTTGTTCTCTTTACGTCTAATTTGTGGCGTTGTGCCTGACGAGTAGGAACCTTCTGCGCATAAGCTTGAAATTGTCTTGCGGCATTACGTGACCTGCAACCATATTTCTGGTTGTTTGGTGCTTTTGTTTAATTTGAAACGGCTGGCAATGAATAGTTGCCAAGGTGCAGAGGCAAGAAACGGCTTGTATAACCATCTCACCAAGCCCCTCTGCACCGGCAGCATTTGGAAGTAAGGTCATTCGCGAGGTTTTTCAGTAGACAAATATTCCCCCACTTGATCAGATCCAGTCACAAGAAAAGGATCTTCGATGGCCAAAAAGCGCAATTGCTGTTGAAGTAACGTAGAGACAGCGCCCTGCCCAGTACCCCGCTCCGTAATGGCGTCGTATGCTACTTATGTGCTTAAATGGATTTCTCATGGCAGCGCCACGTATGGGAAGTTTTGTTCTTTCACTGAGGATGTGTACATCTTCCTCTCACTACAGGCGTCGTTGTACGTGACTTCAAGTCAAAGCTTCCAGTGTAATTAAATTTAGGTACTATGTAATTAAAAACATACAATTGACGGCGTCGTTGCAAATTTGCAACACATCCCTGGCTTGTTGTCGAGTTGAATGGTATCAGACAAGCATCCGCGGCGATTTTTGTGCATGTAGATTACACTGCTTATAATCAATACATGTATAATAATCCCAGGTTCGTTGTTAAGACACAATAAAATGTGACTGTCATATTATGGGCATGAGGATGTCATTGAATGCTACTTTGTTTTCATTAAATGCAACTTTGTTTTGATGTGATAAAGAAGACTGAGTGTCAAGTTTGTCCAAAGTACCTCACTTATATAAATAAGCAGCTGAACAAAAGTGTAAAGAGCTGTTTCAACATCTGGTCTGTAAAGCATACTTCCGAGAGAATGTGAGATATCCAGGCTGTTAGCAGTGCTTTATTGTGATAATGTGGAGGAAATATTGAACAAAACTGCGTACGGGCACTCTGAATCTCTTCATACACCTGCGGTAATGCCCTAGTGGTAAATCCAGATGGAAGGCCAGCAGGTAATCACCTGTCCCCCTCTACACTCTGGTGTTCAGTGAAGCTCCATGTCAAAACCACACTACACATTTTAGCCCGATTTTTTTTGGTTGAGGTGGGGAAGGCGCCTGCTAATGTTTCTGGGTTCTAATAAACTTTTCATACTTGTAAATTGGTACCTCAAGCTCGTGTCCATTAGTATGTCTGCCAGTGAGACTGTCTGCATCATGCCCTTGTTTTGGCCCTTGAATTTGCATAGAAGACACTACAACTTTCCATTCATAAACATTTCAGCGCAAACCGGAATAAGAACGAATTGTTTATAAGTGGCGGTTCTCTAACCAAATTATAGGTGTGCATAATTGACTCCCACATAAAATTAAGAGAAAAGCAAACGTTTCTGCTGTTTCGACTGCGATTTCTTTGAGCTTACCCCAGCAGATGCAAATTCAAGCAATGGGCATAAAAAGGTCAGCTGTAGCTATGACGCCTAAAACTTTTTCTGTACAGGCATTCTACCCAGTATCGTAAAATGACACTCCAAATGCGGTGTGTTAGGGCGTATAACAATCTGAAACAAGTAAAATAGCCTGTTATAACCTGTATTGGCGTTCGCAAAATCGCAATTGGCAAGGCAGCTGCGAAAGAGCTTTACCATGAAGAATTTGCCATCCATTTGGAAACGCCTGGGTAGAATCGATCAGAATTGGATTGCGTTGATACTTGAGCAGAACTAAGCTCGAAGGCGCTTTTTCCCGAAATTGTGCTGTGCCGTGAAGCACGATTTTTATGTGCAGACACTTCATGGTCGCTTCGTGTAAACTGCAAGCTTTCTTGTCAAGACTGCCTAAAAAGCGCGTAAAATCGCGATATTAGGGACAGTCTTAGAAATGATGGTAGTGGTAAGGCAATGTACATGTAAGGAATAATAACTAGGAATAGGAAGTAATAAACTCACGCCTAATCACAGAGCAGAAGTGAAGTTATTTTTCACGCGTGATCTGAAAGCAGAAATTCTGTCATTGTTTTTCTTTTTAGACACAACGCGCTACCTATGTGCTCCTCCGATTGGCGTGACTTTTGTGCACACATTACTAAACACAAGAGTGTTTTATGCTATTGGTATTACCCATCAGCATAATCTAATAATGTAAAATTGTTCTCCGCGTGGTTGTCGAATGCGTAT
Source organism: Haemaphysalis longicornis (assembly GCF_048455015.1). Lineage (NCBI taxonomy): Eukaryota > Metazoa > Arthropoda > Arachnida > Ixodida > Ixodidae > Haemaphysalis > Haemaphysalis longicornis. Next base: position 401,091 of record NW_027526410.1, on the reverse strand, counting down.
AATGTTGCGTACCTCGCGAAATCGATGCTTCAGAACATCGAGTACTTCACGTGCGCATAACTGAATCGATCTTTGTAACATGGTGAATCTTATACATATTAGCGACGCACTCTCTGTTTTTCGCGTTACATTAAAACTTATTTGCTCATTCATATGTCGTAAATACGAGATCTCGCGCCGTACACGAAATGGTGGATGAGGTGTGGACAATCGATCTGGTCTAAAATGATAGACGCAAGATTAACAACCCATTGCAATCACCGCCAGCGCACGCAAGAAATAACCAGACCAGACACGAGTCATTTCCATGACTTTTGGGACTTAATCTGCCTATACATTACTGCAGTGACGGCAAACAAACTCGGTGAGAAAAGCATATGATGTCACACATTTACCGCGATACTCTTTCAAAACGCGTGCGCACTGACATCACGGGTCCTGCGCTTCGGCGGAGTGATACACTACATGAGGTGGTGCCGTTCTTATGTTGTAACCGAGTTTATCTTGCACTATGAACTTTACGACTCGAAGTTTACAACCTTGGTTTAGAGGCAGTTCGCGCAGACAGAGAGGATGCTGAAGGTGGTGGTGTTGCACTTCTTTTTTGTGTTGATTTGACCTCTCATCTTCTCTCTTCTCCTTTGGGTACAAAGTCTCTTTAGTTCAGGTTACACCTTCAGTAGATGCATGTAGCAGGTGGTATTCTTAATCGCGGCCCTAAATATTTATAATGACCTCGGACAGCTTAGCCAATGCGTAAGCAAACGGAAGCTAAAGGTTAGCAGTCGTCTTGGCGTGGGTGATTTTAGTGCTCCAGGCATTCACTGGACTTTGTTATACTCATCTGGCAGAGACAATCTCATAAACCAAGAGATACTTAGTTTTTGACTTTCGTTTAGCCTTTTTTGAGATTGTGATTAGCCCAACTAGAAATAAAGCACTCCTTTATTTGTTTGTTTAGGTCTGACATTGGAGAAGCATCTTTGGAATACGAAGTCATACACGCCATTTCGGACCACCTGGCGGTTCTAGGTATCTTACATTGTGCGAATTCGTAGACAAAATTCGCGTGACTACTTTTAAAGGTTTAAGCAGGCATATGACGTCTTCATTACCGATTCATTGGAGATGCGCTTTATCATATTTCAAATGTTTCGCACCGTATCTGATGTTCATATTGTTGTAATCAATTTATCAACGCTAATAATGCAGAATGGTAACGCATATCTCCCTGAAAACAAAAGAAAACATTAGGTGTCTGCGGATGAATTCAGAGATCTTGCAGCTTCTTGCAGCTCGCAGAAATCTTGCACGTCACCACGTGCGGAGACTCAGGCGAGCGTAGAGCGCAAATAACGCTGGGAGCATTCAGCGGTTAACACAGAAGAAAGTAATGTCGCAACCAAGATAAACTGGCAAAGCCCTTTTGCATCACCGCCAGCTGCCCAGACTTTTAAAAACAGCCCACGCGTTTTTTGGTTGTCAAAATCACCTGTTACACATCTTCCAGTTGTATCATAGCTACAAAGGTATCGCAAACTGGGCCAATTGGTACAGATTGGTAGTGGTGAAGCAGCACGCAAAAAATAAGGACATAAGGAAGAAGACAACAACACGAGCGCTGACTAACAACTGAAATGTTTATGACACCATGAATATGTATAAAAGAGCGTGTGTGATTATAACAATCTTGACGTATGTCTCACATGTGCGCAGAACAGCCACTCATTCAACAACGGTCTAGATAGGCTATTTCGCAATCCAGTAGCAATAGGGCGGGCAACTGATACAATCATCTGAATTCTTTTTCATATAATAGGCTTCAGCTATCTCCCTTGTTCTCGTATCTTTGTGAGTCATTAAAACAGTAGTAGCGTTAAACAAGGGATAGCATCCGCAACTCTTACAATGCGATGATGAATGTGACGTGGGCGTGCCCTTGAGGGAGTTTGATGTTCGCGCAAGCGCTCATTGAGGCACAACCCCGTTTTCCCGGTGTACTTTCTTTTGCACTTCAAAGGAAGGCAATACACGACATTACATGGGCACTCAACAAACTGTGACTTGCGCTTAGCACCACAACCCTTTCTTTGGGAATCCCCTTTCGTGGACAGCGTATTGTCAATTCTGGGTATAAGCCTCTCTAATTTATTGTTCGCGGAAAATACCACGTCAACATCAAACTTGCCTGCTATTTTTTTTTATTCTATGTGACATTGCATGATGATAGGGTACAACAGCATACCATTTGTGCGATTCTTTTTTAACTGCAGATCTTCTGTGCTGCCTCAACTTTGTTAAAACCTTTTTTGCAGCAAACACAAGGGTATGATTAGAGAAGCCAGGTTTTTTCAATCTATCTACCTCACGCGCAAATCTAGGGCCCTTTGTGTGGACGCAAGATTTTGGGGGAGATGAGTTCAGGCTATTCACAACAATCCCTGTTCTTACCACTTTAGAGTGGCAAGACAAATAACTCAACAGGGGCTTGTTAGACCTAGGGTGAAACATACAGCAGACGCGCCTATCCTGGAAAGTGAGCTTCAAGTCCAAAAACTGGATGACTGCATCATTCGGAAGCCCACTATCTTCAAACACCTTCAAAACCTTATTCACATGTTGCTGCAAACTACTTGTCCGTACCAGAAAGAGATTATCATCAACATACCTGAAAGCCTTGAAAACTAATCCTTCCAGATGCTTCTTCAGGACAGTGTCCAGACTGGTAAAAAAATAATGCTAAGTACAGGAGCCGCACGTGAACCAATACAAACACCAAACCTTTGAGTGTAAAGCTTCTCCCCCCAAGAAACAAGGGTGGACTTCAAATAAAAAATCAGCAGTTCCAAAAAGCTTCCAAGAGGCATACCACAACTGTTAACAAACTTCTCTACATCCTTGTGATCCGTAATACACTGTTCAACAGAAGTGAGTAAACTGCCATGGGCAATAGAGTAAAAGAGGTCTACCACATCAAAACGGAAGGCCGAGCATTCGCTAGGTTTTTCAGTAGACAAATATTCCCCCACTTGATCAGAGCCAGTCACAAGAAAACAATCTTCGATGGCCAAAAAGCGCAATTGCCGTTGAAGTAACGTAGAAACAGCGCCTTGCCGAGTACCCCGCTCCGTAATTATCACCTTGAAGGGAACATCTTTTTTTGGGCCTTGGCCGAAAAGAAAGCCTCCAGAGTGTATTTTTTTGCCCCACGAACACGAGTGGTGAGGGCATCCAAAATTATTTATTAGGCAGCGCAACACATTGTTTCTTTGCGCTGGAAGGTTTCAGTGTGGACTGTTTGAAATTCATATCAATAGCAGCAAGCGCCTTAACACCAAATGTATCGCCAGAAAGGACAACAAAAATCCTTCTTTATCGGCCGTTAACAACCTTAAGTCATTAGCAACAAAGTAGTCAACAAGGGAATTCAACGGGCGCCCATTTAAATGCCTCAAGTTATCCCTGGAAACCGCCGCGACACAATCTTTAAGACAAAGAGAGCTCTGATCTGGAAGGACCTTTTGTGTGACCGACCTCCCCATGGCAAGCTTCTGCACCGGCTTCAGGGCTGAATCCATGCAGAACTTCGGACCAAGCCGCAGTAGACGAAGATGGGACTCAGGAACGTGACATTTGCCGCGCACAAAAACTTCTCTTTCACGGGCGCTGACGTTTTTCTTGTAGGAAGGGTTGGCCGTAGAAAGTTCCAGAGCCACTTCGTTGTAGTATCCGCCGTTATGAAGCAGTACGCGAAGCTTTCGCCTCGATCCCCCCGCTCACCACATTGCACCCTCAGGTAGAACCTGAAGACGGTTGCCTAGTGATACCACTTCGACCGAAGAAGACGGCAATCAGGTCGAGAGTGGCTGGCAGAATTAAGCAACCATCCACACAATGCTTGAATTTCCTTGGGGCACGTTGACTGACTAGCATGTCATGAAGCCGACCTTGCTGGACAGATGCACACCGCGATGAGAGACATCAGGACTGCTGGATTAGTTAGATATTCAGGCAATTTCGCATAGAATAAAAAAGATAGCAGGTAAGTTTGATGTTGAGATGGTACTCTCGGTGAACAATAAATTAGAGAGGCTTATACCCAGAATTGACAATAAGCTGTCCAGGAAAGGGGATTCCCAAAGAAAGGGTTGTGGTGTTAAGCACAAGTCACAATTTGTTCAGTGCCGATGTAATGCCGTGTATTGCCTTCCTTTGAAGTGCAAAAAAAGTACATCGGGCTAACGGGGCGATGCCTCAATGAGCGCTTGCGCGAACCTCAAAACTCACTCAAGGGCACGCCCACGTCACATTCATCATTGCATTGTAAGAGTTGCGGATGCTATCCCTTGTTTAATGCTACTACTGTTTTAATGACTCACGAAAATAGGCGAACAAGGGAGATAGCTGAAGCCTATTATTTGAAAACGAATTTGGATGATTGCATTAGTTGCCCGTCTATATCGCTACTGGATTGCGATGTAGCCAATCTAGACCGTTGTTTATTGAGTGGCTGTTCTGTGCACATGTGAGAAATACGTCAAGATTGTTATTATCACACACGCTCTTATATACTTTTTTATAGTGCAATAAACAATTCAGTTGCTATTGAGCGCTCGTGTTGTTGTCTTCTTCCTTCTGTCCATGTTTTTTGCGCCCTGTTTTACCACTATGTGTCATAGCTAGACACGAAATCACCAGCTACCCAGTTCCACTTTTAAACGCTTTCAATGCCTTTTTACAATTTGTATTTTCACTCGACGATGCTTATCCCCTTTTCCTCAGACTGGGCAAGACATTTGATTGATTGTAGGGTTTAACGCGCCGACGCAACGCAGGCGATGAGGCGCACCGTAGTGGAGGGTTCCAGATTAATTTTGACCACCTGGGGAACTTTAACGTGCGCCGAAATCTCGAACACACGGGCGTTTTTGCTTTCCGCAACCATCAGAAAAGGGGCCGCCGCGGCCGGGAATCGAAGCCGCGACCTCGAGCTCAGCAGTGCAACGCCTTAACCACTGAGCCACCGGGGTGGGTTCGCCACGACATTTCGATAACTGATATTGACGTCATGGTTATCCGTGTCTTAAATCTTGTTTTGAACCCTCACTCCAAACAATGGCTGATGTATGCCCAACCTTTGTATTTATTTATTCGGCGTGGACGCCTAGATATCTCGCAATATTATTTAGCAAATCACCGAGTTGTGGCAGTTTACCATCCTCCTGAAAACTGGGTAGTGTTCCGTTTTTTAAATGTGGTGATAAACAGACCACCCTAAACTACGGAGGTCTTTGGCTAACTTCGAATTTACGTGAACTCATACAATATTTTCACGAAGCCAGAGATGACGCAGTTGGCTGGAAGTAAAAACAAGTTTATTGGAGCGATCTTGTGCTCCCTTAACAACACAAAGTATACACAGGCGGCGAAGCAGCAGTCAACAAAGTGACGTGGCAGGCGAGTGTCGACGAATCGAGGACCGCGGCTTCCGAAGCGCGGGCGTTCATCTTTCGGCGCGAGCGTTTCTCGATCCTTCGAATTACATCCAGGACACTTTATATCAAAGAAGATTATTCTACACTGTTGAAGTCATTTCGAAATGCTCTTGGCATCAAAAGAAATTACACTTGCGGCATAGAAAGAAAGAATGGACCAAACGCTTCACTAGGCACGCAGAAAACACAGACCGCCGCAGCGGGGCGCTAAAAACAAAGCATAAACAAATTAATCCTATGCAAGGTTCGCGGCATTACCCACCTGCTCAAAGATTGGATCGACCTTTTGCTAATATTAAATTACTGCCCGAACAAAAAAAAAAACAGCCATCTTGAATTCTAAGGTTTTAGGTCCCGCACGTAGACGACTTCGGGTTGCGTGCGTCATCGGGATGTTTCTGAATCACCATCGAGGATTACCTCGCAGGTTAGTCGGCTAAAACGTCGTAGAATTTAGGAGGGCCCAAAATACCGTCGCAGAACCTTCTCACTGCATTCGTTTTGTTGGATGGGAGTCCAAACCCACGAACGATCCGCAGGGTGGTACTCAGCGTCTCGGCGTCGGCGATTGTAGCGTCCGGCATCCGCTAGCTGCTGGTTCGTTGTGCGAACTCCTTGGACGTCGATATTGAGGTGGTCGCCCTCTACGTGCGGAAGCGTAGCGTCAAGCATTCTAGTTGGTCGTCCTCCGTAGCCAAGCTCGAATGGTCTCATCCGCGTAGTTTCTTGGATGGCCGTGCTGTACAAAACCGTGACATACGGGAGCACTTTCTACCAGGTCTTACTCCGGTCAGTTAGTTCGTTCGTTTGGGGGTGGTACGCCGTCCTTCTTCGGCGATCGTTGGTGCTGTAGCGTATTATTCCTTGGATCAGCTCCGCAGTAAAGGCCGTTCCGTGTTCCGTGATTAGGACTTCAGGGGCTCCATGTTGCAGCACAACTTGGTTTATGAAAATCGTCGCGACTTCTTGTGCAGTCCCCCTCAAGAGAGCGGCGGTCTCTGCGTAGCGGGTCATGTAGTCTGTCGCTACGACAATCCTCTTCTTCTCAGATCGCGACGTACGGAACGGGCATAAAAGGTCCATTCCAACCTCTTAGAAGGGGCTCGATTGGAGGGCGATCGGGTGCAGAAACCCGGCAGGTCCTGTCGGCGGCGTTTTTCGTCGCTGGCAGTCACGGAAGCTCCTGACGTAGTGAGACACTTCGGTTGTACGGCAGGGCCTGTAGTACTTTGCCTTGATTTTTCCAATAGTGCATGCTGTGCGAAACTTTCCGGACGACGGGTAGTTGTGGCACGCCTCTAAAATTTTAATGCGAATGTCTGCAGGGATTACTAGAAGATATTTTGTTCTCGTTCCAGGGTTGAAATTTTTCCTTACGAGGACGGGGTTTCTGAGTCTGAATGCTGATAAGTTGGGTTTGCAGGCCCTACGTACACTGACCTTTGAGGTAATCGATTATGACATGTAACGCGGGGTCTGCATGCTGCTGGGCAGCTAGGTCAATCACTCTCACGACTCTGAAGAACGCGCTGTCTACATCGCAGTCTTAGGGTAGTTGGTCAACTGGGGCGCGGGGCAAACATTCGGCGTCATAGTGTTTCCTCCCGGATTTCTAGACGATTGTAAGGTCAAATTCTTGTATCCTGTAGGCGCAAGCTCCGTCCTCCAAGACGGCTAGAGGGGTCTTTCGAAGTGGCCAGCGAACACAGCGCATGGTGGTCAGTCAAAACCTTGAACGGTCTACCATACACGTATTGGAGAAATTTGGAAATGTCCCTTGTGATAGCCAGGCGCTCTTTCTCCGAGGCCGAGTAGTTTTCTCCTCCGTCGACCGACCACGGCTGGCATAGACCATTACCGTTTCGCAACCCCTTTGCTTTTGGACCAGGACGGCACCCAAGCCTATATCACTGCCGTCCGTGTGCATTTCTGTTTCGGCGTTCCACCGAAATGAGCCAGCATGCGGGGGCTTTGCAGGCGTTGTTGCAGCTCGCAGAATATTCCTCTTGGGCACTTTCGCAGCTTTCGTCACGCATCTTTCGTCAAGCGTGTCAGTGGCTCTGCAATGCGCGTGAACTTTGCAACGAAGCGCCGGTAGTATGCGCATGAGGAATCACCGCTCTTGGGATCTTCGCGCTTTGGAATTTCGCTATGGCTGAAGTTTTCGCAGGTCAAGCAGGACTTCCGCAGCGTTCATGTCGTGGTCCAAAAATGTTAGTTCCTCGCACGCGAAGCGGCACTTTTCTGTCTTGAGCGTTAACCCCGACCTTCGACCTACGCATGGCTTCGAGAACAGCCTTGCGGGGTGTTCGTCGCAAGTCCGGCCAAATACCACAACGTCGTGGAGGTATACGAGGCAGGTGGGGCACTTCAGGCGAGCTAGCATAGTGTCCATGACTCTTTGAAACGTTGCTGGTGCCATTCATAGCCCAAACGGCCTTATGTCGAACTCGTATAGGCCGTCTGGGGTTATGAATGTAGTTTTCTCTCGACCTGTCTTGTCCACTTCAATTTGCGAGTGGCCTGTCTTCAGTTCTATTGATGAGAAGTGCTTTGCGTGGCCGAGGTGGCCGAGGGAGTCGGCGATTCGCGGTAAGGGGTAAACGACGCGGTACGGCGACTTTCAGGTAGGTCGGGCTCCATGTTCGGTACTTCGCTGGTAGTGTATGACGTAGTTTTGAGTTTGACGAAAAACAATCGCTGTATTGACGCCGCAAATCTAATATGCGCATTTAAAATTGACCACAGCGATCACTTAACTTGTTTCTTGCATTTTTTTAAGGAATGCAATTGCATCACCCTTGTTTAGATGGTGGTGCTCCTCGGTGAAATTAGCGAAGAAAACATGGGATTTCATTGCTTAACGCGCGCAATGCCTTTGGCGACGGAGAGACCATAGTCGAGAAGCTAACTCTGCTCGCTCTTAAAGATAGCGTCGATGTCAGGAGCAGCATACTCACTGTAGACAGTGACCATCAAGCTTGCGCGGGGTGGAAGTGGGACGTGATCGTCGGCGATCCTTACATGAGGACGGTTTCGGGGCTCGTTTCCAGTGTCATTGAGGGATCGGGGGAAAATTATATCGACCTTGTCGGCAGATAAACTATTGCACTGCTGCCCTTCATAAAGTCCATTCCAAGAATTGCGTTGCGGAAGCAGTTAGGCAAACTGAAGAACGCGGAAGGGTACATGGTGCCGTCTGTGGCAACGCACGATGTGTACGTTTGATTTGGCATTACAAGATGGCCTCCTGGTGTGCGTATGGGCGGAGCATCCCATCTGGTCATAACGTTCGCCAGCTTAGACGCGAATGAACCACTCGTTATTGAGTAGTCGGCTCCCGTGTCTATGAGAGTGACTACATCAAAGCCGTCAATGTACAATTGGACGTCGTACGCCGCTTTCCTCGAGTTTCGGGTCCGTCGGGGTGTCGTATCCCGGTTTGTTTGTGTTGGCGTTCGGGCATTATGTGTCATTGTTATCGTCGTCTTCTCACCGGCAGGCTTGGTCATGTCGGGTACGCGTCGCGCTGTGTCGTTGTCGTCGTGTTCGGGAGTCATGTCCAGGCTAGATCGGGTCGTGGGGTGAGGGCATGTCGTGAACCATGGTCTCCGCCGAGTCTTTGCGTCCTTGGAGGGTTTTCATTGTTCCGTCGTCGTGCAACTTTACCTCCAGAAGTTGCTGCTGTTAGTTTCCCTTACGTGGGCTAGGGCCTTGCATGTACGAAGCCAGCATTTCTACGGAGTCTCCGCCATTGGTATAGGTAGGGCGATGGCGAACAGTTAAAATGGGATGGACCATGGCTGGTTTGAGATAGGTTGTCACTGATCTGACGTGGTCGTTGGATAGGGAGATGACGATGTGCGGCGCGGGGAAACCATGCAGTCCGAGTGTCTTGTAAGCGCAGCAACGATAGATGTGATCGGCCTCTCCGCAGTGGTAGCACAGCGGACGATTATCGGCGGATCGCTAAACATCGGTCTCTCTCGGCGTCTGGTTTTGGGCTGTGAAAGGCGGCGAGAGTGAGGACGGTGGCGAGGGTGGACGGCGGTACGGCGGAGCTTCTTGTCGACGGGTCGGAGCAGGGCGGGATCGACGAACAGCCGCGGAGTGGGTCAAAGCCTGTCGCTCGCGGGATTTTTCGGATGGCATAGAAGTGTCGAAAGCGTGTTAAACTTCTTCCCTGATCTCGTCAGTCAGGGAAGCGTTGAGGTTGTGGCGTCGTCGGAAAATGTTTCCGTAGCTCCTCCTTAACCGCTGGACTTGCGTTTTCGTGTAGTGTGTCGGAGCGGATAGCGCCGCTACCAATCGTCTCCAAAACCAGCGCAGTGATTGGGCGGTCGTAGAGTCTTGATGGTATTTCAAGTGTCTTTTCCAACCTGGCCAGCTGAGACGCGAATTCGGACATGGTCTTCGGGTGGTTGCTACAAAGAATGCGAAGACCTCTTGCTTAACGCCTCGCATAAGAAACCTTAGTTTCTTTTCTTCGCTCAAATCTGGGTACGCATGGCGAAAACGTCGCTTCAACGCAGCATTCGGATGCTGCGTGCGTGTCTGCAGCAGCTGCTCGGCCAGTTTCTTGCGTACCACAACCGTAGACGTTATCGAAAGCTCGGTCTTGAATAACGGCCAGGTCGTCAGAGTACGTTCATGGTTTTCTAAACAAATCAATGCCGGGTCTGCAAGGCAGAAAAACACTTGCCGGAGTGTTTCATCATCATCCCATTGGTTAAACGTTCGGACCTTATTGATATGCTCCAGAGATTCCTCAAGATCTTCCGTAGGTGACCCGTGAAATACGGTGGTTCCCGGGGTCACTGCAGAACTACAGGAGTGCTTGCTGCCTTGGTCATCGTGTATGCGTTGTTCTTGGCACCAGTCGAGACGTCTTCTGCATTCGGTTTATTCGGCAGTAGTACAAACTCCGGCTTTAGGCCTTGCTGTCGGCGGCTGACACGAGTGGAGCTTGGCTGACAACTTGAAAAGCGTTTAGGAACCATGCAGTCCGAGTGTCTTGTAAGCGAAGCAACGATAGATGTGATTGGCCTCTCCGCAGTGGTAGCACAGCGGACGATTATCGGCGGATCGCTAAACATCGGTCTCCCTCGGCGTCTGGTTTTGGGCTGTGAAAGGCGGCGAGAGTGAGGACGGTGGCGAGGGTGGACGGCGGTACGGCGGTGCTTCTTGTCGACGGGTCGGAGCAGGGTGGGATCGACGAACAGCCGCGGAGTGGGTCAAAGCCTGTTGCTCGCGGGATTTTTCGGATGGCATGGAAGTGTCGAAAGCGTGTTAAACTTCTTCCCTGATCGTTTAGGAAGCATGTAGTCCGAGTGTCTTGTAAGCGCAGCAACGATAGATGTGATCGGCCTCTCCGCAGTGGTAGCACAGCTCCCCTACCAGATGCCTCAAAGCCAAACATGACGCAATTGTTTGAAAGAAAAACAAGTTTATTGGAGCGAACTTGTGTGCTCCCCTAGCAACTCAAACAATATACAGGCGGCGAAGTAGCAGCCAACAAAATGACCTTCGCCTGCGACTACAGGTAAATAGAATACTGCAGCATCCGCAATGTGGCGTTTATCTTTTGACGCGAGTGTTTCTCGAACCATTAAATAACATCCAGAACACTGTAGATAAACGAAGATAGGAAAAATATTCTAGTCTGTTCACGTCAGTTCGAAACGCTCTCGAAACGCTCTCTTTGATAACACGTGGGGCATCAAAATAAAGAATGGAACAAGTGCTTCACTTGGCACACAGATAACACAAATAGGCGCAGGCCTGCGGTAAAAACAAAACATAAACAAACAAATCCAACGCAAGGTTCACGGCAATATATATTATATTGGCACATCATGCATTAACGTAAAAGTAATGAGCCCTTAACAAACCTGGCACGCTGGGTCATGCTCGGTTTCTACACACTGACGAAATGTGCCGAGATTTCTGATGATATATGCCATAGGTTGGACAAAAGTAGCCAGGGTGATGCAAGATTCATCGACTTGCCTAAAGCATTTGATACTTTACCTTATCCCAAACTGTTATTAAAATAAATGCTATTCTTGAAAAACCGTAACTGGTTAGCTGGATATGAAGCGTCCGTATGCAAGGCTCACAATTCGTGCGCTTCAAAAGTTTCTTCGTCCGTAGTAAGGGTTCCACCAAGCCTTCTCTTAAATCAATGTTGTGTCCTATTCCCGTGTTTCGCTAAGCAAATGACCTGCCTCGTCATATCAAATCCACCATTCGGCTTTACGTGGATGATTCTGTATTATATGCACAAACCTCCTTGTGTCAAGATCAGACAAAGACATGTTCCCATTTTTTTTTCATGGTTGGAAACATGAAAGATACAAATTGTCTTGAAACCCTGACAATGAGGTTTGTGCCCAGTACGTCTACACAAGTTTTGTTTTATATATTTAACTCGCACGCATTCACGCCATCGATGAATACAAACATGTGGGGTTATTTTATGTCAAATCTGACTTGATCAAAAGATTTCGATTCGTTTACAAACCAAACACTGAAAATGTTGGCTACCTTCACAGCACGTTGGCTCAAGCACCTAGAAATGAAGGTTGTTACGTACAAGTCGCTCTTACGCTGCATTCTTGAATATGCCTTGCAAGCTTGAAACCCTTATATGCACTGCGAAATAAGCGTAATCGCCTACCTTTCAAAGAAAGTATTTTGCTTTATGTGTCATCACTTAGAGTCGAAATTTTCGCCCAATACCGAACTCCCATTCTTAGGACTAACAGCTCTAGCTAGGCATCTAATACCAAATCACTGCAGTTTTGTACTAGTGTTATCAACTCGCACTGTCGCCGTCCGGGTAACTCTCGTTACCCTGGCTAAATCTTTCACTACCTGCAGTTGCCACCCCATGAACATCACCCGGTATGCTGCCCGCACCAATTTTTTCAACTACCGTTTGTTTCGCTATCTAATCGTAAAATGGAATGCCCTTACCGGTTCACCCGCACTCTCTCCTTTGATGAACCTGGGTCTGTTATTTAGTGTCCGCAGTTTTGTTTTATACACTTTGTGAGGTCGTCTTGTTTGTTCATAGGCATTGCGACTGACCCACTCCTGTAGCCCTCTACTATGCACAAATAAACACATAAATAAACACACACATATATATATATATATATATATATATATATATATATACAAGGTCGCCTTCACCCCTAGTTGTCCGAGTGGCGCTGGCTAATACCCCCAAGTGCAGGAAACAAAAAATACCTTAACATAAATACCCGAGAAAGTGCTGGGGAAACAGCCCCGCTGGTAGCGTAGTGGTTATCGCACCAGACCGGTATTCTGGAGGTCGTGGGTTCGGATCCCACCCGGCGGGCATTTTTTCACCACTTTCTTTTCGACTCAAAAAATTCTTCATCTCTTTCTATGACCCACCACAACCTCCCCTTTGCTTTCCGAGGTTTTCTTGACTGCCAACCCTTATTTTCTGTCCTATTTTCACAGAGCCCCTCATTTCCCATTTTCTGATTCGCTATATATATATATATATATATATATATATATATATATGGCCCAGTCCTCAGCGGAAGAAGCGTTCGGGCGCTATCGCACCCTTTTGGACGTCATCGCACGAGACTTTCCCAGCATCAAGAGTGTGTATGCCACCCTAATCCTGCCCCGCTCCATCAATCGCCGCCGGGGTGGAACGAACCGCCGTTTCATCGGGAAATGCAACAGGGAGGCTGCCCGCTTCAACGGCCTTCTTCGCCGGCATTGCCGGCAGACAAGGGGCCTCTTTTTCCTCGACCACGGCTTCCAGTGGCTCCCGCCGGCTCGGGTGCTAGCCGCTGACGGGCTCCACCCAAGTTTCGAGGGTGTGGCTATCCTGGCGAGCCACCTGCACCAGACCCTACGTCGAGGATACGGAAGCGCAGACGACACTTGGCAGCAGCACTCTGCGGGCCACACAGCGGCTGAACCGGCCCCTACCTCTCCTCCACCAGCACCGGCCTCTCCAGCGGCAGAATCCCGGGCTTCAGCCCAGGCTCCATCGGACCCAGCGGCAGCATCCCGGTCTCCAGCCCAAAGCTCAGGCAATGCTCCATCAGACCCAGCGGCCTCATCCCAGGCTCCATCGGAGCCTCGCTACAACTTGCGAAAGACCTTCTCGGCCGTCGTGAACCAAAACCGAAGGAACTGACTAAAATCAGGTGACTCTTGTGGTCAGAACAGACCAACCGTGTCAAAAATTTTTTTAAAGCCTAGGAAAATTGTTGAAAAGCGAGTACGATATCAGTGCCATCTCAGTACCCTCATTCTCTATCACAGATGTGATGTTGTTCCGAAAGGGCTCCGCATTTACGTTAAAGCCGCCACCTCCGACATGTCTCAAGAGCTTCAGGCTAGGTGGGCGCTATGCATACATGAAGCATCCAAGGAACTTTTGAATATTGTTATTGACCACGATAACTCACAACTAGAGCACATCCTCAGTGAGGAACGAAAACTCACTGACCAGGTAGACTTGACGCCCCATGAAATTAACCTTTTAAAAGTATTTGCAGAAAATAAAGAGCGCCAACTAATTCTAACAAAACAGAAAAAGCTGCTTCGGGACGGCATAACTTCCCTTCCTGAAAAAGGAGACACGTCTTTTTTTCCTTCCCATGCAAGCCCCGAAAATATTCCTGACGTGAACCCCTCCCAGCTCAAAGAGTGCCACATAGTAAATCTTTCCGACACCCCCCTCACTGATGACGAAGAACGCGTGCTATCAAGAGGCTTGAGTTTTTGCCATGCAACCGGCAGACTAGACGAATTCCAACTCTATAAGGATCTAGAGAACTTCTCCCGAACGCTTAGGCTCAGCGAATATTACTATGGCAAATCACAAGACCCTAATATGGACACTAGGCTGCCATCACTACGCCATTGGACTCCTCCCCCACAAAGAGACAAATGCTTAGACATCTACATCAAGGCGGTACAACGCGACATTCTAGCTCAATGTAAAAATCGATCACCGCATCACAAAAATCTCTCACAGAAAGAGGAAAAGGCATTACAAGGTTTAAGCGAGCGCTCCGACATAACAATCAAACCCGCCGACAAAGGTGGCGCAATTGTTATTATGAATAAGCAGGACTACATCTCTGAGGCGGAAAGACAGCTCAGCGATACTTCTTTCTATAAACCAACTGTCACCGATCAGACCCCGCAATTTAAGAACAAGGTAAGCCAGACACTGATTGCGCTCGTCAAAGACAAAAAACTTCCGGAAAAAACTGCAGCCTCGCTTCAAGTTTTAAGCCCAGTTCCAGGACGATTTTATATGTTGCCTAAAATACATAAAGCAGGAAATCCGGGCAGGCCAATCATCTCCGGTATAGGGACAGTAACAGAAATCATCTCTAGTTTTATCGATAGCTTAATCAAAGACATTCCTCCCACACTACCTTCATATGTAAAAGATACAAACCATTTTCTGGCTGATATTATGGATCTAGTTATACCGGAAGATAGCCTGCTAGTCACTCTCGACGTCGCCTCGCTATATACAAATATTCCACACTCGGACGGCATCCGATCTGTCATCCAGGCATACAATGATGCTGCCCAAGACAATTCAATTGATGGTGAAACTCTCGGCGTACTTCTAAAGCTTGTCTTGGAGCTGAACAACTTTGAGTTCGACAATAAGCACTACGTGCAAATCGACGGGACCTCGATGGGAACCAAAATAGGACCCAACTATGCTAACATTTTCATGGGCACGTTGGAGTCGGAATTTCTAAGCAAGGCACAGCTTCACCCTCTTTTCTATCGAAGGTTCATTGACGATATTTTTCTCATTTGGTGCCATGGGGAAGAGAAACTTCTAACATTTATCAACGCTTTCAACAACGCCCACGAGAGCATTTCATTCTCCCACTCGTATTCCGCATCTACCATCAACTTTCTCGATGTATCAGTGAGGATATCGGACAACAAGCTTGTGACCTCAGTGTACAGGAAGCCAACGGACCGACACCAGTACTTGCATTTCAAAAGCAACCACGTCAAACACTGTAAACTCGGCATACCATACAGTCAGTCTCTGCGTTTCAGAAGGATATGCTCTGACCCAGCTGATTTTGCCTCTAACTGTCAACAACTAACTAATGACCTAACACGACAACAATACCCACCGTCTGTCATCAGTGATGCTATTAGGAAGTCTGAGAAACAGGACCGCCGCCACCTGATAACTAACTCAAAATCCAAATCTTTGAATACGACCCCCAACCTTATTCTAACATATGCCGCTTCGTCCTCCAGCGTAAACTGCATACTCAGAAAGCACCACAACATGATACTTCAAAGCGAAAAGTTGCGAAGTGTTTTCCCTGAGCCTCCCCGCGTCGTGTACCGACGTGCCAGAAACATCAGGGATATTGTAACGTCATCTAAGGTCAACACCCCCAGCTTCACAGGCAGCGGACCCTGCAATAAGCCTAGGTGCAAACTATATGCCCCATGATGACTAAAGCCTCTGTCGCCACCAGCACCACGTCTTCATTCTCTTTCCAGATAAGAGGAAACTTTGACTGTGACAGCGCAAACATTGTCTACCTTCTTGAATACACCATATGCCACGCCCAGTACGTTGGTCAAACTGAGAATCCGTTTAGAATGAGAATCAACAACCACCGAGCACACATAAAGTCCCTACCACACCTTCCCCTATCTAAACATGTAAATAATCTAGGCCACCCTTTCCACGCATTCACAGCCACAGTGCTTCAGTCCAATTTCAAAACGCATTATGATCGTGAAGCCCGCGAATCGTACCTTATTTACAAGTTTAACACTGTCTTGAGCGGCATAAATGAAAACACAGGCCGATTGTCTTGCCTGCCCAATCAGGCACCAGAGAATGCCGATGCAGCGAGCAACTGAGAAACTTTGTTCTGAAAGAAAAACGTTCTTACTTTTTTTTTTTTAAATATGTGTACATATCGTACTTTGTACTGTGTCAGTGTATTGCTTGTGTGTAGTTGCCATACCACATGTACATAGATTTCACCATAGTACCCCTTGCTTTATATTTGTTTCTTTATTTGTATGATTATTATTTTGTGTCCTTTTGCACTGAACAATTGCTATCGGGTAGATAAAACCGCTTGTCTTTTCTGTGGTGATATTCTGTTTATAGTTTTTTCTGTGTGTCTGTATGCGGGTATGTAAAGAAATATGATCTTGCGTGAATGCTCTTCAAAAACTTCATGTGGCACTGTATATTCCCTTTTTTTTCTATGTGTTTTTAGCCTTATGTCCATTTATTTTCGGTATTTATGTGATCAAGCTTAAATTAGCGTTACTTTGCATTGTATTGTCCTTGCATTGCATGACCTTGTGGACGCCTCGTGGCCGGCTGCCACGTTTTTCGCAAGAAAACGTTTCCGCGATTTCACGCCATGTGAAACCACGTGTCGCTTCGTCTTTTCTTCGAACCTCTTTCACCCCCGCATGGTCGCTTGGTCTTTTCTTCGAACCTCTTTCATCCCCGCACCTCCCTCCCTCTGCGGTTTCCGCGTCCCTCCCGCTAATCCCAATCCCCCTCTTCCTTCCCTCGTTTTCTTTTTTTCTTTTTTCCCTTTGTTTATGTGTGTTAACGCTTGCACTAGGCATCCGTAATTACCTCTGGGCTCTCCCACCCTTTTCTCCTCACCAGTCAATTTCCTCTGGTTCTTTGCATATTTTCTGTATTTTTGAAACTCTCACACCCTGCAGGTTGCCCTACCTGGCACCTGCCGCCAGAAACAGGTCAACAAACGAGCTAAAACGAGCCCCTCCTTAGTTCTCACCTTCTTGCTTTCCCGTCGTGACTTCAGTACCTTGCAATGCTTTCCTCTTATCCTATAGCTTCGCCTGACTTCATTAGGCCCCTTTCCCCTCTGTGCCCCGGCAGCACTCCAACAGCCCTCTATCCCCCCCCCCCTTTTTTTTCCACCTTTTGCGTTCTGCGGCTTTTTTGTGTCGCGTAGAGCCTACGTTTTTCTTGCCCCGCCCACAACTGAAATGTATTTAAACCCAACTGATCTGCAATATTTGTATCTTTGAAAAAGACCGGCCCCCGGTCGAAACGTTAGAATAAATGTTATGTTTTTCAGTTTGACTTCTCTATCATACAGCTAACCTCATAGCCAGAAACCTTTTCTCTTAACTATATATACATATATATATATATATATATATATATATATATATATATATATGGAGATCATGAGGTTCGATAGGCCAGTATAAAAATAGTGAAATAAGTCGACTGACACGTTTCCCGTTTTTGTTGCCAAAAGTTTTGGAGTTAGCAACTCCTTCTTCAGGGCTGTATTTTAATTTCTTACATTGCGCCTTTATACAAAAACTTCTGTGAGGGACGGTTACTTCCCTCATCCCTGCAGGAGAGGTCGCGGGTGAGGGGTGTTTCAAACAGTTTGAGCAAGTGAGGCATTCCGATTGGCTAGAAAGGTGGAAGGTGAGGGAAGGGGAAAGAACACGGACGAAAAGGCAGCACGAAAACACGTTACAAGAGGCACACAAGCAAATACAAGGTCAAAAAGAAGAGTGAGTCCTGCGCGCTCCGCAAATGGTGTAACAGTAGTCAGCGGGAAGGGAAAAGGGGCAAAAAAGAAGAAGAAAAAAAAAAGGGGGGTGGATTAAGGGAGACGGACATAAGATGGCGGCACAGGCATAGATCTTCGATTCGGTCAAACTGCAAGGCCGCATGCATGCACGGCCCGCCCAGTCGACACATGGTCCCCGCGCCATACTCGGAAGTCCCTGTCCCATTTTCGGTTTTGTTTTACTACTGGTTAAACCTACAGCAGCTCTCGTCTTGGCCCCACTTCGACGAAACCGAGTGGTGCAGTAAAGCTTTGCTACGCGGCCAGCGAGCCGCGGAACAAGTAACACTGGGATTTGGTTTCGTTTGCGGCGCATTCTTCGGCCGTTTGTCTATCACTGGTGCGGCGGTCATAATTCAGGGCGCTGTGCGTCGGCGGGCCCGCGGGGGCCCGCCGACGCACATCTGTTTAAGGTCACTGATGAGACGGTGGTGGTTGCCGAACGGGCGGGGAAGGGGCGGGGGGGGGGGGGGGGAGGGGGGTTCTACCCGTTTGTTTTGCTTCACTTGGTCCCTAAAGCGGGGTTTCCTTTTTTCCTTCTTGCTTTCTTTTTATGTTCTTTGCACGCTCTGTTTGGCGGTTCCGGTTGATTGCGTCATCAATTATATTTTCTGGGTAATTTTGAAGCAGAAGGATGTTCTTTAGATTTTGCGAGTTTCTATCAAATTCTTGGACATCAGAACAGATTCGGCGGTATCTGTATGCCTGCGATTATGGTATTCCAACTTTGCAATGTCGTGGGTGGTTGACGGTGGTCGCGAGGGATTTTCCATGTACCTGGAGGGTTACATCCAAAAAGTTGATAGTATCTTGAGATAGGTCGTGGGTGAATTTGATTGATTGATGGAGGCAGTTAAATTTTGAAATGAAGTCGAGAAGGCTCGGCTTGTCGTGGTTCCATATCATGAATATGTCATCTAGAAAACGCCTGTAAAACAGTGGTTTCTTTTCTTGCTTCTCAATGAAAGGAGTTTCCAATGATGGCATAAAAAAATTCCCTGCATTTCCCCGAGGGGAAGAATGTGAAAGTGCGAATGCACGAGTTGAATTTGCGCGGTTCGGTAATGTTCGCGAAAGAGAGATCACACACACACACACAACTACAAAGAAAGAAAGATGCATTTATTCACAGACACCTATTTGTGTTGTCGTTGTACTTGATTGCTAGAGCGGATCTCAGCTTTGAAATTTCGTGTCAGTACTCCTTTAAGCGGGTGCATTAGCCCTTCTCACGCCCGATTCCTGGCCAATCCCCCACGTGGGTATGTGCCATGTCAGCGGCCAGGCAGCGCGCGCCCATCTCCCCCCGTTGCCAAGGAAGACGAGGAGATTCCTGGCCAATCCCCCACGTGGGTATGTGATGCGGACATCGCCGGTAGACGCAGGTTCAGGGTCGCTTAAGAAGTGCATTGCACTTAAAATATTGGCGTAATTTGGAGCCATCTTGGTTCCCGTCGCCGTGCCACTGATCTGAAGGAAGTGCTTTTTGTTGAATTCGAAGTGGTTATAATTTAGTACAATGGTTAGAAGCGTTGCGAGAGTTTCGCTCTCTATGTCTATAGACGGGTTGTTTAAGCCAGTACATGCTGCCACGGTCGCTGCGATGCCTTCCCAGTATGGAATATTTGTGTACAATTTGTGAACAGACATCCAGCGTCACCAGAAAACACCCTGGGGAGATGACGATACCAGCAATTTCCTGTAGAAAATAGCTGGCATCTTTGATGTAGGACGGGAACGTAGGTGGGAAGTCCTTGATTATGTGATTAATGAAACTTGAAATTTTTTCGGTCAACGTCCCGTTACTGGATACAATGGGTCTGCCCGGGTGGTTGCTCTTATGTATTTTAAGTAGCAAGTAAAATCGACCAGGGACAGGATGTTCCGGTGACATAATTTTAACCATCGCGGCAGTTATATTACCTTCCGTGACAAGAGATTTGAGGGTGTTGTAAATTTCACTTTCATAGAATTTTGTGGGGTAGCTCATAGAATTGTCGGTCGCTTAGTTGTCGCATTCCCTCTTCCAAGTATTCGGACCTGTCAAGTATAACAATGGCTCCCCCCTTGTCCGCTGGCTTGATAATTATTCTGGTGTCCACTTGAAGGGAATTTAAAGCTGCTCGCTCTTCTACTGACAGGTTGTTGCGCCCGGGTTGGTGCTGTGCATATGCCCGGATTACATCCTTTTGTACAGCCGCTAAACACATATCTAAGTGCCGGTCTCGTCGGTCTTTTGGTGTCCAGGATTTGTTTGACGCACCAGGCAGTTGTGTTTTTATGTCCTTCTTATGTCCTTCTCCCTTCATCCCCCGCCCTTTCTTTTTTCTTCTTCTTTTTTCCCCTTTTCCCTTCCCGCTGACTACTGTTACACCATTTACAGAGAGCGCAGGACTCACTCTTGTTTTCGATCTTGTATTTGCTTGTGTTCCTCTTGTTACGTGTTTTCGTGCTGCCTTTTCGTTCGTGTTCTTTCCCCTTCCTTCACCTTCCACCTTTCTAGCCAATCGGAATGCCACACTTGCTCAAACTGTTTGAAATACCCCTCACCCGCGACCTCTCCTGCAGGGATGAGGGAAGTAACCCTCCCTCACAGAAGTTTTTGTATAAAGGCGCAATCTGAGAAATTAAAATACAGCCCTGAAGAAGGAGTTTCTAACTCCGAAACTGTTGGGAACTAAGACGGGAAACGTGTCAGTTGACCTATTTCACTATATATATATATATATATATATATATATATATATATATATATATATATATATATGTATATATATATATATATATATATATAGAAAGAAATGCCGGCAGTCTACAACGACAAAGAAAGCATAGGGGAATGGTTGGACTATTTTTTACCGTTAGTGACGTTACATAATTATTATTATTATTTATTATTATTACGTGAGAAAGAAAGAAAAACACGCGCCCAGAGTGGGGACCGAACCCATGCCTTTCAATTAGATCTCCAATGCCTTACCAATTCGGCTATCTGGGCGACTGTGTTCTCCTTCACTTTCTGGGGTATTTATATTTACTACAACTGTATCTGACGCTTGAGGGTTGTAGGCAGCACCACTCAGACTACACGGGGAGAAGGGGACCTTCTTTTCAACCCCCGGGGCGTGACGCGAACGTCTACAGCCTGTCATAAGCGGGTAACTGGCGGGAAACCCTCTTATGCTACCTTGGCATCAAGGCTGCCAGAACCGAGGCCCTCGCTAAGCTTTCGCACGATAATAGGGTTTGGAAATGAGGGGCTCGTTAGGAAATACAGAAAGAAATGCCGGCAGTCTACAACGCCAAAGAAGGCATAGGGGAATGGTTGGACTATTTTTTACCGTTATATCTATATATATATATATATATTGTGAGAAGCCGTACAGGCTATGTGTTAGCATGTGTACAATCGCCCTCTTCTGGGTGTGCACCGCATCATCATCGCAACATCTTCATTTCGGCGGCGACAGTGTCATCGCCATCGCCTTTCTTGGTAGGTCTTCCTAGCGCTGTGACCGCCGCACGAAAAAAGTCTCCCGCCTGGCGACTCCCAGAGCCTCTGAAGCGGTGGAGGGCGCTTTGATCCCGCAGTCTACCTCTCGTTTCCGCACCACTGGAGCTACAATCAGGTCGTCGATTGCTACTGCCCACCAGCACCATGGAGCACGTGATCAGCCGCTCGGACAGCAACGCTGCAGCCCCGATCCAGCCTACCTTTATTATCAACAGACCCCAGAGCGATGCTCCATCTTTCGCTGGCCTCCGCGGTGACGAGGTGGAAGAGTGGGTCGACACCTACAACTGCGTGAGTGCTTTCAATCGATGGGTTGAGTCTTACAAGCTACTGGAAGTGTCCTTCCATCTGACCAAGGTGGCTAAAACTTGGGTTTTTAATAACCCCGAAGATTTCACCGATTGGTACAAATTTACCACTGACTTGCGTCGAATTTTTTGCACATCCTCCACGTGCACTGAAGCTGCCAAGAAAAAACTCAATGAGTGCGTGCAACAGCCCATGGAGACCTATACGTCCTACATCGAGGATGTCTTGGCCCTGTGTCGGCTTGTGGACGGCAGCATGTCGGAAGAAGACCGGGTTCGGCATATTCTGAAGGGAAGTGCCCCGTTTGCGTTTACGTCACTTGCCCTGCAGAACCATTTACGCGTGCAGGACGTCATAGCCACATGCAAACGACTCGAACACCTGCAATCTGTGAGGGTGCAGCCAGCCATGTGGGGCGACGGCTTCTCCAAGGACTACGATTTGCGTGCCATGATTTGGCTGATCATTCGCGAGGAGCTTGAAGGACGCGTCTCGCACAATCTCCGAGACAATCGCCACCAGCCTCCGAGTACTACAGTGCATGCAGCGCCACAAGAAAGTTTGGTTCCCGGCCTGCGTGATCTCATCAGGGATGAGCTGGCCGCTATTAAATCCGATCCTCCGTACAAGGCTGAGCACTCCTGCACACGTCCTGTGGCTTCTGCTTCCACACTGCCACAGGTCATGCAAACGTCGACGCCGCTTAGGCACGTGGGGCCATCCTGCGCGCACGTGGCTCCCATTTCTGCGGTCTCTTAACTCCGCAGTCTTATTCCGTCTGGCGCCCTTCACGGCCGGTTTTTTACTGCCGTGGCATCCGAGGCCATATTTCACGTTTTTGTCAATGATGCCAGCAGGACGAGCAATACAGTTACACTATGAACGCACGCTGTGATAACAGCCCACGCCATTGTGAACAACCCTTGTTTCCACCAACTGCCTGTCGCTCTTCGCCCCCTGCTGACTCCTATGGCCCGCCCCACACACAACACACTTCCCGACGTCGGTCACCTTCGCTTTACCGCCCGTCGTCGTCTTCTCTTTGCCCTGCCTCTCACGGTGCCGACCGGCTCTAGGAAAATTGAAAGCAGCAGTTTTCTGGAGGGAAACTGCGTCACAAGAAAAATCTGCAAGTCCCCCTAAGTTCCCATCTAATACATTGACTGTTTTGATAGAAGGAGTTTGGGCCAAAGCTTTAGTCGATATACGTGCCAGTGTTTCCGTCATTCACGCAGATTTGTGCTGTAGGCTACGCAAGGTTACAACGCCCTATGACGGTCCGACTCTCCGTGGAGCCAGCGGTGTTATGACTCGACCCTCCGGATTCTCCACAGCTCGTGTCTTCATCGATTTCATACGTCATCACATACAGTTCGCGGTGTTGTCCTCATGTGCACATCAACTCATTTTGGGTTGGGATTTTCTGTCGTCGGCCTCAGCAGTCATCACCTGTCGCCAACCCAGCATTCATATCACCGATACCTCCATTGCCAGTGTTTCCGAAAAACCGAAGCAGCGCCGCTTAGTAGCGAGGCCCGATTCTATTTTGTCCCCAGGAGAAGAAACAGTATGTCCATCTCCTCGACCACAGTCACTGATGGGGATGGGTTGATTGAACCAGCTGGGAATTTTATTTTGGAAGGCGTAGTCATATCTTCCTGCCTCGTCCGTTTTTCGTCTGGTTCAGCTCTCCTTGCTGCAGTGAATACGTCTGCCAAAACAATTTCGCTACCGCAAGGTGCCACGGTCGCGTCAGTTTGTGACGATAATGCAGTGTCTGTGCTGCAACTGTCTACACTTTCGACGGATCAACACGCTTCCAAGTCGCCAACCCCAGCCTCTGCTTTCCACACGGCAATAAATTCTGATCTCACAACAGAACAGAAGCAAGCATTAAAAGTCTTGCTATCAAAACACCAGCGTTCCTTCGACATTTTTTCGTCTGTTCTGGGAAAGACATCTGCTGGGGAACATCGGATCGATACAGATGCGTCGTCTATTGTTCGCCGCCGCCCATACCGCGTTTCGCCATCCGAGCGGAGGGTTAAAGCGCCTGTGTCGTTCCCTTTCTCGTCCCTGTGAAAAATTTTGCGCTTAAGTTTCACTCATGGAAATTGCGAACCAACTAGCTCGTCTCTCCATTTTGTTACAAGGTAACGTCGACGATATGCTCCAGCGGAATATCATTCGTCCTTCATCGAGTCTCTGGTCTTCGCCTGTTGTGTTAGTGCAAAAAAGGGCGTTTCCGTACGCTTTTGAGTCCACCATCGGGTGCTGAACAACATAATTCGTAAAGACGTCTACTCGATGCCCTGCATTGATGATGCCCGGGACACTTTGCAAGGTGCGGAGTACTTTACGAGCCTCGATCTTCGCTCTGGGTACTGGCAGGTTACCAAGCAATAAGCCGATAAAGAGAAAACAGCTTTCGCCACGCCCGATGGTCTTTACAAATTCAACGTCCTGCCATTCGGGCTGTGCAACGCTCTGGCCACATTTGAGCGAATGATTGACACCGTCCTTCGGGGCCTTAAATGGAGAACCTGCCTGTGTTATCTAGATGAAATTGTTTTTTTTCCTCTACTTTTGCTGACCACCTACACCGCCTAGATGAAGTCCTTACATGCTTTGCCAACGCCGGATTTGAACTAAACAGAAAAAATGCCGATTCGCGATCAAGTCTATCAAGGGGCTCGGACACGTGTTGAGCAAAGACGGAATTCGCCCGGGCCCCGAGCAAATCAATGCCGTACAACACTGTCCCAGGCCGACCCGTCTGAAAGACCTGCGCAGTTTCATTGGCTTAGCTTCGTATTTCCGGCGTTTCATACGAAACTTTGCGTCGCTTGCTTCGCCCGTCCACAAAGTTCTCGGATCTGGCACCTCTTACACATGGTCTGATGACTGCGAAGCGGTGTTGGAAAATCTAAAGCACGCTCTCACTTCTGCGCCGGTGCTCCACCATTTTGACCAAACGGCCGCGACTATCCTACACACAGATGCACGTGGGCATGGCCTCGGTGCCATGCTGTTGCAGCGCACCGCATCTTCACCGAAAACGTTGTGGCCTACGCAAGCCGTGCCCTGACACCTACCGAACGAAATTATACAATCAAGGAACAAGAGTGTCTCGCGGTTGTGTGGGCAGTACAAACATTTCGCCCATACCTGTACGGACGTCATTTTAGGGTGGTCACTCACCAGCATGCTTTATGTTGGCTCTCGTCGCTCAAGAACCTGAATGGACGTCTTGGCCGCTGGGTATTGCGGATGCAAGAGTATGATTTCATTGTGACCGTACAAATCTGGCAAAAAGCATATAGATGCGGAGGCCCTTTCGCGTTGCCCTGTCTCGTCACAAAGTGATTCATCAGCTCCTGCGGCTCAAGTAACCCTGCCAATGGCGCCTTTGCGTGTCGTGAAGCTCGACTGTCCCGAAGACTGAGTTGCGCTTCAGCGGGGAGACCATTATTGCCGGAAAATCATGGTTCAACTGAACAGTTTGGCAGAGCCGTCGAACAACCGCTTACGTCGTCAGCTGCAGAAGTTCCGTCTCTTTAATACCGTATAAACTGGATTATAGGTCGACCCGGTATATAGGTCGACCCCCTACCTTGAGGTGGGAAAAGTTGACAAAAAAAATAATTCGGCACAGAAGCGCACTCACAATGTCTATATTTATTTTCGACGCCCGTCCGTCACTGCCACTCACTATGCCTGCCGAAGTCACTCGTCCGAGCTCTCAGAGTCGTCCGAGGATGACTGCTTCGCACTGTCATCTCCTATGCCATCAGGCGCGTTGCTGATGGAGCACTTCCTGAACGCTCGTGTAACGATGTCGTCGGGCAGCGACTGCCCAGAGAAGGACACCCAGCTTGACACGGTCGCACGGTCGCAACTTTGTTCTCCAACTAGGGGTGCACCGCTTGACGTCCGCGGAACGATCGGTTTCGGGGGTTGTACACAGCTTAGCTTTCTGCCTCCGCCAGTACCGCACACTTTTCTCCGAAACGCCTAACTTGCCTAACTGGCGTTGCGCCGCCATATTCCCATTCTGCTCGGTGACTCAATCGCCGTCAGCTTAAACGCCGCGGTGAACTGGCGTCGACTGCCGCCACAGATCTCGGAACAGAGATGTACAGAAATGTACGCACGCACGCACAATAGACGAGTAGAAGACGAAAAACTAGAGAAAAGCGAAATCAAATAAAAGCCTGATAGTGCGAGAGAGCAGTCCGACACGAATGGCGATGGCGATGGACTACGCTTGCACATTGTTGCCAGACAACGATTTACATTCGGCCAATGACCGCTATATAAGACGAGGGGTGACTTTTGCGCGGATTTTTTTGGAAAAAAACTCGACCTATATTCCGGTTTGTACGGTAGTATCCTGCATCGTTATAATTACGACCCTACCGGTGACAAGTAGGTTCCCGTCGTTCCGCGTGCTCTTCAATAGCAGATACTGAGGGTTTTTCACGACAATGCTACGGCCGGATATTTAGACTTTTCCAAGACCTACCACCAGTTCAAAAGTAGTTTCTTCTGGCCTGGACTTTCTACCAGCGTTTTCA
This sequence comes from Haemaphysalis longicornis, assembly GCF_048455015.1. Classification (NCBI taxonomy): domain Eukaryota; kingdom Metazoa; phylum Arthropoda; class Arachnida; order Ixodida; family Ixodidae; genus Haemaphysalis; species Haemaphysalis longicornis. The sequence goes on along the minus strand of NW_027526410.1, from coordinate 374,540 downwards.
AATACGTTGCTTCCTGAGCGCCTTGCCAGTACCGCAAACGGCCAACCACAGCACTTGCCGGACGGCTACAACCACTACCTTGTCCGTCAGCACCATGGGATGTTGTGGGCATCGACGTGTGCGGCCCGTTTCCCCTTACCCCAGCTGGTGGGTAGTAACTGCGGTTGACCACTTTACCCGCTATGCTGAAACCGCCCCCTCCGAACCGGTAGCGCTGTAGAGGTCACCGAGTTTTTTTTACACTCCCTATTTTTGCACCACGGTCCACCACGCGCTCTTCTAAGCGACCATGGGAAGATGTTTCTGTCAGCAGTCCTTGCGGAAGTTCTTCGAGCTGCCAAAACCGTCCATAAAACGGCCTCGAGTTATCACACTCAAACAAACGGGTTGACTGAGTGCTTTCATCGGACACTTTCTCACATGCTTTCTGCCTACATCGGACCAGATCACAGCAATTTTGACACTATTCTGCCTTTTGTGACATACGCGTGTAATTCTACAGTTCAACCCACCACTGGTTTTTCGCCGTATTGTCTTGTTTATGAGCGCCCACCACCTTCTGTTTTCGATTCAACTTTCTTTTTTGCAGCTGTTGACTGCAAGGCGAATGTTTCCGCACAATTCGTTGCCCGCGTTGTTTACTGGCCGAATTGGCCCGGGCGAATACTGAAGCCAGTCAGCATCTACGCAACTTTCACTACGAAGCTACTCACCGCAGTGTCTCTTTTCAGCCAGGGCACCAAGTTATGCTATGGACACCCGTACGCAGCCTGGTGTGTCAGAAAAGCTGCTTTCGCGATTCATCGGTCCTTATACCGGGCTTCAGTAAACGTCCCCGGTCAATTATCTCATGGCTCCGAACAATTCCGTCACCGATTTTCGGTGCCATGGGACTGAAATTGTTCACCTTTCTCGGCTTAAGCCATACGTTCATCGTTCCGAGACGCCCTAGGCAGCGGCCAGGTGACCGCTTTTTCCAAAATGAGAGGGTAAATGTGAGAAGCGGTACAGGCTATGTGTTAGCATGTGGAAAATAACCCTCTTCTGGGTGGGCACCCTATCATCATCGCATCATTTCATCTCGGCGGCGACAGTGACATCGACATCACCTTTCTTGCTGGGTCTTCCTAGCGCTGTAACCGCACGAATAAAGTCTCCCCCCTGGCGACTCCCAGAGCCTCTCAAATATATATATATATATATATATATATATATACAGACAGAAATGTCGGCAGTCTACAACGTGAAGGAAGGCGTAGGGGAATGGTTAGACTATTTTTTACCGTTAGGGACGTTACAATATTTTTTTTATTAATTACGTGAGAAGGAAAGAAAAAAACATATATGTATATATATATATATTTATGTATATAGCAAATCATCAAATGGGAAATGAGGGGCATGGTGAAATAAGTAGAAAATAAGGGTTGGCAGTCAAAAAACCTCGGAAAACAAAGGAGAGGTTGTAGTGGGTCATAGAAACAGATGAAGAATCTGTCGCGTCAGAAAAAAAGTGGTAAAAAAATGCCCACCGGGTGGCATTTTCTCACCACTTTCTTCGTGACTCAAATAATTCATCTGTTTCTGTGTCCAACCACAACCTCCCCTTTGCTTTCCGAGGTTTTCTTGACTGCCAACCCCTATTTTCTCTCTCTCTTTCTCTTTCTGTCTATATATATATATATATATATATACATATCTATATATATATGCACGAGAGGAAAAAAACTTCGAACAAGGTAAAAGCACGATTGTGGCCTACGTTTCAGCAAAGAGAACTTGCTTTCCTCAGGGCCTGTATCATAGGGATGTCTTTCATAGGGGTGATGCCTTTTTGTATATATATATATATATACGGAAAGATAGGTCAGCAGTCTACAACGCCAAAGTAGGCATAGGGGTGTGGTTAGGCTCTTTTCTTTTTCACTACAGTTAATTAGGTAAACATTTTCTTTTAATTATACAGAAGAAAGAAAGAAAGACACGCCCAGAGTGGGGACTGAACCCACGCCTTTCAATTACATGTCGAATGCCTTACCAATTCGGCTATCTGGGCGACTGTGTTCTCCTTCACTTTCTGGGCTGTTTATATTTACTAGAAGTGTATCTGACCCTTGAGGGTGATAGCCAGCGCCACTCTGACTACACGGGAAGAAGGGGACCTTCTTTTCAACCCCCGGGGCGTGACTCGAATGTCTACAGTCTGTCATGAGCGGGTTACTGGCGGGAAGCCCTTTTATGCTTCCAAGGGATCAAGGCTGCCAGAACCGAAACTCTCGCTAGGCTTTCGCAGAATAATATAGTAAGGAAATGAGGGGCTCGTTGAGGAAATACAGAAAGATAGGTCAGCAGTCTACAACGCCAAAGGAGGCATAGAGGTGTGGTTAGGCTCTTTTTTTCCCCCTACAGTTAATTAGGTAAACATTTTTTTTAATTATACAGAAGAAAGAAAGAAAGAAAAACACACGCCCAGAGTGGGGACGTGTTTTTCTTTCTTTTTCCCAGAGCGTGTTTTTCTTTCTTTCTTTCTTCTGTATATTTAAAAAAAATGTTTACCTAATTAACTGTAGTGAAAAAGAAAAGAGCCTAACCACACCCCTATGCCTCCTTTGGCGTTGTAGACTGCTCACCTATCTTTCTGTATTTCCTCAACGAGCCCCTCATTTCCTTACTTTATTATTCTGCGAAAGCCTAGCGAGTGTCTCGGTTCTGGCAGCCTTGATGCCTAGGTAGCATAAGAGGGCTTCGCGCCAGTAACCCGCTCATCACAGACTGTAGACGTTCGAGTGACGCCCAGGGGGTTGAAAAGAAGGTCCCCTTCTCCCCGTGTAGTCAGAGTGGCGCTGGCTATCACCCTCAAGCGTCAGATACACTTCTAGTAAATATAAATAGCCCAGAAAGTGAAGGAGAACACAGTCGCCCAGATAGCCGAATTGGTAAGGCATTCGACATGTAATCGAAAGGCGTGGGTTCGGTGCCCACTCTGGGCGCGTGTTTTTCTTTCTTTCTTTCTTCTGTATAATTTAAAAAATGTTTACCTAATTAACTGTAGTGAAAAAGAAAAGAGCCTAACCACACCCCTATGCCTCCTTTGGCGTTGTAGACTGCTGAACTATCTTTCTGTATTTCCTCAACGAGCCCCTCATTTCCTTACTATATTATTCTGCGAAAGCCTAGCGAGGGTCTCGGTTCTGGCAGCCTTGATGCCTAGGTAGCATAAGAGGGCTTGCCGCCAGTAACCCGCTCACGACAGACTGTAGACGTTCGAGTCACGCCCCGGGGGTTGAAAAGAAGGTCCCCTTCTCCCCGTGTAGTCAGAGTGGCGCTGGCTATCACCCTCAGGCGTCAGATACACTTCTAGTAAATATAAATAGCCCATAAAGTGAAGGAGAACACAGTCGCCCAGATAGCCGAATTGGTAAGGCATTCCAGATCTAATTGAAAGGCGTTGGTTTGGTTCCCACTCTGGGGGCGTGTTTTTCCTTCTTTCTTTCTTTCTACGCAAAAAAATAATAATAAAAAAAATATATATATATGTATATATATATATATAACTGCACAAACGGTCAAAAAATAGTCTAACCATTCTACTATGCTTACTTTGGCGTTGTAGACTGACGGCATTGCTTTCTGTATTTCCTAACGAGCCCCTCATTTCCAAATTTTATATATATATATATATATTTTATTTATCTATATATAAAAATATATTTAATAATTACATAAATAAATCAGGTGGAGCCATCAAGCCGTTCAATACTGATTGTACCATTGTGGACTTATAATTCAGGCGAGCGAGAAACATTTACAGCTCAGCGTAGACCTTTTATTTGCTATTCAAACTACAACGTACACAAGTAAACCGCACGGCGGCCATGTTTGTCTGCCCTACTAGCATCCTTCATTTTTGTTCATTTCCGTTTTTTGAAACATTCGGGAAGTTCGCCGTCTTTGCATTTACGTCGAGAAGTTTTTGTTTTCGTGACACTCGTTTATGCGCGTGCACAAGTACACGGGGAAGTCCTGAATGTCTATAAAGCAGCGTCAATCAGTTCATTTCAAGTCTGAAATGTGGCATTCCTGAGCAAAAGCAGGAAGTGTTTGCAGCGAACGGAGCACTAGTCGGATTCCACCTGTTAAACGGCTAAGGCATCATAGAAAATTTTAATGCCCGCATACCGCGTGGGGCTACGAAAGCGGCACCAAAGAAGGAATTTAGCTCTGAAAGCAAATACAGCTGCACCACTTCGGCGTTCACACTGCCCCAGACCTTGCATACGCAATCACACACAAGAGAGCAAGAGTTGCACTTTACTGGGAACACGTTCGGCGGTGATCGCTTCATTTTGAGGCAGTGATTCACCGAACAACCTAAACAAAATGCCCACCTCGTCAGGCCACGCTAGATAAGTACGGCGAATCTAATTTCTACGAAGCAGCAACACAGATACAGCGATAGTTGGTGGACCGGGCACGCAGGACCGCAGCCGCCGCAGTGGCCCAGGACTGAGGGCTTCTCCCGCTTTCAAGCGCAAATCTTTTGAATAAATGTTTTTACCACCACCACCAACGCAGATATTGTTTGAATATGAGACATTATCAAAGGGAAGGAAGAACCCAAAGGTCAAAAAACCACCACAAAAAATGGCAGCATCTCCACTCCGTCGATGATGGCGAGAGTGCGGAGTACGGGACAAGAAATGACATCGAAGTTGCGCCAAGAATGACATCCGATTTGCGCCCCGACCGTCATTCCATTTGAGTCGTGAGTAGCACCTTGATTATTCCCTGAATGCAACTGCAACTCGCGCCTCAAATCAAATTCCGCTTGATTTTCGCTTGGTGGTGGTATGCGCACGGATGGACGCGGGCGGACATTGAGAGGTCCTAAGTACTCCGCATCGTTACAGGCGAGGAGGTAAGCCGTTTAACTCTCGGGCACAAACGGTCATAGCCCAACGGGAAAAAAGTGACACTAACTCTGTGTGATCAGACACAGGTTCAAATCGTTCCGGTACCTCTGTGATTTTTTTCGATTGTAAATGCTATGCTCACGAAAGCGGTCGGGCATTGTGCGGTCCTAAGGTACTCTGCACCTAAAAGGCTTGGTTAGTACATGTTATCCCTTACCATTGATTCCAGGCTGTTCCACATCTGGCAGGCCTTCCAAAGCACCCAAAAGGGTTGGTGTTAACGGAAACATAACCGCAACCTGAATGATCAAATGTAGCGCAGCAGAAACACACGGGACGGAAAGAATACACACAGACGAGCGCTGTCCTCCAACTGATTCTTTATTCACAAAACAGCAAATATATCAGCTTAGCCTTAGCAGGAACAATAAAAAGACAGAGTAAAACAAAAACAAAAAACAACAAAAAAAACAAAAAATAAAAAGAAAAAACTTACAAAGCAAGAGCGAGTACACGCAACACGCGCCAAACATTTTCACAATCACAGTGGCCTGTCGCGTATAGCATCACATTGCAGAAACTGCAATTCACGGTCAGATAACGCCACCGACGGTTTGCTAACACAGCCTTTTTCCCTTGCCATCTTAGCTGCCTCACTGATTAAGCGTGCTCGCTTGTCTTTGATTATCTCCATGACTGTGGTGCTAGGGAACTGCGCAGTGCAATCCCTACACCTGCTGACATGCTGTGCTAAAAAACCTTCCTTGCCATTAGGCAGATTATTGGCATGCTCGCGTAGACGCTCATGGAGACATCTGCCAGTCTTTCCCACGTAGCTCGCTCCGCACGACAAGAAAATTCTATAAACTACATTTTGAACACATTCTACGAACTGTGTCCTGTGTTTGACAGTGCATTGGACCCCACGTCGCTTTACGGGACAGATACTGCTAGCCAGCTGAGACAACTTATCGGGAGCGCTGAAAACGACTTTCACATTAACCCGTTGTCCCATTTTCTTAAGGCGATGGGACACGAAGTGCATATACAGAATCACGGCCACTCTATCTCGTGTTTCTGCTGTAGCTTGACCTTGTGTGCCGCGGTCAGTACCCCTGCCTTTATGTTTCCTACGCACTGTCTCGGCGACGGAGACAAGCAATGGGCGAGGGTACCCCGCTCCGTCTAGGCGCTCCGACTGAGCCTGGAGACTGGCTGACAAGGTGTGGTGGCTGAGCCAGTCTCCAGGCTCAGTCGGAGTTCATTCAGTTGCCATGGCTGCAGAGGTCGCTGTAAAGTTAAGGGTGAAAGCCATAAACGCACTCAGCCACCAGCATCGCTTTCAACAAGCATTGCCACTGGTATTCCTCCAAATGAAATTGTCTTTCTATCCCACTACAACTGGCTCCACGCTTGCAGGTGACTAGCATGTGCTTGAAACCCCATGAAACGGCTAGGTGGGGTTCGACAGCCTTCCCCAATAATTTAGAGTGGTGAGAACCTCAGTTATCTTGGGATAGCACTTTGAGCCACTGTTCCCGTACCGAAGCAATGGGAACCTTGTTAACGGCAATTGGATTTATTGTGCGGCAGTCGCTCTTGCTAAGCTTCGCGCAGAAGGTATCAAGCCTACGATATGATCACAAAAAGTATGATAAAAAGAGATAAAGAAGATAGTTTAGCATATAATATCGAGTAAGCATTTGTTTGGGCACGTTCCCGCCGAGCTTTCTCCCGATCTCAACTCGTAAGACTCGCTGTAGCTATTTTTTCCGAAGTCACTATCTTCTTCTGGGCCAACGTCTCAACCGAAAGCCAATTCCAATTTATTTCCGTGTTCCCATTTCCAAAATAAAACAAGAAAAAAAGGTGGGGAACAACACCCGCACCAGCAAAGCTATGGCAGGTTTGCAGCCAATCAGATATAAATGAATAGGGGCAAGCGCCCAAAATGCAAATTTCAAAAAAACAAATAGTCGAATAAGAAAAACACCAAAATACATGAAAATCACAACACGGAGAGAGCATGGGAGCACCACACTGCAGTTTGAAGAGGTCGTAAACTCTAACACATACAAATGCTAGAGGCAGTATCCGCATTTCCAAATTCAGGCAGTCTGTCTCCACCACAGAGTCCGGCTGCAGAGAAGCTCACCACGAACAACAGCACCAATGCGATGATGTGAGGATGAGCACAAGCTGTCTAATTCAGCACAGGTAGCAAGCACTCACAGCACCTTAAAATCCATTAGGAGAGGCCACAAACTAGAACTGACAATCACAGAGGCTCGCACTACACCCCCAAACAACACACATCGCTTCGGAGAGCATTTCATGAGCGCGGAACGTCCGGCATGTTCTTGCTCACAAAATCGACAAGCTCGATGAGGATTTGCACGGCCCGAGAAATGTCCAGGGCTTGTCGCAGATGTGGAGGTTCCAGAGGCAAGCGGACGACATGTTTAAGTCTGGTTATAATCGAGGCTGTCCTTGTGCAGCCCCGGAGGTAGTGGCTCACTGAAGAGGCAAGCTGTCCACAAAAACATCTGTTTTCAGGGAGCAAGTCGATCCTGTGGAAGTAGTGCGGGAAACGGCCATGTCCGGTAACTATGTGGGCGAGTCGCCTGGGCGGAGGAAAGCAGCGCGGTATAGCGAGCACGTTGGGAACCCAGCGAAACAACTCAGTGTCAGCGTTGTCGGTGTTCCATCGCTCCTGCCACTCTAACCGACCGGCCCTCAAAAATCTCTCCCTGACGATGGGCTTTGAGGCACGCGCCCCCACCTCTTCACCAATGGTCGCCGCAGCTTTGGCAACGAAGTCGGCAAGCTCGTTTCCCCACACCCCGAGTGTCCAGGAACGTGAAACAGGAAAACGGCAACAGAGGAAACCAACAATCGATAGCTGTTCTGAATTTGGTGAATAGTGTCGGATGTGTTGAGGGGGTTTTCGAGAGCAAGGAGTAGGGATAAACAGTCAGTATAGACAAAAACAGTGCTCGAGGGCGTGTTATTTTGAAGGTAGAGGAATAGACGATGTAGAGCAATCGCTTCCGCATCATAGGAGCTTGTGGGAGGGCTACTCCGGAAGCGTTGGGTCGTTACTATACGGTCCGGAGCACTGAACACGACGAATGCGGCACCAGCAGATGTCATGGGGAAGGAACCGTCCGTATATGCGTGTAACCCTGGACTTGTAAAGAGTCGTGAAGCCGTTTGAGAGTCAATTCTGTTATGCGCGATTCCCAAACGAAGAGCAGGATGACAGCACGTCCAGTCTAGAGGGTGGTCCACCTCCGTTGGAGAAACACGTGTATTGGGTAAATCAACAGGCCGTTTAAGGTGAAACAAATTGAAAAGACGCGTTTCAATGTCTAAAAGGATGGACAAGGGAAGTGAATTGGCCAACACCTCTAGCGCTGCGGTACGGGTGGTCGTGTAAGCGCCAGTCACTACAAAAAGCGGAGAGCGCATCAAGGAGTGAATCTTTGCCTTAAGCGAATAATGCTGCCGGTCACCCCACCATGCCGGTGCTGCATAAGTGATGGCTGGCAGAATAATGCGGTGGTAGAGGAGCCGGAGGTGGTTTCGGTCTAAAAACGAGTGCAACCTCGCAAATGCGATGAGTGCAGTACACATCTTTTCAACTCGGCTGCGGAGGTGATTCGCGTGGGCAACGAATGTCAAGTGCCTGTCAAAGACAACTCCCAGTAGCTTTAATTCTGTGACCTGCTGCAATGTTGTTCCGCCCAGCTTGATTGTCGGCTTCCGCTGCGCTCCCCGCTCTCCCCTAGAAATCAGGAGGCAAGTACATTTGGTGGGATTGAGTTGCAGCTTAGCCGTGCGTGTCCATTTTGACACTTGCTCAAGGATCTCATTGGCAAGATGCTCAATGGCCCGCCGCGTCTTACCCTTGACTACAACAACCGTGTCGTCAGCGTAAGCTTGCAGATGCACATCCGGCGATACAGGAAGGCAGAGTAGGTCGTGGATCACAATATTCCAGAGTAGGGGACTGAGCGGCGAGCCTTGCGGGCTGCCTCTCACGGTTTGCGCCTGCACGCACCCAGCATAGCCATTGTAATGAACCACCCTGTGGTGCAAAAATGACTGGAGCAGGCTATAAATGTTCGAAGGGCACCCGTGTGTTCGCAAAAAGTGCAGCAAATACGGGTGCCAGATAGAATCAAATGCCCCCTTGAAATCCAAAGATATAAGGAGGACCAATGATCCATCGTCACGCCAAGCCTGAAGGCGCGAGCACAGAGAGTGGAGCGCCGAGGTGGTACTTTGTCCTTGCTTAAAGCCGTACTGGTTCACGTGTAGCAGACCCGACTCGTGTAGAAAGAAGTAAAGGCGTCCATTGAGCATGCGCTCCAAAAGCTTGCCAAGCAAGGACGAAATACAGATGGTCCTGTATGATGAAGGATCATCTGGAGGCCGGTTTGGTTTTAGCAGAAACGTCACCCTCGCTTCCTTCCACACTGACGGAAAATGACCAAGAGTGAGGCACGCATTGAATAAGGTAAGCAGAAATGAAGAAGTTCGTCCGACCAGGAGGGTCAACATATTACCGGTTAGGCCGTCGGGTCCAGGAGCTGATTTGAGATTTATATTTCGAGCAGCTGATCGAAGTTCATGCCAGGTGAATGCATAGTCTTGAGATGCCTGAACGTACGGAACTTGTACAATCAGTGTCCTCAAAGCTCGATGAGCGAGGGTGTCATGTCGGTGGTCGTCAGCCGGCAGAAGAGTTCTAAACAGCAGGGCTGCAGATTCCAAGGTGGAGGAAGTAGTTGAATCGTCGGGAGCGCGGAGAGGGGGCAACACGGAAGGTGAAGTGAACTTATGAAACGCAATTTTGAAAGGGACGCCGAATAAGTTCTTCTGGGATGTGTTGGTGAATTTTCTTCTAACAACTTCATTCTTGGCTTTCTCAATGTGACGCCTGTACTGACCTAGCGATCTGTAATAGCAGAATCTGAGGTCTGCACGAAGTAGCGGATGACGACACGCTTGATACTTGCGCCGCAAAGATCTCACGAACGACCGTTCCCTCGCCAGATCATCCGACCACCATGCATTGCCCTTGTGTGGTTTAGGAACACTTTCGAATCTCTTCCGCAGTCGGGCCATTTTTTCATAAAACGTGTTAACGGTGTCTTCCAACTTCTGTGGAGATTCGATGCTGTTGAAAGGCACTGTTTCAAACCAAGGATCCTGGACAAGATCCTCGACCAAACGTGACTCAGAAGCCTTTGTCAGTCGCTTCCTTTGTGCAACGGGGGCATCTTCCATGCCAAAGACAACGTAACGGTGGTCGGAAAGCGTCGGAGTATCCCGAACTTCCCAGAAAACTCTGGAAGACCAAGCCGTTCCACTCGCCAAAGTGACGTCAATCAACGTTTGGGAGTATTCGGTGGCAAAAGTTGAAAGGGAGTTCGGGTCATTCAAAATGACCCGAACTCCCGAAGTCACTATCTTCTTCTGGGCCAACGTCTCAACCGAAAGCCAACGAATGCTCGTTTGCATGCGCGTTTTGTGTGTTTTTTGTTATAATATTGCCGCGAAACGAGTTGTAAGCCCATTGAAACCTGGGGCCAAGTGGTGCTTCCTGTTTTTTTTCCGGTGCACTGCGGGACACGTTCACGCCAAGTCAATCTTGGCGTTCATTTTTGTGTTCTTTTCTCTGAAGCAATCATTCCCGGAATAATTATTTATATTTACTCTGCATTATGAGCGCAGTTTGAAACACATGAAGGCTGTGGAACGCTTTAACAAAGTATTACTAGCTCTGGGCGCTTTTGCAAAGCGTTACTAGCTTTTGGCCTTTTGCAAGATAATACCGTTCGGTCAGTGCACTGCAACAGCCGTGCACCACACAAACGGCATCATCGTGAAGACGTACAGTAGGTATAGCTATAAAAAAGCAGTTTTCGCATGGTCTCTTTCCTCCAAGTCTGTTTGTTATTACCCGGTTTTCAGGTTCATGAGGACAAGAAGTATTTTGAATGACGAAGGTGGTCGGGGGCATTGTCCGTTCGTGGGAGTGGGTATACATTTTTGTGGGACATAGGAAGGGGTATAGTGTATACGAGTGTGTATAAGGAGGAAAATATTATTGATAGCAATACAAATTCTCTCTTAAAACCTCCATACAAAGTAACCGTATTGGGAATGGCGACAGACATTTGTATATAAGGCAGGAAATAAAGTTTTATTTTGTGGAGTTTGTTCCCCGACTTTATGTGCTTCCAGAGCTTTATTTCTGGTACTGCTATTCTTCCTTGCGCTGCTTCAATAGTCCCTATAGCATCGCAGTACTGACGCGGGCGTTGTTGCCAAATGTGCGTAGCAAGCGTCATCGCACTCCACCACCATGTATTCAATCGCCAGCGTTGCGAACTTCTGCGACTGATGACGTAAGGTGTGCTGATCTGTACACGCGCCCACAAAGGAGAAGTATTGTGTACACATGTGCCTGTAATGTAAGCGCTACCCTGCCATCTCCAGCGCCGAGTTGCTATTGTTGCATATAAAGCAAATGGCCATATTCATAGCGAGCGTTTTTTTTCCGTAGCCAGATAACCTTCAGTGCAACGTGAGAATAAAATACGTTATAAAAGAAGATTTTTTTGTCGCAGGCGACGACAAGCACCCTAACTTGAGTATGCAGCATGCCGGCGTTAAAACAGGCATTCTATATTTGGATCCTTTTTCGGAGATCATTTGTTTTGCACACAATAAATTGTTTTTCTTTTCTGATGGATTGTGTTTCTTTTCGCGTTTACTTCGGAGGGCACATAACGGCACAGAAAGTGTTATTGGCTCAACAACAGGGTTTTTTTGTTTAGGACAAATACAAAATCTTTCTCTTCAGAAATGTCTGTGGAAATATGAGGCATAACAGCAGACCAGTCTATTAATTTATTTGCCTTTCGCTACATGTAAAGATATACCTGAGTAAACCTATGGCTGTTTTCTATCTTTAGAAACTGTCTGAGCTAATTCAAACCGAGATACAGGAATTGTAAAATGTACAGATTGGGAGTGTGGTGCGTTGAATATATTCCTTAAAAGCACTGGACCTCTTGGTAGATGTTGTCTGAAAAGAACGCCTTGAAATCAGAGAACTCTTTAGTGAAAACTTGCCTATTCATATATCTAGTCTAACTTTGCAATCAGGAGGGAAACCTTGCAAAATTCGAAACCCATGTAAAGAAGTCCACCAAGAGTAATGATTAGCTAGTTGTAACAAGTTATAATCATGTGAGCGAAGCCGGTTTGCAGACATGGTTGCTGAATAAAAAACAAGGCAACTTTGCCGGCCATATGAACCGAACCGTTTAAACGAGTTACCGATCGGAGTTTGGCACTTGCTGAAGCGTAGCGCTGAACAAGGAGACTGCGCGACGCATGCTTATTTGGATTTAATAAATTGAAAATAAAAAGCGATATCCAGATGCCGTATAATAAGGGTAGTATAGGGTAATAGGGGTTATTATAAGGAATTTTTATAAGGTAAGGAGATACTTTACCAGTCGCATTGTTAGATAAGAGAAAATCACAAGTTGTTCACCGCGTATTCTTGCGGCACCTAAATCCAGGAACACCGACAGAGATCTGCAGTGATGTCGTGTATTGCTTGCACAGCGAAAGCGTGGAATTAGCGAGTACGTCGTTGTCTACATGCTGCCCAGGAGGAATCCAACTACTGCATCTCGAAAAGAACTATGGGGTCATTGTATGGGTGCTTGAAAATTTCGACCCAATTTGTACGGCTTACATTTTGACGTCGTTATGGCCCACCATGCGTGTTGTCGTCTTAGCCGATGGTCTCTGCCGCTTCCAGAATTTGACATACGCGCCATTTTTGGTAGAGCACTAAATAGGGAGGCACGAATGCTCTGTCCAATTGGACGCTTCCTTGCGAGGTTGCGTGCGTTCTGATTGATATCATGGTTTTTTATCTCTGTCTGTCAAAGATTTCTGCGCTGAGCAACCCAACAAAGATTAAATCTTGTCTTTCATATCCTTCCTTCGCAGCGCGAGACCTCAACAAGAGGACCGTGCTCCGTTAAAGCAAGCGTTCCTCTTCCCACCTCCTGTTGCTATATGTACCGGCGTCATTATCTTAGTGAAGGACGAGAAAGGCTTCTTTTGATCCCTCGCCATCGTCATTCTGCATTTCTGCGTGTCTTCCGTCGACCTGTCAAGGCCTCACGGCCAGTACCTTGTCATCCAGCTGAACTCCACATTCAACTGCATTGGATAACCTAACACTCTTTCTGCTTACATCCGAAGGCGTGGTCGTGAACCCATACGCGTGGGAACTTTGCAGTTATGTAGGGAACCCCTTGTTTTTTCAGCTCTATGACCTCATTGCCAGAGTGACACTCCCTTTTTTGAGGCGTGAATATAATTACAAATATTTGAGTCCACTGGCAAACTGGCCCGTATGTCCTCTCAGCAATTACTGCTACTACCAGCCTTCACAAATCATCACCAGCAGTGGCTGCAAGACATAAAAGCCTGAGGATGAGACTATCCGGCATAGCCTGTGCAACAGGTCCCAGTGTCAGTGCTCCGCTCCTTCGCTACCAGTAAACGCCATTGCAAAGGAACTGAAATGCGAAGTAGAACAGCTCATCAGCGGCAACTTGATTTGCTAAACCCACCAGACGTTTCTCTCCCTACCTCAACTTATTGACCATATTAAGAGACACGGCGGAATATATTTGCGAAAGGTTTTTAACCTATTCAATCGGGATACGGCTTCTGACATCTTCACAGTGATATTAGCTTGACCACGCCGTCCGCAGACATACTGGCCGCCCACATCTTTTTATATTCGCCAAAATTTTGCGAACGACTCGTCGTAACCGATTCCAAGGCTGCACGTCCCAGTCAGGACGTGCAGCCCTGCAGGACAACAATTATTTTTTCACAAAATAATTTTTGTTCGTTCCGCAACGAGTTTTGGCTCATTTTTTATACCAGGTTCAATCTCCACACCTGTTCGCCTGGTGTTAACTGATTTTTTATATGTAGCACTGCTTACTGAATACCCCCACTGCCAGGACGGATTAACACCATGCATTTCTACTAAAAGCAGCTTTGGCAGAAGTAACACCTTTATTGTTAAAATAGGGTAAGTGACGAATAGTCAAGTATTTGTTCAATTACCCACAATGCTCAATGGCGTTTCAGAGGTTAAATGTATAAACTTGACCCCGCATGTAACACCCTTTGCGGGTTTCTGAGGCACAATAAATAAATAAATACATGTACTGTACACAAGTAAAATTATAGCAAAAGAAGTGCATGCAGGTGACGTCACTGGACACAGGTTTGAAACAAAGGCTTCTTACTGAAATAAATAAATGACAGAAACTTTAAATAAAACAGCATCATATATATCAACAATGCCATGAGCAGGACTATCCCCACATACACAAGTATTTAGCTCAACTGAGTTCTCAATACACTTTGCGCGAGCTGAAGAATTACTATTTTGCGGCGATGGTCAATTACTTACAAAACGAAAGTTCGTGGGGACATTATTGTTTCTTCAGGTAACGCGTTGAAGTGGTAAAAGTTATGAAATTAACACAAACAAAACACGTTCCTGTGAAGACACAGTAAGGGTAATCATAGTGTTGCTTTCATTGATGTGACGCTACAGGTGCGATGGGTATTTGAAATAATGAAGCGCGGCACTCGATTTTGCACTCTTTCTAATTTGTGGATAAGCGATTCAATCCAAGAGTACCAACTAAAAGCTGCCTGTTCCACTTTACTACGTAACAATAACTTGTAAAATAAGAATATCAGCGAAACGAGTACCTGATTAAAAATTGTTCGAAGGTATCGTAACATGCTTTCAGCTTTAGCTCTAATATAATAAATGTAAGTCTTCAGCAATGATATAAACTTACATGTCTGCACAGGTACTTATGAGCATAAGAACGGTATGTGATGTGCCGTGGTGCTAGTGCTGTGACGACTAATATGCGTATACTTGCAATTGTTATTGAACGTCGTCATACCCCAAATTTCACACCATATATGAACACGACCACTATCAGTCCGTAATTCCCGTACCTGTAAGGAACGAATATTTCGCGATAAATTATGCAGTCATCTGCGAAAAAGGTGAATGAATAAGTACTGTTTAGAAGCAAATTGTTAATATTGTTACGGTGACATGAAGAAAGACGTGAAGCGAAGACGTATTCAAAGTGTCTTTACAAGGCTGAGAGCACACAACAGGCCATATCGCAAGATCCCTCGCTACTTTTACTTCAAATTTTGTCCCTGAGTCAGAGCGTGCTAGCATCATCTCCGTTTCGCTGCGACGCGGCACATGTCCGGATATTTTAAATAGGCTACGTACAAGGTCTTGCTGTGGTTCCTCTTCGGCTGAGACACTGTAACAATATACAAGAAAAAGAAAAGGCAGACACGGAGAACTGCTGGACCCAACAACAAACCGGGACCTTGGGCGACTCAAACAATATGAACAATTGGGCGACAATATGAACAATTGCTAAGTGACAACAGTTACTGAGAACAGCAATCAGCCACGCGAGGTCGCAAACATCTAAATTGAGCCTTGGTAATTTCCAAATGAGTAAATCATGAAGTGCTTGTGGAAAGCTTTTGAGAAAAAAAATAGTCAAAAAATGGGCCCTGGTCAAGAGTGGAATGCAAATCGTATTTAAAACAGGGAATTTGGGTTTTGTAGAAAGACGTTTTAGAAAACCCCATGCTGTTAATTGGTATATAAAAAATTGTGCTCTGCAAAATTTACAAGCTCCAACTAAATGACCTGTTCCCTTGTGTTGCATACTGGTCTATTATTTTCTAAGCAAATTTTATCTCCTGACCTAAGCAATGTAATCATTCATCCCGAACTCCAATCAACCGGAAGGTAGCCTGCTTCAAGAGATTGCACTGATATTGTTGTTAGGATAATGTAGCTGTAGATGTCAGTGTTAATTAGAAACTTCGAAGTAATATTGTCGATTCGTGCGAGAGATGACACTGTATGGTGTGGTTATGTTTTGGGAATGCCTGCTGGGACGTAAGGGACTCTTACCATCTAGAGGTAGTCTTTAGCTTAATAAAAGGATTTGTTTCTGGGAAACCCGAGCCTGCCAATACGAAGGTAGCACAGACGATAACAGCGCAGGCATTGCTGTTGGTTATCCCTTCCACTATTTTTAGCATCAATTTGCGAATAATTTTTAATACATCCGAAATTGTCTCGGGCTGTTAGCATATTAGAGAGTCGGGGATGGAAATGTGCATCCTTTGATGGTTTTGTGGCCCTCTGTATGCAGCATTACCCTGTAGTAAGAATTCTACCTGTCCGGTGAGTTAGCAAGTTTAGTTGAGCGAAACAGCATTTTTTATTAGCGAACCTTTTCGATGATTGACTATACAGTGGGGTGTGCTTTTTGGTGGTTAGTAGCCTCAGGGGAACAAACCTTTCAATTAGGTGTGTTACTTCTTATATAAACAAATTCCAGTTTGCGAAACAATCCTCTAATTCATGCCGATAACTCACCAGAAATACGCAAAGTTTCCTATTGATGCACTGAACGGCGTCACAAATACCAGCAGCATAGTATCTAATTCACTTAGCATATCTATCATGTTAGCATGGGACCGGCCCTGGTGATGGCAGCGGTAGTGCTGTACTCATCGCTGACATCTCTTGCTTATGTCTTGTTCATGTTCTGGCATGGCTTGTTTCCTGCCTGAGCGGCCGCTGAATATTCGCTGTTCGCTACCCTAACTAGGAGGAGGCTGAAAGCAACGACTGTATTTACCATTGGCCACATGTCGATTGGATGTTCATCAATCTGTTTGTTCAAGTTGCACCAAGAGCCACGTCGTTTTAGGCAGCACCAGCTCAACTGTATATAAGTAGCCCCGTCGTCTGGCTACAGCTGACGGGGCATGGGAGCAGCACTGCTGTTCCGAAGGCTGACAACTCTTGTTTTAGTCTTGTTCAGGTCTATAGCGCAACCTCGCTATATTCGAATCATTCTAGCAACCATAGTTTACTGCTGCTCCTATGCCCAAGTGTACCAACGAATGCACTGTTGCATTTTACCTATTACTACATTCTTATGGTGACATTGAAAGTAACCCTTGCCCTCAGAAAAAATATGCCGCACTACAAACTTTCTACAAACTTCCTACCCAAGTATTGAACACTTGTGTACCCTAAAACAAACAATCAAGTTCCCTCCGGCCCCAGCAGGATGATCTCTTAGAGACTGTCCACAAAGTTAAGACCTTGCATAAAATCCTGCCTATTGATGACATGTGGTCTAAACTTGAAGCCAGAGCTGCCGACCTCGCCAATATTAAAACAGGTTCGCAAATGGTCGAACAATCTCTCAGTGCAACTACGGAACACAAGGCTGACCTCCATACTCAGTTACATAACTTAGAACACCGGTCTCGTCACAAACATTTTGTTTTGTGTTTCTGACGATGCAGAGTAATGGGAGAAAGCCGAAAAAAATGTTGATATAATAAACCAAAACATGGATTGTTGATGGTGTTGCGAAGCAACTCAGCGATCTAGAGCATCCGTCTATACAAAACACATCGTATAGATTGTTCCTACTTAGGTCAAACGTGGTCGCATATTATATTTAAATTTGTTAGCTTCGAAACTGAAGACAACGTCCTCGCACAGCGTTCCAGAGACTGTAAAACGACGGCCCCCGAGGAGTTTTCGCCGGCCACTCAGCTTGCGCGGAAGTTGGTGGAAATCGGCAAGGCGTATCCTCATAAAACGGCCTTCAATCTTCGACGCGACAAGCTAGTCGTGAGTAAAAAACATTCACCTAAGACCGCTCAGCCACCACAGTTCATGCAATCACCCGCCAAAGTTCTGCAACTGTTCTTGATAGCAGTAAAAAGGTAACTAAGGGCCTTTTCCAACATTCGTGCACGTGCCAGTAACCCTCCTCTTTGATCTAATTCGTCGTTAGGTTCCCCAAACTAACAGTTGCGATGGGTAGTCATGCACTCGAGTCTTCTTCACTGTCAGTATGGTCTGTTTTTTTCTAAAATCAGAAGTGTTAAAAACAAACGTGATGAACTTGGCTTTGTTATAAATTCATCTGAAGCTGACATACTTGCGTTAGTTAAAACTTACCTAACCCCAAAGTGTACAGCAGCAAAATTTTTATGGGTGCTAAATCTTATGCCGTATATGGATGCGACAGATAAGGCAGACACGGAATCAGCACACTGGTAGCCGTATGTTGTAGAATACCATCGTTTCATATAATGTGTATGCATATTATCTTTAAGTCTACAAAGTTATTACTAGCTGCCTGATGCCGCCCACCTGATTTCCCGAGGATCTACATGACAATTTTAACACAATTGTGCGCCATTATCCTTCCTTCCCGATTCTCTTGCTAGGTGATTTTATCTTCCAAACATTATCTTGTACCCGAATGGTCAAATTCTTAGGAATTTGTCTTTGCAGACTGAAGAATTTGTAGAACTGTACACATAATTTAACTTAACGCAGCTTGTGCCCGAACCAGTCAGTTGAACTGCTCAATCTGCCAACGCTCCACAATAATTTCTAACACCGCCTCCTGATCTTGTATCCGAAATGACGCATCTTCCCTGCAGTAGCGACCGCTTTTTGATGCACTTGAAAGTTTTCCGCCACGAAATACCTGCACTGCGGAACTAATCCTTGACTAGAAGAACGCAGACCTTGATGCTATAAACAAAAACTTACGCACTTACCTGGATTCTTTTATCACATATTTTTATCAACGCACTGTACAATAAAACTGTGTTTTGTTTTCACCACTGATATGAAGGAACTCACCGCCGCACATATTCACATGCGACATATCCGATCCCGTGCTGACATGCCCTCGTATAATAATAATCTTTAGAGACTACAAAATAAAAAGAAACACCTTTTTGCACCCCAAACAAGCCCGACACGACGGATAACTGGGCTGGTTATCAGGCCACTGAAGAGTGTTTGAAAGTCGTTTCTGACTTTAGAAAATTTTTTATTATACCTTGTCCAACATGTTATACGTAATCGAAAGAAGTTTAGGAGTGTAGTAAATGCTAACGAACACAGCTCAATTTCTTTGGACGATAAATTGGGTGACTACATACCCCTCGCCGGATGGCCGTGAGCGCTCAAGAGTGCCTTTTCAAATTTCTTTTCTCCCGCACGTTCTACAAACGAAGTCGTCAGCTTTCCACGGGCAGATTGTCTTTCAATGTTCCTTATTGCCATTGAACCGGCCGAAATAGTGAAGTTGATTGAATCTTTGAAGTTCTTTTGTCTTGCGGGACCGATAACATTATCTCAAATTTCCTAAAAGAAACTACAATGTATTAACCTATCTTCTTATGAAATATTTTCCAGCAATCATAACAATCAGCTTCCCTACCGGAATAATCAAAAATTGGGAAAGTGGTCGCTCTCTTTAAATCACGTGACAAATATGCTCTAATTAACTACTGCCTCATTTTGTTAAGTTTGCTTGCGAACGAGTATATCACGTATTCAACGCCAAGCTTATCAGTTTTCTGGCTTCGAATTCTTCTCGTGTTTGATCTGAACATGGCTTATGGAGTTCATATTCTCGCCAAGCACAGCTGATGCTCTTTGCGGAGAATTGGCACATTATGATAGACAAAAGATCCAGTGTAGACTGTGTTTTTCTCGGGTTTTGAAACGCCTTTAATAAATTTTATCACCGTTTTCTCTTCCTAAAGCTTTGCACGATGAAAATAGATCGGAAATTATTACCCTTTGTCGAATACTTCCTCACTTACCGCTTTCAATACGTTACTCTGAGAAACTACGACACCCCTTTCATTTCTGTAAAATGAGGTGTGCCACAGGTCTCAGTTTTGTGTCCATAGTGCTTTTTACACATATACGAACCTTGCCAAATGCGTCGTTTATCGAGATATTGTGAGTGATACTGACCAGCTTTTGCTGCAGTAACCAATTATGGGCCACCTTTTGGTGGTCCGAAACCGGGAAATGAAACGGAACCCTCACAAATGCAAATCATTCCGGTTTTCTCCCCAAAATGGAGCACCTTCACTGTTCAACCTCAAGGACACCCATTTGGAAGCCTTCGCATGTGATCATTATTTAGCATAATTATGGCTTCAACTCTCACAAGGAACGCACACATAGAATATTGAACCAGTAATGCCAACCGCACTATAGGCTATTTGAGGCAAAACGTCCGGAAAGTCCAGCTTAATTAAAACTGTTACTATCCAAAACTCTTACCAGAAGAACATTAGAATACGCTGCCCAAATTTCGAATCCGAATCATGCATTTGGGCAACACACCTTGGAACTTGGCCAGAATAACGCAGCCCGTTCAGTCTTTCAAAATGCAGCAGAACTGCCAGCGCAACAAAAACGAAGTTAACAATGCAACTGCCGCTGTTACGATTAATTCGAAAGATTTTTCGTATATGCTTATTTAATAATTTTTATCACCACCAGTATTTCGAATGTCAACTAATCTGAATGTAATCTTACCGCTCTTCACGTGTCGACTACGCATACAAAGTTGCACACTTTTTTGCCAGAAAAACTCACTATTGATTCTTTCCTCAACTGCGTTAGAACGGTGGTTTGGGCTAGTTGGTGCATACTGAAGTTCGAAACAGCGCAAAAAGACGGGGCAAGGACAGCGCCTTGTGTCGTCGTTTCCTTGTCCCGTCTTTTTGCGCTGTTTTTCATTTCTTTCTTCAAGCCACCTTCGACTGATTTTAAGCACCTCCAAGGTGATATGGCATCAATGGCCGATTTACATCTTTTACGGCGATAGTTGCTTGCATTTTCGGGTGTAGTGATTTCATATAAATTTTATGCTGTTCTTGGTGTTGCTGTTTATTTTCATTTCTATTGAATAACTGATATAGAGCGCACATTTTTGCGCAGTTCTTGTGTAGTATTATTTAGACTGTGTGTATTCTGCTTTGTAGCCGGCAAATGCTTTCCACTTGTTGTGTAGAACTCTAAAATGTATACAGGTCTGTCCAGAACAAACCACCATCGTATTTTGTTTGTACTTCTGTGTCTGCCCTACCAGCATATGTAGTCAGTTACGTTCTTGCCGCTTTGTTACTTGTTTCTTGTAATTTTTTTATTAGCAATCCACTCCCCTCTAAAGCAATTGTGCAATTGAGTTGCTTGAAATATATAAATAAATAATAAAATAAATGATGAGGAACGAAAGCCTTAATGGAGTAGTGGAGCAGAAAGGGCTCGCTATGTTGAAGTTGCAGTAGCCCAGAATGTCGGCTGCTGAAGGAGGCGAGAAAGCAGACGTGGAGCTGGTTTGCAGTTTCAAGACAATACTGCCTATTTTCAAAAGAAGCGTGAGCCGAGAGCTTTTCCCGACGAGAGAAAGAAGGGCAACCTCCGCGTCCTTCACAAGGGAGGAGAAAAAGGTCCCCTGATCGAGCAGACGACAACGGTGCCAGGCCTAATGCCAGGAGTAGGCGGGACAAAACGTTTAGCGCTTCCCCCGAAAGGCGACCCTTAAAGAGCGCGGAGGAAGGACCATAGGCTGGTGGTGGCGTCACCAATACGCGTCTTCCACAAAGGCGCACTGTCATCGAGCCAGCGGCACACCGGGGAGAAAGGAATGCGCGTGGGTGCTGAGCGGCTTCCGCTACAGAGGCTCCGCCCCTAGATTGCGGTTCTTTTAGAGAAAGGCAGTAGTTACCGGCTGAATGGCGAAATGTCAGAGTCCACTGGTTATCACTGCAAGCGTAAGTTAGAGGCTGCATGAACAGAAACCTCAATGTGAGCACGCTTGGCGTGGTCGACGGCGACTACTTCTCGTTTGCCCCGCACGTCTACTGTGATGGTCTTGTTATTACGTCCCAAAACTTTAAAAGGGCCCTCGCACGGCGGAGTGAGGGGCGGCTTCGTTGCGTCGTGTCGCACGAACACATGTGTAGCGGAGTCCATGTCGGGAAAAGCGAAAACCTTTCTGTTGCGGACAATGTGAGGTGCTGTTGCCCTGAGTTGCGCAAGCCATGCGCGCAGCTTCTCATTGTGGTCGGAGCCTGCTGGGGTGGAAAGTGTCAGGTCGGAGAAGAATTTTCCCGGGAGGCGCAATGTTGAGCCGTACACCATTTCCACTGCGCTGAAGCCGAGGTCTTTCTTCGCCGTTGAGCGTAGGCCAAGAAGAACGAGCGGGAGCTTTTCCACCCAATTATAGCGATCGAGTTTCACTCAAAGTGCAGCTTTGAGTTGCCTGTGCAAGCCCTCCACCATTATTTTGCTGGCGGGGTGGTAGGCGGTTGTATGCTGCAGTCTCGTGCCGAGGAGTGTCGAAAGCGCGGAAAAGAGGTTGCTCTGGAACTGCCGTTCCCGGTCAGTTGTTATGCGGGCGGCGCAGCCAAAGCGGGACACCCATGTCTGAATAAAGGCCTGTGCGATGGTCTCAGCTTATATGTACACAATTGGTATAGTTTCAGGCCATCGGCTATATCTATCGATGCATGTGAGCAGGTACCTGAAACCTTGGCAGGGCGGTAGTGGTCCCACCAAGTCGAGGAGAACGTGCTCAAACCACGGCTCAGGGGTATAAAATTCCTGTAGTGCAGCCCGAATGTGCGAGTCACCTTCACTTGCTAGCGCGTTTCACATGTCCGAGCCCAGAGTCGTACGTCCGCGTTGACGCCGGGCTAAACGAAGGGTCTGTTATCAGCCGCTGGGTGGCGCGGACACCTGGGTGGCTGATGTAGTAGAAAGTGTTGAATACCACCCGGCGAAACTTCACTGGGACGAAAGGTCGTGGGGTTGCCTGGGAGGTACCCCAGGTTATCGTTCCCTGTACGTAGGGAAGTGCCACCTTCGAAAGCACGAGGGTATATCCCCCGCCTTTCATTCTCGTCAACTCAGTGTCCTCCCACTGTACCGCGGACGTCGTCTCGAAGTCCAGGAGTGTATTGCCGGAAGCGTTGACACAACATAAGGCGGCGGCTGTTTCGTTTTCGACCTCGGGAACGTTGCGAATGTCTGTATAAAACTCAGAGATGAATGAGAGCGGACGAATTTTCTGTTCTGAGTAGAGGGAACAGTTGTTGAATACGAAGGTGAGGGGCTTGTGGTCTGTCAAGATGTAGAACTTGGGACCTTCGAGGAAGTAGCGGAAATGCCTGATAGAACAATACCTTGCGAGCATTTCCCTTCCAAAAGTGCTGTAGCATACTTCTGCAGCCTTAGGGCGTTTCGAAAAGAAGCCCAGTGGCTTCCACTGTGCAGCCTTCTGTTGCTGCAGCACTGCTCCGACCGATGTGGAGGAGGCGTCCACAATAAGGCGCGTAGGAGCGTCAGGAAGTAGATGGATGAGAAGGGTAGCCGCGGCCAGTTCGTCCTTAGCTTTTCAAAAAGCTTGTGGGTTTCGTCAGACCAAAAAAAAGTCTTGGGCCTTTTGGTAGTTCTGGCGCAGCAGGTCGGTCAACGGCTGGAGTACTTGAGCGCAAGACGGGGTGAACCACCGGTGGAAGTTTAGCAGCCCGAGGAACTCTCTCAGCTTGCGGAATAGTGTTGGAGCAGGAAACTTCTTGACGGATTCCATCCTCTATTTCAATGGCATAATGCCTTCAGCAGTGATGTGGCGGCCGAGGAAGTTAAGATTCGTGACACCAAACACGCACTTTTGAGGTTTCAAAACCAGACCGTGCGCATCCAGACGCTGAAAGAGCTGGAGGGCGTGCTGTTCATGCTCGCTGGGAGTTCTGCTCGGCACCAAAATGTCATCCAGGTTGACAAATACGAAAGGAAGACCACGGGTGACTTCATCCATGAACCTTTGAAAGGTCCGTGCTGCATTTTTCAAGCCGTAGGCATACGGACAAACTCAAACAGGCCCAAATGAAGCTGTATGGCTGTTTTTGGTTTGTCCTTTGGTTCGACGAGGAGTTGCTGGTATACCGCCATGAGGTAGACCTTGCTGTATATTTTAGTACCTGCCAGCCGCGCACTAAAATCGTGAATGTGTAGCAGAGGATACTGGTCAGCCGTTGTTGATGCGTTCAAGGCTGTGTAGTCACCGCAAGAGCGCCAGTCGTGCCCGTCATCTTTAGGCACCATGTGCAGCGGCGATGAATGTTTGCTAGACGAAGGGCGAATAATCCCCAGCTGCAGCGTATGCTCGAACTCACTGTGTGCATCTTGAAGCCTGTTGCTGGACAGCCGTCATGGCCTGGCGGTGACTGGCGGCCCGGTGGTGCTGATGCGGCGAGTCAGGTTATGTTTCACCGGCTGTTCCGTGTTGCGGGGATTGTAGAACACTCCAGGTAGAACATGTAATGTGAGTTGGTTTGATAAAAATTTGGCAATGTGAAATTAAAAAAAAATCTAAAAATTATTACTTTCGATACAAAAGGGACTGAATTGCGGCAACTCGCTTGACCGAATTCTATTTGATTAAAAAATATCGACCTAACAGCGCTGGTACACTAAGAAAGAATTCACACATCTCCCCAAAGTGAATCAGGACGAGTGGAAGAAGCACTGGGGATCGTTCTTACCGTAAATCACCCGTGAGAGTGCTTGCTGCTCCTAAAGCAATTTAAAATCTAATACAAGCCAATACAATTCCATTTAATCCAAGCAAATCTATTTCAATCTAATCTAATCCCAATCCAAAGCCAATTCAATCCAATCTAACCCAATTCAATATTTCTCCCGCATGCGCAGCACGGCTCTCCAGCAGCACACTCTCCTTCTCTCTCTATTTCTCTCTCTCTAACTTTTTGTGAACCTTTTATTTTGTTCTAGTTAACCTTTGGTGAACCTTTTGTTTACAGATGTTTCGATTTACACAGTGCTGTTCGTCCCTATCTCCTGTCTCTCTTCGCCTTTCCATGTCTCTAACCTTTTGTGAACTTGTTATTATGTTCTCAACCTTTTGTGAAGCTATTGTTCACAGATGCTTCGATTTACACTGTGCTGTGGCGTGAGCACGGGCGTCAGACACCGGACACACCCCAGAAGCTCCATACACTTTATAATGGGAAGAGAGAACTTAATCCAATGAAACTCCAGAGGCCTTCTTAAAAATCTTGAGGATGTATACAAAATACTGCATGCTAAACACACAAGTGTAATGTGTGTTCTGCAAACACATTTGAATTCCAATCACACAAACTTTCTGTATAAATACATGGTATTCAGAAAGAACAGGAATGGCTAAACACACTCTTTTGGCGGTGTGGCAATAATCACTTGGTAATCCCTAGCATGTCAGCCTATCATTCTGAACATTGTCCTTGAGGCTGTAGCAATGCGCACAACAATATGTATTAGGTTGGTAACCATATGCTCCATATACATTCCTCATGATCTTGCACTATCGAAGTCTGATTTCGAGGCGCTGGTTGGCCAGCTGCCCGAACCATACATCCTCACAGGCGGCCTTAATGCACACAATTCTTTTTGGGGCTCTTTTGCACGGATTCCCGAGGTCGCATGATAGAGAAGCTTTTACCATCCTCTGGAGCATGCCCTTTCAACAAGAAACAGCCTACATACCATAACATAATAGACAACACACACTAATTTCTTGACTTGGTTATGGGCTGTGCACTTCTCTTTTCTTGTCTCGAGTGGGGTGTCGGCACTGACTCATACGGCAGTGACCACTTTGCCACCTCACTAACATATATAAAAGTCTATGCAATTCACCTTCCCAGAACAGGTTCAATGGAGCAAGAGCTAACAGGAATACATTTACAGATATCTAATCTACACTACACAACCATGTCATCTACACATTGAAGATGCTTCCCAACTACTCACGGCGCACATGCTCGACGCCACCGCAAAGTACATTCCCCACACCTCTGGTGCCCCGCGCAACCAGCGGAGGCCGTGGTGGAATGACGACTGTAGGCGGGCGCGAGAGGGCGAGGAGAAGGTGTGGGATATCCTTTGTCGGTACCCCACGTCGGGTAACCTTTTATTGTTCAAAAGAGCAAATGCGTTAGAAAAATGTCTGCGCCTTAAGGCAAAACGGGATAGTTGGCTTCATTTGTAGCATCAATAAACTCCTACACAGACATGCGAAAATTATTAACACGAATACGCCCGCTCAAGGGAGAACAAACACACAGCCTGCCTCTGGTCAGCACAACACGGGACACACTTGAAAACTAGGCTGACACATTTGCACAACACTCCCAACTCGTGTCCAGCTCAGCACACTACACAAACACTTTTATGAAACACAAACAATCGGCCGAAAAGAAGTCTTGACTTGATAACGACAAGTCAGCATCCTAGTATAACTTTGAATTTTCGCTTTATGAGCCTAAAGTTCCTCTGAGTACCTGTAAACCCTCAGCTCCAGGCCCAGACATCACATACACAATAATACAGCACTTACACGCAGACACTCCTGTAACACTCCTTCCCTTTTACCACAAGATGCAACTTTCGGGGCACATTCCAAAGTTGTGCAAGGAGGCTATAGTTGTAGCATTCTTGAAAGAAGGGAAGGACCCTTCCTCTCCCGCTAGCTATCGACACATTGCCCTGAACAGCTGCCTGTACAAGCTTCTCGAGAAGATGATAAACCCGAGTCTCGTGTACTTTTTTGAGTACAACGGCCTTCTCGAGAGCTGCCAAGCCGCCTCCAGGGCAGGGCGATCCACGATCAACCAACTTGTGGCAATTGAACCATATATCAAAGATGTCTCCGTTCACAAGCAGTTCCGTGTCACGGTTTTTATGACATCAAAAAGGCCCTTGACACCGCTTGGCGTTACGGCATACTTAGTGACCTCAAGCCATTTGGTGTCTCTGGTAATGTGATAAAGACCCTTATTAGTTAATTGTCGGAGATACCCTTTCGCGTGAGATTCGGTAGTGCAATCTCAAGGGTTCACGTGCAACGAATTGGCGTGCGACAAGTCGGAGTGTTGAGCTGCACTCTTTTCATAATTAAGATTAACTCTCCTTGAAAGGCATTGCCACACAATCTCTTATTCCATGTATGTAGATGACGTCCAGAGCATGTAAATAACGTAATATGTAATCATATAATCATGTAATATGTCAATTTGCGAACGTAAAGTCCACCTTGGTGTGAAGAAACTTGCAGGCTGAGCAGACAAGAATGGCTTTGCACTGAACCATGCAAAGAGCTCTTGCGTTGGTTCTCCAGGAAGCGTGAGGTCCATCCGGACACATACATTCCTCTTAATGGCGCGTCGCTTCCTATGAACGAGAAGCACACATTTTTAGGTAGTGTGTTTGACCACAAAGTCACATTTGATACTCTCAAATGGCGCTAGACTTGGTGCTTCACCTTGCGTCGGGTACTTTCCGCCATCGCCTCCTGTATTTTTCCAAAGCCAAACGCATGAGCCCGTACAGGCCAACCAAGCCATCTCCTTCTACTCCGGTCACTCTCCCCCAATTGCTGGCCTTCTAAGCGCTTTAGTGATGTGACCGGTTCATCTTGGGCGACACGTGGTGAAAAGCGGCAACGTCGGCAAAACGTGCTGAGCCGCAGGTCTGAGTTTTGTAACGGTAGCACGAGCGTCGTCACACTGGCAACCTCGAACATTGGTTTCCTTGGCAACCAGGCACAAGCCGTTCTGGAATTTAGTTACAGTCGGGTGATCCCCGTTGAGCTAGGGGCCCCACCTTGCGACATATGGACACTGAAGGAGTACTATTATGAGCAATATGAAAGGTGACACTGGAACGCATTGAAAACACCGTCAGAACCAGCTATGCATGATACGCAGCGGCCACCGTCGGAAACAAAGTGGAAAGGAGGACGCTTTTCTAACAACTGTTCTCATTCCCCCCGTGCGTCTTATCGGCTGTCGGACGATACCATATTGTCGGCGAAATGACGTAAGCTCCTGCTTTGTAGAAATCCCAGCGTGGTGGCAGTGCCAACAGTTAGTGGAAGAGCGCCCTCCTTCCCCCTTTGATTTTCTCAGCGGCATCCGCGTATCGCTCCGAGTCTATTTCGAGGCTGTTTTCCACGCGTACCTGTGTTCCCTTTCATATTGCTTATAATACTACCATTCATTCCCATTGCGAAGAGGGTGATGTGTTTTGCATTGAAAAATACAGGAGGCGATTTTTCCGCACCAGCCCCGTCCAAAGTTGGTATGTTGAGGGTAACAAGTGGTGCCTTGAGGACCAACGAACGTACATGTACTTGGTCTACGCTTTTAAAATTTCTTCGCTGAATAACCATTCTTTTAAACCTGTTTTTATTATACATCCACATCTCCACTGTTTGTAAACCGTTCGTCCGCTTCTTTGTCGTTTTCACTTAGGGTGAGGCAGGAGCTTCGGGTTTCAGCATCTCTTTTTAGACATTTACACAACTTCTTTTACTGTCGTTTTACCATGCTGGCAGCTTCAACCTATATCTTGTGACTTGCCCTTCATGAAAATTGATAAAACCAGGGTACCAGAAACTTCTGTTTTGCAGCACTGCGTCTCCCTGCAGTATAACTGTCAATGTACAGTTTTATAGGTACGCATAAAAACTGCAACCATATGGTGTCTGGCGCTGCTCTTGGGCCAAACATTGATGCATGCAGAACCATAAGCACATACATCACAATTTAATTACCTGAAGAAAAAGGTATGCTACTCTTGCACAACACATTCTTGCACACACAATTCCAAAGTCCATAATATATAATGACTTCTTGAGCGTTGTACGCGCATTGACATCACACAGAATTGTCAATATGCTTCCCAACACTATCATGTCTATATATGCGCAAAACCTTTTTCTGGTCCTGTGCTGGCTTCCAGGCCACGCGGGGATCGCTGCCAATGAGGTTGCTGATGAGAGGGCCGCTGCCGCCGCATTCAAGAACGCAGTAGACATAACAACGCTACCACGCATTTACCTTAAGCCACAAATTCAACAACACCTTCGTAACAAATGGCAAGCACAGTGAAATGAACAGACAGACAACAAACTACATTAATTAAAGCGACACGTGAGATGATATACAACTGACTCACACAACAGACACAACGAAGTGACCTTAGCAAGGTTGCGGATAGGCCACCCACATGCACCTCCTCACACATGCACTTGTGCTCGCACCTGCTCACTGGATCTCTAAGACCCATGTGTAGCGGGTGTGGAGAGGACCTATCTGTAAGCCATATACCGACACAACTGAAGGCACTAGAAACAACAAACCACAACGACTTTGCACAAATATACAGGCAACACATTCCACTATATCCATCCTACTTTTTAGAGGACGATCGCATAATCACGTACTAGCGAACTTCAGGTTTCTTAGCATGTCATTTTTTTACGATTCTGTACTTACCATGCATGTTAAAATCCTGGCTTTTTACACCAGTCATCTTCATTGCCTTATATGTCATTTCATGTATATCTTTAGTAAATGTTTTACTCAATCACTTCGTTCTAGTAAAACAACTTTTCCTTGGCGCTCCTTGCCCTTAGTCGGGCTTGCACCATAAAAACGCAACCACCATCATCAGCAGGAGTATCTTCCCACTTTTCATGGGGTCCACCGTGCTTTCATTTTGTATCAATAGATGGTCTGCCCAAGTCCAGTTTTAATTCCTAGCATTCTTTGCCGAGTACACCCACAGCCAGGACCGTGTGACGCCCGGCATTTTTACAAAAATGCAGATTTGGCGGAAATAACACCTTTAATCATTATGTAGCCTAAAGGGAGATGATTGATCTCAGATAATTTTCAGAAACCCAAAAATCGCAAAAAAAATTTTCACACAAATATTCTGACGAAATCTATAATATGCATCCTATGCATCTCCCCAAAAACTGTAGAATAAATGACAAAATTCGAAAAAGAACGTTGCTATCAGTAATAAAATAGACTAACTTGACAAACTCTGCCGTACGCCTTGCATCTTTCAAAAAGCATAATTTCCCAAGTAAAGTCCCAACATCGCTATAATGGTATACAGGGGGTTTCATCCAAATTTCGCCAGAATTTTGAAATGTACCCATGCAGTGTATGCCGACACGGCCAAATGCGTGTACCTCACTATTGTATATAGTGTGTCACGCAATTTTTTGTATTTTGGCCTCATTAGATAATTCGTAAATTTTAATTAGCCTACTTCTGAACCAGCCAAGTTAGGTAAAAATCCCAATTAGAAAGTTGCAGGGTACTTTGCAAAACGACCGAAAAAACCGTTTCTGTCATTCTATGTATTATATATTAGCGTTTTTCACCGTACTGTGGATGCCCGCCATATACAAGAAAGAAGCAATTGACATGTCGCCTTGCGCGTGTTCACTGCAGTGCTCCCAAACACCCCGCGCACAAACGCCATAGGCGCGCTGCGGCTTAAAATCTGGGGCCATCTCAACGAACGTGAAACCTAGGGAGTGACGAAGAATGCAGAGTATAAGTGTATCCTTTGCGCGTTGGCGTTTTTGGCAACGGAGATAAAACCGTTGGGGGCAGCGGTATACAGCTTGCTGTAGAAGACTCATGTCTTTGAAGGACGAAGCTGTCTAGCGCTAGGTGTCAGCGAGTGTCCCGGTGTTTTTAGTGGGCGTCTTGAAGCACTCCAGTGCGAGGCGTAAACGAGTGTCCTGCTGTTTTTAAAGATGATAGTGTTTCTCGGGCTACTTAATACCAGAAATTTTGGTCTTTCTCTCTGTCTGTCTGTCTGTCTGTCTGTCTGTCTGTCTGTCTGTCTGTCTGTCTGTCTGTCTGTCTGTCTGTCTGTCTGTCTGTCTGTCTGTCTGTCTGTCTGTCAGTCAGTCTGTCTGTCGGTCTGTGACTCGATTCAGCCACCCGGCCAAAGTAAAAGTGATATTGCGCAATAGTCTTGTATACTCACAGCCAAATGTAAAGGTCTAAGCCTGGTTTACATGTTCATACTTGTCAACTTTGTTGAAAAAGAACAAGACGTAACGCAAATATAAAACAAGAATTTAGTACACAAGGGATATTTAGTGTTCTTTTATTAAAAATTCATAGATGCTTGGTTTTTAAATAGCAAATGATATTCTACATCTACTGCAGACAACCGCCCCCTCCTGGCGGCATATAAAAAATCACGCGGCAGCAGGAACAAAAGGTTCCACTAGCTAGGTTCCACTTCCGGCTTGCAACGCACGTGGAGCACGGCCGCGCGGTTCTAAAAACCTCGTAGTCAACCGCGTCATCCACGCGCGTCTCCACCGTACTGCAGTGGTGGCATCGAGGAACCCGGCCTGCGCTAAGCTTTAGTGTGTTTACCTTGGGATGAGGAACAGCATGAGAGGTGAGCGCGAAAGCAAAGGGGGGCATTTCCTACGCGAAGGCCTACAAAGACTATCGTCTTTTGACGACATTTGCAACAAAAGGAGCAGACACGCCGCCATTTTTTTTACTTTCGCGTTACGTACTAGCGCAAGGCGTAAACGCGTTTTTTGCGGTGTTTTAGTACCCTTACTACATAAAACGACCACTACGACAACTATTACCACGATGACGACGAAAGGAGACGCCAACAGCCCCAACTACCTGCGGGCTTTGCCCATAAAAGGCGACACGACATCAACATACGCGTCCGCTGTGCCATTTACGCCAGCGATGTACCTCTCTCGTGGTATTTCGTAATAGAGATAAACAGACGCAGCATTATCGATTGTGCTGCCCGAAGCGAATATGTTCGCCTATCTGCTCTGTCACTTTTAAGTTGCTGCCTAAGTGTCTATGATTTTTTACGCGGAACGTGTGGCAGTACTGGAACCACGGCGCGCAAACGCGCATGTCACGTAAGGTTTTTTTTATTTCGCGGGCATCTTCAGTAACCTAAAAAACACTCGTACATAACAGGAATCAACACAAAAACGCTTTCTTCTGCCGTTTTGGAAACCGCTTTACAATTTTCTAATTGGAAGTTTTTGCCTAGTTTCGAAAGTTGGCTATTTAAAATGGGCAAATCATTTAATTAGGCAAAATACACGATATAGCGTGACATAATACACACAAAAGTGAGCAAAGTGCATTTCGTCGCGTCGTCTTAGAGTTCGTCGAAGTATTTTTAAACGCTGGCGAAAGTTAGCTGATGCAACCTGTATATTTACATCATTTATGAAAAGAAAGGCACCCAAAACGAATGAACTAATGCAACCAGTTTCACTACTGATATCCATATATTGGTCTAAACAACTGATACTTAGCACAAATGACGCATGAAAACTAGGCATTATTAGACAATTCTCTAAATCCCTGCCGATTCCTTTTTTTCTTTTCAGCCTCTTTTCTACGGAAAACTTAGCGAGTTTTTTTTTTTTCCAACTGCGTTATCTTACTTCAGCCTTCTGAATTTGACTCATTCCTACGAAAACCTCTTTGTGCAATCCGTAGATCTTTCGACTGCGTCCATGACTTAAGCGCCTCCAAAGAAAGTGTGACGAGCATATTGGCGCAATCGGGTTCGTAAATTTTTGATGCACATGCATCATTTGCGTCGTATTTTTAAAGCTCAACGCGCACGAGGTAACAACCATGCTTCAAAAGCTCTAGAGCATGATTTTGTACAAGCTGCCGAGACTCTTGCTTCGATTTTCATGTCTAGGTTAGCGTGCAGCGATAGAGCATTAACATGGGAAGCCGATTGCTAATGTCAGATGACACCTTGGTAGCACCATGCATTTGTGATTCAATATTTGTGACTCGGAGATTATGACAGTATGATGATAACACAGTGACAGTAGTCGGCGTAGTGATGACGTTCATGCCACCATTGGAATGTATTATACCAGCGATGTCAGAGACTATGCGGCATTCTTTCATATAAAAAATAGCCGACTACACAAAAGAGATGATTATCATTAGAGTAAACACATTGTTACAACTTCTCAAAGTACTGAAAGGAGCTTGCCGTATCGCGATTCAGGAACCGTATATATCCAATCAAATTTGATGTTTTTGTTTTGCAGTGCCAATACATCAAATCACTCATTATTTTCCACTGCTCAGACAATAAACTGTACCTATTTGCTTCTTATTGTTGATTACTACTTAGGCCTGCGGGCTAAGAGCTCGAATAAATATAAATATTCCATCTCAAAAGAAAAGCATTTGGCTAGTATCAAAGTGCAATGTTTCTGTTATTAACCGTATGGTAAATCGGATCAAAAACATTACACCATCTTCCCGTAGGGGAGCCCTGAGTAGTATGCAAAGCAGCCATGGGGTCGATTCAAGTGCCCATTATTTTCAGTTCGTCGTTTCCGTTAGGTTGTCGTACGTAGCTACCGTTATATTTACAGTTTGGTTTCCATGGTAACTACAACACTTCTCACTTACCGGAACTACGGAATGGGAAATTGCAATGAGCCCATGGCTGTTTCGCATACTACTCAGGGTTGCCCTACGGGAAGATGGTGTAATTTTATTAGATGTGACGCGGCTATGTCCCTCCCTTGTCGTTGTTGCGCCGTCCACACCCCCCCTGCACATGCTCGGCTTCCTGAGCGCCCGGTGGTGTCTTCCCTTTTAATGGCTCCTGGAGCGACAGTGTTACCGGTGTCTTCCTGGGCCGGCCCGAGATGAGCCGAGCATGCGCAGTGGGGGTGTGGATGGCGCTACAACAACGGAGGGACATAGCCCCGACCATGAGATGCTGGAGCGACAGTGTTGCCGGTGTCTTCCTGGGCCGGCACGAGACGAGCACGCTTCCCCTTAAAGGGCTCCTGCAGCAGCAGTGTTGCCGGTGTCTTCCTGGGCCGGGATGGATGGACGACGGACGACGGAGCCGAGAGGAAGCGATGCTTTGTTGCATCTAATATTTCTGCGGGAATAGAATTATATTGTTGCGTGGCGGCAAAGCAGCGACAAATCATTATTAAAAAGGATGAGTGATGTATGAACAATGAACCAGATTTAGAGGAAATCCCCAAGGTGGAGTAAGTTTCTGTGAAGGAAAGTGTGACATCCACCTAAATGCGGCCATACGGCTACAAAGGAAAGATATACAGCTTTCTCGGAAACTTCGAAGTTGAAGAAAAGTTTGTCCTTGGTCCAGGATTCGAACCCGGGACCACTTCTGAACCGGGGCAATCGCTCTACCAACTCAGGTAACCAGGAGGCTAGTCGTTAGTAGCGCGAAAGCGAATTGATCAACAACTCGAAGTAAAGGACAGGTTTTAATCGACCAGACTTAGGGTAAATCCCGAAGGCGGAGAACATGGTCGGATGCTGTCCACAGCGGGGTGTGGTAGAATGCTTTTTCCGTATTTTCTCGACGGTTTCGCAGGGCCGAAACAATGCAATCCGGAGCCAGGACGGGCATAAACCCGAGCACTCCGCCAGAATGTTACGTGGTGGCAAGATTTTACGTGGCGGCAATTTACATGGCCCGCATTACACAGCTAACGCCAGGTACGTGTGAGCCACTTCGTCATCGTCGTCGGTTTTGGGTCACGGAGTTGAGAAACGTTGCCTACCTGAGTCTTCTAACAATATATTATCGTTTGTTTATTTCAGAGCGGGTACCCACGCGCAAAAAAGACCCATTCTGCTTAAGATGTCACAGTGGCAAACCAAAATCGCGATAGCTCATTCGAGGGGCCGTTAACTGGACGCGAGGGCTTTTCTTGCCCCAGCTATGCACTTAGGGCGCTAATGAGCTAAACGATTGTCCTGAAAATATCATCTTGACAAGGTCTACGTCCCTTACAACATCCGTCGCATAGACGCCAGCATTTTCCCCTGCTAGTTTTTGCCATTATAAACCAACCCCGATTTCCGCGCCCGATCATGCTTTATTTTGACTGCCATTGAGAACAACCTTTTCAATGCAGCTATTCGCGCTTCTTAAAGGTACCATGATTCAGCAGCTCGCAGTCCTACGTCGCTGTTTTTTAGCCTCAGCTTCTTTGCCTTTTCAAGACAGTATTGCGCTCCCCGCAGGACGATACTGGAGTAGTTCCTTACTCTTGTCAACATTGCATTTGAAAAAACGAGAACAACATTCGGCATCAGAAAATTCAACTTATTCAAGGATCCCAGCTCCAAATTTAGGTCCGACGCTTGCGGACATTGCACTCTGTAGTTTGTGCAATACCATGGATCTGAAGATTTCTCGTAATTCGAATACTGTTCTAAGTGAACAATACGTGTCTCCCAGACTATATTCCTACGTTTTAAGTCGTCGTTCTGTGAAGTTATAGCCTCTACCTTACGACTCTATCATTCTTAGCTCGCTCACGTTCAAGCTGTTTCCTATGCTCATGTATCGTAACATTTTCAAAGAATGCCTGAAGTACGTTACTCTTCAGGAACCAAAATGAAAAAAATACAAATCACGTTTTTGGTGCAGTGTGGCTCGCATGTTCACGGTGAACGAAACACATGAACTTCCCCGATTGGTATAGCGCTGAGCACCGTTTTTAGTGATTTCACACATATTGGATCCAAGGTGCCATTGTTTTTTTAGTGTCAGGCGTTGTACATAAGACAAACGTATAAAAAAACGTAACAGCCCTGCATGCAAAGAAAACCGGCCATCAGATTAACTGGAACAAAGAACAATGACAATTAAAGGAAAGTATCGGCCTGTCGAACTTCTGATTTCCTCATCATACAGACATGGCCTAACACGCTAGGGAGCAACGATAGCACCTTAAATCCTATGTATGCGAAACCACTAAAAACGCTGATGAGCACTTGGACGTACTGTTGGTTGTTTTATTGAAGGAGGAAGTCGTCATGCTACCGAAATGTTTTTTGTAGATTTTTACTGTGGTAAAGGACCAGTAAACGGCTCAAATCATGTTTTCCCACCAGACGGTTTGCCGAAAAATCTTCCACTAAATTGAATGCTATAAACAAGCCTCTCTCCTCGTTTCTTGACTCAGAGATTCCATTTCTTTGTTTCTTTCAAAATATTCACGGGAAGTCTTAGGTTCGCGCCTTAATTCTTTCCCGAGCTTAACAATATCAGCTGTTATGTCGTTTGTTTATTTTCCAAAGTCATTTCACATGTTTTAAGAGAAAAAGCACAAATAAGGCCAGGTCAACTCCACAGCAGCAAACGACGCACCAAAAACAATTTGTGAAAACTCCAATCTTGCCAAAAACCTACCAGCAATTAGGTGGCACAAAGGGTATCAGGCCTGATGCGCGGAGCATTGCTGCTACTTCCTTGTGAAGTACCTGTGAGTGGTTCATTCTTGTTTTTACCCTTTTGGTGGGGGCTCATTGCGCCTACCCCTGTTGTCTTGGGTGTGTAACCGCAGCACTTCCTTAATACCGCAGGTGGGGCGTTCGTCAGTGACCTCAACCACTTCCTAGAGCTTGGCACAGCTGCCCAGTAAATACCAACATATTGGCGGAAAGGCTATCCTGGGCACGCGTAGAGCATGGCTGCCACTGGCCGAAGGAGCGTAATTAGGACAAAGCGTGCATAGCGCTTCTGTGCGAATTCTCAAGCGTTCATCAGGCGTCGCTGGGTTTCCAAGTGAATTGGCATACTGTATTTTAGGAAGAATTACCCCTTTGTGGACAAATTTCAGGTTACATGCATCTACCAAAATAACGTCACTCATGTCTATAGTTTTGTTTTCTACTGCAATGATACATTTGAGATTTAATTGTTTCCAACCCGAGTTGTTATTATCTACATTTGTAAATATTTGGACGTAGCTACTATTTGGAAGCTGTTGGCAATAAATTGTATATTATTTGTGTCGTAAATAAGATGAGATTATTGGCCGCGTTGTTAATTGGTTCTGTAAATTATTAGGACCAAATACAATATCCTGGAGACAAGTCCTTTGTAAACCCCACCTAAGAACTGCTACTTTGTATATTTATGTAGCAAAGAAGAGTTTCTGCTACGTACTATGTTTTGTGAACAAAATAAAAAAAACTATAGTTTCGAAATTGTGCTGAGATTTGGGAGAGTGTGTCTGTCCCCGCCCCTCTAAATGACTAACGTTTCCTATCGAAAGTCATTTGGAAAAAAATCCGCTTGGAAGACGGTGAAGTATTTGTTCCGGCAGAGGTGATCCAATATCTAGCGCATACTTTATACACCAAATTTGTAGTCTACCTTTGTATAATAACTGCACTTGACCGAAGTAGAGAAGAAATATTTTATTTGCACAGGTTGGCATCAGCAACGCACTATGATTTGTTCCCAAAATTTACCATGTAGACAGCGGGTCGTTAGCCTTGCATTTTATGAAGGAGAAGTAATCTTTAAAAGCATTTGGCAGAGCCACCATTTGGCAGGATTTCATTCCCCGGTTGAGAGGTATATGATTCCTCGTTTTAGCGTGAACCTTCCTGAGGTTGAAAATGCCAATGAACCTCAATAAGCATCGCGGGTTAACCTGCTCATCATTATTCCGGTTGTGCATAGAGAGTTTCTTCTCATAACAGAAAAAGTTTGTCACTTTGTCTCATTCAATCTAAAGTTTATGAAGGCGTGTTGTATTTTATTTTTTAGATATCGTTTGTAGAGATTACTAAACATTAATTTATAAAAGCATTCCTTAGTCATTCAGCATTTTTAACTGTGCGGTGCCGATTTAGTATTGAACATCAGCCACCGACACCGTAATATTTCAGATGACGATATCGGAAAGAGCTGAATACTGATATCACTGCCCTGTATACACTAATAGCTTCAGGCAATATTACTGCCCTAGTACCATCGAGAAGGGCTTATATGGGAGACTATTCCTGCTTGGTGCTGCTACAGGACCGTGAAAACGGCACTGTCGCCATCAATCGCAAGTATTTGGATTCGCTCGTCATCTACATGCGTAATTGAAATGTAGAACAATTGGTATGCTTTCCAACATTACCAGAACGTCTTCTCACCTTGGTGAAGTTGACTTAGCAATATATGTCGTGTGCCCTGATCATCTTAAAACATCTAGGTCAATCAGATACCTCTCTTTGCGCACTTTCAACATATTGGAATCAAAACAGAGGTGCTCACGTACAGCAATTCTTTCGTCCCCCTTCTTTTGCGAAGAGAGAACAAACATACGTGAAACAAACGTTTGGTAATACTTTCTTGAAGAACGCCTGCTGTTTTTAGTGTATTAAAGCGTCTATTTTTAACGGATTGGTATACTGGCATGCAGTAGCGTTGTCAGTGCGTGTAACTGTGTCACCCCTGGAGCTGCAAAGTAAGGCGGCCGGTCTGTCGAGCGTCCATTATTAAGCTATCCCGTTGAGAGAACCATTGGAGCTTGTCTCTGGTCACAAAGCTATGTGGTTGTGGGGGCACGAACTGCAGTCATCCCACAGCACAGCGAAGACGAACTATGGCGACTCGCGTTGATAGCGATGCTGGTAATAAGTCGCAACAATCTTGTTCTCTCCGACGAGATAAGTGCAAATTTTTCACGCTCAAACTCTCATAAAAGATAAATTATCTGTCAGGTTACTACGTTTTTATCCGCCCACACGTAAAGCGATGCACTTTGTGCGTCCTTCAGCTTTTTCTGGCACAGATGACAGATATGCGATATCATCCAAGTATTAGTCTTGACGTTAGTTTTCATGCCGCCGTTTTATTCTTCGCTGCAGTTATTCAATGCCTCATGAGGTGATATGCAATATCGTTCACGAGGAACAAACAAGGTACAAGCTTTGCATCGAGAGTCAGGTGTGTTTGGCTATATTCGACACTTTGTAAACGCTAAGTTTACTGCGCGGTTTCCACTAATTGCCGTGTAGCCTTTCATTTTCGAGGCCACAATTGCAGTTTTATGTCTTTCGTTTCTACATTTTTTTTCAGTGATATCTTGGGAGCCCAAATTCCGGTCGTTGTGTTTAAACAATCATTCAGAGTGCCGTATTCCTGTATATCTTCCTGATTATCTTCAACGGTATAGTTGATCCGTCTTGGCTTTTGTTTCTCCGCTGGATGTGCAATAGTCCCTTTATTGTTGTTGTACTAAACGAACTTGATTGATGATTTATTGTAGGGTTAAATGCACCGACGCAGGGCAGGCGATGGGGCGCGCCATAATACATGGCTCCAGATTATTTTTAACCACCTGGGAATCTTTACGTCCGCCGAAATCCCCTACACATGGGCGTTTTCCATTTCGGCCTCCTTAAGAGAAGCAGCCGCCGCGACGGGAACCGAACCTGGGTCCCCACTCTCAGCAGCAGACCGCCTTAACCTCTGAGGCTCTGCGGCTCATTGAACTAACTTTTCTGCGACTTCCCTGAAGGATGTTGTTACTATTACCCCTTCATTTTATTTCGTCATTTTTGACGTCCTTTAGCCATCGCATGGAATAAAAAAATAATCAATGTTTAAAAGATCGAGGGTGAGCGTGGGCGATGTTTCTACGGCTCCTTGTCTGCTTTCCCTTTTGCTGTACAAGTTGTTTTGTTTTGTTTATTTGGTGCCTTTATTACATTGTACGCTCTGGCACACGGCCCGGGTCCTTGATCTAATCTATAAAGTGTTCAAAGGTTTTATGCGTTCCTTAGATTTCTTGATTTCTGGGCGCGGCCGGCAAAGCATGGATTTTTATTTTCGTGAATTCTTCTGTGAGGGCTATTACATGTTTTTATCATCATCACGAATTGAACGACCAGCATTTTTTCCTAATTTTCTTTTACCCTCCCTCCCTATTCCTTTCGTCCATGGTGATCAGTGGTTATTCTTTTTTAATAAAAGTTCTCTCGCTCTCTTTTTCACCTCCTCGATCCTTCGCGCAAGATTCTGCCATGCCTAATAAACACCCTCAAAACCGTTCGTCTGCTACGGCCAATTCTTCTGGAGCATCTGAAATGTCGTTTCCCGGCATGGTGGTTTCATTTTTGCTTGCTATTTTGATTCAGGTGAGTTGCAGTTCATTCTTCGAAGGAAGGGGGGGGGGTGCTTGTACAGCCATAGAGCGGTCTTCCTCTATCCTGTGACCCTTAGGATTTTGGTTAATCAACCGGTTTTGTTGTCTACTCGCCGTATACAATGTCTTAAAACTCTGTTTGTAGGCTTATTTTCTATTTGCGTCTCTTCTGTGATCTTAAATCGGTCGTTGTCATTGGCCATTTTCTTTCGCAGTTTTCTTTCAGCTGTTTTCGGGTTCAGCATGGCTCCGAGAAATCAGCCTGGCTTTTTCTGGTTGTTGCAACAGCGTATGTTTCTGCATGCGTGGACCAACTTTATTATACTGATCAAACGTACCCCTTACGGACGCAGCCATATGTTTTGGGCTGTTGCCACACGTATTGTGGCCTGTTATTTTAAACTTGAGTATTTTTTTCTGTGCATCTCGCGTTGCGATTTTTTGAGGCCGTTTTGCTCCGCCTAAGAATTTTTCTGATGTATCGTTTGGCCACCTTGCTTGAGGAATGACAATGAACCTGGATCAGAAGTCCAAAATGGCGCATCGTTCTTTTGCCTGAGTGTATTGTTCCCATGTCTTTTATAAGTCTTCCTTTATCTTGAGGCTTGAAAAATGTTTGATACTATTCCACAGAAATTGACTTTACACCTCACGTGCAGGTTGTTCTGCTCAGAACTTTGGGAACTTTAAGAAGATGAGTATTGACTGCAATCACGCTTTTTTTGGCCCCATTCCTGAAAAAAACTTTTGCAGCTGAAACAAGCTCAAGCTTTTTGCATGTTTTGACTTCTTGAGTTCTAATTATACTTTTGGTGGTCAAAACCAAATGCAAATATTAAAAGGGTTCGTGGTGCGGCGAGCATGCATTCTCGGCTTCTGATATAAAAGCTACACTATATGCAGCATTTCGGCACGAGTACGGAAGCAAACATTAACAATGTAATATTAAAACCCGATTTAAAGAATATACCACGGATTATATTCAGAAGCAAAGGCGACAAGTCACCACAAAGTTTTATAAGGGCTGTCACGGTGCGCTGTGAAGTTTGGCTGTAAATTGACGGGTTTGTGCATAAAATAGTATTAAGGTAAAATGACATTCCTGAAAAGGTTTCAAAATTTGACCATTTCCGTGCCCATTTTATAAAACATTAGGCTAAATAAAAACACCTGGCTCACCGCAAAGGACCCGATAATCCGATCTGATCACTAAACATTCAAAACACTCGCAAAAGTGAGAGCTTCGTTAACATAATAATTGGAACATCGCATCAAACAAGCCGACTTGTCACCAGGGTCACAAATCACCATAGATGGTCTTACCGAACACAGGAAAGTTGTTATTCTCTAAAAATTTATTTTAAGCTGGCTAGCCCAGTTTATCCCTTACCTCAACCAAAGTACACCTGACCTCTGCAACATGGGTGTGCTAACTCGGCGAACCTATACATCAGCACTTCGAGTCAATCCGGGATCTTCCACTGCCCGATGTCGTGGTATAGGTGTCCACGACAACGTTCAATGGCTGATAGAGGCTCACTCCGCGAGTCAGTCTGCGCGGCATGCAAAAACTGCTACAGCGTGGGGTATCCGTCAGAAACAAGGTATTGGTCACAATAAAAACATGAAACAACCCCATCTCATTCCCACGTAAATACCCTCAGATCTGGTAAAAAATCCGTTTCCACGCAATATTCACCTCCAGCACGACGTCGCTGCTTGCTATATACGAGCTCAAGCACTCCATAATATGTACTGCAACAATCCACGAGTTGATATTCGGAAGCGGCAGAGTGCATGTTCCACTACGCACAGAACATTATAGCCACAACATCCAGCAAGAAATTTCCCCGCTCGGCCGCCATTTGACCCGCCCTCCCAGAGACGGTGGAACAGGCGGTCATATACCTAGCTGTAATGCTCGACCGCACTGCCACCACGACACAACAGCCAGCGCCTCGACGACCTCCTGGACAGCCTGGAGCTGCGTTTCTTGGTGGTCACTCTGCTTTACTTCCTGTGGCGGTATACGTCCTGAGTTAGCTTCGCCTGGATGTATGGATGAGTCCAATAGCATGTGCTCCAATGTGGCCGTCTTCCTGCAGCACGCTCGGCACTTGTCGTCGGGGTGTGATTCCGGGTACATCCGGTGCAGTAGCGCTGGGCTCGGAAGCGTCCTCGTTTGTAACTGCCTGAACAGCACGACCTGTGACCTGCTCAGCCCTTTACAGGACGGCGGGAAAAGTGTACGGGCCAGCCGAAATGTTTTGGTCAACTCGTTGTAGCTGGTCATTCGGTCTTTGGCGCTGAACCACAGCGGGCGGCCGTTGCCCTGGGCGTGGTCGGTGAGTTCTCGCGCTCAGGCGTGTGCCGTTTCGTGGTGGTTGGCATTCTTCTTCGACGCTTCACCTGCGTGCGCCGGGAACCACTTGATACGAATCCTCTTGTCGCGGTCTGCCTGTCGGATCAGAATGCCTGCAGCCGTTGGGGCAATTCTTCTTTTCCCGTAGTTCCTCACCGCCTGTATTAGTTCACTGCGGATCATGTGGCAACCTTGGTCTACGATGGCCGGGGCGATGGCTATTTCTTGCTCTTCCTCGACTTGCTTGCTTGACGGGCTGGCGGACGCCCGAAAATTGTTTTCGCAGTCGACCACGGCAATCGCGAAGCCATTGCGGCCGGCATATTCGGCTGCGTCCACGTATCTGGCGCCGGGGTGTTTCGCGTGCAGGTTCATTAGTGTTTTGGTTCTAGCGTGTCTTCTGTCTTCGTTGAAGTCGGGGTGCATGTTCGTAGGCAAGGGGTCTACCCGTACGTTCCACCGTACGTGGTCGGGAACGGGGCGTTTTGTCCGTGTTGTTCATGATAACCTATGTCTAGTTCGCACATGATCTTTCTGCCGGCCTTAGTCGACCGCAGTCGTCCCAACTGAGCCGTTCTTTGCGGTTCGGCGATCTCGTAGAGCGTGTTGTGTATGGCCAGCTGGAGGAGACGCTTTTTGGTAGTTTCGGGTAGGCCTAGGGCTCTCTTGTAGGCCCTCCGGATTAGGATGTCTAGATTGTTCTTTTCGCTTTTCATCCACTTGTGGAAGGCTGCACCGTACGCTATGTCGCAAAGTACGAAGAAGTGTATGAGTCTGGTGAGGTTCTCCTCCTTTATGCCTCCCTTCTTGTTAGAAACGCGCTTGAGCATGCTTGTCGCGTTCGCCGCCTTTCCCGTTATTTCGGGTGACGGTGTCTCCGTTCTTACCGAGAGCTTCAATCGTCATCCCTAGGACTCGGGTCTTGCTGACCATCGGTATTGGTTAGTGCATTACCGATTCGCTTGTTCTAAACATTGCATAAGAACATTGTTAAAACATTTCGTCTTGCCATTTGTTCCTTTTTATTTTTTTTCTCTCTGTGTTCTGTTTTCTATCTGTTTTGCATCTCTCTTCTATCCCTCCTCTTTCAATTTCTCTCTATCTACCTTGCTACGTGACGCAGCAATGTGTTACCACTAAGGGGGCGCAGACCATTGTCAAGCCGCTTATCGCCGGATTTTTATCTGCCCCTTTGCAGCTGTATGAATTGCAGTCGTCAAATAAATTGATTGATTGATTGATTGATTGATTGATTGATTGATTGATTGATTGATTGATTGATTGATTGATTGATTGATTGATTGATTGATTGATTGATTGATTGATTGATTTGCAGGGCGCTATGTCGGGCGAGAGGAAGGAGCCTCAGGCAGGACAACCGTTCGTCGGCAAGAACAAGGAGATTCTATTTGGTGATCACCGGCGAGACCCCCGTGTCCTCGTGCGCCCGCGTG
The DNA here is from genome assembly GCF_048455015.1 of Haemaphysalis longicornis. NCBI lineage: Eukaryota > Metazoa > Arthropoda > Arachnida > Ixodida > Ixodidae > Haemaphysalis > Haemaphysalis longicornis. The sequence continues at coordinate 330,916 of NW_027526410.1, read as the reverse complement.
GCCAAGCAGCCTGTGACCATGTCGATCGGGCTGCTGCGCGAGGAGCGGCGCTCGATCCAGCGATGTCGCTTGAGCTGGTGCTACAGATTGATTGATTGATTGATTGATTGATTGATTGATTGATTGATTGATTGATTGATTGATTGATTGATTGATTGATTGATGGATTGATTGATTGAAATATACTGTAGAACCCGAAATAGGATAACAGATTAAGAACAACTATTGCATCTCTCCCTATTGCCTCTATTGCAACTATTGCCTCTACAACAATTGCCTCTCTGAAGATGAATGACCTGCAGAGCTGCTGTGGATGCAGTCAACGCAGCGCACGAAACAAAACTTATTTGTTTGTACTTTACGATTCAGCATACTTACTAGCCAATCTGCGGAGAGAAAGTTGGGAGTACCCTCGCTTTATTCTAGTGAAAAGTCATGGAGCTGTCTGTTAGGTAGTTAAAATAGTTAGTCTGTTAAAATCGCATCAATGTTAGATACGAGGTTTAAAGGCTCTTTCATCTGTTTTCAGCGTGCTGAAATCCGCGCACAGATATCAAAGCTGGCTTTGTTTCACCATAAATACTTTTTCCTTCCAAAAATAAACAGTCGTTAGAGCTCACCTTTGCCACTCTCCCCTTTTTGCCGTCTTGGCGCTCACCAATCTTTGCTGTCTGTTCTTTTACCGCGGCGTAGGCAACTTACTGTTTTATTAGCACACCAACCCAATCCGCTCGACTACGCACCACCCCGGAGAGGTCGCACTAGGCTGTGTGACGTCTACCCTTAAACATCCCGCCACCACTATGGACATGTCGTAAGTAAGGAAATGAACCCGCCGCGGTGGCTCAGTGGCTCAGGCTTTGCGCTGCTGAGCACGAGGTCGCGGGTTAGATTTCCGGCCGCGGCGGCCGCTTTTTTGATGGAGGCGAAAAGCAAAAACGCCCGTTTGTGCGAGATGTTGGCGCGCGCAAAGATCCGCAGGTGGTCAAAATTAACCCGGATCCATCCACTACGGCGCGCCTCATCGCCTGCGTTGTGGCGGCGCGTTAAAATCTGCAATCAATCAATCAATCAATCAATCAATCAATCAATCAATCAATCAATCAATCAATCAATCAATCAATCAGTAAGGAAAAGAAACCTATAGCTCCCAGTGCATGCACCCCCCCCCCCCAAATTATTCTTAGTCCATGCATGCATGAACCGGCAACAGGGTATGTTCGCGTTTTGAGAAGTGAAAGATACGGTGTAAAATGTCCTTTTGAAAGCCCTTTAAGCTGAACAAGTTGAACACGTTTGCTGAACACGTCGGCATTTTGAACACGTCGGCATCAGTTGAACACGTCGGAAGTCCAAGAGGGCAAGTTGCTCCTAAACCGGGAGGGAATCGCAGCTACTCAATGAGCTGGAACCTAAGGCGCCGCGGTGGCGTCAGCGGCTTTCCGTTGCTTTTGTTCCCATTCACGCTTCTTTCCGGGCCGCGTATTCCCAAACCATATCCCGTAGGGACCCAGGCCGACCACACCCCCTAAGCAGCGGCGCAGCCAATGAGGTTAAAAAAATGGAATTTTTTAACCTCCTTGGACGCAGCACCGTGACGTCTCTACCTATTGGCCTCGAGGACATACGGTGGCGCCACCTACGAGTGACGTCACTTGTAGGACGCCAAATCGTGTTGTCGTTTGCTACAACACATTTCCCGTGCGTATGTGGAAGCGTGTTTTTTTATGTGACCACCGTCTCGCCCCCTCCTTGTGGATTTGATGCAAATTGCCAAAAAAGTTGTCTGTAAATTAAATAATTCGGGCAAGCAATCAGCGACTCACTTGTTCCCGGCGACAACGCCGCGTTTAGGTAGTTGCTACCATCGCGACCGACAGCATATACGAAGCCAGCTAACGCCAAGGACGATGCAAATGATGTGGAGAATAGTTCGACGTATATTCATTAATAAATACTTGCGACGGGACATGTGTGTGCGAGGAAACACTTTGTAGCAGCGACGGAAACGCGTCGCTCACTTATGATCTCACTGCGCGAACTGCCTGGTAAATGAATGACTACGAGAGAACGGTGATCAGATTGCTTCGCGCACATGCTTAAAAGTATTTTTATGGTCTGCAGTTTGGCTTAATCAGTACCCATTTCCCCAACGATGTTTTTATAGTCATGCCAGGATTTGATTAACGATCACTGCTGTAGCCTGTACTCTGCACGGCTGATGTTTAATTTTCGCGACAACTTGTCCGCAATGTCTGAATGGTATGAACGCGAGTTTTTAACGCCTTCGAGCGGGTTTGGACAAGGCTATATTTAGTTTTCATTAGGTGCTCGGCGTGGTAATTTATAACTACAGCGTGTTTTGTATGTTTACACTGAGCCGGCCTTTCTCAAGCATCGATTTCGAAACTCACGACTGCTCACAGAAGGCGAGGCTGCATACGAGGCGAAACACGTCATTAATGATTTCGGGTAATGGGGAGATTTAGAATAGGAGAACCGAGCTTTGGGGGCCCCCAAGAAGTTAGAGGAACCCAAACGCAACACGCGCGTGCGCGACGGGTGGGCCTTCTCCAACAGCTCGCAGCCGGCTTCGGATGCACGTAATCGGTTGTTGGGAACTTTAGGCTTGGCGTCGCAGTAGATATTTCATCGCCGTTATAGTTGCGAATGACAGTCCCTAGCAGAACGTTTCACCACGCTGGAGACTCTGTAAACGCGGTGATTTCCGTTAAGCGATCGACGATCAAGATGCCTGCACGGCCTCGGCCGATTCTTGCGCGCAAGCAAAGCCATCCACCCGCCGTGGTGGCTCAGTGGCTAAGGCGTTGCGCTGCTGAGCACGAGGTCGCGGGTTCCATTCCCGGCCGCGGCGGCCGCTCTTCTGATGGAAGCGAAAAGCAAAAACGCCCGTGTGTACGAGATTTCGGCGCACGTTAAAGATCCCCAGGTGGTCAAAATTAATCCAGAGCCCTCCACTACGGCGCGCCTCATCGCCTGCGTTGCGTCGGCGCGTTAAACCCTACAATCAATCAATCATTCATAGCCATCCTTCGGCCGCTCGCCGCACCGTGCGTGAACGGGCCGGCGCTGCCGGGAGCGACCTCCGCCGCCTCCGCGGCCGGTCGGCGTAATGTTTGGGCATCGCTTTGAAAACCATAGCTGATGACACTACCTATCAGAATTTTTAATCACACTAATATCCACTTTCACCAATCTGGAACTTCTTTTCCACGACCTGTGAGATTTTAAAAAGCGGCGACAAGTTGTTGCTGCCGCGACCTGCGTCGGTTCAAGCCGCACCGTAAGCCGTGCGGGCAGGCACGGCGCATGCGTGTGCTTCTGCGAGCAGTTAACGCTTCACGATTTCCTGCTCTATACATTTCTTGCAAACAAGGGAAATATAGAAACTTCACTCGACGATCTTCGTAGTCAACGATCGTCGGAAACAAGCCGCTGCTTACGTACGCTTCGGTCGCATACGTAATACACCACCACGGTCATGGTGTTTGCGGATAATCTACCACAGTTGATACGGTTATAAAGCCCCATGAGCTCAAAATGCGCTCGACGCACTGAGAATTAACTTCAAACGATGGAAATTAACACGTAAATACTTTTAGAACGCACTTCCTAAGCGAAGTGACGCGCTGCAAGCCAACTACGCAGCGAGTTAGGAACTGGGATACCACAAGTGACGTCAAAACGATGGCAGCGCCGGCCTCTCCAGTGGTGGGCCTCGCGGCCAATATGCGCGCGACTTCGTGCGAGGTGGATTTTTTCTTTTTTCCACCTCCTCTCGTTTCGGCTGCTTTGCGGGCGGCCGATGGTTTTGCTCCGTGGGCTGGGCTGGCCTGTAACCGTTTGTACCTGAGCCTCTGATGTCTCCGCACTGTTCTTGCGCGCCTTCAAGTTGACGCTGACCTCCGATCGTGTTCCTAGATAAGCGCTCGGCTCGGTGCTCGAAGTGCGCGCGCGCGCGCGGATGGACGCTTTCACGTACAAGTGGCAATTATACAAGTTCCGGAAAGCAAACACTCTCATAAAAATGAAGACAAAAATTTGTTTTAAAATTTTGTGATCGCCCTGCTTCGCGGCGGCCGATGGTTTCGCTCCTAGCACAAGCCTGACGTACGTGCTGGGAAGATGAAGCTCGCTCTCCGCGCTCTCTTGTGCGCCGTCTGTCGCTCGTCTCTCATGCTGTTCCTAGTTTAAGCTAGCGCTCGGCCTGTTGCTCAAAGTGCGCGCGCGGATGGATGATTTGCACGTACATATGCAGTTAGTGTTTACGTTCCGGAAAGCAAGCACTCGCAATAAAGTGAAGGCAAAAATGTTTTTTTTTTTTGGTCATGGGTGGTCCTTTGGACTCCCTACCGAAGCGCAGAACGTTTGCTCAAATTCGGTCGAAAGCACACGCGTACGTCGGTCGCTCGTCTGCTGTGAGCATGAGCAAGCGTATTATTCGCCATACTCGTCTGTGCCTCGCACTCGCGCAGAACTGCCCATCACAAGGTCCGATCTCATAATTGTGTGCGCCACGCGCGTCCCCCTCTCATTCACGCGATGGTCGCGAAGCTTATAACTTCTGCTTCATGGATAAGCACGAGCAGCCGCTCGAGGTCGTCAGAGATGACCTCGCGTCAACAAATCATGAGTCTGTGTTCCGCGCGAACCGGTCTGACGAAGTAGCAGTAAACGCGCTCATGGACACGTAGAGCGGGTGCAAAAACACAACCTGGATTGTCCAAAACGTCCAGAAACGGGGTGAAAGGTATGTTTTTCGATACGAAGCGTTGTAGTACGCGAGGCGGCGTTTTGCAACTTGTGTTGTAATATTTATATTTTTATTCCTGCTATTTCTTCTTTATACATTTGTATACTTGCGTGTGTGTGGCTTACAGTTGAGGCGCGAGCTGTGACACAATGCTGGCGAATTAAAAGGCCAGACAATACAGAAATCTATATGTGGTAGCTAAAAATGCGCCGCACGAAACAGGCACAAACTGCTCGTCTATACCCATCACTGGATCTCGAAAAGTGACAATTTTTTGCCGCTATTTGGACTCCCAGATCACTATCGCAAAAATAGTGCGCCAAGGAGATAAGTTTTTTTTGCTTAGTTTTATCTGTGCTGCGACTACCGTGACTTCAAGCTCACGCGCAACTACTCATTAGTCCCAGCGAAAAAAATATACGTATCTCAGGGAGTGTAACACTTTATTAATTAAATGAGAGGCCATGGGGCCCTGTCGGAGCAAGGATGAGGAGAAAAGGGGAAGGTCACAACTCGCACAATGAATACAGTTGCAGTCTTGGGGTCCTAATCGCAAAATGAACACATTAAAGTCAGTCAGTGGCAGCAAAACGCACAGTTCACACTAAATGTACAGTTCACACTGTAGATAATGCGGTTCGCACTGAAAACAGTGCACGCTGCGGACAGTTCACATTGTAGACCGAACGGGGAAGTCGGCCAGGCTGCTACACCAATTTGTAGAGTCCGTTTTTAAGGGCGCACTCGGTAATTGCTTCTAGTGCGGTGGGATCATCACGGACCCGACTAACATGTTCCTGTTCAGTCGCAGGGGCGGGACATAGAGTTAAAAGCTGGTGGCCATTACGGTCGAATAATGGACAGAGCCAAATTAAGTGGTAACGATTTGGTGTGCCTTCTCGATTACAGGGGGGGGTGGCATCAGTGCCATTCGGGTCCTGCTGGAGCTGTCTATTTATAAATAACGTATCTTATGCACCAAAATCTGTGTGTGCATGAAGCGCAAATTGTTAAAAATAACGAACCGACATTGGCAACAGTGTGAGTGGTAGCACGCATGATTACTAATATCAAACTGCGCCCTTATGGCTTCAGTGAAGAGACTGTGGTCAATAGCCCTGTACAGAAGATATACATCAAACTCCTCGAGTATTTCAGTAGCTGTACAATCCAACTATTACATAGCCCTTGCTTGGTATATATTTGCGATGTTGTTTCCCTAAATCGTAATGACCAGCAGTGCAAATTATGCAGAATTCATGACCGAGTGTAAAACGTGTACGTTTGAGCTGGTGTCTTTCTTATCAACGTATCACTCTTGCAAGAACGATTCGCACCTTCCATTGCTGTTAACAAAATGTCAATGTTTTCCTTATTGGCACTGTTCATGATAAAGAATTAATGCAATAAAGTTAATGTTAACGAAATTCAATATAAAAGTGCTTATGAAAGTGCCAAAATGTAGCAGCTCATGCAGCTGTAATATGTCGCAAGGGTTTGACAGTTTGTAAATGTGGTCATGGGAAACTGGCTGCCTTTCTTGTAATCCTTACCTGCAGCACCGAATCGTGTTTTGAGGTGTGTATATAGTGAACGAGCACCCCACTCAATTGTATACCCTTCTGTGTGCTGTAGAATGAGCTTCCAACGAGACTGTTTGCTTTCCGGAACGTGTATAATTGACACATGCGCGTGAAAGCGTCCATACGCGCGCGCGCATTTCGAGCACCGAGCCGAGTGCTTATCTAGGAACACGATCGCAGGTCAGCGTCAACTTGCAGTTGCGCAAGAAGAGCACGGAGAGATCAGGGGCTCAGGTACGAAAGGTTAACTTCTACCTCATGTGCATTAGCTTCCCCAGCGCCGCAGGCCAGCCCTGCCCACGGAGCGAAAACATCGGCCGCCCGCCAACCAGCCGAAACGAGGGGTGAGGGAAAAAGGAAAAAATCCACCTCGCATGAAGTCGCGCACATAGAGGAAGTGACGTCACGGTGCTGTGTCCAAGGACGTTAAAAAATTGCAATTTTTTGAAGAAGTCGCGCACATATACGTAGAGACGTCACGGTGCTGCGTCCAACGAGGTTAAAAAATTGCAATTTTTTAACATCATTGGCTGCGCCGCTGCTTAGGGGGTGTGGTCGGCCTCGGCCCCTACGGGATATGGTTTGGGAATACGCTTCCGGGCCGATGTTCTTTCAATTCCCGCGCTTCGTGCTCCTAGCGAGCTACATGTGCATCCGTCCGATACCGAGTAAAAAGCTGGAATGCCTCGAGCTTTTTTCTGGCGGACAATTTCCCTTTCCCGTCTAAGCATCTTACTAAGTAGCCTACCAACCCACACGCATCCTACTCTATTACGTAGTACAGCTGACAGGGAACATTCAGCCATGAAACTATGTTTAGATCGCCCACCAGCATAACGGGTGTGTCATCAAAAACGGCACATAGCCCAGCGACGTGGTCACGGCTTTCTCCTTCCACCTTCAACTCGGGCACGCATAAACCGGATAGCGCTGATGGGCACACCGCCAAGCGTGATATATTCAACCGCAAATGTCGTTTGCATAGCCTTTCAAGCTGAAGAAGAATTTTGGGCGATCGCATGCGTTCCAACGGGTAAGTTTCTCTTCATTCGGAGCGATTGCCAGTTACTGGGCGATGCGGAATTTAAGGCGGCAATGCCGGCGGCCGCTTTAAGTCATTTTTACGCACATTTAGGCTTCCGTAGATTCTCCACAATCCTTTGCTAAAGGCGCTACCAACGTTATCAGCCATTTGCGCAAATTGGGACAGGAGCATTCGTGGGGCGAGGGGTATAACAGTTGCGAAAAAGGGGTCGAGGGTGGCGAGACGGCGCCCCTGAGTAGCGCCGAGTAAATCGGCTTCACCGGAATGAAAAGTACGGGTGGGTTAGACATATACTGCTTCGCAGTAATACACAATAATAACGGCGATGGCAAACCGAGCAACGCGTATACAGGGGAGAATTGCTGCGCAAACCGGTTCCGTGGCGTCGGGAAGGACTAATTAAAGCTAAACAGGCATAGTCCGAACGCGGTGCCTCCGAGGATGCGTTGGTCGCTATCTTTGTGTGATTGCTCGTATTCCGGACGCAGTGAGCCACATCAGAAATGAAGCGGTCCCGACCGTATTCCGCATCGATTTTGCTAAGTATTCGTGCTGCGCCGAGGTTTGTGGACGAGATATTGTCGTGGCATGATTCCAAAATTTTTCTGAGGGAAGCTCGCGGCAGTGACGAAATAATTTGTTCTTGTTCTGTGTCAAACTACTTTCACGAGTTTGACGGTTTGCAGGCTAAATGCACGCAAGTTCTGTTTGAAGGCTCTTGCCTTGGCAGCGTTCATGTTCTATTACCTTTAATATAGCCGATCATGGAGATCTGAGCGTCAGCGCGCAGCTGAGATGCTAACTCGGTCTCCATAAAGATCCCTAAAAACGTGCCGTCTCCATCAGTATCATGTGGCGGTGGGTCTACGAGTAGACGCGATAGGCACTCGACGTCTTAGAGATTCCTAGGGGATTAGTACACGGTGGTAACGTCGCATTGCTGGAGGCGCCGGCTACATTTCCTGAGATGGCCAGACATGTACTTGAAATATGCAAGGTAACACAACGCATGATAGTCTGTCACCACTTTAAATAGCGTGCCATACACTTATAGTAGAAATTTAAAAATTCCTCTTATAAAAGATATACACTATTTGTCAGGTGATGAATAGTTTTTTTAAAGCAAAGCATTCTACATCTGACAGCCAACGGTACCTTCGTGGCTAGCGCGCCAAGAAACTCCGAACGCGGCGTTTAGAGGGAGCAGGCAGTTTTCGCTCACGGATCACAGTGTAGATGGCGTGCAAAGGGTTACCCTGGGTTCCCCGCGTGCAGGTGCCTTCTCATTTACGCGGGCTCATTAAGGGTACGGCTTTGTCGTATGCTTAAGTGACAATTATTTCGGGCCTGTTTTGATGCAGCTTTGCGTCCATTGCGCGCTTCCTTCACACGGCTTGATTAACTTTTTCCACAGCGCATCCTGGGTAGGCCGGAGCCGATGGAAATAAGTGGTCGTACGGCAAAAGATACGTTAAGGATTTGTTTGCAGGACCGACAAAAAAGTAGAGACCACATATAGACATCTGGCCTTATAAGAAACGCTACATTTTGTCCAATGCTTGCCACGAATCAGACTCCGTTTTCTGAATTAGTGAATACCAATTGTGTTTTAGGAGGTATTACATGAGGTGAAAGCAGCAACTGGTTCTGACAAATATTGATTATGAAAGTTCCAACAGCTGTCTCGAAATTCTGAAACTTTCTAAACTAACTAGTTTAAGTGGGTATTAATGGGAGTCACTAAGCCCCCGTGTCAAATTGTTTCGGTGTCTGCGATTGTGTCGCGCTGTGGTGTAGCCGCAAGCTAGAATATCAGGGTGGCTAGGTTCCAGTGTCTCACCCTTCGACAGACACTCCGCTCCGTTTTCCGTTTTCTTTCCGCCGACGAGCAGACGGGCTACAGTGGCGGCGGCCGCCGCTCTAGCCGGGCCGTGGCCGACGCTGCAGCATTCGGCACGCCCCTTTCCCTCAACTTTCTCCCCCCCGCTCCCCCGAGAATTGCAGGCAGCGGGTAGACGTATTTCTGGTTTCACTCTTTGTACAGCCACGTGTCTGAATTCAAGTGACTTCACATGGGCAATTGTTGTTGGTATTGTTAAAAGCTGTGCTTCCCAACCAGCTTCACAGTCTTTATTGGTCCTAATTTTTTATGTGATGTCGTGCCGTAGCTGGCATAATACATTGCATTGTCGCCAGCTCCTTGATTTCGAACGTGAACGGCACCCAGGCATATATTACTGGAGCCTGCGTGCATTTCCGTTGCGGTGTATTTCTCAAAATGAGCGAGTACAGCAGCGATGTGCAGCCACTGTTAGAGCACGCAGAATTCAAGTCCTCCTGTCGGACGTCTTGCCAGCATAAAGTGGTGCTAAGTTCTGCCAAACTCTTGCGTTCCTCAGCTAATCTAAGATATCTTTGACGAAATCCCTATAGTGCCGCGAACCATATATAAGTTTGTCTATCTATTGTTTGTTTTTACTGCCCGGCAACGCCCGGCTCTGTTATCTGTGTACTCAGCGAAGCAAGTCTTCCATTATTTATTTTTATGCCGCACGGGATATCTTATTCAGATAAGCGGACTGTTTCGTCTTAACGTCACTAGCCCAGAATAATCTTCTCTAATCTGCAATGTTCTGCATATAAATCGACGGTTCCAGAAACACTCGCGCCGAAAGATAAAAGCCTGCAGAGCAAACGCTGCGGCATTCGAATCGTCGACGCCGCTAACCTTCCCACGTCACTTTGTTGACTGCTGCTTCGCCGCCTGTGTTCTTTGAGTTGCTAGGGGAGCACAAGTTTGCTCCAATAAACATGTTTCCCTTGAAGACAACTGCGTCGTCTTTGGCTACGTGGACGTCTTTCCAGCATAAAGTGGTGCTAGTTTTGCTAAACTCTTGCGTTCCTCGGCTAATCTGCGATATATTTGACAAAAGGCCCATAGTATACCCAAAGAAGAAATCTTCTCGCACGCTTCGTGCCCCTTCATTCTCGTGAAATAAACGAAGTGGTCCAAAAACTTCATTTCCTGGTAAGGGAAGCGGGGGCCATCTTCGGTAATTTTTTGTTGCTTCGCAAGAGGCATCTGGCATAGCTTCTATTTCCTGAGAAGTAGTTGCTGTAGCGGCGTGGCAAAGCCCTCCAAAACTTCGTATGTTTTCAGTACTCCCGGGTTAACGTTGACGACGTGAGCACGCCTGAAGACGTCATTCGATTTCTCTCAAAAATTGGCGGCAGTGATCACGTCATTCGCTTCTTGATCTTATTGTAGGAATGCAATTTAGGCGTTTTGGTTCAGGTGCTGATACTCCTCAGTGAAACTGATGATCCGAATGTGTTTTTTTAGTTCCACCACGCGCAAAAGTCTGCATACGACGGCGACACCATAGTCAGAGGTATGCGCTTGTCCCAATACACAACGCCGTAGTTGTCAAGAACACCAACATTACAGCACACTTCGATAATGACACTTGTATGTGGACGCAAGGCCATATGATCATGTGCGATCTGTAGAACTGCGCGATATTTGTGGCTTCGTTTCGGGGCGTGGTGTTATTAGGGGAGAAGGTAATTGACTTCGCCTGCCTCTCCAATATTGCTCAATTGTACACCAGAAAGTCCGTTCAAAGAATGAGGTGTCGGGAATAATTTGGGATCATGAGAAACGCACTAGGGCGCGTCGTTCTATTTATGGTAATGCGTGATATACACGTCCTACTTGACGTGACGAAGTGACCTTCCAGTTTGCGGATATGCCTACCGTTCCCGCTGGTCGTAACTTTATTCAAGTTCGACGCGAATGATGCCGTCACAGCCTAATACCATGCTTCCATGTCAAGTAGTTCTGCTGCATCAATGCTGTCGATTAATACCTATTCATGGGACTCCGATGTTGTCGAGTTTTCGTTGTGTCGTGGAGTGCGGTCAAGGCTAGGCCGCTGGACGGTCGGTGGCTACGCGTATTTGGTGTCATCGTCAAGGTAATTGGGCTTGTCGCTTAAAATAGCCGTCGCACGGTGTAGCTGTCGTCTTTTTCGAATTAATGTCAGTGTTATATCTGGGTGCCGGGTGGGCCCGTCGTGCATTTTGGCATTCGGTGCGTCGTTGTGGCATTGGGGTTTTTTGTTTTCCTGCGGGAATGCAACAGCACCTCGAGAAGTTCCCGCTTCTAATTTTCTCGTCCTGTGCTGACTTATACGTTTAAAGCCAGGATTGCGGGGGCGTTTCCGTTTTCCGTATAACTAGTGCGACGGTGAATGCTCGAATAGCGCTGAGCCACGGCTGATATGAAAATAGGTACGGGTCAATCTCACTCAGTCCTTGGCCGGGGAAGTCGTGGCGCGCCTATGGAGTAACCTCGGAGGCCAAGCGCTTTCAGGCCTAGCGACGGAAGATGCGGCTGGCTTCGCCGCGGTGATAGCAAAGCATACGGCGGGGGGGGGGGGGGGGTTGCCATACGCCGTCTTTCTTGGCGCCGTGGATTGTACCGTTGGTGGTCGAGCCTAGGACGAAGAACGGTAGCATGGAGCGTCCTGGGCAAGAGGTAACGGTAGCCTATGTCGACGAACAGCCGTGGATTAGGCTATAGCCTCCGTCCCCAGTGCTTCTTGCACATCCTCATTTACCACGTCACTTAGGGCATCTACTTCGCACCTGCGGCCCTTCCAGAAAAGCTGCCACAGCTCCTCCACTTCTACTGCGGAGATGGTTTCCTGCAGGTCATCCTTTGGAATCGGCATTCTGTCCACATAGTTTGCATTGCCGTACCAACAAAGTCGAGTTGCTACGGCTTAGAAGCATTTCGAAAGCCTTATCAATAATGCCGGCCTGGGACATTTATTCGGTGACGGTTTGGCGGTAATTGCAAAGAAGCACAGCAATAATTTATGCCTTCAATCATTGCATTAGGAAGCGTAGGTCCTTTTCCTCTGCCTTTTGAAGGTCGGCTTGCCCCAACGCCCTCTTCATTTCTTCGAAGAAAACTACACCCGATTGGCCGCGGTTGTACGTGCGCGTAAGAAAAAGGGCTAGGCACGCAGTCTCCGCACGACCATGATGAACATCGTTAGAAATGGCGGACTACTTTTCAGAACTGTGGTGAGCCCTCGGAGGTTTCGGTTATAATCCGGACTTATTATTCCAGGTAGAAGTGTTGCATCGATGTCTTGTCGTCTTCCCAGCGGCTGAAAAACCTCACCCATTTGACTTGTTTAAACAAGCCTTCGCGAGCATCTGAGGGTTACCCATGAAAGGATAGCGGCTCCCGGTGTAGTTTAAGAACGACAGGGGCATTGGTAATATTAGTCGTGGTAGCACCGTTGTTCATGGTAGCGACTACGACGTCTTCTTTTTTTGGATTATCCAAAATTGTGGCAGACTTGGGTATAGGGCCTTGGTGACGGCGGCTGGAATTAGTTTGACTTGCTTGTCGACGTGCGTGGCGTTTAGGGTTAGTGAACCCAGTAACTCTACCAGGTGTCACGAATCCCACACCTAATCACGGTTCCCTCAGAAATCAAGTTTTAGTGGAGTGAAGTTTGATTTAAAGTAAGCAAAAGATACCAAGACATCGAAGAGCCAGTCAACCGAATGACGTGCACAATCGATGGCCGGCGAAAGCAAAACCGCCGCATTGCCTTCCAGCATTTGTATTTTGGCTCTACTTTCCAGAACAGTCGAATTAAACCGATAACCCTGACGATCACCGGAGAACGTTCCAGTCTAATGACGACAGGGAGAAGAATGTGCCTGATCAAGTTAGATTACTTCCGAGGCATACAAAAGAAAGGCAAGTATACCGCGGTAAACTACAACAGAATTCAGACAGCCAGGTGTGGCCGGACGATGGCAACACACAACATGAGTAAAGAAGAAAGAATTGATGATTTGCGCCAATATTCCTGTTAATTGAGGTTGCGCGTACAGAATTTATGCTGAAGTGTATAAGCAATCTCACTCATTGCCTACTAATTGCCACAAGCGTGTAGGGTGGGGTGTGTTTAATAGCCATGAAGAGGAGTGGGGAAACCAGGAAACGGTGTAATGGCGCTACTTGTTGTTACATGATCACAGTTTAAAAAAAAATATCATTGCTAGCAATAAAAATGCGGTCTCAAATTTTCCCTACGAAGTATGCAGAAAGGAATTAGGGAGATACATCCTTAAATTATACAAGTAATCAATTTGGGTTTTGTGGATTTTTTCTCGTTGTTTGTGGATTGCTTAACCTTGAGTTTGAATCCCACCCTGCTTCTGTGAGTTGCTGCATGGGTCCCTACGGCATGGTGGCAACAAGGCGTGTGTGGCGGCGAAGGTGCGCCGCAAACGTCCTTGCCCTCCACCGCCACATATTCACTCCCCATCGTTGCGAACTGCTACGAACGATGGGATAAGATGGGGTGATTCGTACACGCGCCTACAAACGACAAGTATTCTGCACACCTCCGCCTGTAACGTTAACACTTCCCTGCCATCTCCGACGCCGAATTGTTATTGTTGCAAACACAAAGGCGTATTCGCTCATCGCGCTCTTTTTTTCCGTGACCTCAGCACCTGCGGTGCACCGTGAGCATAAAAAAGCGGTCAACAAAACCTTTCTTGCATAGTTCACCATTACAAATCAAAAGCTTAGTAAGCAGCACGCCGGCAAGAAAACAGGGACTCTACTTGGATCCTAAATCCGAGAGTTATTTATCGCAACATATTTTATTTTTGTTTCCTGTCGAATTGTGTTTATTATAGCGTTTGCTTTGGTGGCGGAACAATGGCACATAAGGCGCTATTGGCCGAACAACGGGTTGCTTTGTTCTGTGTGAAATCATATTCTTTGAGTTCAATATTATTGGGTGAGATATGAGTTACAGCAGAGCAGGCTAGGACGGTGTTTGCCTTTCTGTACATAGAAAGATTTACCTGAATTGACCTGCGGCGTTAGTTTTCAATTTATGAGAATATGTCTGCACCAATTCAAACCAGGACACAGAAATTACGAACGGTACTGATCGGGAGTTTGGTGCATTGAACGTATTCCTTCGAAGCACTGGACGCTTTGGTAGTTTGGTGTCGGAAAATATTGCTTTGAAATGAGACAGCGCTTAAGCAAAATCTTGCCTATTTATATCTCTAGTGTAACTTTGCCGTCCCGGAAGGAACCCTTCGCAATTTCAAAAGCCATGTAGAAAAGTTCGATAAGTGTAATGATTAGCTAGTAGAAACCATTTATAAGCGAAGCCCTTTTGAGGGAATTGTTGCTGAATAAAAAAAACAAGGTTAGTTTGTCGTCCGTATGTACAGAACAGTTGAAACGAGTTGGTGATGGGATTAACAGTGTCGCTGAAGAGTAGCTGGATCAGAACAAGGTGACTGTGGAAGCATGGGTATTTAGAATTCAGAAATTGGAAACAAAAAGTGAGATTTGGCTGACATAGATTGAGCTTATTATAAGCTAATGAAGTTGTGGTAACGAATGATTGTAACGTAAGGAGTTACTGTACTGGTATTTTTGCAAGGCAAGAGATGTTCACAATTTCACTTCGAATGCGTTCAATTCGACGCAGGCGTTACCATAGAGAGTTACACGGATGCTTTATGCATTGTTTCCACAGCTGACGCCTGGAAGCAGCGAGTGAGCCGTTTTGATGCAAGTCGAATGCTGATCTGTGGCTTATCCAACTGCGTCTCGGAAAAGAACTGTCTGGCTACCGTATGGGCACTTGACATGTTTCGACCCTATTTGCACAGCCGATATTTTGATGTCGTTATGAACCACCCTCCGCTCTGCTGGCTGCATTCTATAAAAGATAACGTAGTGGCATGTTAGTAGATGGACTCTGCTGCTTTCAGAGTGTGACACACGCGTCATTTTTTGCTAGAGCCGTAAACATCAAGACGCGGACGATCTGCCCTATTTGACGCTTTCTCGAGAGGTTGGGTGCGTTCGGAATGAAGGCTGCGTTTTATGTCTTTTTTCAAGATTTCGGCGGTGAGGAATTCAAGTACCCATACATTTTTTTTATTATTTTCTTTCTTTGCGGTTCGATGCTTAATTAAGAATCTTGCGATTTCCCGAAGCAAGCTCCCCTGTTCGCCATTCCGTATTGCCATCCGTACTGGCGTCATTATTTCACTTCGGATTTGAACGGCTACTTGTGATTTCTCGCCCTCGCCATTCTGCCTTTCATGCGCCCTCACCTCGACCTGTCAAATGAACACGGCTCGCAGTAGTTCAATTATCATAACTCTTACTCAACTACATTGTTGAACCGAAGACTCCTTCGTCACACATCCGAAGGCATGAACGTGTAACCATACTCGTGCGAAGTTTGAAGCCCTATGGCGAAACCCTTGGTTATTTCGCCTGCATATCCTCATTGCCTGAATGTCACTCTATTTCCCGAGGTGTGATTGTAACTAAATATTCTTTGGACGGCTGGTGAAGCAGCGCGTGTATCCTCTCATCCATTTTTTTTTCTCAGAAGCCTTCACGAATCATCGCCAGCAGCGGCTGCAAGACAGAAAAATCTGAGGATTAGTCTATGCGACATAGTCGGGGCACTCATTCCAGTGTCAGCGCTTTGCTGCTTCACTACGAATAAACGCCTTTGCAAGGAAAGTGAAATGCGATGCAGAATAGCTCATCATAGACAACTTCTTTTATTAAACACACTCAACGTTTCGCTCCCCACCTCAACTGGTTGACAGTATTAAGAGATACGGTGACAATATATTTGTGAAGGATTTTTAACCTCTTCAATTCAGATAAGACTTCTGACACCCTCATACAGATAAGAGCTAGAGCATGCAGTCCGCACTCATACAGGCCGCCCGCAGCTTTTCTGATTCGCTACACTTTTGCGAAGGTATTGCCGATACCGATTCCAAGGACGCAAGTCCCGGTCACACAGACATTTATTATTTCTTCACAGCCTAACTTTGATTCGTACCTCACTAGGACCTCCCTCATTTTTATACAAGATACTACCCCCGTTCACTTTCGCTGGGGTTAACTCACATTTTAATGTGTAGCATTCTTTACCGGGTAGCCCCAGAGCCAGGATGGTGCAACACCCATCGTTTGCATAAAAATGCAGCCTTCGCATCATTAACAGCTGTAGATCGTTAAAATAGCCTAAATGGTGAATTTTCAATTACTGATTCAATTACCATCAAGGCTCAAGGGCACCACAGAGAGGAGTGTGTTCATAGATACATGTGACACATAAAAAAATATACAGCAACATGAAAATTGCAAGGAGTTAACGTCGCTTTCTAAGGGGTTGAACTAAACGCTACTAACAAAACTGCTTAAGAGGCAGCAATTTTAAACAAAGCACCACCATATAGTATGTCAACAATGTCGTGACGACGACGATGCCAATGTACAGAAGTACGTGCCACAATTGAGTTCTGAAAACACTTGGTATGAGCTGACGGAAACCTAATTTGTTACGTAGATCAGTGCGTGTGGAAACGCAAGGTTATGGGGACAATAATCTGCGGCTGAACAATGCCTTTACATAGTAAATGTTACAAGCTCGCACAGCCAAAATATGTTCGGGCCAAGAAACAGTAGAGCTAATGACAGTGTTGTTTTAATTAATGTGACACTCTAGGTGCTATGGTAATTAAGAAGAATGGAGCGCAATGCCAATTTGTACTGTTTT
The DNA here is from genome assembly GCF_048455015.1 of Haemaphysalis longicornis. Lineage (NCBI taxonomy): Eukaryota > Metazoa > Arthropoda > Arachnida > Ixodida > Ixodidae > Haemaphysalis > Haemaphysalis longicornis. The sequence continues at coordinate 313,855 of NW_027526410.1, read as the reverse complement.
TAATTCGTAGAATAGTGATTCATGAGCATGATACCAAATAAATGCTGCCTATGCCAGTTTGCCACGTACCAATACTTTGTAAAGTAAGAGCATCAAAAAGAAGGGGTGCCTTATATAAATTTCTTTAAAGGTTGCCTAACCTAAAATAGACAAGTGTGTCTTCACAGATATTGTAGAAGTTACGTGTATGCCAAGATATAAGAAAATACTGCTTCCAAAAGAACGTTACAATGGGGCACGGCCTGGTGTTAGTGCTGTGACCGCTGACATGCTATGCTACTTGCATTTGTTAATCTTGAACTTCATACCCCAAATATCACACCAGTTCTGAACGAAATATATATCAGTCTGTAATTCATGTACGTATAGTGACGAATAATTAGCGATGAATTTCGCTGTTTTCTGAGAGTCTGACAGATGAAGTATTGTTTAAAAGTAAATCATTATTATTGTTACGGTGACGTGAAGGAAGACGTGAAGCCAAGAGGTATTTCCTCCATTGATTTTTATGCTGAAAGCGCCGCGCAACACAAGGCGCGCAGGATATTCTACGTCTTGTAGCTTGTTCGCTGAGTCCGATTGTGCTAGCGTCATATTCTTATGCCTGCTACTAGGCAGATGTCCGAATACTGCACATAGGCAAAGTACTAGGTTTTGCTATGTACCTTTTCCGGCTGAGACACAGCAGCAATATAGACCAAACAAGCGAAGGTCCAGCACTACGCCGCGTAAAACCCCAGAGCCAACTGGAACCCTGGGCGAGCAAACTTATGAACAGGTGCGAATTGAGCACGGTTAGTCAGAAAAGCAATCAACCACGCAAGAATTTTATCATCTAAATTGAGGCTTCTTACATTCGAAATGAGTACTCACAGAGTGGTTTGCCGAACCATTTGAGAAATACAAAAAGATAAAATCAGCAGGCTTGCAGTGGTTAGGAATGTAATGCAAATCTTGAGTAGAACATTGTAGCTGCGTTTTCGCGAAAAACGTTTTCAACACCGATCTGAGAATTCGTATCGAAGAAATGTCTTGCTACAAAATTCACAAGTGGCGAGTTCATGACATGCTTTAGTGTTTTGCATGGTTTGGAACCCATTGATACTGGTCTATAATTTTATTCGCAAGGTTTGCCACCTGATATAAAGAATGTGTTATTCATACCAAACTACAATAATCCGGAACGTAGCCTACTTTAAGAAATTGCTGAATTGTTGTTAGGAGTATGCAGCTCTAGGCTTTATTTAGTGTTAATTAGCAACGTAAAAGTAATGGCGACAATTCCGGGGGAAGATGTCGCTTTAAAGATGTTAATATGTTTTGAATACTTGCTATGTCAAAACCAATTGCTACCATCGAGGGGTAGTTACGAGCTTGATAAACGGGATTCGTTTCGGTGTTTACCATACCCGATACTGCGAACGCGAAGGTAGCACAAATATTAACAGCGCAGTAGCCACTACGGGTTACCCCGTCCGAACTTTTTGAGTGTGATTTAGAAATAATTTTTTTAATTTATTACCCTCCAGAATTGTCTCGGTTCATATATAGCATATTGTGCAATGTGTGAATAAAATATGTATCCTTTGATGCTTTGGCCACCCCCCTGTGTTTAGCTATAGTAATGTAGTAAGAATCGCATGTGGCCTGTGAGTAAGCAAATTTAGCGCACCAAGACAAGGTTTAACAGCGAAGCTCTTTAGCAAAACGCAATAGTTTTTGTCCGCAGGTAAAATATCAAGAACTTGCTGAGCGTGTTCACGTGAGCGCACGCACAGCGGCGCCTCCTCTGGTCGTTGTGCTCTTTGTGATGACCCTGAAACCATACAGCATTTTTGTTACATTGCCGTGGTTTCTCACTAATAAGAAGAAAATACCTCGCGGAGCCAATTCACTGCATTGGACTTACCATTCCAATGCCGGTGTTACTTTTGTTTAGTTCCATTTCGCTTCTCTTTACTGACAGAAATTTGGTTACAGCCGTCCACACATACGTCTCAGAGACAAGGCGTTTACGCTGTTAGCCACTCTTCTTGACTTTTTTTTTAGCTGTACAAAGACGAAAAAACAGCCTTTTCTTTCAAATTCCCGCATGGCATTTTCTTGCAAATTTCTGCATAGTGCGCACTTTTCTTCTACGAATTCCTCTATTTGTTGTGCGAATATTTTAATAAATTTTTTTCTCCTAATCTTAGTTTTCTAAATTGGCCACATTAGCGCCAATAAAGCTCATGAAGATGAGGTACTGGCAGACCTCATGACCAGACCTCATAAAGATGAGGTACTGGCAACTGCTCTGGCCACCGAACAGAGGATCGAGGCCGGGCAGGCTACCATTCTAGCTGACATTCAAGCTGTTGGATAGTGGCAAGCGTCACTTGACCTTCAGCTAAAGCAGCTGTCAGCCCGTATTCGAGAAGTGGAAGTTGACATATCATCAACAAAAAAAGCCAGAATACATCTCGTGCAGTAGAGACATCACAATAGGTCCCGGAAAGCATCAGTCACTACCCAAATAAAATTTATTCACGGTTTGAGGATACTCAAAACAGAATGCGGCGTTGCAACCTCCTTTTTATTGGTATTCCAATGCGTTCCATTAGAGTCATGGGCTGACTCAGAAAAAAAGGTACTAGATCTGTGCTCACAACATCTGAAATTGTCGGTTGCACCATCCAAAATTGAGTGGGCACACCGCCTGGGAAAATATTAGCCTGACAAATGCAGGGCTGTTATTTTTAAATTTGCATTTTTAAAGACAACCAGAGCATAATGAAACAAGGCAAGCGGTTTAAGGACACTAATTTTGCGGTTCGAGAAAATTTTTTGCGGCAAACAGGGACTGCAAAAAACCAACTACGGGCCTTTGCAAAGGAGAAGAATCTGTCTGGTTATGTATAGATCACATTACTTGTGTGTATGACGCAGCAACTGACAGTGTAACCCAGGCAGCCAGATAGCTAGACCACAAAACTGAGAAGCCCATTATCTATAACCCACCCTCTAACACCAAACCAGCCCATCAGTCATTAGCATTTCAGTTCTCGTTCATAATATTCGCAGCTTGATGCCGAAGTGCGACGAGGTTGCTTCGTTTCTCAGCCACCATAACTCGGATATCATAGCGATAAAAGAAACTTGGCTTACCCCTGACATTACAGATATCGAAATAATTCTTGGCAACAGTACCTACAACATCTATCGGAATGACAGGACAGAAAGAAGGGGTTGTGGTGTACTTCTCGGTATCAAACACTCTCGTTATTTGCTATTGATACCAACAGTCCCCTTGAAAAAGTCTAGGTGGCTTGTGCAACGCAGTCTACAAAGGCTTTACTCGGGGTTTGCTATCGCCCACAAGACGACCATGGGTCCTTTGTCAATGACTTCCGCAAAAGTTTAGCTTAGGCCATTCAAAATTACCCTTGAGATAACAATTACAGGTGCCGTCAGAAGTAATTTGAGCGGGGGAGCTGTGGCCGAGCCGCATAGGAGCGCCACGTAGCTGAACCGGTGGCAAACGAAAGGACGAGAACACGCATGCGCGCTTGGTGATGGCAATAGCCCACCTATAGATTTAAAACATTTTTGTAACCCGTATTCGAGAATTATTCGCAGCATACTGGTCTCGGCGATGGCGCTGATAGCATACACACCTAAAATGTTTAAAGAAAAAAAACTCACTGTAGATCCCCCTGAGAGCGGCGCTTCTCCAGCAGCTCGCGTGCGCTTCAAGTCCACCCAAGACGTTGTCAGATGTGTCTCTGCTATCAGCGCCATCGCCGAGACCAGTATGCGCCGAAGAATGCTCGAAGCCAGGTTAAAAGAAGTGGTTTGAGATGTATAGGTCTGCTATCAGCGTCGCCAGGCGCGCATGCGTGTTCTCGCCCTTTCGTTAACCGCCGGTGCAGCTGCACGGCGCTCCCATGCGGTTCGGCCCCAGCTCCCGTGACCCAGTTACTTCTGACGACACCTGTACCTTTCCGGTGATTTTAATTACCCACATATCGATTGGACACATCTATCATCCTCCAGCCGAGAGTCGAAGGACTCCCTCGATTGGTTATTAGGCTTCAATTTGTTTGAGGTCGTTAATCAACATACCCGTGGTGCAAATTACGAGATTTAGTCCTTGATCCTAGCACTTTAAATAGCCTTTTATAACTTCATGGGTTCAGTGACCATAACCTACTATAGTTACTCCTCGACATTCCTCTCCCAAACACAGGCTCCATGTATAAAAAATCAGAGACTATAACAAGGCAAACTACGATGCTATAACACTGAACTCGAAGATTTTTTCAATCTAACATTCGAACCTTTCTTCTCATCCCGATCGGGTAATGAGAATTGGCTCCTTTTCAAAGATAAGATGCTATCGCTGATCGACAAGTTGGTTCCTTTGATTACAATTCGCCGCGCTGGCTCAGTGGCTAAGGCGTTGCGCTGCTGAGCACGAGGTCGCGGGTTCGATTCCCGGCCGCGGCGGCCGCTTTTCTGATGGAGGCGAAAAGCAAAAAACGCCCGTGTGTTCGAGATTTCAGCGCACGATAAAGATCCACTGGTGGTCAAAATTAATCCGGAGCCCTCCACTACGGCGCGCCTCATCGCCTACGTTGCGTCGGCGCGTTAAACCCTGCAATCAATCAAATCCTTTGATTACAATATCGAACAACCAGACCAACCGGTTGTGTAACAAGTTAGTTAACACATTACATAACAAAAATGAGCTTATACAGGAATGGAATGCGAACAAATAATCCTTCAGCCTGCCTTTACTACCGTACCTGGCTTAAAGCGTACTGCTCCGCCCTGTCTTCCTTTAAAGATAAATACTACAATTATGACCTGCCCTCACTACTTAAAACCAATCCGCCGAAATTTTGGCAGGCAAGCCATATCCCCCGACTATGGCAATATTATTTCCCTGCACGACGAAAACCCGGTACTTCTTTCTAATCGTGAATGTTGAATAGAATTAAACAATGTTTTTTTTTTTATCTGCATTCCCGTCGGGAGGTTTTTCCACAGTCTCTTTCGTACCTGATCTCGATTGCACCTACATTGAACCCATTGATATCACTGTCGAATGCATCTGTAATCTCATTGGCAACCTCAAGACATGTACATCAGATGGCGTTGGTAGCATAAATTCCAAAATACTTAAGAACAAAGCACGTATATCAAGCCTCTTTGTCGTTTCATATATTTCGTCCATCATTGTCGTCTGGTCTCCTTCCGGAAGATTGGAAGATCTGAAAGATAGTTCCCAAATTTACGACCGGCAACAGAAATTACCCTGATAACTACCGGGCAATATCACTGTCATGCATATGTGGCAAACAATTTCAACACATTATCGTTTCCCATATTTCCTGTCACCTCGAATCAAATCACTTTTTCTTCCCTATACAGCATGGCTTCAGGAAAAACATAGCATGCGACACACAGCTATCGAATTTACAACTGGCCTGCATTCAGGAATGAATAACAAGAAACAAATAGACTCATTTTCCTTGACTTTTCCAAAGCATTTGACGGCATAGCCTATAGCCGTTTAATATTGAAATTATCTCCTCTACACTTGCATCCTCTTACCTTTTCATGGCTGCGCAACTTTGCAACAGTTAGCCGACAGTTCACATTCGTCAATAATGTTTCATCTTCCTACTATTACGTAACGTCCGCCGTCCCGCAAGGCAGTGTTCTTGGGCCGCTATTTTTTTCTTATTTACAATAATGAATTCCCCACTAACATAGTATCGTTCATCGATCTATTTGCCGATCACTGCATTCCTTACCGCACCATTAACAGCGCTGATGATCACTTCACCTTACAAAATGATCTAAACCTTCTTTACAGTTGGCTAACAAGTGGCAAGTGACCCTTAATGTAACTAAGTGCAAAATGATGCCGTTTAGCCGCAAAAAACAAAACAAATGCTGACCTTCTCTACGTCCTAAACAATGAACAGATTGAACCACCCAATCTATTGTGGTCGTTCCATATAACTGCCATCCGTGCGAAATCATCTTTAAATTTAGGATATCTGCTTACAAATTTGCGAAAGGCTCCTTCTGACGTTCGCAAGTTTGCCTATTTGACTTTTGTGTGCTCCCAGATTGAGTTTGCCTCTCCAATGTGGTACCCATTTCAAAACTATCTAACTACGATGTTGAATTCTGTGCAGAAAAGAGCCGCTCGTTTCATTTCAGGAACGTGTGATCGTCATTCAAGTGTAAGAAAAATAAAAGTAGATATTTCACTTGCGCCTCTGGAAAACCGCCGGGCCACTGCTCTCCTCTGCTTATTTTATAAGTATGTTCATAATAGTAGGCTGTCACCATTACCACTATTAAAACCAGAGCGCATGTCGATACGACTTCATATTCAGTTTAAGTTTTCCGAATGTATTGCAACACACGTGCATTTACTTCATCAGCACTGCCGCGGGCTTTATCCATCTGCAATGATCTTCCAGACACCATGGCTGCCATAGCTGACAGTACTAGATATCGGGAACATGTGTGTCGACATTTTTCATGTTATTGACACACAACACAACTTTTGCTATCTTGTACATTTTGTGGCTCGTTCATTTTTGATTGTGTTTTCTTTTTACTTGGCAAAAGGCTGTTCACTTTTCTTTGAGCGCCATTTTATATAGCCTTAAAAATGAAATTGTAGAAATCTTCGTTTTCTTCTTGCGCGTATTGCCGTTGTTGATATGCTTGCATCAGCTGTATTATTGCACATAGAGATTTACGTCCTATTGCTTCTCGGTACAACATCGTCTTCAACTTTTGATTTCACTGTAATGGTCTTGCAAATGAGTTTGTATTTACCCCCATCCCTCCCTTACAAAAAGCTCCTTGAAGCCTGTAAGGAATCGTGAATAATTAAAAAAATCAATATGAGAAACTATTCATAGCGCAACCAAAAGAAAACGTCTCTTTCTATGGGAAATTCAACAAGCTTTTTTTATTCCTGCCGTGTTGGAAAGGAATATTTCTTACTTGCGTTGACGCCATTCTCTTTGAATGTTCGATAACATATAATATTTCCTACTCTGCTTATAGGACTCGAACTCAGCAATAAGGCTATATTTTGGTTCAACCTGTCGTTTCTAGCCTTTGAGCTCGCTCAATTTTCTCTCAGGGCACTGGTCACTTTGAAACGGTGGCAATCTCTTGATAATTAAAGCGGAGCTGTTTACCTCTAACCGTCCAAGGGTTCTGCCGCGACCGTTGGTGTCAACAGAGAACCCCCACGAAGAAATAAAAGAAGTTGCTGGCCCAGTCAGGAATCGAACATAGAACCAATAGAGAAACGAAGAGAGGGCCCGTAGTATTATCAATTGAGCTACGAGCCAAGGTGGAAACGGGGGCGACAGCCGGTGCACTCGCCGAGCACATCTACGGGTTTACCCCCTGCGTTCTTGCTGAATGCCACATGATTACGGCAGGCAACCTCTCGCACCACTGTGCGCTCCGTCCATGGCATATGTAACGGCTGTGTGTGAGACTTGCGCATGCGCGAGAAGTTACAAAAATAAAAAAGAAGCTCGTATAAACACATTGCATCGCACTTCTGCGTCCCTGCCACCGATCTCGTCGCCTACGTCAGCGGATGCTGAGACGGAGAAGTGATTTTGTTTGACACTGGGGTTGACCTTCCTTAAATTTTATAATAAAGTTTCCGATCATCCCCTCATACAACTCTACCAACCCCCATATCTCTTCGAAGCAATAAAGGGTGTGGTTGAGGGAATTTCACTTGTCTTTGGTTTGGCTCTGAGCGCAACAACCTGCGTAAATTCTTATGACGGCACATGGGTAATCGTTGGGGGTGTCATTTACAGCTTCGCTTTCCAACCACGTTCAAAAGACGGTTTGGCGCGCATTTTTTTCTTCAGTTTGGTTGCGTTTCTCCTGGGGCGATGCCGTAAAACTATAGATTGCTCCGTTCGATTCTCTCCTCAAGCTGAACTTGTTTGCCGTGTTGTCTAGCGTTTCCCCTGCTCAGCTCCTCGGTTAGCTGTCCATGTCCAAGCGAGTTTTCCTAACCTCGCGTTGTCCCATGCTTTTGCTTGAACTGCGGTACACCTACGGTCGATGTAGTAAACTTTGCCCTTATTTGCTTCCGAGTTCTTTTTTATTTTATTCAGTCTCGGAATTAACTTCACTTGAGCCTTCTCCATTTTTTTCAGTTTGGGATTTCCGCATAAACGTCAATAAATTGTGGCACCTGAGTCCCATTGGATGCGTAAGGTGCAGCAATCATGTTAGGAGCCCTGAATTTTGTTCAACGCCACAAGACAGCTTGTGGTAAACCCGGAACGCTAAACCATTACTCTGCCGTCAACCGAAACGGCGAGAGAACAGCGACCTCTGTTGAAAGCAAGATAACCGCGGAGGCTGGAAAGGTGCCGACCATGCCCGCTGCGTGCAAGCCGTGCGTCCACGATCAGCAGTTCCTCACAGCTGCCGTCGAGAGTTATCCTGGGCAGCAACTACCATAGCGCTTGACAGCCCTTTTGAGCGCTCTCGCGGTGCGAGACGAGACACGCAGCCGGCCTAGCGGTGGCTGCGTCCTCATCGGGAATAGAAAGGGCATTGAAGTCTCCGAGGACTCCATGATCATACCGTACAATGAAGCCGCCGAACCGCACTCTCCTACCTTGATATTCTCCGGCAGTCTAAACTTCGCGGCCGATGATGTGGGTTTCTTGTTGACCTAGGATGTGGGTGGCTGTCGCGAGCGGACGCCGTTGCCACATTCAAGACACTGGATGTGTTGCTTTTGGCGCTAGCGTCTCTCCTCGCCCCTCCATTAGATATGGCGCCTCCAGGAGTCCGATGTACTAGATGCTCTCCAGTTTCGCAAGCCGCCAAGCGAACTCTGTGGCGTTGGTCTCTTGAACGGCAACAGGGCAGCTTCAGCAGCCATGTTTAGCAGCAGTCCCGTAAACGGTTTGTGGAAGCCACCCTATCCGCCCCACCAATCGTCGTTGCCGAGGCACGGTGACGGAGCTCACGATCACGATCGCTGCAGCTCACGGAAAGGACGAGTGATCACCGGTGTATTTTTACCAGCCAAGCCGCCCTGCTTTCGCTACGCACGTCCTTGCCACGGATGCAAAACGTAGCCTGTCAGTAGAAGAGCATGGTCTCAGCATGGCGAATTCCCGTATTATCCCGGAGGCGACGTCTGTACCAAGAGGCGACAGGGGTGGTGATCGAGGCACCTTCCATTATGCGGACTACGAACAGGATTAGTTGCTTACGGCCGAGAGCAGATACTGCGCCAACCACTCCAAGACAAGGTGTGTAATGAGGTAGGTAAAGACTAGTACGCAGCAATTACGGAAGCTTGTAGCACCAAACTCGCGCAAGCGGGGGAACTGACCCTGATCAAAACAGAATTGACCGGCCTGTTCCTGTTGTCCTTGGTGTTATGGCAGCAGCATATCACCGGCGGCCAGCCGCATTACCTCGGATTACCGTTGTCTTGTTTGCTGTACCTGGACAATCTCTATTGTGTGGGTCGGAGTGGTGTGCATGACGAAAATCACGCCTAGGCAAACCACATACGTAGTTCTTGCCTTTGGTTGCTGCATTGTCGACGCTGTGCTCCTGAGCTTGGTAGTGCGTTATCTGACTGTCTGTTTAATCTGTTGTGCATAGGCGCATTCACTGTGGTTGTTCGAAGTTTCCCATGTTTTCCTATAGTACCGGGCCTGTGTACCTTGGCGGCATGGTAGCGTGTAGATGATTATCATAAAGAAGCAAGAATGTACCCGCATGGGTGTTCGGGGCTAGATAGTTCTGTAAAATATGCTGTTGGGCTAGTTGGTTCATTGCTTAAGGAAAAACGAGCGCTACAAACGAGGACAGAATAAGCGAAAAACGACAAGACAGACGCGCTTCCTTCGCTTTTTCTATCCTCGTTTGTAGCGCTCGTTTTTAAGTGCGAATGCACTTTATAAGCGACCCCAAACCATCCACCGCCGGCGGCGGCGGCGGCGGCGTCCGCAGTGCTCCTCTATATTTAAAAAAGAAACAGCATCCGGCGCCAGGTTTCGACCCGAGGACTTTGCGGCCGCAGCGCGACGCTCTACCGACCAAGCCACGGACGCGACGCTGATATCAGTGTTAGTGACGCGCCTTATATCTTTAACGCATTCAAACTACGTCGTCAGCGGCGTGCGTTGGCGACTCAGCGGCGTTATAGCGGCTTGATAACTGCGTGGTGTACACGTGATACTACAAACCCGATGGAAGAGAAGGCGGCGAGGCGGTGGGCTGCGGGGGCCGAGCGCAAGCGCCGCAAGCGGGCCGACAACCGTGCATTCGCACTTTCACATTCTCCCCCTCGGGGAAATGCGGGGGAATTTTTTTGTTCTCTTGGCTAAAAACAGCGAATGAGACTATAAATAAAAATTGGATAACACTGTGAATAAGCCTGCTCCGTGTAGTCTTTGATTGATTGTAGGGTTTAACGCGCCGACGCAACGCAGGCGATGAGGCGCGCCGTAGTGGAGGGCTCCGGATTAATTTTGACCACCTGGGGTTCTTTAACGTGCGCCGAAATCTCGTACACACGGGCATTTTTGCTTTTCGCCTTCATCAGAAAAGCGACCGCCGCGGCCGGGAATCGAACCCGCGACCTCGTGCTCAGCAGCGCAACGCCTTAGCCACTGAGCCACCGCGGCGGGTGCTCCGTGTAGTCTTGTTCACAGACTTATCCTAACGTGGTTGGTCATTTATTCAAAAAGGGCGACTCCCATGCCGCGAACACCGAGTGAAGAAGCCGTAGCAGCGCCGAGCGACTCCCAGCGGCGGCCATTCGACCGTCAGCTTCGAACAAATGCCTGTTAAAAATACCTCTACGCATCTTTAAAGGCAATCAAAAGAGAGGGTAGAAAGGGTCGTTGGCGTCGGAGTCGGAAGCCGCAAGGACTACCTGCTTTGCAGTGGCAGCGACGGCTGCAGCCAATCACCGTTTTCAACTTTCCCTGTGCGCTGCGGGCACATGCTTCCTTTTCCCGGGTAATGATTATCATCACCAGCCTATTTACGCGCACTGCATGCAAAAGGCCTCTCCGATTAATCTCCACTTATCCCGGTCCTGTGCTAAATGCGGCCAATTTATCGCCGCAAATGTCTGGATCTCATTTGTCCATTTAACGTTTTTCCGCCTCCGGCCACGCTTGCCTTCTCTAAGGATCCACTCTGTTACCCTTATTAGCTAACCATTATCTTTCATTGACATTAGAGGTCTTGCCCAATTCTATTTCTTCTTCTTAATTTCTACTAATATGTCCTTAACACGCGTTTGTTCCGTGACCCAGTCCTGTCTTTTCTTGTCTCCTAATGTTCAGCTATCAACTTCCGTTCCATTGTTCGCTGACTCGTCCTCAAATTAAGTTTGCCCTCTTAGTGAACCTTCAAGTTTCTGCCCTGTAGGTGAGCAGCGGTAAGATGCACCTGCCATAACTTTCTTCTTCAGTGGCAATGGTAGGCTGCCATTTATTATTGCAGAATGTGTGCTGAATGCAATCCAACCCATTCTTATCCCTCTTATTATGTCTGCTAATGGCTGGGATCCGGGGTCCAACTTGGCCTCAGTAGATATATTAGCTTGTCATTTCCACTGCCGCCTCACCACACATGTCAAATTGCTGTGCTTTCTCGAGGTTATTGATGATTAGTTTTCCGCATATTAATTTTCAGGCCCACGGTTCTACTTTGCCCAGTGCGGTAAGCATGCTTTGCAAATCGTCCCCCAAGTTATTCAGCAAGGCAATATGACCAGAAAATCTTAGATTACTGAGGTATTCCCCATTAACCATTACTCCCACCTGTTCCCAATCCAACGTTCCGAATACTTCTTGTAAACATGCGCTCAATAACATTAGAGAGATTGTGCCTCCTTGTATGACGCCATTCCTTATAGGTATATTACTGCTCTCCTTATAGAGGATGGTGGTATCTTTGGACCCATTGTAAATGTCCTCTAATATTCTTACATAATTCTCGTCTACAACCTGGTTCCCTAGTGCCTGAATGACTCCTGAGGCATCGACAGAGTCAAGTGTTTTCTCATAATTTATGAAGGCAATATATAGGGCTTCAGTATACTCGGCAAACTTCTTTATTGCCTGATTTATAGTGTGAATATGGTCCCTTGTTTAATAGCCTTTACAAAACCCTGCTTGTTCTTTACGTTGTCTGAAATATGAGGTGGCAAAAGTTCTCTTAGCGGTTACCTTTGTAAGTATCTTGTAGACAACTGATTGTCTACAATCAGTTTTGCAAATCCTTCATGTCATCTTTATCAGAGATTACGATGATATTCGCGTTCTTCCAAGATTCAGGTACCGTCGGGGTCATTAGGCATTGCCTGTACCAATTTTTTCAGTTTTGCTAGTACAATTTGCCCTCCATCGTTTACGAGGACTGCTGTTATGTGATCTTCAGCAGCTGCTTTGCCCCTTTTCATTTCTTTAAAAGTGTTATTAGTGGTTATTAGTGGGATGTCTATTGCCTCTGAACTACTTTCTCGTTCGGCATTATCCTGGATTCCTGGCTACTGTACAGATCTCTGTCATCTGCTGCAATGACTGTTTTATCCCAATTTGTGATTACACTGCCTTGCTTGTCTTTGAGTGCATACGTTTAATTTTTCCCTACGACGAAACGCCTCTTCACTACTTTCAGGCTGCATTCGATCCTTTCCATATTATACTTCCATATCCCTTTACGGCCCAGCCCACACAAACGTGTGGGTTAACAAATTCGTTTACTAAGTGGCACTTGTTTTGGATTCGGTTTCAGAGCCCTGGGTAGTCACTGCGAACGCTTCAGAGACTTTATTGGTTTCGGTAGTTCACTCATTTCGCCGCCAGGGGGCGCGAAAGTGCATATTAAAAATGGCGCCCAAGCCGTCGCAATCACGCTAGCCGCCTTCACGAGGAAAGCTGGTATTTCTTCTTGCTATTCTCGTATTTTCTGAATAACAAGCGTAAGACGCGATTTTCAGGACTTGGGAAAACACGATCGGCTAAAAAACACGCCCGTTCCCTTCGTGTGCGTACTGTCATCACGCTTAAAAAATGCACCCACACATACGTGTGGGCTGGGCTTTCGTCGTCACGAAAATTCTGCTGGGCGGCACACGGTGGCGGGCTCGTACACTGCAGCGCTAGCGATAAATAATTTGTTCTTGCTTTATTGGTGTCTCATTTATTCGCGGTTTTGTTCTGGTTCATTGGTAATGTTTTCTTGCACCTTAACCTTCAACTCGTTGCGTAATTACTTGTGATAATAGTATTAATTATAATTATAATTATGTTAATTAAAACTTCATTATTATTTATTTTAACGAAATCCTATTTATAATATAAATACTCCTGAAAACAATATAAAACTTATAAATAATACGTAAAAATATAGTTTTTCTGTGCCTGATGCCGTTTCTAAGGTATTCTTACTACCCGAAGATCATACAAATAGTAGCCCAGCCCACACATATGTGTGGGTTTGTTTTCTGTGTGAAATACTCTGGGCTTTCATTTTAACTTGTCGAAGCATCAATGGGAAGGGGTAAATCCACAAAATTTATTTACTTGTGGACATTTTTTCTAAAATCTTTATGTTGGGCACGAAAGGGATATGTCAGCTGTCTTACGCTTATTGATAAATTGATAAATTTTCAAAGCTCCGCTAGATCTGTTCTGTCAGTTTCGGAGGAGATTGTTATGGTTTGGCGTTTCCTAGTTGTATCTTTGGTCTCCTGGGAAAGTTTACCAGTATCCAGTCTATCAATCGTGCCCCCGACTTCTACTGCCCACTCCTTGATAATACGTATAAGATTGTCGCTGCCTCCCTGCGTCATAAACACTGCTTCCTCCGTAAGAGCTCAAATCGCGGGTAGCGCGGCTTTTTTCTCCAACACGTCAAAGAAAGATAGACAGGAATGATGATCTGCAGCCCGATATTTGTCCCGAGCAGACATCGGGCGGCTGAGCACGCGGTGTGTGTTGGAGACTAGCGGACGACGAAGAAGGGGAGACCCAGCGCTCGAGCGGAGCGTGCATTACTATCATTATCATTGTAACCAAGTCATCGCCATTAAAAGGGGTCACTCAGTCAGGGGTCCCACGGCTTCGTTTCCTGGCGGCGCACCCGCAACAAGGTGTCCGATACGCAACATTTGGTGCCGAAACCCGGGAAAACGAGCGGATCCCACCGACGTGGACAGCGAGCGACGGCGAAGACGAGTTTCTTCTAAAAACGGTCGCCCAAGCAAGCTTCGTCCTTATCGGAACCTCACCCAGGGAGACAGCGCGCGGTCTGGGCTGCCTACCAAGCGAGTAAGCCGGACTTTTTCGCTGAACGATGGACCGGCTGAAGGCGAAACGCGCTGCAAGGCGAGCCCAAGCGGCGAAAATTTCGTCAGAGGCGACAGCACTCATCGAGAGCGGCTGCTCCGACCGGCTCGCGCTCCGGAAGGTGTTGGACAAGCTCATGGCTAGCCGCGAGGAGCTTAGCGAGATCGACGCCCAGGTCGAGGACGCGGTTCCTGTCGAGGAGCTGGAAAGGGAGTAAGAGTCGGCGGCCCGTTACAACGACCAGACGCTCGAGGCTCTGACTCGCCTTACGTACCGGCTCGAGGAACTCGGCGTCAGCGACATGGCGCAACCTGCCCCCTCGGCTGCGGTTAGCACGCCACAGGCCCCAACGACAGTTCAATCTCAGATCTCTGGACCCCGTCTGCCCATGCTCACCATCCAGCCCTTTCATGGAGACGTGTGTAGCTGGACGTCGTTTTGGGAGCAATTCAACGGTGCAGTCCACACCAACCGGGCTCTCACCGCTACCGATAAGTTTCATTACCTCAGAAACTACTTGTCGGGTGAAGCAGCAGCTGCCATCGCAGGGCTGCCAACAACGGAGGCCTGTTATGAAAGTGCCGTTCGGCTGCTGAAGGACAGGTTCGGCGGCAAGAGCCGTATCATACAGCGCCATTTTCGAAACCCCTGCGAGCTACAGACCGTGACGTCTTACTCCGAGGACAAGGAGCTGCGCAGGCTTTATGACTGTGTTCAGCTGAATGTCCGATCCGCAACATTTGGTGCCGAAACTCGGGACACAAATTTCCATAGTTGGTCCGATGCCTAAACGTACTGGACGTACCCACAAGCAGCTTCTTGGCAATGCTGTACGACGTTTTGCTGGAGGCGCTGCCAAAGGAGATCGTCTTGGCATTCCACCGCCATGGACGTCTTCAAGGTGATACGCAGGGAGCGGTGCCTTCTGCTTCAGTAGAGGCAACCAGTGCCACAACGTCTTGCCAGAAGCTAGAGCAGCTCTTGAGATACGTACGAATAGAGCTCGAAGCAAGGGAACACAGTGTACCAGCGACGTCCTCCTCCAACAGCCGCGGTTACCGCAAGAAGCACGTGCCCTCGTCATCAGTCCTGCATGCATCGCAAGAAGCGAAGAAAAACCCCAGTGCGTGTTTTTTCTGCCGGTCTAAGAAACATGCGACTGAGGCGTCCAGCGCTTAATTAACAGTCGCAGAGAAGAAGAAACGACTATCTAGCGCTAGGCGGTGCTACCGATGCACTATGACGGGCCATCATGCCAATGAGTGCCGGCGCAAGTTGGTATGTGATACATGTAAAGGCAGGCATACTTCGACTATGTGCGATCCCAATTTCCAAGCGAGGTGGAGCGACAAGCTGGACATAAAAGGCTCTGCTGCTACAAGGCCAGTGAAAGAAAACGGTGCGCCTTCGACTGCCGTCACAAGCTGCCAACTTGACGAGGACGTGCACTTACAGACTTTCCGTTGCTGGATCGTCGGGACCAACGAGACGTCCTATGTCAGAGGCATTTTCGACGGAGGCAGTCAACGTACTTTCGTCGAAGAAGATCTCGTAGCGAGATTGGGATTGAAAGTCGTAAGAGAGACACGCATCGCCGTGAACACTTTCGGGTCCGATGAACCTTCTCGTGTTAGGAAGTGCAAGGTAGTCCAGCTTTGCATACGTAGCCAGTTTGATGCCAGCGAGTACACCATCGAGGCAATAGCAATGCCGACAATCTTCCACGATATCCCTGCTACTGACATGGAATCCGTTTTCGCAGATCAGTTGCGGAGGCAAAGCTACGGCCTGGCAGACCAACTGACTATGCCTCGAGGATGTGCAGAGAAAAGCATCAGTATACTGATAGGATCGGACGAACTATGGAAATTTGTGAGCGGCGATATAATACGCAGTACGGATGTGCAAGTATTGGTCGCGATCAAGACCACTCTTGGATGGACGTTACAAGGTCCTGCTAAGAATACAAGCTTCGTGGATGGAACATCCGAGGTCATGGTCTGTGTTATGCGCGTGCAAGCAGAAGCTAAAGGAGTGGAGCATGACGTTCTGGAGTCCTTTTGGTCGGTCGACGCAATGGGCGTAGCGCCAGATGAAGAAGCTTGTAGCAGAGCAGGCACATTGTCTGTTTTCAATGAAAAAATCACCAAGATTGGTACTCGGTATCAGGTAGCCGTGCCTTGTAAGGAACCGGATATCGAGCTGCTGCAAGATAACTACGGCATCGCACTAAACCGTTTACGAAATCTGATGCGACGCATCTCAAAGACCGAAGGACTGCTCGAGAGATATGATTCTCCGATTCGTCAGTACATTGTCTCCGGCAATGCTGAAGTTGTACTTGACAAGGAATTGGTAGACGGGCATACCTACTACATGCCACATAGAGAAGTCATCCGCGAGGACTCACTCACAACGAAGCTACGGGTAGTGTTCGATGCGTCTTCCCACGCCAAAGGAGAGAGATCGTTGAACGGCTGTCTGGAAACCGGCCCGAACCTGAACCCGGATCTACTTCAAGTTCTCCTTCGCTTAGGATGGTACTTAAACCGATGACAGCAGACATCGAGAAGGCGTTCCTGCAGGTAGAGATCCCAAAAGGGGACCGGGACCTGTTCAGATTTTTGTGGTTTAAGGAAACACCTGCTGTTCCTTTTGACGAAAATGATGTAGAGGTTTGGCGGATGACGAGAGTTCCTTTTGGATCTACAGCTACTTCATTCATGCTCACGGCTACTATACAACATCTCTTGAAGACGCAAGTTGATCCTGACAAAAGGAACGTAGCACAACTGCTTCTGAACTCATTCTACGTAGACGACCTCCTGTTCGGCGCCGATGACTTGTAAACAGCGGCTGCTCTTTACATGCGCACAAGAGAGCTTATGGACGACGCTGTAATGCCTTTACGGAAATGGAGTACAAGCTGCAGGCAACTAGAGAAGGTGTTCGATTCCAACGGATCTCATGCCTCCCTAAGCATTGACAGAGCTGGATCCTAGTCAAAAGTTCTGGGATTGGGTTGGTCAAAGGAAACAGACACCTTCATCTACAACCCGGAGAACATTTTTACTTTCTTGGAAAAAGCAAAGGACACTAAGCGATTTGTGCTTCAGACCATATCGCGGGTCTACGATCCGTTAGGGTTTCTCGCCCCGTATGTAGTCCGAGGAAAACTTCCGTTTCAGCAGTTATGGCTTATGAAGGTGGACTGGGACGAAGAGCTTCCTGCTGATATTGCAGATAAGTGGCGTGATTGGAGAAACGAATTGATACATATGCCGAAGATCCAAGTTACCCGAAGCATCAAGCCCAGAGTTACGGAACCACGTGACATGCAGCTACATGTTTTCGTCGATGCGAGCCAGAAAGCTTACGGAGCTTGTGCTTATCTTCGGGTAGAAGATGCAAGTGGCAAAGTGACTAGTGCTCTAATAGTAGCCAAGTCAAGGATGGCCCCTCTGAAAGCTCTGTCATTGCCACGACTAGAGCTAATGGGCGCATTGACAGGAACCAGGTTGTTAAAGTATATAGCAGAATCCTGGAGCGACCTAATGACAAGAACGCAACATTTCATATGGACGGACTCGACCAAAGTGCTTGGCTGGTTACATCGAGCAACTTCGACCCGAGATGTCTTTGTGAAAAACCGTGTCAAGGAAATCCTGTCCAACACAACAGGCTGTAGCTGGCGACATTGTCCACGCGAAACCAACCCTGCAGATGTACTGACCCGAGAGGTCTCCTTGGAAGCACTGGCTACCGACGTAAACTGGTGGCAGAGACCAGCTTGGCTGAGCAAGACCTCATCGGAATGGCCGGAGATCATGCATCTACAGCCCCAAAGCAACAAAACCTCTTGCATGGAAGCCGCAACCCCTACAACACTTCACGCTGCGGGAAGCTCAGTGCATTTAGCCCCACTTATGGACCCCGCCAGGTTTGGCGCGCTGCGCAAACTTCTCCGGGTTACTGCATGGGTATTACGCTTTGTCTCCAACGTTAAATGCCAGACGAAGCAAGCTGGAGTCCTCTCTGCAGAAGAAATATTGGCAGCCGAGAGATACTGGATTCACCATGTTCAAACGGAATCGTTTTCCAAAGAAAGAGGTTGGCAACAAGAAGGTCAAGGTCAAGGTTCGCCTTTGGCGAGTGGGTCATGGATAGCCCAACTACACCCATTTTTTGATGAGCATGGTATTCTCAGCGTCGAGGGAAGGCTACAAAACCTCACCGACAGCCGGGACGTGAAGCATCCGATGCTACTTCCAAGAACACATCGCTTCACCGAACTTGTGTTTGCGGATGCCCACCGTCGAGTGATGCACGGAGGAGTGACGGCAATGATAAACAGTGTACGAGAGCGATTTTGGGTCCCAAGAGCACGACAAGCGGCGAAGAAAGTAATCAATCGATGCGTGCTATGCGCCCGGTTTCGCATTAAACCCATCGTGTCGCCGTATCCACCACTTCCCACCTGCAGGGTGGAGAAGAAGAAACCATTCGGCACTACAGGACTTGATTTCGCCGGACCATTGTATGCGAGGTTGTCAGAGGGCTCTGACAGAAAGGTGTACCGGATTTACCCGATTCTAACGCGCCCCCGATTCTAACGCGCACCCAATTTTCCTGGCAAAAAAACGAAAACACTTGCACCTCCTATTGTAACGCGCAAAGGAATTTGTGACCCAGACAAACTGATACGAGAGAAACGGGGATTTATTTCCCGAAGTAATCTCACTCATCTCACTCCTCGTCGCTCTCCGCTGACCACAACATCTCGTCCTCGGTGCCGTCAAGTGCGTTCGCGATGCCATACTTCTGAACGAACGTTCAACCATGGTCGGTGGGATCGTGGCCCACGCCTCGCACGCCCATTCCGAGGGCTTCTCCAGAGGTGCACGCTTCAGCCTACCGCTCGTTTTGAACGCGTGGGAGCTGCTACTGCCATTGCTGTTATGAAGCGCTGAAGTG
Source organism: Haemaphysalis longicornis (assembly GCF_048455015.1). Taxonomy (NCBI): domain Eukaryota; kingdom Metazoa; phylum Arthropoda; class Arachnida; order Ixodida; family Ixodidae; genus Haemaphysalis; species Haemaphysalis longicornis. Next base: position 294,485 of record NW_027526410.1, on the reverse strand, counting down.
AAACGATTTGACAATTTGTGTGAACGCCGATAGAAAAGCCTTATCGCCTAGGCTTCCTGCGTCCGAAAAATCGTTGCTAAGAGCTTTGGCGCCATTTTGAGATGGCTATGGCGATGGGTGGGCCGAAATTTCCGCTGTTTTAGCAGTTTCGGTTTCGTATCCTATTTTAACGCGCATGCGATTTTTCGGCTTATTTTTCCGAAAAAAAAGTGCGCGTTAGAATCGGGTAAATACGGTACATCGTACTTTTCATGTGTGCCGTAACAAGAGCATTGCACTTGGAACTGGTCTCGGATATGTCCTCACCTGCATTCCTGTTGGCTTTTCGGCGCTTCATTGCGAGAAGGGGCTCCGAAGCACAATTTATTCCGATATTGCCCTAACCTTCAAGAGAACGTCTCGGGAGCTACAAAGACTGTGGAAACGGATGAAACAAGACGACTTCCAGGATTTCATTGCGAATCAGAGAATTAGTTGGAAGTTCATAGTTGAAGCGGCCCCATGGTGGGAAGGCTGGTGGGAACGGTTAGTCGGAACCGTGAAAACAACACTCCGCAAAGTTTTAGGGCGAAGCTGCCTCTGCTCGGAAGAACTTTCAACCATTCTGACCAAAATTGAAGCGGTAAATATTTCACGGCAACTCACATACAGACAGAAAGACGCAAGCGATCCTCTAGCCATCACGCCAGCACACTTCTTAGTTGGTCAGCCACTAACTACGTTACCTGAAGCAATGACGAAGTCGAACGAGATGAGTACGCACGATAGAACTGACTGTCGCCGGCGCTTTCAACATCGACAGAAAATGATAGAAGATTTTTGGAAGCTATGGAAACATGAATATTTGTTGCTGCTATCATCAGCGCATCGCTCGCCCACGCATCGCTCAACAAATTTAAAGGTCGGCGACATTGTGCTGGTGGACGTTCCTAAGACGCCCAAGTTATTCTGGCCACTAGCCCGGGTTCAAGAAGTGTACCCAGGCACGGACGGATTGGTTCGAGCCTGTTCAGTGCGGTTGCCAGGAGGCAAGCTCATCAAGAGGCCAGTACAGAAGCTACGTCTTCTAGAACTGGATACCACCACACTTGAGGCCCCGGAGGATGTTGGAGACTAGCGGGCGACGAAGAAGAAGAGACCTAGCGCTCGAGGGGAGCGTGCATTACTATCATTATCATTGTAACCAAGTCATCGCCATTAAAAACGGTCACTCGTTCAGGGGTCCCACGGCTTCATTTCCTGGCGGCGCACCCGCAACGAGGTGTCCGATCCGCAACAGTGTGAATGTGGGAATGTCTGCTGTCTGGGTGTCGGCGCAGTGGCTACGAAAGGGCGCACGAACAGGACGGAACAAATGTTTTTTTTTCTTGTGACATCATGCACTCATAAACAACATAATACAATATAAAATATTTTCACAATAAAACTGCAATGTAATGGCAAACCGAACTTTAACATCGTTCATTACCTCTGACGACGCGCGTTAAAATAAATCGCGTTTTCAAAGAGAAACTGCGCAGACTTCGCGTCTTTTTTTCAGTCTGCATGCCTTCAGTCCCTTCTAAACTAGCGGATACGGAGCTGGACTGTTTGGGTTTGTGCTTTGATTGCTCATCCTGCTTAAGCAATAAGGATGTTTTGCTTGTAAAAGCATGCATGATAGCAACATTCGGCTCTATTATACAGCGCGTATGTTTACAGCTGCAGCCCTGTGCGAAGCAAGCTGCCGGCAAGGCTACGGGAGTTACACGCTTTTTCGTGGTAAGCAGTGACAGTAACACTCACCGAAAAGCAAATACAAACACATTCATGTAAAAATGCATAGTTGCACACTAAGAGTATAAAAAGTTGCAGATGACCTCTTCGTTTGGGTCTTAGGATGTATCATGCGGGGGTGTCACTCCATCGTCGAGGGAGTGCTTTAAAACAGAGCATTTACGTTCCATGTTTTCGGTGCATTGAATTTTAGCAGCGAGACCTAGCGTAGCCGTTACGATTTTTAAGCACTGCGGTTGAGGAAAGGCAGAGGCCATCTACGCTTGTGTGGCTCAGGATGTGGGCGTGAGTAGCTGCGGTTTAGGGATGTTGGCGAGTTTGACTGAGAAGGTGACAGTGTCAGTGTTTCATTGTGTTTATTCGCTAACGTTGAGGTCTGGCTGAACGTTATGCCTTTTTTTGTGAGGCCCACAGAGAGGAGGAAGAAAGACGTTTGTGTAGTTACTTTTAGAGATATTTGGGAAAGGAGGAGTAAAGAGATAGCAGAACCCAATTTCGGAACCCAAAATCAGGGTCCCAGACTGAGGTCATCTTAATCCTGAGGAGACAAGCTGGTCACGGCAGCCACCAATGTGCCGATATAAGTAGAGTATGTAATGTCTGAGTTATTCACCCCTGCGAACATCCTTGTATGTGAGTAGGGTGCGCAGAAAACAGCGAATTCTTCCTTATATTTTTATCACAATAATGAGCTAATGGCGGATGTTGAGGTAATGTCGGATTCGTGGAGATATGTGTTGGTTTGTCAAGCGCACAGTTAGCGGTTCTTCGGCGCTGAGACCCCCCTGCGGCACACGGAACATAAGCGTTCCTGGTCGTGTAATGACAAGACGTTCGCCAACTTTTTCGGGTAGAGGGGTGTGGAAGTAATAGTCAACAGGCAGCACGCTATACGAGGTCGCGCAGATCTTGGTCGGCTGTGTCGTTCGTTCCCTTCCTGCCCCTTGTGTTCCGGTATTAATTTGATGTGAACGCTCATCAAGGTAGATTGTAAGATTTTTCTGAACTGATTGGGTACCCTGCCGGCAGCCAAGACGCTAATGGTCTTTTGAACACGCGTGAGGATGTTTGAGCACCTATTCAATAGTTTCCTCTTTTTATTCCTGTGTGTAGTAGCGTAATAAAGAAAGAGTTATTGCCACGATAGTCAACGACGACAATTGCTGCATTTGTACTTCTCAATACCCCAGTGTCGGCCTATACAATCTATTGAGTTCTGGGATTTCCTCTTGTGAGTGTGAAGTTGTGTTGCAGACTATTCTTTTGTACGTTTACATCTAAAGAACTTGATTGTGTAGCCATGATGCGTGTTGATAATGCACATTGTTTCTCGTGGCGCGGGCATAGTACCATTGCACGCCTTTCCCCAATTAAGTTGCCACTCCTCTGTGCTCCTGATCCCGGCGAGCCCTCGTATCAGGCTGCCTGATTTGCAGTTTCCTGCTAGCCCTCATGACGTACTTCTGCAGACGGTTGAAGAGTACGGTTGCGAGCGGACGGCTGGAGGACACGGCAAAATCTAAAAACGAGCTTAGCAACGCCGTTTTGTTGAAAAGGGACGCAATGGCTATCAAATTTCAACAAGTCCATGTATACGTTCAAAAATCACAAAAACATTGAAAACACGATTGATACATGGTGTATCACGATTGATACCGTTAACTCTGATGAATGAATCGTGGTTACGGGAGTGGTGGTCTTACCTGGGAGCCTTTTTGCCGGACATATAGCAAGTAAGAGTTGCGAGAAGTAAATGGGTTAATACGTGCGAATATTGACTCGACATTGAATGCATTATTTCGACGAGACAAAGGCAATCAATCGGTTTCATGTGCGATAAAGCCAAAGAAGACTGGCTGTGGTATACCCTATAAAAAGCCGATAAAAGGCAACGAAGTCGACGTTATTTCATATATGTAAAGTTCTATGATTGTTTCATATGACTTGTGCTTGATGCTTGGGAGTGGTAATGAGTCGGTGGCTTCATTTTTAGTGTTTCAAGTGTATTTACGAGAAGCACTGATGGGAGTCCCAGATTAGTGCTGCACATTCTACGTTTGATCTAAATGGGATTGGGCAGGCCAGAATTATTGTGGATGTGTTAGCTGAACGCTGATTGCGCCCAACAAATCCAGGTGCTTCAGAGGCTTTGCTCACTATGCTATTTATATGATGGTTCCACGTTAGATCACACGTTAAGTGAGCTCCCAAGACTTTTACCATGGCTAAGGCTTGTAAAGCCATGCTATTAAGAAAAACGTGACGGGACTCTGACGTGCTTGTTTTATTTAATGTAATGGCGTGAGTTTTGTGAACAGTTATTTCTATCTGCAAATCCCTACACCATTTTGTCAGTTGCTTAAAGTCATCTTGAAAGGATAAGTAATATTGGGGGTTTTTATATTGTCTTTAAATATAGCAGTCATCGAAAACTGATCGTATGGTGGGACAGATATGACTGTTAATATCATTGATGGATACTAAAAACAAAATAAAACTCAAGACAGCCCTGTGGGATACCCGATGTTACGTGAGGTAAATAGAAGGAATGGTCATTAATGGCTACTGACTGATACCGATGGGTTAGAAAGTTGTTATTTAGTCTGTTCACCTTAGCCCTCATATAAAAGTCTTAAAATTTTCCGTTAGTTGTATTTGAGGAACCGTATTGAAAGCCTTGGCGAAATCTATCAGTGTAGCATCCATTTGTGAGGACGAATGTGCATCATTATGTAAATCAGAAAAATAATCAAAATAATTGGGCTTCACAGGAACAGCCTTTCACAAAGTCATGTTGATGGAAAACACAGAAACTGGATGTTGTTATGTACCTCGTTAGGGCAGAGAATATGTATTATAGAAGTTTGGAAACTATGCTGGTTATTGAAATCTGTCTGTAATTACCAGGCAAATATGGGTGGCCTATCTTGAAGATGAAGATGACACACGCAATTTTTCAGCAAATGGTACACATATTTGGGCGATGAATTGCTGAAATTTATGGGCTAGGATCGGGGATATGTCCCCTTTAGTTGTTTTCGGTAGCTTGGTACAAATTTATTAAGGGACTGGTGCACAATACTCGGGAGTCTATCAATGGCTGCAGAAATACCCTCATGAGTGATAAAAAGTTCATACATTTCTGAATCTAAGGACTGCATGTTAACAATGGGCTCTCATTTGTAAAACACACTACAAATAACAGAATGAAAGTTGTCGGCACCGTCTCACGAGGATAGCAAGCTGCCAATTTCCGATACTGATATAGACGATGATGATAAACAATTTCGCTTTATCGCTTTCCAGAATTTTCTTGTGTTGGTCTGCAGCGGGCTTGAGATATAATTCCTAAAAACATTTTACTCGGCCATCTAGATTTAGCCTTTGCACAGTTTAAATTGTTCTTACTGGCGTTTCCAGTCACCGGATGAATAAGATTGGCGTTTGAGTAGCGAAACGTTGTCATGTTGATACAGCATTTAACACCGGTAGTAAACCACGTTCTCTGCGTCGATGACCTACCTGATATGATTCCGGGAATGTATATCTCTGAGTTGGAAAATCTTATCGCCAACGATTACAGTTTTCTCTTACGTTTCTGAGAGCGAACGAATGAGAAACCGATTGATTGAATGATTTGTTGATTGATTGATTGATTGATATATAATTGATGGTATGGTATAACGCAGCGACGCAATACAGGCGATGAGGCGCGCCGTAGTAAAGGGCTGCGGATTAATTTTGATCACCTAGGGCTCTTTAACGTGCGTCGAAATTCAAGTGAAAAACTGCGCGGAAAATGACAAGAAAGCGGTTTCTATGATGTAACGGTTTGTGCAGCTGCGAGCAAAAGTTGCTTTCAATTTTTCTCTGCTTTGTATCTCTGTAAGTTACCTGACAGTGTACTATAGTGTGATCGCTGATGCTGTCGAAAACATCTAGTGGCATATTGCTTCGTTCTGTATTCACCACAAGGTGTAAAATTAGGTCTACACGAGCAGGCCACGTGATCATTTCACTCAAAATAAACCAACATAACACACCAACAAATTCTTGACAATCAGGCATTTTTCAGCTGCCATGTGGTCTGCCAGACTACAAAATACATGCCTGGATAATTATAGTCGCCAGCAAGAATTTTTTGGGCATTTTCGGTACTTGTTTTCTGTGGTAGACAGTTTCGCTAAAATGCATAATAAATTCTGGAGATGAATCTTGCGCACGGTAGCAGACCAAATGGCACAACTTTCCGAAGAAGATAAACATAGTAACACCGATGGGATCTCTATACATAACATTACGTCTACTGAATTGGCTTCCAAAATCCTTTTAACGTTTGTAATAACTCCACCACCATGAGGCACTATTTTAAATTTCCTAAATATAGAAAAATGCTCAGCCAATGACAACTCGCAAGCACTACGATCATAGGAATGCCACATTTCCGGTCCAAGCACCATATCAGCCGAACATGGCCCATTTAGCGACCAGCGGAGATTTTATAAAATAAATATGCTACGAAAACCTGTCAGGAGGATTATCATTTTGAGGACTAATGATTATTTAGCAACTGTTTTTTAGCAGACGTGGCCGTTGGCGTCTCTAGAAGTGCCTCAATCGGTTCCATAAGATTGGTTGCGCTCCTCGCAGGGGCACGACAATAATATTACGGGGTTCAGACAGGAAAGTCGGCCATTGAAAAGAAGCTTGTCCTAAAAGCCATAGTCTTTTTCACGGGGTTGCTTTGTTGCGTGGGCAAAGTCTCTAAGCTGTTTTCTGAATAATTGCATTCTAGGCGAAAGGTTTTTCACTATTCATTCTCGTAGAGATTCTACGTCTTTTAGCTTCCAAGCAATCTGTATATGTAACGTTTGTCTTTGAATTTGAATACTTTGATAATTGTAAGGTGGACAGCTCCCGCCTTCTATTCACTTATTCGGTGTGCCTGTCCAATCTCTCCAGCCTGTATGCCCATGTTTACTGTAACAAACTTGTCAATGATTCCTTCAGTCTCTTCAAACTTTTCCAGTGCGCCCTAAGGAAAGCCCTTAAATAAAGTTTTCCGGCGCACGCGCTTGTTTACGTCGTAGAAAACAAGGCTCCATCGATGTGTCTCCTTTCATTCAATGTTCCTGAGCTGCTTTCATGACTATTTTAGCACGGGGCTGACACTACTGGCGTTTACGTAGAGGTTGCTGACAGAATCAGATTGCTTCATAGATTTAGCAGGGCGTATCCTAATCTCTGTCACATTACGCTGGAAGTCCTTCAGTTTGGTAGATACGTGATTCTGAAACTTGCCGTTTGACGCGGCTAGTTTTTCTAACAAGTGCCAAAACTTGATGTAGTTTCCCTTGCCCGGCCTTTACACGTCACCAGCACACACAAACAGGTCAGCAAGAGAAAGCACGACCTGTGAGAACCTTGCCCAAGTAGTCAGATGTCGAATACGACCCTCGTCTTGAGGCTATACCAAACAATTAATATGGGTACAGCAATCACGGATAAGAAAAAAACTATTCGAACGTGGTACGTGCACAAATCAAGACTCCTCGCAAACCAATCGACTGCTTGTGGCCCATTGTGGTTCTTTGAGCAACAATGGGCCACATTCGGACTCACAATATCAGGTGCGATGAGTTTAAAACCACTTACCCACCACAAACACCAAAAAGCGTGATATTCGTCCTCACAGACCACAAAATGTTCTTGTAGAGGACCAGTTAAATGTAGATTGACGGATTGTTGGTAATTCCGTTGTTCTTGAATTGGCGCCCCCTCGATGATCCGAGAACCGGTGGTGCAGTCGAAGACAACGAAGCCTATTCCAGTGGCAGTAGACTTTAATGTACGGAGAGTCAGGGATGTAAACAGTGCGTGAGACGACGGCGTTCACCCCGGCGTGCACCAACACAACCGTCCTTCGTGTCGTCTCACCGCCGTCTCCCCCCAAAATCTCCCGATCAACATCAAACACAGCATACACAAATCACAACTTCATATCTGCCCAATCACAGCCAAGAACACAGGTACTCTCCATTCGCCCCGACTATATTCCTCCTCGCCATTGGTCCTGCCTGAATCCCGTCACCTCCTCACCCTACTGCCCCTTTAGGTGGAGGAAAGACGTTCTCACGGGAAAGGAAGAGTCAACGCCCTGACAGCCACTGAACGTTACCGCGACGCCATCGCCGGCGCCTGGCTTACTGAGGCTAAGTACTGCTAGACGAGGCCGGCTCCTCAGATCATCCGCCACAAACGCGCGCCGCGTCCGCTGTCAAACGGCGTCGAGCATAGATCAACACGGCGACGTCTCGTCCCGCTAACGACGGAAGCACTCGGTGTGTCTCGCCGCCCCGCGCCCCCGGTACCGTCCTCAGCCGACAACAACAACAGTGAGGGAAACAGCAAAGCATTGCGCCGCCGCCGCCGCCGCCGGCTTTAGGCGCCGGGCACAACTCCCGGGCAATTTTCCTCTCAAGCAGCCCCCGTCCGAGTGAAAGCGGTGGGAGGCGAACAATGCACACTGCCGTCGCGTTGCAAAGGGGCTCGGGACACAGGAAGGACGTACGCTGACCCCTACTCGCAAAACTTACACCACAGCAATGTAACATACATCAATGACATACACCAACTTAACTGGACCCCTCCCATTGAAAGCGGGGATAGGCAGCTTGCGAAACTAACCGGGAGCAACAAGCTCTGAGGTGCACTTTACGTCACAGCAGACGATGACGCTCCTGTCCCTTCACTTCGCGGATATTGAGTACCTTTGGCCGGATGCAAATGACACCCACAAAGGAAGAAGCGGCATAGCACAGCGTTGGATCGCGAGAGAACCCTCGCCTGGAGTAGACGGCACGTGTAGTCGCCGAGCGGCACGGCGGCGAAAACCAAAGGCAGTGAACACTGGCACTCTGCGTTGTCGGACTTGCTAGGGGGAATTTTTCTTCCCCAAGATCAGTCGAAAATGAATGTACCCAACGCGGTCTCTACATCGTTACTGTCGCCATTGCCGGATGACCGTATTCGCCACCCTTGACCGCTAATCTGGCACATCTCCTCGTTTTCACTCTACCGATCTATACTCACCAATTCAATGCCTCCCTATAACTCACAAGATGACCTTCCATTTGAACATCCTAATTTTCTCATATCCCTTGGCCTCTTCGGCGTAGAGAGTGGTCTGTCACGATTAGTGTATACTGCGGCCTACTCCGGTCGTAAAAATGTCCTTATGATATATCTTTCCCTTAGACTGGCCTCCGCGCTCTGAAGGGAACTCCTGTGCGGTCTTTTTAGCAGCGCTACTCCTCCCTTCGCCTTCTTTTCCTGCCCATATTTTGGCCGCATGACCTTCCGTCGATTCTGAAAGGACTACAACAACACCAACAACACTTCAGGGTGTGTACTGGTGTGTAGGCAACTACGTCTCGTTCAAGCACTACGCCACCAGTTTTAAGAAAGTCGGGTGGGGATTGGCACGGCGGCGGCCGCGCCCACACCGGAATCATTCGGCTTACTGAGCTTCAAAATTTTCAAGCCCCGAACAGTTCGCATTTAACGCAGTACTGCTATAAGTTAGAAAACCACAAATGATGCCCACCTCGTTCACCCGTGGGGAGAGAACTATTTGACGCACATGTCAGGCATCCGGCACATATGAAGAAATTTTGAGGAAAAACGGGAACGAGCGCCCGCTAACATTGCCGACGGTGGTGCCAGCCGCCAAAAATTGCGGTATTGTAGAAAAGTTGTGATAAAGAACTGAGGGTTTGGCGACAGTGCGGGCTGCATGCAGCGAACATGACTAGAAAAGGAGCAAATTGTGACGCATAGCAAAACTTATTTTTAGCAGCGGGTGAATCAGTACTTCGGTGCGCCCTTTTTCAGGGGGTGATCACACTTTAGGTGGGTCGGAGTGATCTACATAGCACTGAACAAAAAGCAGCCAATGAGGTAGTTTATTTATGGGCATTACCGTTATGGCCAAGCAGGTCACGGAGCCCCCTGCCTGATATACAGACCGGGAAACCATCGGCCTGTGCTATACCAGGGCTCTGGCGGCCAGTATCCGAAGCTTATACTCTTATCTCAAAACACATTGCACGGGTATTTATGGCGCTCGGCGTCAGAGTTGTCGCCAGCACCATCACCTTGAAAAAATAATGTGCCTCGTGCTTCGTTCACTGCATCTTAATTTTTTATTTCCTCCCTGATATGCATGAACATATTTGGAAGCTTCATGTCGGCTACTATTTTAACACAATGGCATTCAACGAGGTTGACACCATGCAATGGAAGCTAGCCAGAACCTGAAGTTTATTGTAGTAGCGAAGATGTTGAGTAAACGTTTTTTTGTCTCTCGTTTAAAAAGACCAACCAATGCCCGGAGAATGTGAGCGCGTGCCTCAAGGGGACCGCCTCGCAGTTGGATAGATGGATGGAATAAACTTTATTCAGGACGAGCTTTAGCTGCTGATGTTTCACCTGCCCTGTGGGGGATCTTCCTTAGTCTGGAAAACCCAGGTCCTTGCTGGCTGCTGTCGCTCTTCGTACCAGGTCTCTCTGGTCGGAAAGGTCTGAGCTGGTCAGCCGGACCACCCAATGCTCGTAGGTGGAATTGGGGTTTGGGGTAAGGCTAGGGGTTTTGGAGCGCTCCCATGACCTATCGTATAGTGTGCTGAGCTGGGTGCAGAATTTGCAGGTGAAGGGATAGAGGGTGGGGTCGATTGCGTGTATAATGATGCCGTGCGGGTATGAGTTCCTCTGTAGCCTGTGCAGAGTGGTGGCTTCGGTGCGGGGTAGTTCGGGATGCGGGGATGGGAATCTTCTGTGCTTGTGACGGTAGTGAGCAAACATTTCTGAGTATGTTTGTAGAAGTTCGCGTGTTGAATTGTTGCCCTCTTGGGAAATGGCACGGAGTGTATGCGCGACGGCCGCGGCATGCGCCGCTTCATTTCCCTCGAGGGACGCGTGTCAGGGGAGTCCCAAATTATCGTAAAAAATTCCTTTTCCTCCTCGTGGGGGGACAATTGTTGCGGCCAATATAGAGTTCCTGTATATAGCTCCCTGCGGGAGCTATATACAGGAACTCTAGGCCAATACGATGGCTAGTTCTTCCGCACTGTCTGTGTTTGTAATACAAATCTTTGCTGCTAATAGTTTTGCTCCATGGGGGTCAATTATTCTAACTGCATGAGCGCGTTTATGCGCGTACGGGGAGGCGTCGTAGTGCCGAGTGTCATATTGCCCAGCATACTTAATTTTGAGTGCTCTGACGCAGGCGGTCCGTCGTGTTTTATTGTAGACGGGATGCATATTGCATGGTATTGAAGCGACTGTGATGGTTTGCCGAATGTGGAGAGGGATGCGCTGTTTTCGGTCCGGTGGTGGCGGGACCGTGCATTCCAAGCGGGCAAGGTTAGTCCGTTCATTTTCGGTAAGTTTGAGGCGTGACAGCTGGGCGAAATTGTGGGCTTCTTGCACTTCTTCCCATGAGTTGGCAGCCCGAGTTGCAGTATCTAGCGTTGGGCCGTTTTCAGGGGCAGACGTAGTGCAGTTTTATAGAGTTACCTAATCATATTATTTAGCTTCACTTTTGCGGCATTTCAGGGCTACGTATGGTGAACCACAAGTCATCCAACTAATCAGGATAGCTTGGATTATGCATGTGGTGTCGGCGTCTTGCAGATGGTATCGGCGATGAGAGACCCGCCTAGTAATGCCGACCAACTTACTGAGGGGTTGCTTTTGAGAGAGGATAGTGTAAGAGCCGGAGCCGTCCTTCCGGATGTCTAGTCCTAGAATTCGGAGGTGCGATACTTTAGGTACAGGTTAGCCATTTATGCTAGATCAGGACCCAATATTGCTTGTTGCTGTTTTTTTTTGTGTGTCAGTTCGTTTGCATAGCGTGAAGAGTGCCGATTTTTCATGGGCACAATCCAAACCACCAGATCGCAGGTAATATTGCGTGATCTGTATTGCCTGTATTGCCGGAGTCTACGAATTCAAGGTTATGCCCTTTAGACTGTGTAATTCTCCGGCGACATCACAGCGAATGATGCACAATGTGGTGCGTGGGCTGTAATTGCGTATTTGGTTATACTAGTTGGATGACATCGTTGTGTTTTCAGCGGAGTTTACGACCGACCCCAGTGACTTGACCAAGTCCTTACGTGCCCTACTTCGGCTGGCCTGCAAATGAACCTCAAGAGCTGCCGTTTTGATGACCGCAGAGGAAGATGGCATCCAACCAGGCCCATCCAAGCTGCGTGTGGTCAAAGAGTTCTCTAGTGCGAGCACAATGAAGGAACATCGAAGGCTATTGGGCTTTGTCCCTACTTTCAGCGATTTCTCCGGAACTTCGCGTCTATCAGAGCACTGTTGACGCAGCTGATCGGGAACGCCAAAGAAGTTTTCAACTGGTAAACGGCTTCCGAGAGAGCTTTCGAGACGTTACAAAGGCTTCTGACGTTGCCGCCGATATTGCACCATTTTGACTTTACCGCGCCCACTGAACTTTACGCGGCCGCCAGAGCTAGCGGTCTCGGCGCTATCCTGGCTCAAAGCAGAGTCCTTCAATGCTTTACTGGTCACGAAACTTCGGCGCTCGTTTCATATAGGGACCGCCCGCGCCACTACAGGCGCCAACGCCACAGGAAGGTCGTCCAGCAGCCGCTTTCGCGGCGTACTGGCCTGCTCTTGGCGTGCAAACGCTCGCTACTTTTGGTGTCTGCGCGCTGATGAAGCGTGTTTTTTGTAGTATTTAGCGATGAATAGTCCAGTCATCACCTGCCTTCAATGGGGTTTTATTTTTCGTAGTAAGTTACCGTACACTTCGCCCGCGAACGGCAACGGCTTCTGCGTGCTCTGGCGCAAGCGCTGCGCCGTCGTGTTTTCGGATTTTTATATCTCTATTTCTTCTTTTCTTAAAGCAAATGTTGTAAATACCACACATACGGTAGCTCCGTAGACACGGACTGCTGCGGGCTTATCGATACAAACTGAAAGAAACCAAGAACGCGTCGTTCAGAATACGCTTAATGAATCCGTTGATTGCTCTGGAATGCACAGAACACTAGAAGAGATAGCCTAATAGTATTGTCGTTTCAATGAGTGGGTACATACTTGAGAACATCTAAAAACGCTGCAGAAACGCGAAGGATCAAAACACGACGAAATATAAGTTGCACCATGTGGCTTTACGCTTCCGCGCTTTGCAACCCTTGCAAAAACAAGAAGCGAAAAAAAACTGAAACTGATTTTATCACAAGCAACACAAATTCAATGTTACGAAGGGAGACAAAATAGCGTGGTCCAGCGTAACAAAAATTTATTTTTTCGCGCTGCGATGTGGATCACACGAAGGAAACAGAATATTGCCACGTAGCTTTTCTGTACACAGTGAGCTAGCGAGCTCTTGTTCTACACAAGACTAGAATGAAACACAAACGTCGAAGAAGCAGTCCGCAGTGTGACGTGCACAGATGAACGTCAATAAAGTGAGTTGCGCGGCGTTGGCTCTGCATGCATTACTCTCAGAACGTTATTAATTTCAGATCCATGGAAATGGGATGGAGAACATTGTCGAAGAAACAAAAAAATCAAGTTGGCGACAAGGTGGCACCCTTTTCATATCAAACAATATTGCCCGACGGGACGTATGACAAAAAGAGAAAACGGGCGCTCCGGTTGAAACGCCAGATAAGAAACCAGAATCGGCCACGCGCGGTTACAAAACAAGCAAGACGAACACTAACAAATAAGTCGCGGAAATTTGAAAAGTAAAAGCACAAGGACGTCCCAAAGCTTTTTTACACGCGCGCCTGAGCGCAAAGTAACACAAGTTTGCAAACAGGTAATGAAGCACCGCTACAACCTGACTAAAATAAAAAACTCCGGCTTTAAGTTAGCCTTGTACAATTCCAGGTCCATGATGCTCTCAAAAGGGTACATTGCTTTTTCCATTCTCACACACAGTGCATTTCCGCGCATTGTCACACACTTTTAATCGAAGTTGAAATATCCCGTTTCTTGCCTTGGAATGGCGCGCCTCCGTTTCTCTCGCAGCTCCCCGTCGCTCTGTCAACAGAACAAGGAAACATTTTCTGTGGTATCGTTGTACAAGGAAGGACATCCCGGTAGGCAACACATGTTAGGCATCGTCGTTGCACTACTTAAGTCGCACCACAAGAGCGTGAGATGAACCTTACATTTTTTTCTCCGCACAAAACAAACACAACTCGCTGCGGCTCCGCCGTTCGAGCCAGCGCAACGCCTCCCGAGGAGTGACCTATGTGAGAGGGTGGCGCCAGCGCGCGGCGGCCAAACGCAGCATATGAAGCTCTCCCATTGAGTTACGGAGCAGTTTCGTGACCAGTAAAGCATTGAAGGACAAAGCAAGGCTGGTTTTGACGAATATGTCGTGGCATACGCAAGTCGCGCTCTGACAAAAACGGAGTACAACTACTCCATAGCAGAAAAAAGAGTGCCTTGCCATCGTTTGGGCGATTGGCAAATTTCGACTGTACCTCTATTGCCGCCCATTCGAAGTATTCATGGACCACCATGCTTTATGCTGGTTGTTATTATTGAGGGATCCGTCCGGACGTCTGGCCCGCTGGTCACTTCGGCTCCAGGAGCACGGTGTTCGTCTTGTTTGCCGCTCAGGAAGAAGGGACAACGATGCAGACGCACTTTCTCGTTCGCTATTACCAACGGAAGGCACATCGTCAGCGCTGGTGTCGAATAGCGAAGTGTCGTCACTACAAATTGACGACATGTCAACCGAGCAGTGGAAGGACCCTTGGATAGCCTCAGTACTAGAATACCTTGCAAACCCTACAAAATATTGCGCATCTCGCACACTTCGGTGCCAAGCAGCGCATTTTGCCAGTCGAGAGGAGCTCCTATACTGCCGCAACTATTCCGGAGAACGCCGCAAATGAATTCGGGTAATACCGCGTCCCCTGCGCTGGCAGAGATGCGCATTGATTCATGCTGTCACCCAGTGTGGACATGCGGGAACACTAATAGCGTATCAGCACCTACGCCTACGCTACTACTGGCGAGGAATGTAGACGTTCGTGGTGAAGTATATTCGATCGTGCACTGACTGCCAGCGTCGCAAGGCCCCTTCAAAGCAACCCACTGAACAGTTAAGGGCGCTACCATGACCGGAATGGCCTTTCAATCGTGTTTATATTGACCTCTACGGACCCCTTACAAGCACGCCATCAGACAACCGTTGGATCACCATCGCTGTTGATCACCTGACCCGATACGACGAAACAGCTACACTGGCCACCGCATCGGCACGCTACGTCACCATTTTTATACTCCGGCGTTTTGTCTTACGATCCGGTGCGCCCAGAGGTGTGCTTAGGGACAGAGGTCGGCTATTTTTCTCCGACGTTGTGGAAGCGCTGCTGAAGGAATGTCAGATTGTCCACAGAATCACGTCTTCGTACCATCCACAGACAAATGGGATAACTGAAAGGTTCAACCGCAGCTTTGGAGATATGCTTTCTATGTACGTATCATCTGACTACTCTAATTAGGACACGTCACGTACGGATATAACACGCCACGCAAGCGACCACACAAGCTTCTGACCTGTTTTTCTTAATTTAAAAGTGAAACTTGGCTACAAATCAAATACAATATTTTTGAATACGAATAATAAAAACGAATAATAAAAACTGGCTGCGTAGCGAATATTTTCAAACCAGAGTATCTTTGTTTTCGTGTTTATATAGTGTACAAAGTATAACTGCATAAAAAAAAAGCTCAGGCAGTCAGAACTACACGAATCTGTTTTCAAGTACTAGTGCTTTACATGCAAACTATTAATTGTAACAGATAAAATAAAAAGACATTGCAAAGCAGGTAAACAAGAATTTTGCATACGGTGCCATGGAGAAACGCGGGTTCCTCAAGGTAAGTAGTTTAAGGTATATTAGATATGACGGGCATCAGTACCACAACATTGAAACGAGGCTGGGCATGCTTGTTGCTCATAAGACCTTACCCACACGCCAATAGTGACGCCTGATTTCTCACTCGTGCGAGACTATTCACGCGACACCTATTTTTTAGTAATAATTTTTACTCCCGCAGTGTTGCACTTCACCTAACATACACCACAGCTAACGAACACTTCTTTAGTGCAAGGCTTCTGCTAATCAGCTTTTGACGCTCCTTTGGTCTCGTGCAGAAAAACCAACTTTTAAGGTTTTACCATGCAGTAAAGCTTCCCAGTCTTGCAGCAGGGCAACTTTTCGTTGCTTTATAATTTGTTCATTTCAAAAAATTGTCAATTTCAAATCGAATACCAAAACCTAATAGCAAAGTATTTGAAGTTCCGGTTGTTCCCCCACCTTCAAACATACTGCCCGGTCACTTTAGTGTAAGTGTGGAAAAAAGTTATACAAATAATTTGAATAAAGAACGGTAAAAATGCCGTAAGGTGTTCCTTACGTAAGTTCGACGCCTTTATTTGAAATCACTGGTAACCGTTGCGTGGAGTTAATTTGATGGCTAACCTCCCTCTCTTGCGTGTACTATCTCCTTCCTTCCTTTAGAGGATGAATTTAATTTTCGTAGGGGTTCGTGTTAGGTGGCGTGTTGTGTTGTAGTATGTGTGGGTTTGTAGGCATCTGTAGAATGGCTTTGGGCTCAGAGGTCAGTGAAAGAATCTTTTGTCCTAGACAATTCTGGCATACAGCCTCCTTGTCTGCATTCGGTCTTCGAATGAAGTACCCAACTGGTTTCCGCTCCAGTTTTCAGCACCACACCATGCCCCCACCACCGCCTGTTAGGGCAGTGCCTTGCCTGTTCTCTGAGGCATCAAGATGCATTGAAATTTGAATAACAAAGTACGCGAGTTTTAGTACATTCTGTGCATCACGGTGATCGACTGTGTAGGCACAGTAAGAACAAGTTACAAGAATAATTATCCAACGATATTATAGAAATAGCTGTTAAGAATGTTAATTTGACCTACTCCCGGATTCGGTGTGGGGTCCCGCCACGGTTATCAAACTTTGTCGCTGTGTAGAATCAAGTGCACACGATGAGGCTGATAACAAACCGCAAGCGGCCACCAAATATCTTGGTCGGCGAAATTATTATTGTCAAACACCGAACGGTGTTCTCTCATTACACACATGCAAGTTGGTCCAACTGGAAGTACATAATACTTTAGATGAACTGTACGAAGCTCATCATCACTCCCAAACCCCCCGTCTCAACCACTTACCAGCGAGACATTCTTTCACGCCTGGAATATCGAGTACCACCCCAGGAACAGTTACAACGTGGTTCCTCACCATCAGCTAACACATTTGTGCAGCTCCCATACCGCGAAATGCGCATTCCTATACAACAAAGCAGACTGGAAAGCATGAGTCAATGTGGTTACTAATATCGAAGCAGTAGGGAACCCTACGAAGCGCAACATCGACGCTTCATGCTACACTTGCAGACATGCCCCGCAGTAACGGGGATTGACCCCCAGGGAACCCCACTCACAACCGCCACAACATGCACCACATCTACAAACACTGCTGAAGAAATCGCCATCGCCGTACAGCAACACCAGACTGCGAATACGGCAGAGTCATCATGGACTTGCAAGTCGCACACTACAACTACCAGCTAAGCCGATATCACCCTTCATACTCAAAATTCATGAACGTGTCATGAACACGAAATACAGATTGTTGTATTGAAAACATTCGGCGCGTAATAGTGCCTCGATGCTGGTCCGGCTGCAAAAGGTGGCTTATTCACTTAAAAACTAGTGATCTTAAGTTACAAATTCGATTCTCCAGCCGAATCAATTGTGTGTTTCGTGACGCTTGCGATGATGTAACAAGACATGTCTTCAAGCGAACGGTAGTGCACTGGTTACTCTGCAACATACTGTGGGACGTCTTTATTACTGCTAGCCCTCATTGATGGCTCCACCAAGGTGCGAAGGGATGCGCCTGCCTTTGCTTTGTTTCTAACAGTATTTACACTTGGCTTGATTCTGTTACGAAAGGTAGTAATCATTTCCTAAAGATTGGGTATGTTCGACAAACACGGCCAGGCAAGTCAATGTCGCGGGCGTTAATCGACCAGATTTAGGGGAAATCTACTTGGTGGAGAAAGCTTCTAAGAAGGCAAGTTTGACACCCAAGTCAATGCAGCCGTACGGCTACAAAGAAAAGCTGGACAGCTTTCTCAGAAACTTCGCAGTTGAAAAAAAGTCCTCCTGGTCTAAGATTCGAACCCTGGACCACCGATTAACTGGAGCAGTCACTCGATCAACTGAGCCATCGAGACCACCTATTAGGCGGTGGTTCCTTGCTTCTAATTCTGGACATGGTCTAACTTTTCTTTAACGGCGAAGTATCTGAGAATGATGTGCAGATTTTCTTTGTAGCGGTATGGCTGCATTGAGATTGATGTCAAACTTTCCTTCCTAGAAACTTATTCCACCTTGGAGATTTCCCCCAAAATTTGGTCGATTTGCACTTGTAGATCGCTTCGAGTTGTTGATCAACTCGCTCTCGCGCTACAAACTGATAGCCTCCAGGTTAGCTCAGTTGGTAGAGTGACTGCTCTGGTTAGGTGGTGGTCCCGAGTTAGAGTCCTGAACCAGGACGAATTTGTCTTCAACTGCGAAGTTTCTGAGAAGCTGTGCAGCATTTTTTTATAGCCGTACGGCTGCATTGAGGTTCATATCAAACATTTCTTGGAAGTAAATCTCGCATACACCAATTGGCTTGCGTCGTGTGAGACAATATCAAAGCGCCAAACTGCTGAGCAGCTATACCAAGCATAGTGCGCGGAGTACCAGCAGCAGTACACAAAAGTACTTCTTTGTTTACGTGTACTTTTGTAACTTCCAAAGTTTACCACACCATTTTTATTGCTATAAAAGTATATGCATTACAAATATTCGAAAAGAGCTCGTACTGCAACCTCTGCCTATGTTGTTTCCTTTCGCACAGCGCAGCCAATCGCATAGCTGTGCATATTATGTCATAGCTTCTAGGGCGGCAAACGAACTAGTGAGTCGATTGGCCATTCCGTTTTTCCAAAATTACATAGCTTATTTCAGCAAGTGTACTTAAAGAGTGGAGTCAGTAATATTTTATTGAGACAATATTTTGAATGAACCAAACTTGAGTTTTGTCTGTATGACCTTTTAAAACCACTGCGCCGCTTCGACATCTAGGGTCCACTGGACACGTGTCCACCGACAGCAATGAGGCAGCGCCTGCCGCAGCAATAGTACTGTCATGAATGGGCCTAGGACCAGCTAGAAAGTCACGAGTCGGTAATACGTCCACAGGTAGGGATAGCTTTATGCGTGGAAAATGAGAGCAGAAGGTAAGAGAGTAGAGGAAACACAGAGCGGAAACGAGACTACAGGAAAGAGCGTTAAATGCGGTAGCAGGCTAACGAAAACTGTTCGCTAAAGAAAGCAAGGAAGGAAACGTCCTACATGGTCAGGATGCGCAGCAGTCCAACGAGGTCTCCTCGCGAAGTGCGTGGGATCGGCCGATGCACCACGGGGCGGCTTGCTCGCTGAGGAGTCTCACGTCACGTCGGGTCCGGACACGGGACAGCGGTCGGACGTCAGGGACCGTGCACTGTGGTTGACGGCTCGATGGCCCAGCGGCGGTTGTGAGCCGGTGTTTCCCCGAACCGCGCTCTCTGGCCCAGCGCGTCACCAGATCCAGGCACGGGCCAGCAGACAGACTTCGGTAACCGGACCAGCAGCCGACGGCTCTCCGGCGACAGCAGCGGTTGAGACCCTGGCTTCTAGCTCCAAGCGATCACAGGGCCGCGCTCACTCGCCCAGCGCATCAAATGCGTCCGCTCAACCCTTGCTGATTCGATTCTTCCCCACGCTCCGCGCGCTCCTCGGCCCTCTTCTTTCTCCTTCACGGGCGCCTCATCACACAACCCCGAGTTTAAGAAAGTTGTGAAGCAACAACTATTCTACAAAAAGAAGAGTCATTTGGAGACGCGGAGAAGTTCTGGGGAAGCACGACAACGTCCACAGTTAACGGCAGCATGATCAGTCACAATGGACACTTAAAACGCAAAACGGATGCACAATAGTATGAGAAAAACACTAAAATACGCGGAAAACCACAGTGACTAGTTAAACAACAAACGTGAAGAACACACTACTAAATACACGAGGGGGATTTGGATTCTTAAATTCTACTCATGTAGTCAGCCCCTACATTCTCGGTTCCCTTGATAAACTCGACAGTGAAAGAGTACTCTTGAAGTATCAAGCTCCACCGCAGCACTCTGCTGTTCACGTGCTTTGCTGATTGCAAGTACTTTAAGGGCTGATGGTCACACTGTATAATAAAAGGCTTGCCATATAAATAAATATAAAATTTGTTCACCGCCCAGATCAGAGCCAAGCATTCGCGCTCAATGGTTGAGTAGCGCGTCTCTCTCGGCAACAGGTTGCGGCTCGCGTACGCGATGGGGTGTAAGACATTCTCGCAACCCCTTTGCAAGAGAACCGCCCCGACGCTCGTGCTTGAAGCGTCTGTGCGTAGTATGAAGGGCTCAGTGAGGTCCGGAGCTTGCAAAATTGGTGCAGAGGCAAGTTGAGTCTTCAAAGTGTTGAAAGCTTGTTCTTCTTGTTCTTCTTGTTTGCCCCAGCATACAGTGTTGCTTTGCCCCTTTTTGGTCAGGTCGATTAGTGGTTTTGTAATAGCGGCATAATTGGGAATGAACTTCCGGTAGTACCCGGTTAACCCCAAGAAAGACTGTACCGCTTTTTTCGTTCTTGGTCGTTTAGAGCCCAAGATCTTGTCCAAAGTCTTCAAAAGGGGTTTCACTTGGGAGTCCCTGATGCGGTGTCCTAAAAAGGAAATAATGCGCTCTCCGATTACGCACTTGCTTGGCTTGATCGTCAGGTTGGCATTTTTTTTCTTTCAAACACTCGACCCAGTGTGTCCAAGTGCTCTTGCCAGGTGTCCGTTGCCACAATTACGTCATCGAAGTAGTGGTGGACGTTTTTCAACCCACCTCGCACAGCTCGCATTAAACGTGCAAAGACGGCTGGGGCGGTCTTTATACCAAACGGCATATACCGGAAATGGTACAACCCCGACAAGCTCGAAAACGCGGTCTTCTCGCGGCTGTCAGCTGTCATGGGCACTTGCCAATAACCTTTGGTAAAATCGAACTTTGAGAAGAACTTCTTCCCAGCGAGGGCAAGTACGACGTCTATGCGCGGAATGGGCTCGCAATCGTAGACAAGAAGTTTCTTAAGCTCTCTAAAATCAATGCAGAGCCGGTGGTACCGTCGGGTTTCTTTATAGCCACCATAGGCGCATTGTAAGGAGACTGCGATTTTTTAATGATTCCCATCGCCAGCATGACTTGAACTTCTTTTTCAATCGTCTCATGAAGTGCAAGCGGTAGTGGATATTGAGAAACGTGTACAGGCTTGTCAGTCGTTAAATTCAATGGGCACTGTACAACGTCTGTTTTTCCGGGCAGGTCAGAAAAGATCAAGCCATACTTTTGGATTACTTCCTGCACCTGAGCCCTCTGCTCAGCATTGAGTTCGGGTGAGAACTTGACATCTTCGCAAGTTTGCGTCTGACGAAGCGGAAGTGTGGGAAGGCTGTCGGCCGATGGTGGGTCGTCGAGATCGTCTGTGGTAGCCGGGACGTCGTCAATTGTAGCGGTAACTGATGCTTGCGGCGGTGGCGAAGACGTCCTTTCTTCGTACAGTTTCAACATGTTTACGTGGAAGACCTTCCTTTTGCCACCCAGGCTGATCTCGTAGTCCACGTCCTTTTTCTTCCCGGTGATCTCGAATGGCCCCTTCCACTGCATCAGCAACTTGTTTGAATCAGTTGGGAGCAAGATAAGAACCTTGTTTCCAACTGAAAGCTTCCTCGGGCGACTTTTCCGGTCATAGTAGTCCTTTTGTTTTTCTTTCGCTTTGCCAAGTTGTTCATGGGCAATTTTACACGTCTGCTCCAGTCGGTCTCGTAGGTCGACGGGGTATCCGTAAGTCGTCCGAACCTCACCATCAAGGTCATCTTTCGTCCACAGCTCCTTGAGTACAGTCAAGGGCCCTCGCACATGTCGTCCGTAGATGAGGTCGAAAGGGGAGAGCCCAGGCTGGCTTGGGGTACTTCCCTGTAGGCAAAAAGAAGTGGCGCGAGGTAGCGGTCCCAAGACCTAGGTTTCTCCTGGCACAGTCTTTTTAGCATCGTTCTTAAAGTGCCGTTAAACTTTTCAACCAGCCCGTTCGCCATGGCAGGATAGGGACTAGTGCGAAGGAGCTTGATTGACAGCAGGCGGCCGACTTCTCGCATCAACTCTGAGGTGAAGCTGGCTCCTTGATCGGTGACGATCTCCTTGGGGATACCGACGCGAGAGAACATTTGAATGAGGGCCTCTGCGACATGTGCTGAATCAATCGCTGGGAGAACTACGGCGTCCGGGTATCGGGTCGCGAAATCGATGAGCGTCAGCACGTATCGGTTTCCTTTCTGCGACTTGGGGCAGAAGGGGCCAACTACGTCAACAGCAACCCGTTCAACTGGCGTCCGGATCAACGGTGTGCTGACCAAGGGCGCAACACCGACTTCTCCCTTGGGCGTTGTTCGTTGACACAGGTCGCAGGATTTAACAAAGCTTTTTACATCTCCGTGTATGTCAGGCCAGTAAAACTCTTGCAGGATACGATCGGTCATTCTTCTGATGCCCTGGTGGCCCGCCATGATACTCTCATGTGCCACTCGGAGGATGGGTTCCCTCAGTTTCTTAGGAACGACAACTTGCTTAAACTTCCTGCCCGTGGCAAGGTGGTATTCCCGGTACAGGAGGTTGTTGGACTCAAAGAACGAGTAACTCTGTCCTTTACCAGATGGAAAATCCTTTCCTAACTTCCGGAAGCAGCGGCGGAGGGTCGGGTCTCGCCGTTGCTCCTCAATCAACTCTTGCCTTGTGATGTCGGCGCAGATGATTTTAGGTACCGGTAAAGGTGTAACCTGGGCCCGATCCGTCTTTGCAACAGCCGACACTAAAACATCTTCGGGTAGCTTTGAGGCTGTTGTCGCCAGTGCTGCGCTGGTGGCATCTTCGGCTTTGTGCTCCCAATCAGGATCTGGCACGTGAGGTTCCCTCACACCTTGTATGTTCCCGAGCACGAGATCGTAAATTGGCTGATCCATACAAGCAGCAGTAATCTCGCCCACAAAGTAGGGGGCTTGGACGTAGATGTTTGCCTCTGGGAGTTGCTTAACTGTTTTGCGAGGAGCAGTACCCGGGTGGTTTTTCCTGTCAGGTGGTTCTCGCTGACCAAGTCACGTCGGACAATGACGGTGTTACTGCCAGTGTCCCGAAGAATGGTGACAGGATTTCCGAGTAGTCGGCCTTCGACGACCGGCATTCCTTTCACTAGGAAGGCAGACTGTTGCTCAACGATGCCGCGAGGACACTTGTCGCTTGGGGACACTTCGTGTTTGACGTCGGCGACTTCGGTACGCTGCTGTGGCGCTTTCCGGGGCTCAGTGATAGCACAAGCAGCAACCTGCTCTTTTCCACTGGGCCGATTCCTGCAGTTTTCAGTTTTATGACGGGAACGACCACAGGTAGCACATCGTGCCTGTTCTTTAGTGGAGTTACGGCAGTCTTGAGCACGGTGTCCTGTGCGGTTGCACACAAAACATCTCGGTGGCGCTTTCTTTTGGGCGTCTGCCGCGACTTTGGTTGTATCCCGGCCGTTGTCGGAGACCTTCTCGAGGTTCGACACGTTTTGCGCTTCTAGGAAACGATCCGCCGCATCGGCTAGGTCGTTCAGCGTTTTGCACTCGCGTTCTTTCAAGAAAATCACCAGCTTAGGATGGCAGCAGCGGATGAATTGTTCTCCGATGATATGGTCACGGAGAGCCTCGAACGTTTTCTGAATGTTCGCCATCTCTATCCAATGGTCAAAATAACCGGTGAGTCTCACTGCAAGCTGTTTTCCTGTTTCACCATCCTCCGCCCGCGCTTTCCTGAATTTTTCCTGATAGCCTTGGGCTGTAAACCGGAAACGCTGAAGCAACGCCTTCTTTACTTTACCGTAGTCAAGAGAGTCTTCTGCGGTCATTCAGCCAATAATGGTAAGCGCCTCTCCACTTAAGCACATGCTTACTGCAAGAGCCCATTTGTCTTGCGGCCATTACTGCCCTGTTGCTACGCGTTCAAATCGTTGCAAGTACGCGTGCAAGTCGTCGCGCTTCTCGTCAAACAGAGGAAGCAATTTCTGCTGGTTGATCGCATTCATGGTGGCAAGAGCTTCATTTCCCGCGGCGGGATTCGATGGGTTTGCACCGCCCTCTTGAAGTCGTATTCGTAAAAGTAGCAGTTCTGTCTCCCTTTCCGCGGCTTCTTTTGCTCTTTCTGCAGCTTCCTTATCCCTTTCCGCGGCTTCTTTTGCTCGTTCTGCGGCTTCTTTTGCCCTTTCTGCAGCTTCCCTCTCCCTTTCAGCTGCTTCTCGGCTAGCTTCCCTCTCAGCGGCCCTTGCGGCACGCTGCTCAGCACGTTCGCTATCTACCCAAGCCCTAAGCTCTTGACCCGAAAGCCCTAGCTGAGTTCCCGCAGCAATTAACTGCTCAATGTCCATGCTTTCTAGCTAACCTTACAGGCGCGTTCGCGGCTTACCGACTCCTCTCAGCGGATGTTAAGTATCCTGGCAGGCTCGCCACTTTTTGTCCTGAATGGGCCTAGGACCAGCTAGAAGGTCACGAGTCGGTAATACGTGCGCAAGTAGGGATAGCTTTATGCGTGGAAAATGAGAGCAGAAGGTAACAGAGTAGCGGAAACACAGAGCGGAAACGATACTACAGGAAAGAGCATTAAATGCGGTAGCAGGCTAACAAAAACTGTTCGCTAAAGAGAGCAAGGGAGGAAACGTCCTACATGGTCAGGATGCGCAGCAGTCCAACGAGGTCTCCTCGCGAAGTGCGTGGGATCGGCCGATGCACCACGGGGCGGCTTGCTCGCTGAGGAGTCTCACGTCACGTCGGGTCCGGACACGGGACACCGGCCGGACGTCAGGGACCGTGCACTGTGGTTGACGGCTCGATGGCCCAGCGGTGGTTGTGAGCCGGTGTTTCCCCGAACCGCGCTCTCTGGCCCAGCGCGTCACCAGATCCAGGCACGGGCCAGCAGACAGACTTCGGTAACCGGACCAGCGGCCGACGGCTCTCCGGCGACAGCCGCGGTTGAGACCCTGGCTTCTAGCTCCAAGCGATCACAGGGCCGCGCTCACTCGCCCAGCGCGTCAAATGCGTCCACTCAACCCTTGCCGATTCGATTCTTCCCCACGCTACGCGCGCTCCTGTGCCCTCTTCGTTCTCCTGCACGGGTGCCTCATCATAAGTACACGTCCCCTGGGCCATCTCCGAAGAAAGTCTAGACCAGGAGAAGACCCACCACACTCTCAATAGGTTTATTGACACCCGCTCACACTTTGGACATAAGCATGAACAGTTCCCTCCATTCCACCCCCGTTTCCTGAGCCGAACCGACCGCACTGTGGCCGCTCTAGAGTAACTCCTAACCCCACCCAACTGTCATACACCATATGTACCGCACCTAGTATTGCAATATCTGCAACTTCCGACCCAAGCTTAGCACCCTGTACCATGTGATGTGGAAATCTCCACAATCCCCATCCCTCGCACCCAATCGCGTCCGACGAACAACCAGTGGGTAGACTGGCTGTCCATCTCAAGCCTCTCGACCCAGCATATGCTGATAGAGATTGCACGAGCAGCCAGCGAGGACCAGGCCATTTCGGTCTACGGCATGCACCACACAGCGCCTGTGCACACACTAATCAGAATTTTTGAATCCAACATTAAAAATGTTTATTCTATCTATATTCATTCGGAAAGTAACTCATAACTCATGTAAATTATTCCTACTTTACATAAAGAGCTCATACCCACGATGTATAGAATGTACTGAAAACCAAATGCTCTGTTTGTCGTATTTCATTGTATCTTGATAGTACATTCACCCGCTTGTCAATGGAATTTTACAAACAAGGTGTTACACAGTTGGAACGTAGTCGGCTGATTTTTTGTGCACAGAAAAAGCCTAGGCCCACAACCGTTTAAAAGGGAGTACAAATCATCGAGTTTGTCTTGTGCACAGAATAAATACCGTGCATGACATTGCCAGGCTCCATACTTTTCTTGATACGATGCGACATGCCATGTAGGTATGGAAGGACGGCCATTATCTGGCGCTACTTGTGTTGGCTTCCAAAAAGCTCACGTTGAAAAGCCACTGCAACAGAAGTACAGGCCACCAAATTGGTGCTCAGAAAGCAGGTATACCACTTGCGGAGGAGCAGCGGTAGTGTAGTAGTGCCGAAAATGTCAAACGCGGGGTACTACAGCAACATACTTTTTTTAAGCACCATCACGTGTCACATCACTTGGGGTCAAGGGACCAAACAGAACTGGTAAAGCTCGCTTTGCGAAAACAACAGTACGCCATTAAAACAACACGCAAATTTAATGACAACCACTCGAAAAAAGACTCCAGCAAGCGAATACCACTACCAACACTAAGTGTCTATCACGGTGTTTGAACTTTGGCCAAATTATTTGTGTTTATGAACAAGGGCACCCAAAAGATTCATGCAAATTAAACTGAGAATTTATTTTCCCTTCACATAGTCAGCATGCCCAAGTGCAACAGCGAGCACCAAAATTGGCACGCTCAGGGCAAAGAACTGCAAGAACACAGAAAAAACAATGTGATGTTTGCAACAACAACAAAGAAGAACATAAGTAACCTTGCTGTTTGATATGTTTACACATGAAACAAATTATACCCAAGTTAGACATTATATCGTCATCAACAGTAGCCACTGAGTATACTAAATCAATGTGGTGTTCACAACTGTATTTTGTGCACGAGGACGTGCACAAACAGATATTTTCGGTTGAAGCTGCCTGTCATGGGTGTATAATCCGCAATGTGACAAGCTGCAATTATGAACAGATATTAGACGTGGCGTGGGGCGACATAGTGCGAGTGACGAAACAACGCCTTGCCCCTTTAGAAGAGTCCTAGAAACGACGTATGTCGTCTTCTAATGGGAGCTGAACGTAATGTAACAAGGTCCACATGAGCACTGGTTACACAGCAGGCACTAAAGCTAGTGGAGAGCGTCTTCTGGTGTGTTTGTTTTGGCTTCCACGGGGCATACAACTGCGCGACGGGGCGAACTATGCGCCAAGGAAGAGCACTACAGTAACTCGCCAGGAAAGCAACGCTCTGCAGACCACATAAACTAACGCGTATAACAAAGCACTTTTCATTTTTGCGTGCCAAGATCCCTCTGCAATGATTTCACAAGAGTATGCATAAGGACCAACACCTCCTGAATTTAATCTTCAGGTGGTTAGTGCAGCGCCCAGTGAGTGCAAGGCACACAGTCTGTCGAACCACAGCGACACACAGGAATCACCTTTGTAGGTCGCAATAGCCTTGTCTTGTTACTTCTACGTCAACGACTGGGTACTGTGCGAGATGGGTTTCGTGCGAACGATCGTTTGCAGTTGCCCACGATAATAGCGCGCTTTGAAATCGAACGCATACTCGTACTCGCACGTCGGCGAGGAAACGCCAAGCGCCTTAACACAGCGCTCGAATGAATATGTAGCGCTGAAGTTCGTCGGGAGCGCCCACGTCACTCTCGCAAACGAAGTGGCAAAGCTGATGCAGAACTCCCATGGTCACAGTCGTAACGTAGTACGCGCAATTTAGGCGGCCCCACACACGCGGCGTTCCAATCATACGCTGCAGACCGCCGAAACGTCTCTAAAGAAGTTATTCAGGAGCGTCCTGATCACATTCGCAAACTAAACACCTATTCACCACTGCAACAAAAATAACGACGAGAAAAGAGCATCAAAGTAACCGGGCTACAGAAGCCTTCTTTTTCAAGCCATGACGTCACATGCGGAAACAAGCAAAAGTCATTCCTTTATTTTTTACGTAAACTGGACGCATGCGCACTAAGGCTCGCCACCGTTCCTTTACGTCAGGTCGTTTTCAGGTGCCGGTCGTAGTAGACAAAGGGCTTTATTCCACCAGTGTTCAAACAATGCCACCAACATCAAAACACACCTAAACGACACCTAAAGAAGTGCTAGGGTGGTTTCGATCAACAAGACAGAGAGGCCGCCGTCACGTCGACGTGTCCGTTCATCTCCCCAGCCACGGTGAAAAAGAAACGCGGAAGGGCACAAGGGTAGTAGTCCGCCGGAGGCCGTTGCGTCATAGCACACAAATGGCCCATTTCTACAGAACGTGAACTCCATCTTGCATGCTATTTTAATAAGCTGCCGTCTAGTTTGAGTAGGCATTGTTTCGTAGGAAGGCGCTGTGGCTATTTAGGTAACTACTTTTTGCAGCTTTGTTGCCCGTTCACCACGTTAACCGTCGGATTTCCACACGCCATGCTCACGGCATGGCCTTGGCAATGCCTTGTATCGGTAAGCTACAGCTCGCCCCCCAATGCGCTCTCCCTGTGACGCTCCTTCCTCTCGCCACTTCCTTGGTGCTCAGTAAATCTTTCAGCCGAGTTGCCGAAGGGTGGCCGATAGCTCGGAAGCCAATGGGGACCCATGGGGTTTCAAATTACTGGTAATCGACCACTCCGCTTGGGTGCTTAACGCCGCTGCCTCTGCAACAAAGGTGAGTTTATGCATGTGGACGCACCGACGCTGATGGACAAGCGCATCCAAAGTGTTAACGTCAGCTTCGTTTTGAAGAGCAGCGATCAGGTTGGTTAAATGTATACTGCATCGCAGTAAAAATAACCGTGCAAGAGTCCCAGGCGCTGCCAGTGCGAATTGCTGCCGCGGCTTGAGAACGACATGCGACCGCCGAGACATAGGTGGGGGGACGCGCGATGGCAGGAGCCGGCCTGTGTGCCTGCAGGTCCACAATGAGGTGTGTTAGGGTAAATACTGCGGCAGATATTCGATTGACGCGATCTTAAGCAGTGCAGAGGACGATATATAAAGCAATCTTCCATCGCACCATTAACTCAATTCTCGTATGTGCTGCCTTGTTTGTGACACGGGTCCTACTTTGTACATCGATCGTGAACAAGCTATTGCTAGAGCTACCTGCACTGTTCTGAGCCACATCGTGGGCGTGGCCGCCACCTGCGCAGTGATCGTGCGACTGGCTTAGTGCGCTTTTCATGTCCCTGGCGCGTTTTCGCGACCCGGGTAATACAAATCAATAAAAGTATAGTGCCTGAAATCGCTGTAAAACGTAGGTCTTGGCCACCTTCCCCATGGGCTAACGAAATTCCGGCACCTCTGCCGCCAGTGACCGGATCGTTTGGTACGCGAGAGCAGAAGTTCCGAAGTCCGACTGCAGTGCTGAGCCTGCGATAAATGCTTACAGGGCGGAAGCGGCCAAAGCAAACTCGTGAGGAGTTTGGCCATTGTTTATTTATTTCATAACCAGGGCATGTCGATTGAGCGAGGTCCTCCGCTGGCGGCCGGTGGAGCTTTGCACTCTAAAATTTATTTTATATATGTTCTAGGCTGTATTTTTTGCTCATGTTTTGCAGATGATGTACTTTTGGCGTCAAATGAAACGCGAACGCAAAAATATGAATCGGAATACACAAATAGTGAGATTTTTTTCCGCAAGCCAAAATAACGCCTGGCTTAGTTACAAAAACAAAGTTAGGAAATGTGAATTTCCAAATATACCATTGGCGTACCAGTACATGAACTCTACGGAGAGTATTTTTCAATTTTGCGCGTTCTGGCTCATTATTTCACTTTCGCGTTTCATTTGACGCTGATAGTACGTGTGTTAACAACTATCTAACTTTGAAGTTATCTCGCCTGCAAAAGTTTGTGTCAGTAAGATGAAACAATATTTCTTCGTTGCAAGAATGCTTCATGAATTTGTAGAGGTGGAGTCCCGAGCTCTAAGAAGGATTTAAATAGCTAAGCTAGTATTTCAAGGAATAACAACGGAGCTTGGCCAGCAGGAGTGATGTGACCTTATCCGAGGTGAAAGGCGGTGTGATGTTTTTGCTGTTGGTGGAATCAATTTCTGAGCATTCTGAGATGGGCGGTATCAGTCGAACACGGATCACAGAATTTTGAGTACAAGTACTCAGCGCACAATAAACTCACATTCATATTCGTCCTCGTCTTGCCCCCACTTATGCTCATAAGCCAAACGCCAAAGCGACAGCGCTCGACAGTAGCTGTAACCGAGCGGTCTCGCACTGTTAGCACCGAAATGGTTCACTAAATTAGGTCCACATGCATCACATCCCAATGACTAGGGTTTCCTACTCTCATTATCAGCCGCGCATTATCACAAGAAAAAGTTGTCAGGGTCACATACATTCCGTAAAATCACCACCAGTAATACTGCTCTTGAGAGCAAAAACACAAATTCATAGTAACAGCGCTAACACCACGAGACCAAGAGAAGAGGACAAAAAAAAAGCGCTGACTAACACCTGCGTTTTATTGCTTATACCAATGGTTTTTATACACACATGGGCAAAAACAACAACAAAAAACAAGGAAATAATAAATTAACACGTGAACATTTGAGAGGTCGCGAGCGCCGCATCATACTGACTTGAGAGAGAGAGAGAAAGACAAAGAGAGAGAAATAATAATTGAGCCCCATGGGGCTAGTCTGTGAGGTGGGTGACCGGCGGTGGTAACCGGCCGGTGACCATTGCAGCTAACTGGATGACCTTAGCCTGGACCTTACGGTGGGAGCTGCACTACGCCTACGCCCAGCGCTCTGCGTCTATGAAAGGGGGTATGGGTTTTGCGGGCACTGCCACATGCAGTGGTCTTGGGTATCGAGGGACCCACAGTCGGAGCACAAAGGGGTGGGGTACAAAGAAGGGTAGGTTAGGTGAAGTCGATATCGGCAGGGGAGTGCGTGTGTCTCGGTAATTTGCCATAGACATTCCTCTTCATTGGAGAAGGTCGGAGCGGCTAGGAGTAGTTGGGGGGGGGCGGTATGCGAGGTTGTGTCGTGGAAGATAACAAGTCTGTCGCGGGCTGAAATCGTTCCGTGGAAGGGCTTAATGCCAGGACCAGCTCGGACGGTGAGCTCTCGAGTTTCCCGGTGTGCGGCATCGTTCCCCTCCACACCGGTATGGGCCGGAATTTATACCAGCTCGACTGGGGTGGTGGGAGAATTTTGTAGAAGGATTTTGAGGGCAAAGGCGAGATCATTCCTTTGGAGAAATTTTGAACGGCCGTTTTGCAAACGGAGATTACGATGGAGGGGGGCGGCCTGATGGTAACGGCTAGGGCTGCTCCCGCCTCTTCCACTGTCACCGGGGTGTGAGTGCACAAAGTAAGGGGCATTTCTTTACACGTTAATCTACTTACGGTGCAAGATGCACAATCAACACAAACCACGATATCTTTTTGTAATTGCAAGAGCAGTTTGGATACTAAACAAAGATTGACAGGGTGGTACTTACTGCGCCAGGAATCTACACTCTTTGCTTGTTAGGGCAATAGAAGGGCTGCTTACGCAATGTTCGCCAAAATTGTTAATTTTCGTGGCCTCTAAGGTTTCTCGCCCATTTTGGCTGCCATGCTCCGCTATCACAACGCTCTGGTCCACAAGTGGCTGGCATTTGCTATCGCAATCACGCCAATGCAGGGCGACATGACCACGGAACGTGTTTGAAACGTTGTAGTAGTGTTCCCTTAGTCTATCATTTAGGCATCGGCAAGTTTAGCCCACGCAATTCTTGCCGCACAAAAGAGGCGCAGAATAAAAAGCTTTTTCTGCGAAGGCAGCACACTTTTTTTGGTGCTTCGCTGCACAGTTGTTACGCGTATTAGACCAGAGGTAACCTTACGACACTTTTGCGACAGTTTCAGGGGAGCTGAAAATACCACTTTCAAATTTCCGCAGTTTCCCACTTTTTTCAGGCCATGAGCAATTCGATGCATGTACGGCACCACTTCAATGACTCTTTCTTTTGAAAGCTAGACTTAGGCTGGACTTTCTAGTTCTTTCAACATTGACTCTGCAATGCTGCCTCCACACATGTTGCGTACCCCACGTCCGAAAGGCGCTGTGTTTGACCCTCAAAACTGCTCTTGGAGGAAAGGGGGCAGCATTTACTTAGCGTGTTGCCAAGACAAGTCCTGACAATTGCTCTTTTCACGAGTTTCATGTGAGCCGACGCATAAGGAAGGATCGGCTTATTGCCACAGTGGTCCTACTGCCAGCATACGTGGTGATCTAGCAGCCGGAGTCTCAAATCCAGAAACTTGATGGAGCCATTTGATGGCTCTTCCTGAGCCAGAACAAAATGGCGACAAACAGGCATCCAAATTGCTCCGGACCTGATTCAATACGGACGGGAAACTTGCGTAGTCTGCGTCAAATAACACAAAATGATCGTCTACAAAACGAAACACTTTTGTCACGCCAGAACCAAGTAAGTGACCTTCACGTAGACTGGCCAAAAACAAATCATTCAGGATCGGCGCAATTCAGGACCCAATACAGACCCGTATTTTTAAAGTACGTGCCGCCTTCCCAACTAGCGCAGGACGAGGTCAAGCACGCTGTGAGCAACTCAAGAAAACCATATGCCTGTGTCGTTCTGAAATGCCACATTGCCATGCTCACCAATACAATTTTAAACGCAAACAAGAACGTCAGTGCGCGGTAGCGAGTAATAGAGGTCCGTCACATCAAAAGAACATGTCTTGTACACTCGGTCCTTGTTATCCTTAAGAAAGCTAATTACTTCATCGGAGTTGCGCATCAAGAAAGGATACCGAATTGCAGCAATTCTAGTTTTTTCTGTAGAAATGACACACTATATAACCACCACCCTTTTTCTGAAACGATAACACGAAACGGGCCACCACTTTGGTGCGTTTTCGCCGTAAAAATAGCTGCTGTCACACACTTTTGCTTTGGTTCACGGACTTGCCCGGTCTCTCCAGGCCTAAGTCAGTACACAACCTCTTTGCATTGGATTTCACTTTTGCTAGGTCAACATCATCATGGCGCTTAAAGACGGACAGAATGGCTTCTTCCGCTTTAGTTATATACTATTCCCGGGGTAGCACCACGAATCCGCCTTCTGTATCGGCTGTCAGGAAGGCAAGGGAATGCTTTTTTTAAATAAGTAACTGCCTTCTTCACACCGGAAACACTCGAAACAGGTTTGCGTTTCATCAAAACGTCCACCCCTTCTGATATACATCTATCGGCTTCTGTTTCGGGAGCTAGTTTTGAGATCTGTCTTACCAAGCCTAGAAGTTCCTCCAGGGACGTCTTTGACTCGGCTGCGAATTTCGGACCGCGTAACAGTAGGCGTTGCATGCTCTGCAGTAGATTCGCGTCCCTCTGGTGTGGACGACGCCTTGCCTCGGTAGCGACTTCTGTGGCACTGCTGCTCAAAGCGTTTGAAGTGTCTGTGCCCAAAACAAACTCGGTGGATGCGGCCAAAACGCACAACGATGGGTGCCCGTTTTGTGTTATCGTTTCAGAAAAAGGGTCGTGGTTATATAATGTGTCATCATTTATACAGAAAAAACTAGAATTGCTGCCAATTCGGAATTCTTTCTTGGTATGCGACTCCGAAGAAGTAATTACCTTTCTTCAGGATAACAAGGACCGAGTGTACAAGGCATGCTTTTTTGATGTAAATGACCTATATTACTCGCTACAGAACAGTGACGTTTTCGCTTGCGTTGAAGAGTGTATTGATGAGCATGGCAATGTGGCATTTCTGAACGACACAGGCATGTCTCTAGAGGGTTTTCTTGAGTTGCTCACAACGTACGTTACCTCATCCTACGCTGATTGGGAAGGCGGCACGTACTTGCAAAAAACGGGGTCTCTATTGGGTCCTCCATTCTGCCGATCCTAAGTGATTTGTCTTTGGTCAGTCGTGACAGACTACTTGAAAGTCACTTACTTGGTTCTAGCGTGGCAAAAGCGCTTCCTTTTCCAGGCGATTATTTTGTGTTATTCGACGCTGACGACGCCCGATTACCGTCTGTATTGACACACGTTAGGAGAAATTTCGATGCTTGTTTGTGGCCATTGGTTCTGACTCAGGAAGAGCCATGAAATGGCTCCATCAAGTTTATGGATTTCAGACTCCGGCTGGTAAATGACCCCGTATGCTGGCAGTACGACCCGCGTGGCAACAAGCCGATTGTTCCTTAATCGCCAGGTCACACGAAACTTGTGAAAAGAGCAATTGTCAAGACTTGTCTTGGCAAAGCGCTAAGGAAATTCTGCCCCCCTTGCCATCCAGATTAGTTTTGAGGCACAAACACAGCGCCTTTCGGCCGCGGGGTTCCCAATGTGTGTGCAGGCAGGCGTTGCAGAGTTAATGTTGAAATAAATAAAAAAGAAAGAAAAGTAGCAGGACCAGCCTAAGTTCAGGTCCCAAAAGGAGGAGAAGACTGCAGTGGTGCCATACATGCATCGAATCGCAGAAGTCCTGAAGAAAGTAGGAAACGCGGAATTGTGAAACTGGTGTTTTCAGCTCCCCGGAAACTGTCGCAAATGTGTCGCAAATGCCTCTGGTCTAGCTAGGCGTAACAAGTGCACAACGAAGCATCAAAAAAGTTTATTCCCTACGCAGAAAAAATTGTTTATTCAGTGCCTCTTTCGTGCGTCAAGAATTACGTCAGCCAAACTGGCAGATGATTAAATGATAGACTGAGGGAACACCATTATAACGTTTCAAAAACGTTCAGTGGTCATCTCGCCCATTATTGTCGTCATTTGGATAGCAAATGCCAGCCACTTTTGGACCAGAGCTTTGTGATAGGGGAGCATGGCAGCCAAATTGTGCGAGAAATCTTAGAGGCCAAGGAAATTAATAAGTTAGGTGGCCGATGAGTAAGCACCCCTTCTATTGCCCTCACAAAGAGTGTAGATTCTTGCAGCAGTAAGTCCTACCCTGTTAACCTTTGTTTAGTTTCCAAGCTGCTCTTGCGATAAAAAAAAAGGGGTTGTGTTTTGTGTTGATTGTACATTTTCGCCCGTATGCAGGTTAACGTGCAGAGAAATGTCAAGTCAGTATAATGCCACGATAACGCCCTCTGAAATTTTCACGTGTTAATTTAGTGTTTCCTTCTTTTTTTCATTTTATTGCTTTTGCCCATGTGTGTATAAAAACCACTGGCATAAGCCATAAAACTCAATTGTTAGTCAGCGCTGTTTTGTTCCCTCTTGTCTTTGTCTCGTTTTGTTAGTGCTGTTACTATGAATATCTATCACCTCTCCCAATCTACTGTTTTAAAAACACAAACCTTAAGAACGCCCTGGTTGCTCGCCTGCTTCCGTTCCAACGCTTTCTCTAAGAACACAGTAACGCTACTAATAATGCCAGCACAAATGTACAACGTTCTGAGATTTTTCTGTCAATTTTGAACCGCTTCTGCGACGGTTGATGTGGAAGGAACATCATTACAAACTGCGAAGAACATGAGGCTTTCCTTTGCACCTAGGTATAAATGAATTCTTTTAAAAATATTATGTGTAGTGGTTTCACGTTGTAAAAAATTGAAGTGAATAAAGGCATGTGTAAATGCTGTCAATGACGAGTTCTGCGTGTGAAAACGATACAGCTGTTCAGGCATACAGCGAACGGAGAGGTTTTCTTTTCTTTCTTGCACGCTATGTATTGCGCTGTCTTTTAAACACAAAAACCCGAACTTTGTTGTTCGGTTTGATGGTCTTGCAATATTTAGATGTAATAGTCAGCGCCTCGATAAATGCAGAGAAATCTACATCAATGTGTCTTTGATTAGTGGTCAGAGTAATGGCCTTCACTCACTAGACGTTTGCCATGGACACCACTGTGACCAAAAGCAGGTCAAAAAATGAACACCGCAGCCGCCAACACTACTGACTTTTACTTTCGTAAAAACGTTTTTATTTACCAAGGCTCGAAATGATACTTTTTAAAATGAGTAACATTGAGAGGTATAAACTTCTAGCATGAGCGAATGACATTTCTGTTTATACTCCTCTAGACAGCAATGGTTGGATGCTGGCTTTTCACTTTGTGTTTGCGGCCTCTGGACGTTTTCATTTGCTGCAACGTTTTTAACATGTTCAGGGTATTCTACCTCCCATATTTGGCAGTCAGGTTTGCGTTGGTTTTCAGTAAAATCCGGGGTTCCTGGAATGTTTCAGAAATAAAACACATAGCTGTCTATATTCCATCAATATCCTTCAGACCAATTTATGAATACAAAAGGATCCAGGTAATGCATATGAACAAGGATAAAATAAGCATTGGTATGAATAACTGGCAAGGACACATGCAATTAAACTAGTTCTTTTGTGATTTCTATTACGTTATTCGGGAGCAAAAAATCAGTAATGCAAAACTAACTGCAATCACAATCTTGTATCGGGAAGGGGGGGGCGTAATGAGCGCCAAGATAACTTACTTGAAGCAAGCAATACTTAAGTTCACTAATATTTTTTCACAGCAACTTTCCAAGTACCTATTTACTGATGTAGGACACTATGTAGTTACCTGCACATCTTCTCGCATGGGTGACTCGCTAAGATGAGATATGCATAGTTTTAAATGATACAACACGTTAGAATTTTACGACACAGGATAATACTGCACAACCAAGAAGTAGTTTTTATAAAATTGGCCAGAAGTAGCTAATTTATTATGCTGTAAACAAACTACCAGAATGTCATTTGATCGTGGGGTTGCACGTTCCGTCGCTGCGCAGGTGATGAGCTGCGCCGTACTGGAGGGCTCCGGAATATTTTTGTCCACCTGAGGATCCTTAGCGTGCGCCGAAATATAGAACACACGGGCGGTTTCGCATTACCCGAATCTGAATTACGTTACTACTACAACCAGTGAAGGACTCTCCTGCCTGTGTTAAGGGTTCGCAAGCCTAACCCCACCGAACTAAGCGATGCCGACACACAAGGAACTGAAATCACCGGTTTATTCCAGCGAACACAACATGTGGGGAAAACATCCGCATAGAACAGAATGGTCATGGCAGCATAGCCACATAAGAAAGCCAACTGAATCCACTATGCAAAAAATAAAACGGTGCTTCCCCAACCCTCACCAAGTCCGTGATCCTAACCCACACCGTCCAGGTGCAAAAGATGCGCCGAGTAGTCCCGGGTATCCAAGGGTCGGGGTGGCGGTTCGGGGCCCCTTCCGCTCTTATCCCGGCAATCCGCGTCGGCCGGTCTGTGTCGTCCAACTCCCCCCGCTGCTCTTGTAAGCGCCGCTTTTAAGCCAATTGGTTGGTTGCGCGCATGTTCCGAGTTTTGTGCGTATTACACATGTTTGATGTGGCTGACTGTTCATCACACACGCGCGCACGGGCACATGACAAGCTGACGTCACTATCGGTGTTCTACGCGTGCTCACTGCACTGTAATCACCCTACGTGGGTGCACGTGTATCAACACCATGTATAAATATTTTAAAAAGTAAACCCTGCTTTGGTAGCCAGCTTTAAAAAGTAAGGTTAACGCGAAGCATGTTTCTGACAAGCCATTGAGGTTCTTTGGCTGGTCACACAGGAGGCTTCTCAGAATCAGATGTATTCTCGGTAGTGTCGACCCGAAGTTTCGGTGACGAACGTCACTCGGCACCTTGTAGTAATGAGGGATTTAGCTCCCACACAATTCTGGTTATACTTGGTACCTGCCCTTGTTGGTAGTGATTAGCGCCGGGAGTGTCACAGCAGTGGGGCCAGTGGCCATCGATTCATTCGATGCAGGACTAAGGGAGATCTTGACGGAAACTTCAACGAGTTTATTTACATTTTACAGTGATGAAGACAGGGCGTGATCGGGCCAGCCGCAGCGTGCCGTTTTTATGGATACTCGCTCCCTAGATACCCAGGTTGGGATTCACTATCCAAAGCTATACTGTCCAATGGCAATGTGCAGTTTCTCGCCCGGCCTCACCGCCCTCGGGAAGGGACACGTGCTTCATGCTAGCGTGCACACACACATGCACACACACCACACCCTTTCCATTTCCGGAGAACAGAGTAGAGGGGGGTTCATCCTTCCCACCACCGCTGGTCACTAAAGGGAGTGAGACAACCGTGTTCCTTGCTCTGTGCGGGGCGCTGATGGCTCGTCTTAATCCAAGAAGCCGTCCTCTCGTTAAAATTTATGAAGAAGGGGTCGACTGCACCTGCTAGTATTTTTGCGAGAACTTCCTTAAAGTTTATTTTTAAAGCAAAGCTTTTTACCTCTACCCCCCAAGGGTTCTTTCGCGACCGTTAGTGTCACCAGAAAACTCCAGCGAACAAATAAAAGAATTTACTGGCACCGCCGCGAATTGAACCTGGAACTAATAGACTAACAAAGCAAGAGCCCGTTGTCTTACCGATTTAGCTATGAGCCCACGCGACGACTGGGAAGACAGCTGGTGGACTCACCAAGCACATCTACGGGTTTACCCCCTGCGTTCTCGCTGAATGCCACGTGAAAGCGTCACGCGACCAATCACGCCCGTCTAGCGGCGCTGTGCGCACCTTGCTCACGTGCTAAGAGTTACATAAATTAAAGGAAGCTCACACCAATGCATGACACCTCACTTCTAGCACGCCAATGTGCTAATGCCTGTGGCCTCCGGTGTTCACGTAAACAATCACAGCTCCTCGTCCTCCGCCCTCACACAAAACCAAGGAATACATTCAAATACTCCTTGATGGCCAGGCCATCACTCCAAGCCCCAGCATCAAGATCGTGGGCCTACATCTCGAGGCTAACTCCAAGAGTGACGTCTCCTTGCAGCGCCTAAAAACAACAATAATCAAATCATACACATGATCAGGCGAGTTGGTGCCAAGACGCGAGGCCTAAAGGAATCCGGTACCTTTCGAATAATTGAAGCTTTTGTCCTCTCGAGAGTTACGTACGTCAACCCCCTGTCTTCTTCTCGACAAGGAAGACATACAGAAGCTTTATATTGATTAGAAATGCAGTCGAACAGGCCATTCGTCTTCTCATGAGTGCGTCCACACAGAGGCTGCTTAGCACGGGGCTCCACAACTCGGTGGAAGAGCTGATAGAAGGCCATCTTTCTAACCAGAATGTCCGACTCAGAACTGCGATGGGCAATCGCATGCTTCACCTGATTGGCTGGGCAGCCCCGAATATCAGTCCGCTAGACGTACTCCCAGACTCTTGGCGACGAAAAATAAAGATGCTGCCTTTGCTTAAAAATATGAACCCCTCACATGACGAGGGTCACCAAAAGCACGGGCTGAAGCGCTAACCACAACCCTCGGTGGGGATCAGGCAGTTATCTACACAGACGCCTCAAAACATCGAGGGCAGCAATACGCCATCATCGTGGCTACCTCCAGAACCAACTTCCTTGAGTGTACCTCGCTTAGGACCCAAGAAATGACGGCAGCAGAAGAGGCAGCCATCGCCTTGGCTCTCTATCAACCAGGGGTTCGGAGGGTAGTCATCGATTCCCAGCAAGCCTACTGGAATTACCAGTAGGGTTGGGTGTCCTGAACTGCGCGGCGCGTGTTAAAAAACCACTCCCAAATGCTTATTTCAGCTCATCTGGACACCCCCTCACGCTTCAATGGAGGGCAAAAAATACGCCCACCCAACAAACCTGCGCTTTTACCTCCCGTGCTATGGAGCTGCACGAGGACAGTCACCCGCTGGTCACGTTCAGGGAGATAACCCAGCATTATCGCCTTCTGAGACAGACCGTACCGTCGCCTTACCCTGACCTTTCCAGCGAACAACAAACTAGCCTACGGCTCATACAATCCGGGCTCCTTCCCAAAGCCTACGCGTCTTCACTTAATGTATCCGAATCACTACGACGTTGGATGTAAATTTTTTTCAGAAGTAGGAAAACTCCACCCCGTAATCGGGGTGTGCGACTTTAGCCCTGAACACCCTCCTCTCTCTCCGTAAACTTTCCAACAAGAGCAATGGGAAATGCTGCTGTCCAGGCCCTTTCTACCTATCGAGCTTCAGTGGGTGGACAGAACACATGCCGCGCGGACTGCATATGGGCCCCACAGAAGAGGGAATCGCTCCCCAGGGCTGCACTGTGGGCCGTTCAGAAATCTGAACAGAAGTATTTCTTCCTCTTCCTCCTTCTCTGCCGCAAATCTCGTCGCCTCCGTCCGCGGTGCAGAGGTGGAGAAGACAGATCGTCTAACACAGGGTTGGAGCTTACTTTAATTTTATAAAAAAAGTTTCCACTTTTGTGCTACACCAATATAAGTCAACCAAACTCCGTTCATGCTTCATGCATTCATTTAAACTGAACAAGAATATCTCTTTGAAGTAATATATGGTGTGGTTAGGTGCATTTTACTTCTCTCTGGTTTTG
Source organism: Haemaphysalis longicornis (assembly GCF_048455015.1). Classification (NCBI taxonomy): domain Eukaryota; kingdom Metazoa; phylum Arthropoda; class Arachnida; order Ixodida; family Ixodidae; genus Haemaphysalis; species Haemaphysalis longicornis. Next base: position 254,257 of record NW_027526410.1, on the reverse strand, counting down.
GTATTTGTAAACTGGGAAACAGCGCTTTAAACGAGGACAGCGAAGAAGAAGACACAGACACTAGCGCTGACTATCAACTGGGCAATATTTTATTGCTTGCGGAAATATAAAGGAAGAATACAATGACGTCACACGCGTGAAAAAGAAAAAGAAAAACACAAACAAACTACAGGCGCATCTGCTATGCCAAGATAACTCGAAATTACATGTTCAAGTACACAAGTTCTTTCTGATACAGAGCTACGGAAGGGGTGCTCACGCATTCTTCGCCACGCTGGGCGATCTGCCACGCCTCGTAGATTTCGCGTGCGCGTGTGTCGCGGAACCTCTTGAGTATCTTAGTTTCTTCCAAACGCGGGAAGCACTTACAGGCCTTGCAGGCCTTGCAGTGCGTTGCCAAGTTGCTTCCTGTGCCGGTTTTAAGGGAGTACGCATGCTCCCTTAGGCGCTCGTTCAGGCAACGCCCGGTCTGCCCCACATACACACGACCACATGCTAGGGGCACCTCGTACACGACGCTGTCGCGGCAAGCCACGAAGCGCTTCGCGTGCTTTGTCATGCATCGCACATTTTGCTCCCTGGCGAGTTCACCTTAGCACACAAACTTCCAAGTTTTCCCGGGGCCGAGAACACTGTCCGCACACCTGCTTTTTCGGCGACCTTTTTGATCCGGTGCGAAACCTTGTGGATGTACGGTATGAGGCTTAGGGGCTTTTCCCGCTTGTCTTCTTGGGTCTCGTGGGTCGAGCGGAGTTTCTTCAGGAGCGCTTCCGCAATTCCGAGGACCAACGCCTGAGGGTAGCCTGCCGACCGCAACCGCTCCACTTGCGTGCCCAGGCTGCACTCCATTCCGTGAGGACACGACCGAACCAAAGCGTTCAACAGTGCGGAGTGGGCGATTCCACGCTTCGTAAGCTTGGAATGGGCCGAGGAATACGGCAGCACCCCTTTTTTGCTTCTAGGGGCGTACCTCCAGCATATGTGACGAGATTGGCCCGACAGTATCAGGTCAAGAAAACGCATAGAGCCTTCTTCGGGAACCTCCTTGGTGAGCTCGGGGGGTTTGAGGGCGGACACAAACACACGAAAAAGATCATCCACGCGCTCGGACGTAGGATCTGGCGCAGCCTCAAAAAGCGTTGTTTCCCAGTTTAAATATGAAACAACTAGCCCAAACCCAAACTTTAGTTAGGTTTGGTATTTGTAGAGCGATGTGAGTGAATTTAAGTGACGTCGCATGGGTAATCGTTATGGGTGCCGTTTACAGCTTTTCTTTCCAACCACATTCACGGGGTGGATTGGTAGGATTTTTTTTCTTCACTGGCAGTCACGCCAACTGTGGGCATAGTGGGTGATGTTAGATGTCAGGTGGGGCCAGCAATGGTTTGCCTTTATTTTAGGGGCGAAGCTTCTCTTGCTCGGGCCCTGTCCCTGCCGTACACGGCAGAATGATCATGATTGTGGCAGGATCCCCCTAGGAATTGGCCAACCAAAGATTGGCCGAAGAGGTCAAAACGTTCAACGCATTCGTTGCTACTACCCAACAAGGAGTAGAGGAAGACGAAGAGGTCGTTTGTTCCCTTTCGAGCTCTAGACTCTTGCTCAGGCCCTGTCCCGTCCCTTGTTGCTGCCATACACGGCGGGTTGATGGTGATTTTGGCAGGATCCCTCTAGGGATTGGCCAACCAAAGATTGGTCAAAGAGGTCAATACGTTCAACGCGTTGTTTGCTACCCAACAAGGAGGAGAGGAAGAAGAAGAGGTTGTCGTTCGCCACCCGCGAGCTCAAGCCACGTACCGGAGGTACGCAACACAAGACGCTCTGCAGAAGGCGACGGCCAAGGTGGCGAAAATGTCACATACCGAATTCGCCAACTTACCCATACAGATTCTTATAGTCCCAAACAAGCCCTACATAATCACCACAAACATCGACGTCGTCGATGGGCTTGTCAGTGGAGCGGTGGAAAGCTTGACGTGTCGAGTCTTTATATGATGTGTGGGCGAATGTTTTACGGTTTTACCTATAAGCATTTTAGTTTCGCCCCTCTCATCATCGTTCACTTCATGTTTATGGCGGGAATTGTTCCTATAGCGTGGGCTGTGCCGAGATGTCCGGACGTCGTATCCTCGTGGCATGCCTCCTCAATTTCGTCACAAACGCCTGCAGGGATGACACGATGATCATTCGTTCTCGGTGCGGTGCTGAAATGCTTCTCCATGAGGCCGGAGGTTTTCTGGCCAAATTCAGGAAAATATCATTTGAAGGTCCTAGGCACGGCGATGTTGTGTCCTTTGAGGTAGTGGATCACGACGCGTAAGTCGTGGTCGGCACTCTTCCGGGCGGCCAGTTCAGTCTCTGTCGATTTCGATGAACGCGCTGTCTCGATTGGAGTCCTGTGGTAGTGGATTGACGGTGGCACGGGACAGGCAGTCGGCATCGGAGTGTTTGCTGCCGGATTTAGGGACGCTTTTAATGTAAACCTCTTGCAGGCACAAGCTCCGCCACCCAGGATGGATATAGGGGTATTTCAAATTGACACGCCAACACTCCAATGATCGTCTGTCAGAAGCTTTAATGGTCCACCATACAAGTAGGGCGAATTTTCGGTGAATGGGCGAAATTTTGAAATGGCCCATATAATAGCGTTTTTCTTTTTGTACGACCGACCACGGCTGTCAAAAGATATTATTTTTTCGCAACCGCTTTGCTTCTGGACTTGGAAGCAGAAAAGGCTCTATCACTGGAGTCCGCGTACATTTTCGTTTCGGCGTTTCCGTCGAAATGAGCGAACACGGGCGGGTTTCGCAGGCGCTGTTGCAGGTCGTAGAATGCATTTTCTTTGGCGTTTTTCCTGCTGTAAGGGTTGCTATATCTCGTCGAGCGTGTGAGCGGCTGGGCAATGCCTGCCAAGTTTGTGACGAAGCGCTGGTTGTGTGCTCACAGTCCGAAAAATCTTCGCGCGCCCTTCTTGTTTGTCGGGATTATGAAGTTCGCTATGGCTTTATTTTTCGCCCTATCAGCCGACAGTCTCGCGCCGTTGGCGACATGGCCCAAAAGCTTGAGTGTCTCGTACGTGAAACGGCACTTTTCTCGATTCAGCGTTAACACTGACTTGCGAATATTATTTAGTGCAGACTCCAACCTTGCAAGGTGTTCGTCGGAGTTTCGGGCGAATACCACACCATCGTCGCGGTATATCACACTGGTGTGCCACTTCAGGCCAGCTAGCACGGTGTCCGTGACTCTTGAAACGTTTCTGGTACCGTGCATAGCCCGAACGCCATCACTTGAACTCGTAAAGGCCGTCCGCGGTTATGCAAGCAGTCTTCTCTCGGTCCCTCTTGTTCACTTCTATTCGGCAGTCGCCGGTCTTCTGATCCATTGATGCGAAGTACCTCACGTGGCAGAGGTGGTAGAGGGCGTTATCGATTTGTGGCAGGAGGTTCACGTTCTTTTTGTTGATGTTTTTTATTGCCGGTATTCAAAGCAAATCAGTTATGTGACATCTCCACAAGTGTCACCGGCTCTGCCCAGGGGGATTTATAGTTGTATAATGTCTTCGCTGAGCATATCATTTACTTCTGTCCGGATGGCTTCCCGCTCGTGTGAAGACACGGGGTGCTGTGAGTGTCGGGAGGTTGTGCTCCATTTTCGGTTAATTTTCGGGTTATCAGTAAAGGTCTCTGACGTAAGCTTGAGGTCGATGGAAAATACTCGCTGTAGTGACATCGCAGACCGAATTTTATGTTCCGTTTATCTAGCTGTGGCTCCAGATTCTCGCCGAAGGTATGCGAAAGCTTGAAGGCATCTTCTGGTTCGGGTTCGAAGTCGGCGACCGCGATCAAGTCACTTGTTTCTGGCGTTTGTTCGATGAATGCAACAGCAGCGCCCTTGTTTAGATGATGGTACTCCTGAGGGCAATTAGTGACCAAAATGTGGAAGTGGCGTTGCCTGAAGCGTGCAGTGTATCTTGCGGCGGCGACACCGCGGTAGAGAAGCAATCTTTGGTCACTCATTGTCTGCGATAGCGTCGATACCAGGAGCAGCCTTTTCACAGTTGACGTGGATCACGACGCTTGCGCAGGGTGGCAGGGTGACGTCATCATCGGGGATCCTTACTGCAGCCCGTTTTTCGGGGCTCCGTTCCGGCTTCAGGAAGTGATCGGCAGAAAAGGTTATCGACTTGATGTGCGGATGAGTTATCGCACAGTTGGCCGTCAAAAAGGCCACTTCAAGAATTATGCCGTGGGAGCAGTTAGGCAAAATGACGAACGCCGCAGGGTACGCTGTACTGTCTATTGTGACGCGCCATTTGCACGTTAAACTTTGCGTCACGAGATGGCCTCCTGCTGTGCGTATGTGCGGACTGTCCCATCTGGCCGTACCTTTCTTTAGCTTAGACGCAGAGGATCCGCTCATTGCTGAGTAGTCAGATCCTGTGTCTATGGCGGGCCAAACCAATGCCGTCGATGGACCGCTGGACGTAGGACAGCACCTTGTTCAATTTTTGGGTGCGTCGAAGCATCGCATCTCGGCCTGTGTGTTTCCACGGTCGGGCACTGTGCGTCGTCATTATCGTCGTCCTCTCATGGCCAGGCTCGGTATTGTTGAGTACGCGTCGCGCCGTTTTTCAATTCGCCGTGCATTAGGGAGTAACGCCAGGGATATATCGGGTCGTCGTGCTGAGGGCATGTTGTGAATCATGGTCTTCAGCCAGTCTTTGCGTCTTTCGATGGTTTTCATTTTTCCCCCGTTGTCCAACTTTACCTAATGAAGTTGCTGCTTTTACATTCTTCTGCGTGGGCTGGGGGACCTTCCACGTGCGAAATCAGCACTGCTGCAGTGGTTAGGTGACTGGTATAGGTAGGGCAATGTCGAACGGTTGAAAAAGGCTTGGCCACTTCTTCTTTGACATAGATATTTGTCCATTTCACGTGGTCGTTGCCCAGGGGGGGGCGAGGTGCGTCGATGATGAAACCACGCAGCCCGAGTCTCTGGTATGGGTAGCGACGATAGATATGTTCGGCCTCTCCGAAGTGGCAGCACAGGGGATGATTATCGGGGGTTCGCCATATGTCTCTCTTCCTCAGGGTCTGGTTGTGGGCTGCAAATGGTTGTGCTGGCGACACTGGACAGCGGTATGGCGGGGCTTCTTGGTGACTGGTTCGAGCAGTGCGGGATCAAGGAACAGCCGTGGTGTAGTTCATTGCTTCTGGTTCGCAGGGTGTTTCCGAAGGCGTAGAAGTCCCCAGTGCGTCTTGAACTCCTTCTCGGACCAGGCCTTTCAGGGAGGCGACTTGGAGATGCGGCGTTGTAGGAAAACGTTTCCTCAATTCTTCGCGAACGATGCTGCGGATTGTGTCCTGTAAGCCTTACGTCGAAAATCCAGGGGCGCTGCCGGGGTTCGCCAAAAACGCGTTGAATTATCCATTGTTGAATCAACCACATGTAAGGGTACTCCCTATCATGAAAGCCTCGGTCACCAATTCAGCGACAATTTTTAGTAGTTTTGAATGAGTCATGCGAAAAGCTCTTCTTTAGCTGACGGCCAAAGAAAGAGCACCTTCTTTTCTGCAAATTCGGGGTCAACTTGTCGGAACAGCACCTTCATCTCCTCAAGCAACACTACAACACTTTCGTTGGGGTGTTGCATTCGCCTCTGCAACAATAGCCCAGCTCGTTTTCTATGCACGACAGTTGCGAACATTTTCAGAAGTTCAATTTTAAAACATGCTCCATGATGTTAGCGAGCTCTCGTGACTTTCGACCCAGGCTTGAGCCGAGTGTCCGAGGTATAAAATGACTTTCCTCTTGGTCTCTTCACCATACTATTGGTTGGAACTTCGCGCGCGCTCCAGCTTTTCCATCCCCTCTTCCGGGTGTTCACCAGGGGATCCTCGGAATGATGGGGGCTTCAGAGGTAACTGCAGAGCTTCAGGAAGATCGGATTGGTTGACTATAGTGCAGGTCGTGACGTCTTCCTTCTTCACTTTCTCCGGAAGTTGACCGAGCTCGGGTGGGAGGCGTTGCTGTCGGCGGCTGGTACGAGTGGGGCTTGCTGTGCGACTTGCAGATCGTTTGGGATGCATGCACACAGAAAGAACCCCTACCAGATGTCAGAAAGCCAAAGACGACACAGTTGTCTTGAAAAAACAAAATACGTTTATTTGAGCGAACGTGTGCTCTCCTAACCACTCAGAGAAGACACAGACACGAAGCAGCCGTCAACAAAGTGGCCTGCGCAGGGGAGTGTCGGCAAGTCAAATGCCGCGGCGCCTTCTTTGCGGGCACATATCTTTTTGGGCAGGGTTTTTGGAAGCATCTGATTACATTGAGAACACTGTAGATAAAATAAGACCACTTTAGGCTAGTGACCTTACAGCGAAACATTCTCACTATGAAACGAGATAATCCGCCTAGAGTAAGAATGATGATACATGCGCTTAATTTTGAGGCAGGTACCACGGCCCGGCGCAGCCGGGTGTTAAAAAAAATAAACAAATCCGATGCCTGTTTCGCGGTATTAGCATCTCCGAAGGCGTCAGAGCACCACCCTCAGGCGCATTGCGCGAGTCTCACAAACGGAGTGGTCAGTGTTTCTACGGCATCCGAGCGTTCAGAGAGCCATACCCGCGTCGCCCATCACACGGTGGTGCCTTTTTAAATGTGGTCTGCCTTTTCCATTCCCTAGTGCTGGCTTAGAATTGGGGACCATTGCCATCAGGTACAGCTCACGACGCTTACAACACCTTGCATGCCCAGGTCGCAGCTCCAGCTGTAGCTGACAGCAATCGAGTGGCGTGATGTCATTGCACTTCTCCTGTGGCTTCCATCAGTGCTGGCTTGCGGGCGCACAAATCTGGCTCCTCCAGATAGACAGCCAGTTCACCATAGCGCGGATCACGTCGCAGACTCGGAAAATTTAATCTCCTCGGGTGCGCCCCGCCTACCAAAATCGCGACCGATGTCCCGGCCTTATTCTGTCATCACGCCGACGCTCTTTCCGATACCCTTATAAATGAACTTACCAAGGGGAAAACAAAGTCGAAACAGCGACGCTTGCAGTTTTTACAATCTGAAGAACTCGGCCATTGCAAACTCTCACATCAATCGAGCTGCCTTCACCAGACTCTTAGAGACAACGAAGGCGCATCTGATCAATCGTTTCGTCCGGAGGTTTTTGTACATCGGTTTCACTGGCCCATCCGCATTGTGCTGGCTTTTTCTAGCAGTTTTCCCTTCTTGCATAATGGTCCGACTTGCCGACTGTGTAATGGGGCATTGACTGCGTTGGAATGCTCCACCCGCAATTTTCGCTCGCCGAATGTTCCGGACTGACTAAAGCAGCATCCACAACTTGGTATTCATCTGCGCTGCAGAGCATACGCGATACATTTCAAGCCTAGATCAACATGCCATCATAGCGCAATGTCGCTCTTTATATCCGACGTTACGTGCCCTTCATCGCGGGACCGCTCCTTCTCACGTCGCTGTTCACTGTCACCATCTAGGCAAGGCGTAGACTGGTATTACTTAACCTACGAAGAAGCACAGCGAAAGTGCGCAGCGCCATGGTCTTCTCAAACCCCCCGCCCCCGCCCAACGACTAGAAGCGTGGAATGGTTTTACGCACGAAATCAACCGATTTTTCGTGCGAAGTACAAAATTACGGGCCTGAGTTTTCTTCACGACGCCGCTGTGGAGGTAATCGTAATACCGTCTTCGGCATCGTTCCACAAGCGCCGGCAAGCTGCAACAGGCTATGAAGCCGCCAACAAAACTCCTATCGCCACCTAAACCGATAGGAGTTTTGTTGGCTCTAATAATTGTCCTCTGGAGAACATTTTGGTCGGTTTTCCTCATTGCTGACGTCACCTACGTGCTTATTAAACATGCGTACAGGTTGTAAGTTCATATGCAATGAAAGCGTCTCATTGATGCTACAACGCGTATCTCAGGGGCTGGTACAGCGTCAAAAAACCACTCTAGGCGGTCGCAAGCGCCTCGCCGAAGTCGGTATACGGCAAGCTTCTCGAAGAATTCGTAATCCTTCTGCGTCCTTCCAAGTTGCCCCTTCAAGTCAGACATGACGTTACTCTCCCAGTTGTCGCTACTTGTCCACCCATTCAGGCTAGGGCTCGTCATGTAACCCCTCATGGTTGCATGGTCGCTTGCGGCGAGTTGCAGCCCATGCACGTGCTCGGAATATTCGATCAATGATGAAGCCGTTAGATATTCCTTTGCACGTGACGAGACGGCCATCGCCACGGTACTGGTGTCTCGTCGCGGACTATCGCCTGCTTAAAATGCCACATTTCCTGGTCGTTACCCTCTTCCGCACATCGCAGCCTTCTTAGCCCCTCTGCATGAGGCGATGTACATCTCTAAGATCGACCTTATTAAGGCCTACGATCACAGACCGTCGGGACGATAGAAATCCCAACCACGGGAATCATGATGCTGTTCTACCTTTTTAGTAGATGGGCATGCTTTACGGCCTTCGGAGCTCTGCACAAAGTTGCGAACTGTTCGTTAACACGCTGACCCAATGATTACCTTTCTGATTTGCGCATATCCACGACTTGCTTGTTTTCAGTAGCGACGGAGTATGGCCCATCCAACCCCTGAGCCAGCTCTTTAGTCGCGTCACCAAAGACCGCCTTCTCATCAACAAGTAGAGCCCTTGCAATTATCGCAAAGCACAGGACAGCACACAATAGAATTGGTATCTTCTAAATGCACAACGCGCCGGTGTTTTCGCGGAGCACTACCAATTCTTTGTCGTCTTGCTGCGCTGCGCCGCGCCGAGTGGGGTGATGTCAATGTTAGCCGAGTTGTCGGAACTAGGGGTTGAAGAGGGGACTCGTCTGAACGTATCCTCGGCAGCATCATCCTTTAACTGCACGGACCGTGTGTTTGTTCTGAATCTGGACGGGAGTCAGAGCTGGCTTGACCACGTAAAATTGTCGTAGGATTCTACCGCTAGGCAAATCGCGAAGGTTTGTAGTTTGTCCTATTGTGTGGCTCTAGACCTTCCCAGGCTTGCCCGAAGTGGCGCTCAGCGACGTGTATAACAAGGAGATTTTTGTGAAAGTGCTTAAGGGTGGCACCGAAGGTGACAATTTGCGGGAAAAAGAATAAAGGGTTTGCCAAACATTGTCCACAATTTCTTGAACTTGCTCGCCCGATCACAAAAATGATCGGGCGAGCGGCAGAGAGCCTTTTTTGTATGTCCACGCTCCCTAGATCCCCAGGTTGGGATCACTATCCAAACCGTACGGTCCAAAAGTTATGCGCAGTTTCGAGCCCGGCCTCACCGCCCTCGGGAAGGAACACGTCCTTCAAGCTAGGTCACGCACACATATGCACACACACACACACACACACACACCAAACACTTGCTTTCGGCCGGAGACCAGAGCAAATGAAGGGGGGTTTATTTCGACCAACAACGGAGGTCGCTAAAGTGCCCGTGACACCGAGTTTCTAGCCTCCACTGGGAGGTAATACCTTGTCTTTATCTATGAAGTCGCCCTCCCGGCGCCACCGCCTTAATGGTTCCACAGTTTCCCGGTCGTCGGTAGGCCACAGGAAACGCACGGAAGAGTCACTGAGCGGTTGGGGTCAGTGGCTCTTTTATTGCAGTTCGAAGCGGCACTGCCCCGTGTCAGTCCATGCAAAGGTATTTTGACTACCGTCCCAGCGGTGGTGATTCGTCAGAACCAATGCGCAACTGGTTGCCGCCACCGTGTGGTCGCCGAGTGTGCGCATTGCTGAGTCATAATAGCTCCTTCGCCAACGGGAATATATCGGACGTAGTTTATGCTCGATGGAAGAGATTAAATTGGGAGCGTGTACAACACAACCGAAACCAACAAAACCATCATAATGGAACCAGCCAGCATGAGCAGTTCTTTCTTTGCGCGCATATGTTTTTTTGCAACTAAACTAAGGCTCCAGATCATGGGTAGAAACTTCGACTTAGGAACTCAAAACATCACCCACAGAACATTACTAACAAATTCAAGACTTAAACAAGACGTTGCAAATTTCTTCGGAAAAAAAGCGTAAGTGCTCGGCTTAGGGTGTCAGCATTGGCGTTGACCAAGCACTCCTTATATTTCTCAGTGAACTTAACCTCCTGATCGCTGATTTCTTCCCGAAATTTGCCCTGGCAAGGTCCATAGGCAGGGGTCAGTGAGAAGGACAAAATAATTCCCGTGGAGGTAGCACGCTAATCTTCCCGTGGAATTCCCGTGGAGGTAGCACGCCCACGCAATACAGGAGCATTCTTTTTCCGATGCACTGAAGGCCTCCTCGCGAACCGCGGTTCCTGCTTGCATGCTGCACAGGGTGCTTGTGTCGGCTCTCACTGTTCTGGGAGAGTATTACACCCAAACCCCTGTTACTAGAATATCATTTCACGATAAACCCGCGATTGTAGTTGGGTGCATGAAGCACTGTTGAGCTAACAAGAGCGACCATAATGTCCTGAAAAGCACCCTCCATTTCTGAACTCCAAACCTAATTTTCTGAAGCCTTCTTTCGCAGTGCATTCGCAAATGGAGTGGCCGCTTGCGAGTACCAAGGAATGCAGTGCTTGTAATATTCTTTCAGTCCTAAAGAAAATGGATGGCAGTTTAGTATTTGGTTGCGGGAATTGTCTAACCGCCTCAACTTTCGATTCGTGCGGGCGCCTCTTGCCGTTCCGCACCACGTTAGCTGGATACCGCACTTCTGCACAAGTAATCTGGCACTTCGCCGCTTTGCCGTTAGCCCGGCGTTCGTCAAGCGTCTGTGGACATCGCTAAGGTGTGAGAAAAGGTCTTTCATGGTGTAAATAGCAATGTCGTTTATGTAGGGGACAGCGTGCCGCTGAGGCTCCAGAAAACCACTATTCATCAATCTTGAGAAATAAAATGGGGCGTTCCTAATGCCAAAACTCAAGAATAATGGCAGGAATGTGCCACTCCTGGCCACAAAAGGCGGCATATTCAATAGCTCGTTTGGTCATTCAGACTTGACAATAGCCTCTGGTGAAAGCTGCCTCCCAAGTCTCCAAGGGCTGTAAACTCTTATGTTTGAGATATTTTCCTCTGAACTTACCTTTGGACATAGGTGGGATGCGCTGAAGAGGGTGGACGTTTCCCCAATTTTATCCAAGTTTTAAGGTAATGCAAAATATTTCTACCCAACACCTTAACGCACATTGATTGTCAGAAAGTAATGTAAACTGTTTCTACCCAACACCTTAACGCACAATGATTGTCAGATACTTGAGTTGGTTTCTCTCTAGAGAGTGTGTGATTTTTCGGAATTGAAACATCGTGGATGACGATGAATAAATGTTCATTTTATGAGTAATTGTTCATTTTATTATTATTTATTTATTAATTATATTAATTTTATTATTAATTATTCATCGTCATTTATTTATGACGATGCCCTCGCCATAGATTGCACAGTATGGGCCCTCTTCATGAGTGTACGCTGAGCCCCAGGGTGCGTGCCTTTTATTTGGGCCACCTACTGCTAGCAAAAGGGGGAAGGCTTGGGGGAGCAGTCCTGGGGTTTGTAGACACTCCTATACTTTATGGTAGAGGGTGCCGTGTAACGGACGGAAACTGCAGGTGGCCGGCTATATGCTTGGCTTGTCATCCCGAGTTGCCTATGCATAGGATAACAATTGGTTCTTAGCATTCGTCCAGGAGGGAAGTGTTGTAGTCATGGTCACAAAGAGCATGGTATGTAAGTTCATGCGCCTCTGGGTCAGAGCGTAGTTTTCTCCCAAACAATTCCGTGGGTGTGCAGGTGAGCATGTTAACGTTTTGCGTTGTGGAGGGAAATATCTTACCGAAGCGATTACGTATTCTGCCTTCAGAAAACAGTATGTCGTTTAAGAGTCAGTAATTATGTTGCGCTTTTGTTTCAGACTTCTGCAATTCGGATTGCCGAGACGATGGCTCCAACTCTAATTTTTACCTTCCTGGTATGTTCCAGGGTCATCTTGTGACAAACATTTAAAGGGTAGTCACCAACTCCAGTTGCAGCCTCGCGCTTTGATACATCTCAGAGTCGGTGTACATCATTATTTTGAACTTTCCTTGAATGAACTTGATGCTACCATATTGCCTCTGAATACATGGTTTAGGTAGAGGAGGGTTTTTACACGTAGTCGCTGGAACTGTGGCTCGTCTTTCTTTTAAAGGGGTTGTGGGTGCTTGTCTACTATGCCTACCCCAGAGTTTGTTTTTCCATCCGCTCGTTTGGTGCTCGGAGACTGATTTCCCCGATTTATTTATTTGGGTTAGGAAAACACAAGCTGAGGACATATTCTATTGTCATTATAACTGACATTTTTATTTAGTGTGACTGCACAGTGGAGGCCTCGCCCATTGACCTTCACCCGCACCGGTCCTGCGATTCCCCGGCCATTGTTTCTCCGAATATTCTTTTTTTTATTTCTTCATCGAGTAACTGCCCTCTTACTTCTTCTAGGCGCGTCTATGCATCGATTCTGCTGCCCTGGTAGTCCAGTCATTGATAGCTTCTCTTAAAGTAAAAAATCCGGGATTTAAGAGTGCCTCTTATGCTGTCCTAATGGTAGCGTTGCTAAAATTTTCTTTAGTGTAGTTAAATTTGTGGTGCTGTAGGGTCTGCTATATTCGGCAGATGATCCGTAGCTGCATGGGTTTAACCGGTACTTCTTATTTTCTTGCTTTTCCCTAGGGCGGGCGTTTTCTTTGTGGGCCAAAGATTGGTTAAAGATTGGTTTATTGGTTAAACCATTTTTGGCGGTAGTGAGTTCGGCACAACCGCTGGTCTCAAGAGCCACGATGAGCATTCTTATGTGACTGTTCTTTTGGAGGACATCCGCACTAATTTTTTGCTGACTGTTAACTGGGCTATGTGGCGCAATTTTTTGTTTGTCACACCGATCTTGCAACGGAGACAGAACCATGACAATATTCCAAGTATTTTGGAAACTTGTGATTAAAATCTATATAGCCACGAACCATGTATGGGTTTGTATATTTATTGTTTGTTTTTGTTGCCCGGCCAAGCCCGGATCTGTTATCTGTGTCCCAAGCGAAGCGCGTCTTCCATTGTTTATTTTTTATGCCCTGCGGGCTATCTCATTCAGATAAGCAGACTGTTTCGCCATAACGTCACTAGCCCAGAAATATGTTCTTTCATCTACAATAATCTTCAAATATTCTACAATATTTAATCTACCCCAGATCCCAACCATGAGGCAGAGATAATTAGAAGGATACAAATGGGGTGAAGTGCATGCGGCAGACATTCTCAGATAATGAATGGCGGCCTACCATTGTCTCTGAACAAGAAAGTATATGACAGCTGCATCTTACCGGTACTTACCTACGGGGCAGAAACTTGCAGGCTCTCTAAGACGATTCAGCTTAAATTGAGAACGACTCAGCGGGCAATGGAGCGGAAGAATATAAGTGTAGCATTAAGGGACAAGAAGATAGCGGAGTGGGTCAGGGAACAAACGCGTGGTAAGGAGATATTAGTAAAAATTAGGAAGACAAAATGGACGTGGGCAAGGCATGTAATGCGAAGGCAAGATAACTGTTGGTCGTGAAAGGTAACAGAGTGGATTCCCAGGGAAGGGAAGCGTTGCAGGGGGTGGCAGAAAGATAAATGGGCAGATCAGATCAAGAAGTTTGCGGCGATAAATCAGTCGCAGTTACCACAGCACTGGGGTAATTGGAGAATAATGGGAGAGGCATTTGCACTGCAGTGGGCGTAGATAGTCTGGTGATGATGGTGATGATGATATTTTTTATCTCCTGCTGGAAACACTCTGTGGTGTTATTACGTAAGTTGCCCGGTAAAGCTGGCGATCGTGTCTGCAGGGTATGCTACCACCAAATCGGCATAGAACGAACTTCACCGCGCAGGCGCAGCACCAGCTGAAAACGCGTGTGCGTTCTTTCATATCCGCCGTTGTATCACATTCCTCCTTCCCAAACTTGACTTCCGGTTGCGCCACAATACAGTTCGGCAGAACCCTAGAATCTTGCTGCCGCAGTGGGAGCTTCCGGTTGGAAGCGGCGGCGTATTTCGAGGACGGTTGATGAGCACGGCTGATAGCGATTGTCTAAGAGCCACGAGAAAATAAAATAATAAGGAAACTAAGGCTGTCACGTAAAAACATGTTCTCAGTTGGCAGCAGCAACATATTGGCTAGTAAAAAACCAGTATGATAAAATTATCACACCTTATTAAGTGGCCATGTGAGTTCTCGTTGTGGTGCGTGTTTAAAAGTGCAAGTTTCTCCCACTAGCACAATAACAAAATCGATATTACGATGCTTTGATCGTAGCTACCTCGCAGTACATTTATTAATCTGGTATATATGCACTTGCTATGAGGTATCAGTACATTATATATCACAAGTAAAGTTTTCATACTGTGATTTTATGCTCACCACTTTTAAATGACGCTCATGTGTCCTAGAAGCAAAAACGTAATGGTTCCTAAGCAATTAAAAATGCTCAAGGAGTGGAAAGACTGCCCTAACAACACAATGGCGTTACGTAGCCACTATCTGCTACCATATGGGCCGTTTGTAATGGCAAACGGCGGAAGAGCAGCGCCGCCATCAGTGCGGAAGCATCCATATCTTTCTCTCTAAAATTAACGTCGAGCAGGAAAAGTTCGGATCTTATTAGCGGTATCAATCAAACACAAGCAGTTGTTGGCCTTCTCTTTTCGGCTGCGCAGCGCAGCATGCTTAAAAGCGAAAGCCGCACTACACTGCATCGTTTAAGGTGACTTAAGACAGCGGAGGCTCACTCACAATGCTGTACCCAAACTGAGGACTAGTGAGCGAGCAATGGTATGGAAGATGATAGCTGCAACGTTAAAGAACAGGAGGAGAGCGCAGTGGGTCAATAAACAAACGCATGTTAAGGTCATATTAGTCGAAATAAAAAAGAAAAACATGGGCGTGCGCAGGTTATGAATGCGAAGGCAAGATAATAGTCGGTAATTAAGGGTAAGAGAGTGATTGATTGTAGGGTTGAACGCGCCGACGCAAAGCAGGCGATGAGGCGCGCCGTAGTGAGGGCTCCGGATTAATTTTGACCACATGGGAACTTTTAACGCGCTCCGAATTCTCGCACACATGGGCGTTTTTACTTTTCGCCTCCATAAGAAAAGTGGCTGCCGGGGCTGGTATCCCAACCCGTGTGCTCATGCTCAGCAGCACAGAAGGACAGAGTGGATTCCCAAAGAAGGCAAGCGTGGAGGAGGACGGTAGAAAGTTAGGTGAGCAAATGAGATCGAGAAGTAGGAGGGATAAATTTGTCGCAGTCAGCACAAGACCGGTGTAATTGAAAATCTGTGGGAGAGGCCTTTTCCCTACAGTGCGCGTATTCAGGATGAGGGTGATGATGATGTAGGCGACGGAAGTAACTTTTCGGTGCCCACGCGAAATCTGCACCTTTCTTACTGCTTCCCTCTCTTAGAGAACCCGTTCTGGGATAACACGTGACTATAAAAGCAGGAAGCGGCTGCTTTGCTTGGGTTTGATCGCTCAATGCTGGCTAGGTGGTGTGTGAGTGCGCATCAGGGAAAACGATCTACGTGACTTGGTGAGGAATAACGGTAGCTGTGCCAGCGCTTGTTTCTAAGCCTTGCCCTTGGTGGCCTGGAGGTACGTTGTCTGCGCGTGCCCTTTGGCGCATGCCTAAAGGGACGTCTAGTTACGAAGTAGATATCGCGAGCCGCAGGCTGTAAACCCTCCGGCAAAGATAAGTTTTCCAGAAACGCTGGCTGTGTATTTTTGCTTCCACTCGTGATACGTAAGTTTCGAAGTAGTAAGCATAAGCAGTTTTTTAGATTTAGTTGCTTTGCAGCCCCTGCTTGTATATGTTCCCGTAGGAAGGAAAACAGCATATATTCTTTAGCAAAAAAGCTGGTATTTTCAATGATATATCCTAAATACTGTAAATATCTTCACACATTTTTATCATGGCTCGTACTTGAAAAAGATACTACTTTACTGTAACGTGTGTTTGTAATATTTCTTAAGTAGACCAGTGGTGCTACCGTAGAGGTTTTTCCAAAAGCAAATAGGTTTACAAAAGGGTGACGCCGCAAAGGCGAATTGGAAAGTTCCCTGTGGAGAATATGTTTCTGATATGATGGTTCAGTACTTACCTTGGTTTTTCTGTGTCTTGGGATATATTCTCACAACTGTGCAGTTTTCGTCTGTGTATATGTGTTCCCAATGTTGTGACAGTAGTGAATACCTTACGTCGTCTGTAACAATTTACAATTTTTATAGCAAAATACATTCTCATTTTCTGGCGCTATACCCTATGTACACCATTGGCAAAGAAAAAGAAGTAGCCATCGTAATTTTTAATCCGTATTCCTCAAACTGAAGGGATATGTTAATTTTCGAACACAATTTTTGGCCTAATTAGGCAGTCGTTTTGGGTGCAGCTTGAAGTGGTGTATCTATAACAATAACTGTCACAATTTTGCATATATTTTGTGAGTATAAAATATCGCACGTTACAGGTGTATAAAAATGCACGCTGACACCTAACGGTTTATTTTACTGTTGACTCACGCGGTAAAACTTATTTAGGGATGTGAGCACGTACCTGACTAATCAGAACTGGTGAATAATAATGTAAAACAGCCCAGTGTGCAAAAGCACAGAACGACAAAACGAGACACCAGACATGAGGCCCAGCACAAGATTGGGTAAGTGATTTAACCTTCAGATTCCTACTAAATATATGTGCTGCCTGGGAACTGCCCTCAACCAGTATTTAAAAATTCTGAGTGCGGAAGATGAGCAGCACCCAAGTTATAATTGGAGATGAACTTGTTTGGTTTGGATAACAGCAGTCATTCTTCATTACGATTGCTTTCGAGTTGAGTAAGAGTGTCAGAAAGCCAAAGATGGCGAAGTTGTCTTGAAGGAAAACCAAGTTTATTGGCCCGAACTTTTGCCTCTGGGGAACTCAAAAAAATACACAGGCGGCGAGCCAGCAGTCAACAAAGTGACGTGCGCAGGCGAGTGTTAGCGGATCCAATGCTGTGGAGTCAGTTGTGCGGCAACTTAATTTTCGGCACGAGAGTTTCTCGAACCGTTGATTTAGAGGCAGCACACTGTATCTCAAAGAAGATCATTCTAGGCAACTGGCGCTATGGCGTGACACTCTCCCTCTCAAATGAAATAACCTGTGCAGCTTAAAATCAATGTGACAAGCGCTTCGTTTAGGACACAGACACCAAAGTACGGCGCAGTCGTGGGGTAAAAACAAAACATAAACAAACAAATCGACTACATGGTTTGTGCCATTACATCCCTTTAAGAGTAAATCGACGTGAAGCTACAATACAACAACACTCCGAACAAACAGAAAAAAGTCAAAAAGTCCGCCATATCACGTAGTAAGGTTTTAGGCAAACAACAAGGACTACTTCTGGCAGCGCGCGTCGTCGTGATGGCCTGGAATCAGCATCGAGGATTACCTCGTAGATGAGTTGGCCAACACGTCACAGAACCCGGAAGTGCCCGAAATACCGGTCCGCAGAAGGTTCTCACGCTGTCCTTGTCGTCGGATGCAAGTCCAAACACACAGAAGATCCCCTAGGTGGTACTCGGCATCTCGTTGTCGGGGGTTGTAGCATCCAGCATCCACCAGCTGCTGGTCCGTGGTATGAGCTCGAGCGAGGTGGAGGTGCCTCCTCCGCCGGCTGAAGATATACTTGAACGTCGTCGTTAAGTTCGTCCTCTGTGTGCGGCAGCATGACATCAAGCATGCCGTCAAGTTAGCCGTTTTCCGAAGACAAGTTCGAACGGTGCCAACAGCCTAGCTTCATGGATAGCGATGTTCTACGCTAAAGTGACATACTGGAGGAATTCGTACCAGTTCAACGACGACGTACATAGCATATTCGCGATGATCTTGTGGAGACGTTCCGTTGGTCCGTTTGTTTGAAGGTAATGCACCGTCGTCCTTCGCTGATCCGTGTTGCCGTAACGTAAGATGTCTTGCTTAAGCTCCGCAGTACAGGCCATTCCGCGGTTCGTGAGTAGAACTGTAGGGGCTGCACGTTGCAGCACAACTTGGTTTATGAAGAGAAATTCGCAACTTTTTGCGCAGTCCTCACGTATAAGCGGTGGTCTCTGCGTAGCGCGTCATGTAGTCTGTCGCAACGACAATTTTTCCCAGATCATGACGCAGAGAGCGGCCTAGAAGACCCATTTCAATCTTCTGGAGAGGCCTCGATGAGACTTCGATGGGCTGCAGAAGTGCGGCGGGTCTTGTTGGCGGCGTTTTTTGTCGCTGGCAGTCAAGGCAGTTCCGGACATAGTGGGGGTGGAGAAGAAACGTATATTTAAAAACTTACTTGAGGGGAGAGGGTTGGCGAAAAATCCGATGTTCCTACGCCTGGGTGGCCCGTTTGCTTTACATCAGTTGCAATGCGGAGCCAAGAGTACTGTGCGTAGAACTGTCCCGTACAAATGGCCAGTAGAATTCTTCAATAGTGCGTGCAGTTTCCAGATTTGCGGAAGACGAGTCGTCGCGCCACGCTTCTGAAATTTCGTCCCGAGAGTCTGTGGGAATGACAAGAAAACAATTCGTGCTCGATCCGGGATGTACCATCTTCATTTGTACCGAGTGTTTGAGGCTGAATGCTTGTAAGTTGCGTTTGAAGACTGTAGGCACGGCGCCTCTGCGTCCTTCGAGGTAGTCGACCATGATGCGTAACGCGGGTTTTGCACGCAGCTAGGTAGCTGGGTAGCTCTCCGTCACAGCTCCAAATAACGCGTTGCCTTCATCTGAGTCCTATGGTGGTGGGTCGACAGGGCCGTGAGACAGGTAGTGGGCTTCGCACGGTTTCCTGCCAGATATATAAACTAGCGCAAAGTACAACTAGCGCAATTCGACTGCCCAAGAAGGCCAGAGGGATCCTTCAAAGTGGCCAGCCGAAACAGCGCAAGGTGGTTTGCAACAACCTTAAATTGACTACCATACATGTCAGGGGCGAAATTTTTAAATGGCCCATGTAATCCGAGACACTTTTTCTCAGAGGCTAAGCTGATCTCATCATTCGACAGACCACGGCTCGCATAGGCGATTAAGTTTTCGCAACCGCTGTGCTTTTGGACGAGGACGATAACCAAGCCTATATCACTGAATTCCGTGTGCATTTTGTTTCGGCGCTTTCTTTCAGATGAGCGACCACGGGTGGCCTTTGCAAGAGTTGCTGCAGCTGGCTGAATGCTTACTCCTTGACGATTTCCCAGCTGAAAGGGGTGCTATCTTTCGTCAAGGGCATGAGTGGCTCTGCAATGCATACCCAGTTTTTGACGAAGCACACCCTTCTTGTATTTCGGTCTTGGTAACTTCGCAATGGTTAAGTTTTTGCTGCTTCAGGCAGCACTACCGCTGCGTTTACCACGTTCCGCAAAAACCGCGTGTTCCAAAACCTTGCAACGTGTTTGTCGAAAGTCCGGGTAAATACCACAACGCCGTAGTGGTATACGAGGTAGATGTGCATCTTCAGGCCAGCTAGCACAGTCTCCATGACTCTTCTTAATGTTGCTGGTGCTGTGCGCAAACCAAAAGGCATCCCCTTGAACTCATATAGGCCGTCCAGGAATATGAACACAGTGTTCTCTCGGTGTCTCTCGTCTACTTCAATTTGCCAGTAGCCGGTCTTCAGACCGATTAATAAGGGGTGCTTCGCGTGGCTGAGGTGGTCGAGGGCCCCGTCGTTTTATTGCAGGGGGTACACGTCCTTTCTGGTGATTTTGTTCAGCCACCGGTATTCAACGCAGAACCTTAATGTGCCGTCTATTTTCTTCGCGATTACGACAGGCGCAGCCAGTGGGCTTTTCGATGCCTGTATAATGTCGTCGCTAATCATACATTTTATTTGTGTCCGCATGGCTTCCCGCTCGTGTGAAGACACACGGTAGGGTTACTTACGGGTAGGTCGGTCTCCACCTACGGGTACTAATCGGTGCTCCGCTAGAGACATCTGACCTATTTTGAGTTCGAACAAACACGCACTGTCGCGACGCCTGAAACCCAATAATTTGTTCTCTTTTGCTTGTGGAAGTGCCGGTTTCACATCGAAGGGATGCACAAACTTGAAGGTTTCTTCGGGTGCTCGTTAGCAGTCGGCGACCGCTACACGACACTTGCTTCCTGCGTTTCATCAAGGAACACAACTGCACCGCCCTTGTTTAAAGGGACACTTAAGTGATTTGTAAACATTGCGGGATTACTAGCGCCAATTTTAGTCCGGAGTACATAGGCAATGTTTCGACCACTCTGGGCGTGTTTATGCGAACTTATTTTGTAGAGAAATCAATTCGAAAACGCTATCCTCCTCTCTGCACCCTCGTCCATTTTCTGTGGCGTTTTTGTGTGATGGCAGGAGGAGATTAGCTGGCAATTGGCTGCGCTACTGCACGCCTCGCCGACCTTCCGACAGAGCCTGTCGGCCGAGCGTTCAGTCCGCCGGTCGCCGACGGGTCATCGCGATTCGCTCGCTCAGTTGAAACTAAGCCACAACACGTTTGTGAACGAAAGAATGTGCCTTTATTTACTTTGTACAGTTTGTACACTGTACGAAGCTCCGAGTCCGGGTCGCTCCACGCAAGCGCTGCACAAATGCATAAGTGACACTTCGCTGTCTTTACGCTAGTACGAAAATCTAATGCCACTTGAAGGCGGCAGAAGAGTCCGCGAAGTCAATCTATGTACTAAGGAAATAAACTCAACTGAAAATTGTACCGTACAGCGAAAAACTAGAAAGCCGGAAGCACTTTTTTGCGCTGGGTGAACAAGCACAGCGGTCAGCAGCACGACCACACATCTGCGAACGCTTTTCCATTTAAGAAATGCAATTGCTAGACATGAGATATTGTGGAAGTTTGGGGGATGTTTACTGCACGAGCGCTATACAACAAATAGTCACTTAAAGTAATTTAAATGCGAAAACTAAATAAAAGTGTAAACTGGTTGTCTGTTATATGCCTTATATATCTCAATTCGGCAGGGTTGGCTCTTCGCCGAGTGGTCTGAGGCGCTAGGATTCTTGTTGTGCAAGTCGCAAGTTCGAATCCCCGAGGGTACATGCTTTTTTCTTTGTAAGTTGATTTTTTCGTTTGCGGCCGATGTTTTCTAACCTGAGTTCACCAATTTTGGGGCGTAACGTTCACTGCTTCATGAGCGAGTTCACAGAACGCGCGCAGACTTACACTGACACGCTAGCCAGTTCTCGTTGGCGTGCTGTTGCCACAAGCAGCGACTGCTTGTGGTCAGTGGGTACAGGCCAGAATGAGCCTATACTTGGCCTAGTGCGAACACGCTTTTTACGATACACGCGTACGTGAGGCAAGCTCCGAATGTGCGGGAAAAGCCCATGGCACTTGAGCGCCTGCGGTGACGCGGATAGCGTTCATTCACTGCGTAGGCCTCGGCTAGTAATTTCTACGATGCCAACCCGTCTTGCGACGCTTATCTTAGGCATATTACAGCCGACAACATGGCAGAAGCGCAGTACGACGACTACTGAGATATCGAGAATGCTCATCCAACGCTGCCTTCGGATGTAAACCATGGTGTTTTTTTCAGAACCGAAACCGAAACTTGCTTGAATGCTAACCTAGGACATCCTCCAATCACGGTGCCACGTCCTCCCGACGTCACAGCCTTTAGTTGGTGCGCCCGCCACAGACCGCGCATGGTAGGTTTTTTGTTTCCCGAATTATAAAATAATTTTTGACTTATCAACAGGATTAACGATCAAAAGTATGGAAATGTGAGCCAGTCTACGCAGTGTAAGCCAAACCGGGAGCTTGACAAATTCACTTCAGTGTCCCTTTAAATGCCTGTACTGCTCGGCGAAATTTCCAAAACATGGGATTGGTGTTCTTTAAAGTGCACAATGCTTCTTGCAACGGAGCCGCCGCGGTCGACAAACAAAGTTTAACCACACTCTACAGTAGCGCCCAGGTCAGGAGCAGCGTCTCTAAAGCCGTAGTGACACTAACTTTCAAAGCTGGGATAACTATGTAAAATGCTTACTTTTTTTCTGGAGATATCTCACAGCAATTTTGAAGACTAGCCGTTAAGTATAACCTATTTAAAATTTCTTTGAATCCTTGCCCGCATGAGAACGCCCACAGCCCTGCGGCATGGCATCATCTGATACTTGCTCCAATCTGGCGACGTCGGGGCTCCCGCAACCAAGATAACGCGCTGGCTGCGGTTCGTGGACTGCTACACCTTCCGTACACGTCATGCTTTTTTGGACTGACATCAGGCTGCTCGGTCAGAGGGGTATAGTAAAGACTTCCCCGATCTTGGCGAGCTCGTGAGCTCGCTCACACGCGCTTCCAGACCACCAGCGGTGCTCAAGAATGATGACGTCAGGTGTTACCTCCTGTCATGGCGACCACTCGGTGTCTGTTTTGTGGAAACCGAACTAGACACGAATAAACGACGCCCTAAATGATTGTTTGCACGGCGGTCGACCGTATAATGTGCCACTTAATGATTAGTGAGCTAATAGGAACCCATAGCAGCAAAAAAAACGTAACACAAAAATTTCGTGTCAGTACTCCTTTGAAGTACACGGGGATCATAAGGATTGGAGTGTGGTGGCGCGGGGCGATCCTTATTGGCGATCATTGCCGATCTTTACAGGAACCCGGTGTTGCGGTTTCACTGTCATTGATTGATCGGAGGAAAAATTTATTGACTTGTTATGCTCATAAAATATTTCACCATTGTACTGCAAAAAGACCATTCTGAGAATTACGTAGCGAGAGCAGTCAGGCAAAATGAGGAGCGCAGCAGGGTACGTTGTGCCGTCTATGGTGACGCGCAGTGTGCACGTTCCACTTTGGCGTTACGAAGTGGCCTCCTGTTGTGTGTATGTACGGACCCTCCCGTCTGGTCGTAACCTTCTTTAGCTCAGACGCCAGTGATCAGCTCATTAATGAGTAGTCGGCTTCCGAGTCTGTGAGGGCGACTACATTAACGCCATCGACGGACAACTGGACGTCGGGGCCGCCTTCCTCGAGTGCCGGGTGCATCAGGGCGCCGCATCTTGGCTTGTGCGTGTTGAAGGTCGGCCACTATACGTCATCGTTGTTGTCGTCTTCTCAGCGTGGGCTCGGTCATGTCGGGTACACGTTGTGCCGTGCTGTCGTCGTGTTCAGGAGTTACGCCAGAGTTAGATCGGGTTGCCGGGCTGAAGGCACAGTTGGATCAGTTATACCTTCATGTAGGCGAGAATTCCGTGACTAGCGCCAATTTGTACCCTGGTGCTTGGTAGGGCAAGCAGTCAAAACAAATAACAACAAAAAAATCACTGATGCTGCTATGGCAACGGTTTTGTTGATGCGCCATGAGAAACGCCGTGCTGTTTATCGTCTGCGATAGGCTTAACGAGACCGACTCTCTTTGTGTGCCGCAAGGGTCAACTAAGTCCCCTTGCATTTTTCTTTTCAAATTGTGTGCTGCTGCACATCTTGTTTTCGACAGCTTTCAGCTGCTAATTTGCTTGGACTCTCAGAACACGCGCTAAACATTTGTTTGAAAATCTTTCTCAGTAGAATACGCACAGGGCAGATCGCCCTAAAACTCGACAATTCTGTCTCGGCAGAAAAAAGGCCTAGGCGGGAAATATAATTTATTCGCAGATTTTTTAGCAAGGAATCGCAAACGAAGAAATTTCGCACTTGCTATATTATAATAGAGCTGCGTATCTGGTGTAGTAAGTACAACTGTTCGCATGCTGTGTCAGTTACACAAACGTCGAGACATCTTCGCACAACTCATCGCATTCAGAAAAGTGCAGCAATGGTAACGACGTCCATTCGAAGTACACAATACAATTTAGCAGAAATGACGTTTCTAATACCACAGGTTTGTTAATAACAAAATGACTATAAAGTGCAGATGACTAGCATATTTCGCACACCATTAGCAATCACTTCTTTTTCCTATTATTGTAAACTTTCGAGTCTATAAAACACTCTACAGCTAGCCAATCTTGTGCGTAGTTCAGCCATACGTCATAACTAGAAAATTGAAGAACTACCACCATGGATATCGGATTACAACACGTAAAAGCAAAACAAAAACGGACAGTGCAAAGCAGGTACAAAAAATGTGTTCTAGAACAGGTGGACAAGCGCAGTGTAGTTCGGCTGTCGGGCCGGCAACTCGAAATTGTCATAACACGGAAAGCAGGTGGTTAGCTGCTATGTAAATAACTTTGGGGGATTATTTCATGTTAATAAACATTCAAAAGTGATAATATCAATACATCAAAAGGATCGTCCGAACTCTCTAAACCCGAACCAGTTCATCAAAGGAACATGTAACCACATTCGGCAAACATATTTTGCAAGCTTTTCTCTCGCGGAAAAAAGAGAAAGCGCTCACCCAACCGATACCGGAGTGAAATGTTTGTCTGTGCGTACACTGGCATGAATCGGCGCATGAGAAACTGTCGACAAGTACCTTCACATATATCACTGAAAAATTCGTTGTACCAAACAAAAAGAAATTAACTGTAAAGCAACCGCGGAAGATTTGTAAGTTCGCCCTGTAGATTTTTTTGATAAGGATAGCGCTTGCGTTATCGTAACTTCATAATTTCACCGTGCCAATCCTCTTGAAGTTGTCACACTTCACAGCAGCACAGCACGCCTTGTGTTTATTTCTCAGGTTTACAAACGTTTTGTGCCTGTTCACACTCACAGACACCAACATTTTCCCCTTCAAGGCATAATACAACACTTGTACACGTTGACATAATAAAAGTGTTAGGAGCAGACGAACAGGAAGGCAGAAAAGATATAAAAGTGAAAGCGCCGCAGGCGGGCGCAAGGAATGAAGCAAATAATTGTATAAATAAATAGGCTGTCAAAAAAAAAATCGCCAGGAACACATTTTATTTCTACAGGTAATTCATACTTTCTTGCTTGCGTATGTTGGAAAGATAGCGCCACACATGCAATAGTTCCTGAATTTTTGCTTGGCTACCAGCTTTATGGCGACAGTTTATTTTCAATACTGAAACTAGCCAAAGTGTCCGGACCCTACTGAAGGCGGGTCGTAAATCCCAGTCAACGGTTTGTCGGTGCATCTTTCGAGGGTGTTCGTTTTGCCACCGTTGCGCAACTTCCCACGCGGAAGCTTTGCCTTCTAGCTTTTGCTCTTTAGCCTAGAGGATCTCCCACGCGTAAAGTCCCACGCTTTGACGGCTTGGCCATCGGTATGGGTAGGGCGAGGACGAACGGTTCAAGCGCGCTCGATCTCAGTAGTGTGCTGGTCAGGTTGGGGGCGTAGTGCGTCGACAGAAAACCCTCACAAACCGAGACTCCCGTAGGAGCAGCGACGGTAGATATGGTCTGCCTCTCCGCAGTAGTAGCACAGCCACGGCCGCTAGATGGTTTCCATCGAGCGGCCGTGGCACAGCGGACAATTATCGGGGGGTTCGCTATATACATCCGTCTTTCTTGGCATGTGGTTTTGGGATACGGTAGGTCAGGCGGACAACATTGGACGGCGGCACGGCGTGGCTTCCTGACGACGAGTAAAGGCGGGCGTGGCCAACGAACAGCAGGGAGTAAGTCATAGCTTGAAGCTCGAGTAGTACTTCTAATAGCGTTCAAGTCCCCAAAGCGTGTTGAACGTCTTCTCGGATCACGTCGGTCAGGGAAGCGACCTAAAGGTTGTGGCGTCGCGGGGAAATGCTTCTAAACCCCGGAACCAATCGTCTTCAAAACCACAGCAATGTATGGGCGGTCGTACTGCCTTGTTCGCAGTTGAAGTGTTTTGTCCAAAGCCGCCGCCTCAGACGCGAATTCGAAAACTGTGTTCGAGTGGTTGAGGACAAGGCATGCAAAACGCTCTTGCTTAACCACTGGCATCATAAACCTTAGTTTCTTTTCGCATTCAGCACCTCTAGCAGATGTCGTGAAGCCAAAGCTGACGCTGTTGCTTGAACAAGTTTGTTGGAGCGACCATGCGCTCCTCTATCAACTAAAAAAATACACAAATCCCAATGAGGCAGTCAACAGACAGGTGCGAAGCAAGTGTCAGCGAATCGAATGCCGCGGTGTAAGTTTTGAGGGCATTTATTTTTTGGCGCGAGTGTTTCCGGAAACGTCGAATTACACCGAGAACCCTGTAAACCAAGGAAGATTATTCCAGGCTAGTGTTCGTTATGGCGCATCACTCTCCCTATAACAGGAGATAGCCCGGACGGCGTAAGAAATAAAGACTAGAACAAGAGTTTCACTTCGCACACAGAGAACAAAGCCCGCCGCGACCAGGCGGTAAAAACATAACATAAACAAATAAACCAAATACGTGGTTCGCCTGAATGAAATATTTGGGAGTATGTTGACTTCGCAGCCGAGAGGGCCCTACTAGTTAATCGCACTAAAACAAGTCATGGCGCAACATTAAACATCGTTCTGAGTTTTCTGTCTTGTCCTTGTCTTGAACGCTGTTTTAGTTTCCAAGACGCCTTACCAAAAAGCCCCATTTTTTATCATCATCATCACGGCTTTATTTTCCTTTTGTTACACAGCATACGCCAATCAGAAAAAGCTGCTATTTCAAGCAGCTTGACGAGGTGGCTGGCCCAGTAGTGGCAGCAATGATCGGCGTAGATTTGAACAGAAAAGTAAAGTGATACATACTCACAGAGTATACCTTTTTATTCGTGTAACCTAATTCAGCATACACACAAAAAACGCACCGAGGAACACAATTGAGCTCGCACACTCGAAAATAAAATTATAACCACTATCTGACTATTCGTGATAGCGAAAGAAAAACACAAAGAAGGAAAGGGTCCCCTCTCTTCAGCCTTTCTTTTCCAGTTGCAAACATCAGATGAACAGAAGAAACCAAATACGAGAGCGCATTCAAGAAACAAATCGTGGAAACGTTTTCTTCACAAAATAGCAATATGAATGTTTTGCGCTTCTAATTTGTTAGGTAGTTGTGGAAGAACATAATACAGTGATTGCATGTTATAATTATTGCGTGTTATCGGTACATCCAATGTCTCGGCAAAGCGAGTATCCTACACTCACGTTTATTTCTTTATGCTTCGGATCATTATTCTTCGTTCGTAGGCAAAATGAACGCGTCAAATGATACTCATAACAATTATTTGCTTTGATTATACGGTACTGGCGAAATAATTTCGCAGTAGGATGCAAAAACGGCACGTTTGAAATGATTCGAACAACTATTTTTTGTAACAGATAAAGCGGGTTCAAATTCTTCATAGTTGTCGTTCCCCAGACTAAAGGAGCATACATGATATGGGATAGAATTACGAATTACATATGGAAAGTTTTATACGTTCAGATAAGACAAACCTATGTTTGTTTATTATGCATACAGTTTGGTAAACCTTTTTACTTATTGCTTCGACATGCTTATCCCAACTAAGATTACTGGAAAGCTGAGCCCCAAAGAATTTAAACGATTCGACTACCTAAATGTATTAAAACCAAGTGTTATTTTTGGAAAAGGGACAATTTATTCTTTACATCCTGCCCGCTGCTACAGGGCGCCATATAGTGAGCGGCTGCCAAGCACACCGTTGTATACGAGGGCGACGGTGCGTATTCCGCCTCGCCGATCCGGCATATGAGACGCCATCGTCATAGCCACGCAACGCCACACCTCGCATCGCCAACAGCACCCTCGACGCCCTGCGAACAACGTTCCATCACCCTGAACATTTCGTTGGGAATGTACTTCATATTTTCTCGTATTTCTGAGTTTTATATAACTGTCGTTTAAATTTGAGTTGTAATAGCTTGCTGTGTGTCTGTTAAGTTGCGAATGTATGTTTTTGTTCCGTTGCAAAGCGCCCTCGTATATTTATTGGCACTGTGGCAGGTCCCAGTCACAACAGAATTTCTGAAGGAACCTGCTAGGCAGTTTCTCCTCCTCACACGGTAAATGAGGGAACTGTAAAAAATTGTCAGTCAGCAACGACATGTAACAGTCTTAAAGAGAAGCGAACACAACGCGCTTAATACCCTTGTCATTAAAAGAGTCACTCTATATCATCACCGGCTTCTAAATAAACAATAGAGCTTATTTGAAACGTGGTGGATCAGTGACGCAGACGATGTTTGAGGGTAGGGCATTCCATTCGTTGTGTATTATTGCTGTGTATTATTGCTGTGTTGTATGTTTAAGCTTGGATGTCACATATTTGGCTGTAAAAGGGTAGTTGACATGCCGACTAACTTACCACTCATATGTACTGATTTCATCGTATTGTAAGGGCCTTTCTCCAAATGTTTTGAATTGTATTGCATCAGAAACTCCGCGCTTGGCCTGCATAAAGAAATGTTTGGTTATAACATTTTTGTTGTGTTACTTTAAGTACCTTTGTACTCTTTTTCAAAATTCAACGCTTTAGTATATATATATATATATATATATATATATATATATATATATATATATATATATATATATATATATATATATACAGTAAAAGCTCGTTAATTCGACACCCGTTAATTCGGAAATTCGGATAATTCGGACGACTTTATTGGTCCCGGCCAAAGCGCATGCTAGTCTATGGGACCACACCTTCGTTAATTCGTCAGAATTCGGCCCCGCACCGCTTAATTCGAACAAATGCTGACGGATGCCGCTACACAAAAGTGTGGTAAATTAGCAGCGCTGGCACCACTGGAGTGAAACCAAACCTGAGAGGCATCGCCATCGTCATCAACTAGTGGATGCGATCGCAGCGTCACCGACCGTCGGTGTCTTCTTTCTTCGCTCCACTGCGTTTGCATGCCACCACCATCGCGCGCTACAGTATGGTGGCTAGAAGCCGCCTTCTAGCCACCGTAGCTACAGTGATGGCAACGCTGGCAAAGCGGCAGAACTACGAAGCCAAGAACTTGGCGACTAAAGTGAAAATTTTGCTAGCTCTGAAGAACAGCGAATCGCGGCAGCACGTTATGACCAAGTACAACGTGAAGCGGAGCACGTTGGGAACGTACGTGAAAAATGAACAACTGATTCTTCAGGCCTTCGAAAGCGAGAAGTTTCATGCATCAAGAAAGCGGTTACAACTATTACAAAATACTTCAGCAAATAAAGGTATGCTTCTCCAGCGTGATTTTAATGTTGTGTTTCCTGTTCCTTCATTAATTCGGCATTCGGATAATTCGGACATTTTTCCTGGTCCCGTGAGATCCGAATTAACGAGCTTTTACTGTATATATATATATATATATATATATATATATATATATATATATATATATATATATATATATATATATATATATATATATATATATACGGGGGTACGGCGCCGCATCTGGGATGGATCACTTACGCCCACTGATGTTGCAGGCTGCGGTCACCTGGGCTGTCTGCTCCTGGGTCCCCGGATCCTGCGAGCTGACTGCTTCCGACCGCCTGCCTCTTGCTTGGCCGACTTCAACCCTCCCGATGCCAAACTTCGACGAAACGAGCGCTTCAATCTGGCAACGCGGAACGTCCATATCAGCACGTGACGTCACCGGGGAAGCATATAAACGCCAGCCATCAGCCGCCTACTTTGGGTACGGCGCCGCATCTGGGATGGATCACTTACGCCCACTGATGTTGCAGGCTGCGGTCACCTGGGCTGTCTGCTCCTGGGTCCCCGGATCCTGCGAGCTGACTGCTTCCGACCGCCTGCCTCTTGCTTGGCCGACTTCAACCCTCCCGATGCCAAACTTCGACGAAACGAGCGCTTCAATCTGGCAACGCGGAACGTCCATATCAGCACGTGACGTCACCGGGGAAGCATATAAACGCCAGCCATCAGCCGCCTACTTTGGGTACGGCGCCGCATCTGGGATGGATCACTTACGCCCACTGATGTTGCAGGTTAGTTACATGAAGGGTGCTTCCTGTACCAAGTGTAGTCATCCATGTCTTATTGCGGTGTCGTGCCCACCAGAGTTTTGCGACATTTTGAAGCGATTACTGCGTGTATCTTACCTGTGTTCTGACGTCTTGAAAACATTGCTCATGCTTTCGGGCGATGTCGAATCGAACCCGGGGCCAATGAGCAAAGCCGAAGCTGATGCCTTTACTTCAGCATTAGAATCATTGAAAAAACTTGAAACTGACCACGCTGCGATGTCAGCTGATATGAAGCGGCTAAGCGGCGAGCAAGAAACTGCTAAAAATGAAATCAAATTACTGAACGCTAAAATCGCTGCCCTGGAGGCAATGCTAGCTTTGCGAAAGAACAGCGAAGGACCCAGTGAAAATGCTCTGCTTAAAGTATCCGATCGGCTGACTGAAATCACTTCTAGATGTGACGATGCTGAAAATAGGCAACGTCGTTCAAATCTTCTTTTCTTTGGGATTGACGATAGCGATGCGGAGGAATGGGACGAGGCAGAGGAGAAAATAATTACCTTCTGCTCTGAACGACTGGAAGTTCAGACGACCAGTCAGCAGTTTGAACGCGTCCACAGGCTCGGCAAGTTTACAGAGGGTAAAACTAGACCCATTATCGCAAAACTAACTTTCTTCAAAGACAAACAACAGATATTGTCCTCTGCAAAAAAACTAAAAGGAACGACTTTTTCCATAGGCGAAGATTTTTCGCTGGCGACGCGACAGGCTAGGCGCAAATTGGTGGGGTTTGCCAAGACCCAAAACAAGCCATTCATAGTAAAAGTTGACCGCCTGCACATTGATAAAAAAACTTACGTCTATGACATCAACACTGATGCAGTTGTACTAACAAGTAGATAGCTAGATTTGAACAAGTGCATGCAAGATCCGAATGAAATTCCACTTCAAACCGTTCCAACATTATCGATATCATCTACTAATATACGTAGTCTAATGCCGAAACGGGATCTAGTCTGCTCGTTCCTAGACGACAGTGAATGCGACATTCTTGCCCTTACCGAAACATGGCTTTACCCTGATATCACTGATACTGAAATTTTTCCTGATCATAATGACTTCCACATTTACCGAAACGACCGTAAAAATCGACGTGGCGGAGGTGTACTTCTTGCAATAAAAAAGACTGTGCAATCATATGCAATAAATGTACACTCTGACATAGAAATTATCTGGGTAGCCTGTGTTACCAAGTTCACCACCTTACTTATCGGCAATTGCTACCGTCCACCTGATTGTAGCCATTCATTTGTTGACGACTTGCGCAGTAGCTTAACCGAGGCCACAAAGTTATGTCGCTCCGGTGCCATTTACATTTTCGGTGACTTCAATTTTCCCGCAATAGATTGGAATCAGTTGTCTTCCTCTTGCAGCTCTTCTACAGAATTCATCAATCTTGCCTTAGATTTTAACTTATTTCAAATTATGAATCAACCTACGCGTGGTTCCAACATCCTCGACCTAATTCTTACGACGGCTCCTGAAACGGTAGGTCCCGTACAGCACATAGATGGTTTCAGCGACCACAGCCTCCTTCAAGTAACCCTCAACATTCCGCTACCGTTCTCCGGTACTGACCACAAAAAAATTCGCGATTATAGCAAAGCCAACTACAACCAAATTAACGCCGAACTCGAAACATTTTACACTGACACATTCCTACCATTTTTCGACCATCGTTCAGTAAATGATAACTGGGTGCTGTACAGAGATAAATTATGTGCTTTGACTAATCAGTATGTGCCGCTCATCAAAGTAAAAAATGATAAATCGAACCCCTGGTTCACGAAATCTCTCCGGCAGCTTAGAAATAAAAAGAAACGTTTATACCGCGCAGCTAAATGCTATAACACGCCTTCTGCATGGCAAGCATATAGAAACTTCATGAAAAACTACTGTTCCTCCGTACAGGCTGCCAAACATAAATATTACTCTGTCGATTTACCGTCCATTTTGAAATCAAATTCTAAAAAGTTCTGGTCCCTTATTTCCCCTGAACATGATGGCCAAGAAATATCCCTGCTAGACGATGACTATGTTCCCCTCTCAGATAGTCATTGCACATCAGCATTTAACGCATTTTTCTCATCTGTTTTCACCCTCGAAGACCATACTAACGTACCATACGTTCCAGAACTGGACACCGCATACATGGAACCAATTGAAATAACTGCCGAAGGTATTTCGCATCTAGTTAATAACCTCAAACTGTCCACTTCAGCAGGTATTGACAATATAAATTCTAAAATTCTTAAAAACACCGCCTCTGTTTCTGTTAACATTTTGTATCACCTTTTCAAGCAATCCTTAGCGACAGGTCAACTCCCCTCCGACTGGAAAATTGGTAAAATAGTGCCTGTTTTTAAATCTGGTAATAAGCATTCACCCGAAAGTTACCGTCCAATTTCTCTAACTTGTATCTGCTGCAAAATTCTTGAACATATAATTGCTTCGCATGTTTTCCGACACTTAGAATCTAATAAGTTCTTCTTTCACAACCAACACGGCTTTAGGAAAGGTTTCTCTTGCGAAACGCAGCTTCTAGAACTAACAACAGAATTGCACTCCAACATGAACAATAACCTTCAGACTGACTGTATTTTTCTCGATTTTTCCAAAGCCTTCGATCGTGTAGCGCATTTCCGTCTAATTTCTAAATTGTCTGCCCTCCGATTGGACTCTTTAACCCTATCTTGGCTTCGTAACTTTCTTTTATTTCGACAGCAGTTTACTGTAATTAACAATGCCCCCTCCTCTCTTTCCCCCGTAACTTCTGGCGTACCACAAGGGTGCGTTCTCGGCCCTCTTCTGTTCTTAATCTATATAAATGATCTGCCAAGTAACGTTTCATCCTGCATGCGAATTTTTGCAGACGATTGCATAATTTATCGTCCTATATCCTCCCCCGATGACCACTTAGCACTGCAAAACGACCTTCATCAAATTAATGACTGGTGCAAAAAATGGCTAATGTCACTGAATAAGGAAAAATGCCACATAATCTCCTTTACGCGCAAGCAAAACATTTCTAACTATCGCTATACTATCAATAACCACCCACTGTCACAGGCATCTTCCTATAAGTACCTTGGAATCTATCTCACTCCCAATCTCTCCTGGTCTCACCACATTGCCACCATAAGCGCAAAAGCTTCCAAATCTTTAGGATATCTTCGCCGTAATTTACATAGCTGTCCCCCTCACGTCCGTCAACTAGCGTATCATACCTTCGTCCGCCCACAGCTAGAATTTGCCGCTTCTATATGGTCCCCTCCCCACAACTACTTAATTAATATGCTAGAAGCGATTCAGAATAGGGCGGCCCGTTTCATTTCACGCAATCATGACTACCACAGCAGCGTAACTCAAATTAAGCACAACCTTTCTCTTCAACCGCTCAGCACTCGCCGCGACATTTCCCTTCTCTGCCTCTTTCACAAATACGTATACAGCAATAGACAAACCCCACTTCACCTTGATGTTCCTTCCGTTACTTCACGTAGGTTGCATAATCACCTCAGTTTCACGCGGTTATATGGCTCAACTGATTCGTTCAACTCATCTGCTCTCCCTCGCGCCATACGTTTGTGGAATGATCTTCCAGACAGCATCGCATCAGTATCAGACAACAATACTTTCCGTCAATTACTGCTCACTCACTTTTTACAATAAGGTATTGCCACTGTTTTCGCATTTTTTTTTCTGCCGTGTCCTGTATCCCTTTTTTTTGCCTCCAAAAAATTTTTTTTTTCTCTGCTGGAAGACCAAAACAATCTGTCTTAGCTTGGGCTTTCTATTTTTCTTTCTTTCTTTTTTTTTCCAGTGTCGCACTTTGTGCCTGAGTACGAACATTTCATGCCGACAATGTCTCTTTACGTGCGCAAGTATTGTTCTGCGTTTTTTCCTGTTATCTTTCCATTGTGCATACTCGAGACTGCAGAAACTGATTGGTGCTATTCGTCTGCGCATATTTGGGTATCTTTGGTTGTTCTCCTGTTTACCTACTAGCGTGTTAGCATTCAGTATACTTGCAATGTTTGTGCGCAGTTTACGTGTGTGCGATATGATATTGACTTTTCCTTTTCTTGTTATCGTTTTCGAACTTGCACGTGTATTGCGAACCTTGTCATAAGTTGTTCTGATGTTTTTTTAACACGTGATTTTGTGATGATTGATCTGTAACTTTTTCCTTTGTTACCCCCCTTACTCAATGCCCTGAACAGGGGCCTGTAAGGTATTTTAAATAAATAAATAAATAAATAAATATATATATATATATATATATGCAGACAGAGAGATAGAGTAATTTAAGAAAGGTCAGACCTTTGAGCATTGGCGCATGCGTGGTTCATTTCTCTACCGTCTGTCTGCTTTCTGCGATATACGAAGCCAATATTACCGACACCAACAAGCCCAATACCACAACCTGTATTACTGTACAAGAAAAACCAGAAAAGGTAAGGGGCTTCATGTAAGTAAATTTTTCCAGCAGATATTTTGCAACAAAGCTCAAGAAAATTAGTATTATCGAACTTTCTGGCAGTACATGATGAGCGCAGCTTTACAGGTAAACGAGTAAGCAACCTTCCATATTTATTGCGTGTGGTCCCGAACTGAACAGAGTAAATATTGACCCATAATGCTTTTGTTCATATTTCATAATTTTCTTTTTTGTGTATTTGCCTATGGCGCCCATTTACAGATGACGAAACGGTGGAAAGTGAAGAAAGTGCCGCAGAAGAGAAGCGCCCCCCGACCACGCACAGGGGTGAGTAGGGAGCCGGCGCTGCAGCTGTGACGCGCCCGCACGATGGCGCACATGTGGTAAGGGGGATTGGTTAACTATAGCTATATTTAGCTTCATCGACGCTACGAGTGTTTTGGTCAGCCCTTCTGGTCTATGCAGGCATCGCGCCGTGGGAAAATATTCTATAGCATGTTTAACGGCGCGTAGCAGAAAACGTGCGCCGCCTTTGTTGGACGTGCAATCGACGATGCAATTGTGGTGTGTGATAGCGAAGTATCTGCGATGTTAGCTTGATTAATTATACTTGTAGAAAATTTCGATGAAGACAAAGATGAAGCTCGCACCGAGCTCAGCAGACGCATAGATGAAGACGACGAAGACGACAAGGCGAGGCGACAAGATGGCTGTGCATTGAACGGTTCTCTGTATATACTGTGAATATATTGCCTTTTCCCAGACGACGGCCTCCTCCCTTGCCGCCCTGGACGTTTCCACATGGTGCCGAAACCCGGGACGTCAAGGGACACGACGAGGTGAGCCATGGAGCGTAATTTATTTCTTCTACCGCATTGCTCACCCCGAAGCGAGGAGGAGGTGTCGAGGCAGACGAACCGCCTAAAGAATGCACAGAAAAGCCTTTTTGACTTTAACGAGCAGCTTATCTCCGAAATAACGCCCACTCTAAACGAAACGAGGGACGTCGACGCCGCTGTTTCATTGGGCAGGCTCCAGCATAGTGCAGACCGACTTGCTAGAATCAGCGAGAAGCTGGAAGCCCTTGTTTGCGGAACCGCGTTTGACGGCCAGCATTACGACGCTGTAGAGTCGGTTAAAAAAGCGTACCGAATCGCCCTCTCACTAGAACGAAGGCTTCACGAACGAAACAACAACGCACCACCGAAGCCAGTTGTCAGGAGAGAAGAGAAACAGACACCCCAACCAGAAGGTGGGTCGATTAGTTCAAGCCAGAGTAAACGACATCGAGAGCAGACAGAGGGCTACCGCGAACAAACTACTTCAACGACATTGATAGGCGTTTCGGCAATCGGTCATCCACCTCAACGATCTTCAACCGTGATTGTTCCGCCAGAGCCAACGACACCGTGTGCCTCTATATGTGACCACTCGACTGAGACGGCCCTGGAGGTACGCCGGGCAACTGGGCATCAATCGCTCAGAACGGAAAACGCCATGATGCTGGAAATGCCACATCAAGAACAGAACGCAGGCTATAAAGCATTCTTGAAATCTACATTGGCCACATCAGAAACAGAAGAATGCGCCCTGTACGAGGAGCTAGCTTCAGAAGGTGACACCGTCGGAGTCTATACGACTGAAGTGCCTGAACCCTCTTCTTCGTATGCAGCCATGACATGTACAAATCGTTGTGCGCAGAACAGCTACCACAAGAGAGAATACGTAACTCAAGGTGATGAACAACCCCGCAGTAGAGTGAGGAACTCTGTGCAGAAATGTATAGAGTCTTCACTGCAGGAAGAGCGGACCGATGTTCCGGAGGTGCGTAGCTGCGACAGGAGTGCGTACGGAATAAGAACGACGACCAAGACAGCAGAAGTGAAACAGCCAGGCCACCACGATGGCAGGGCCACGAGATACGGACTGCGTAAGCGTACTTTTCGCAAAAACTCGCACCACCCAATGGCGATTAAGCAACTTCGCATCGGTCTAAGGGCTACGGCGAAAAGCTGCAAATCTCCAGGAAAGAGATCAAAGAAGGACGCTGAGGCGATGATGATGACGTCAACGATTAACCAGGCCACTAAAGGGACTCGGAAATCGAAAAAACCCGGAGGTCATCGTGTCAGGCGCAAACACAAGACGTCGATGAAATTATCTGCGAAGTTAGCGGGCCCAAAAAACTATGCAGGAAAATACGCCTGCGGTTCATCGCCTGGCATCACCATCATGAAAAGACATAAGCCAGTAGCCCGAAGAAAGGCGAAGTCCAGAAGAAAGAGGAGGCCAAAAATAAGAAAGAAAAGAATAGAACTCGGGCACTTGATGGACACGAACGGCAAACTGCATGACTGGACACCATCACCGCTCGTACGAACTCTTGTGGGGCGGGAAGATGTAGAAAGTTTCGGTGAAGACAAAGATGAAGCTCGCACCGAGCTCAGCAGACGCATAGATGAAGACGACGAAGACGACAAGGCGAGGCGACAAGATGGCTGTGCATTGAACGGTTCTCTGTAAATAGTGTGAATATATTGCCTTTTTCCAGACGACGGCGTCCTCCATTGCCTCCCTGGACGTTTCCAGAATACTCATTTTAGGGTTTTACGCGACGAAGCAACGCAGGCTATGAGGCGTACCGTAGTGAAGGGCTCCTAATTAATTTTGACCACTTGGGGCTCTTTAACGTGCGCCGAAATGTCATACACATGGTAGTTCTTGCTTTTCGCCTCCATCAGAAATACCGGCGCCGCGGCCTGGAATCGAGCCCGCGATTTCTTGATCAGAAGCAAAACGCCTTAGCTACAGAAACACCGCGGGGGTAGCTGTGATGTTAGCGTCGACGACGCGCAGGAGGTGAAGGGAGAAGACACGCCATAGCTATCTGTTACTGTATCGACGCTAAGAATTTCCTTGGTCTACGCACTTCGTATACGCACTGTCGATATCTGAGAAGAAACCACCCAACGCTAACGCAGTGGTAAAATGCGAAGCCTTCAAAAATCTGTGCGCATAGGGAAGAGAAATTCCCACGCTGGCAGGTGAAACGTCGTGCCAGTCACTAGCCACACAGTTAACTCTCTGCAATTTTATTTGTGTAAACTTCAATTTAATGGAGAGAATTGTAGCTGAAACAACGACCGTCTAAGTTAGTGAAGACGGGAGTAAACACATCCCGCATCAACCAGGACTGCGGGCGTGGCTAATAACAGAAAGTGCAAAAACAGTAAGCACACGAAACGTGGATGAGATAGCGGCATATGTTATGCTATGGCAACATACCAGACAAATCCATGCGGATGGGTCGAAGAAATGCCCTCCTCCATGTAGAGTTCATCTCCCGGGTTAACTACCACATATTTCTCTAAACAAAGGTGTTATGTGGCTGGGGTAGTACAACTTTAGATGCCCCCATGAGCAACCTTCGCCGAGACTTGTCTGGACATGGTTTAGCCACCGCCTGGACCAACCTTGTGGTAAAGTTGCTCAACACGATTTTGACTCTGTATGACAGAAAACGTCGCCGCAGTGTCTCTCAGAAATTTTTGAAAGGAGTATAGGGTCGAAACTGCCGCTGGACACCTGTGTGATGTTCGGCATTTTTTGATTGAAAGTAGCATTGCCTGGCATCCATGAGCTGCCAGAGTTTTGTAGCTGCCTGATGACGCTGGCGTGTCTAGCCAACATGTTGCATGCATCATGGAACGTCGTCGTGGTGGTAATCGCTTTTCTATGCGGAGTAACATATCGTACAATACTGTAGTTGGTAGGCCTTGATAAACAAGTTTCGAGAATGTCATATCATTGTTGCCTGGATAACCGTATTTTATGAGAAAAAATATACATACAAAGGAACCTTATATTTCCCGTCGTATTTTCAAAGTCGGCGCCCTTAGCAAGTATATGTGCTTTGGTTCTGGTCTTGTGCTCAGCTAGTGTATTTGTTTAGAATAGTACACAGTGGTTCTGCGTTTGTCGTATAATGGTAGCATGAGACCTATTGTATAAACCCCCCAGTGAAAGCCTTTACATGCTAGGGCACTGTGCTGCTGAGCAGGACACGGGTGCGATTCCAGGACACGGCGGCGGCTTTTTTGATGGAGGAGAAAAGCAAGGACGCGTGTGTGTTCGAGACTTAGGCGCACGTTAAAGACCCTCGGGTGGTAAAAATTAAACTGGAGCCCTCCAGTACTGCGTGCCTCATCTCTTGATGTAGCGTTCGCGTGTTAAATCCTATAGTCAATCAGGGCGCTTTCGTGACCCGTCCTTAAGACAGAAAGGAATTCATGTGGCAGCAGCCCTCTAGAAGACAAAAAAATTTGCGACAATTTGCAGTCTTCTTCAAAGTTCTGCGGCTTCTGTGCAGCACGTCGTATAGTCTGTGGCTACAGAAATGCATTTTCCAACAGCTCGTCACTCCGGGAACGGACCGACGACGTTCATGTCTGTCAGTTGTAAATGTGTCTGTGTTGCCGAGGTTAACACCAGAACTCCGGTGATTTTTGTCAGCGGTGTTTGATTGTGAAGCATGGGCCAACTTTCGCTTGAAAAACTGCTAAAAAGGGTAAAATTCGCAATTGCATAAACTTTCGCAGGTATACCTCAAAATGCGTCCACAGGTGAAACAAAAGTTAGACCAGTGTGTGCAGTATAAAAGGTGCATGTGACAGCTCGTGCATAGAACAGGTGATCTACCGCAGTACCAAACCAGCTTTCGATTCAAAAGAGAAAGACACTAAATCCGAGATTCCCCCAAATACAATGTACAGTACAAAATTGGATGAGGATTATGATGTTTTTCTAATGTAAATTTTAGTGAAGTGTGAACAGCAGTCTTTTCGGAGATGCCACACAGCTGCTGCCCCAGAGCCGTGCACCTCTGAAATCTGGATCCGGCTTCACTGAGCCCCTGCTTGGCAGCACTACCTTTGCCACAGAAAGTGACTGAATCTTCAGGAAAAGCATAAGGTGCCTATGGCGTCATGTCGTAGCGTCACCGCCGTGGAGCACGTCTCGCAAGGAACCCTTCCAATACGAACCTCCCTCTCAATATTTCGCCGTACTCCCGTCTTACGCTTTCCTTCTCGGCCTATCTGCGGTGTTCTCTTCATTGCCTCGGTTACAACAAAGCGAGTACAACAAACGAAGCGAAACCACCGAAGCAGGCGTAAAAAAGCTGGGCTCTAACTTTTTTGCATGGGTATCGGTCCAGGATGTCGAATTCAAAGCACGTGGACAGACTTTATTGCCCTCGGGAATATTTTGCCCGCTGGCTGGTGTAGCCATTCCAGACGTAGTTAGTGACGCGGGTGGTAACCAAAGGCGGGATAACAACGTTTTGTAGGCGCGGGCGTGCGTTTACAAATGGTAAAATCAAAGAGGAAAAAGGTGCATGTACAACAACACAGCCCCAATCCTTCAGCGAGTGCTTAAAAAATCTACACGGAGCGTTTAAAGAATTACACGGGCCATGGTACAAGAAAACAACTGATAGGAACTCTACCTTTGGTGCGCCGACTAAATGTTCATCCTGTCGGTGGCTAATGGCCTTTTCCACAATCATTAGTCCTTTTGCGACTAAATGTGAGGGGAAGAGCCGTTAGACATCCACCCGGTTGGTCCCTTCCGATACTCCCCAAGGATGAACTGCTGAAAGAGTCACGGAAAAAAATCCTCCCGAACAGCAGGGATCGAACAACCCACTCCCACTACTATACACAAGGATCCAATACGCCATACAAAGACCATGCCGCAGGACGGAAGCTGCAAAAGATAGTGACGAGTACACTGCGTTGTGCTGTGCACATAGCTTCCTCTATAGGCTATGTCAACAGGAGGCTATGGCTGTGCTATGGTTGTGGCTACGGAGGCTATGGCTATGGCTATTGCTGTGCACAACGCGAGAAATTCATTGCAAGTGGTGCCCGAATTGCTGTCCGTGCAAGTGAACTTTACAGTGATTTGCGCTTTGAGCTTAACGCTTTAGTAACTGTAGGGACTATTGCTCAGTTCGATTATCAGTACACCCTCACAACCACAGTTCTTTTCTCATAAAAAACAGCGAACGCGTCGGCGACACATTTGATTCTGCAGAAATAACGCAAACCATGTGTATTCTTTGCGTTTGATACATATGTTAAGTAATCTATGTACCATTTGTTGAAGCGGTCGTCGCTGTGAGTGTCAGAATAGAAAAAAATTCCCTCGCACTTCCCCGAGGGGGAGAGTGTGTAAGTGCGAATGCACGGTTGTTGATTGCGCGATTACGGTGGATATCGTGATCTTGGAGTGGAGAGGAGGCGCCCAACACCCGCAGTCACTGAGCGGAGAGAGGAGGAGGAGAGTAGCGCCCGCCGTTACGGCGAGGGCTACACGAGCGCCGTCACGCGTCGGAATGCGGAGCGCCCGCTACGCGATCGAGAGCTCTCCCGCCCGAAGTGGAGAGGAGGCGCCCAACACCCGCAGTCACTGAGCGGAGAGAGGAGGAGGAGAGTAGCGCGCGCCCATCTCCCCCCGTTGCTAGGGAAGACGAGGAGGAAGTCGAGGAGCGCGCGCACCCGCAGCTGTTGCTATGCGGACGACGGCGGCGGACGATTCAGGCTCGCTTAAGAAGTGCATTCGCACTTAAAACAGGCGGTATTTTCCTGCGTCGGCGACAGCAAATTTGGTGCTGCTTGGCCTGGATTCTTTAAGTAAGCATTCGTAGACGATCGAGACTGAGAAATGCAACGGTGTTTTACAACAGTAGCAGCATTTTCGTAGCTCTGTTGCACAAGAAAAGTATGTACTGAGTGTAAAAAATAACGTCAAGACGCTAAAGGACAACCTCAATTTGCTTTTTTAACCTTGCGAAACCTAGAAATTGCCCTGAGGGTCAATCGCGTGCAGACGCAAGAAGCAGTCTTGTCTCGAAACAGCAAACTCCACGTCTGCTTTCTAGCCTCCTTCAGCAGTCAACAATCGGGGCTGCTACAAAATTTATGACCCGAACAATGCTTCAACAAACACGCCGCGATGAGCTCCGACGACAACGCTGCTGCTTCCACGCCTGCAGTCTCCGCCCCAGAACTGAAGCTACCAAATGTTTAGCCAAAAAAGTCCAAGAGTTTGGTTCAGCCAAGTGGAGGCCCGTTTTTAGCTCCGGCACATCCCCTCGCGGTCGACAAAGTACCTTCACGTCATCGCAACCCTGCCCCATAAATCGCCGACGCTATTGACGACATTTTGGTTTCACCCCATACACAAGGGGAATACGACACCCTCAAAAAGACGGTGATGGACAACCTTGAGGCGCCTGAAGAAAGCAGACTTCAGCAGCTCTTAAGTCGCGAAGAGCTGGGCGACCAACGACCTTCCCAACTGCTGTACCGGATGCGGCAACTACTCGGTGTGCGCGCGCGTCAGGACGGCCAGCTCCCACTTATTGGTAAAGGTTTTCTGCAACGGTTTTCTGCCCCAGTCGGTGCGCGTCGTTCTCGCGGGTTCAGATGAGACGTCCTTTGATCGACTGGCGCAACTGGCCGATCGCATCACGAAATACTCTACTCCAACCTTCGCGCTCATAGCTGCTGCAAAAACACACGACAACCAGACTGTCCCGCCTGAAGGAGAAAGTGCAACAACCTACCGAGACCATGCAGCAACTTTTGCGGTCTGGCGCTCCCCAACAGGACGAGCAGAAACGCAACCGATCCCCTTCAAGACAGCCAAGCTCTTCCCAGAGAAGCCAGTCACGAGACAGACAGGACGGAGGTTGCTGCTACCACCATCGTTTCTTCACGGGTGCTAGCCGCTGCACTCAGTCTTTCTTGTTTCGGGAAACGCTCCAGCCAGCCGTTAACGGCGGCTTACGACGTCGGCCTTCCACCCAGCCGCCTGTTCTTCGTAGTCGACCACGTAAGCAACTCGCGCCTGCTAGTCGATACAGGAGACGAAATATGTATTATCGCGGCAACCCCGGAGGATCGCCGACGTAGCAAGAACATATCATCGCTGCAGGCGGTGGAAAACACTGCGATCGCAATGTACGGCTTTTGTACTCAGACTTCGTACTGAGGCGCCTGTTTCGCTGGGTCTTCGTGGGGGCG
The DNA here is from genome assembly GCF_048455015.1 of Haemaphysalis longicornis. NCBI lineage: Eukaryota > Metazoa > Arthropoda > Arachnida > Ixodida > Ixodidae > Haemaphysalis > Haemaphysalis longicornis. The sequence goes on along the minus strand of NW_027526410.1, from coordinate 211,712 downwards.
GAGGTTAATTTTGCCATACTCGGAGCAGGCTTTCTCAGACACTTCCACCTGGATGTGAGCGTACGTGACCGTTGCCTCAAGGACAACAACACATCCCTCAAAGTACGTGGTTTGAATTGAAGCATCAGCTCATCTGGCATCTGCGCCTTCCAGCCGGTATCTGCCTACCAACACGTCCTGGCCGAAGCCCCTTCTGTTGCCAAGCTCCGCAACACAGAACAGCCGGTGAAGCGCAACGTGACTATCACATCGTCACCACCGGGCTGCCAGTCACCGCCCTGCCACGACGGCTGTCCAGCAACAGGCTTTAATCTGCACGCAGTGAGTTCGAGCATATGCTGCAGCTGATAATTATTCGCCCTTCGTCTAGCAACCATTCATCGCCGCTGCACATGTTGCCTAAAGACGACGGGGACGACTGGCGCCCGTGCGGTGACTACGGAGCCTTGAGCGCATGAACAAGGCCGGACCAGTATCCTCTGCCGCACATTCACGATTTTAGTGCGTGGCTGGCAGCTACAAAAATATGCAGCAAGGTCGACCTCGTAGCGGCATACCACCAAATCCCCGTCGAACTGCAGGACATACCAAAAACAGCCATAACAACCTATTTTCCGCTCTTCCGAAACTCCTCGGCAGGAGGCTGCGGCATACAACCGCCTCCCATCCCGCCAGCAACGGATTGGTGGAGTGCTTGCTCAGGCAACTAAAAGCGGCTTACAGCGAACCTCAGTCGCCAGCACTGGGTGGAAAAGCTCCCGCTCGTTCTTCTTGGCCTATGCTCCACGGTGAAGGAAGACCTCGGCTTCAACGCAGCGGAAATGGTGAACGGCTCAACAGTTTGCCTCCGGGAGAATTATTTTCCTAACAGACGTTTTCTACCACAGCGGCGTTCGTGCACGTCGAGAAGCTGCGCGCATGGGTTGTGCAACTCAGGTCAACAGCGCCCCCCGTCGCCCGCAACAGAAAGGTTTTCACTTTTCCCGACATGGACTCAGCTACACTTGTGTTCGTGCGACACGACGCGACGAAGCCGCCCCTCACTCCGCCGTACGACAGCCCTTTCTTATTTTTGCGAAGTAATAACAAGACTATGACAATAACGTGCGGGGCAAACGAGAAGTCGTCACCGTCGACCGCGCCAAAGCCTGCTCATATCGAGGTATCTGTTCATGCAGCCTCTCACGTACGTTTCCAGTGACAACCAGTGGACCCTGACCTTTCGACATTCAGTCGGTAACTGCTCCCTTTCTTTAAAAGCTCCGCAGTATAGGGGGGCGCCTCTGTAGCGGCAGGCCCTAAGCACCCCAGCGCAAGCGGCTTCAGGAGACGGCGCTTTTCTTTTCTTTACTCTCCGGTGTGTCGACGACAGTGCTCCTTTGTTGAAGACGCGTATTGGTGACGTCGCCGATGGCTTACTACTGGGGTCATGTCCACGCTCTCTTCAACGGTCGCCGTCGGGGGAGGGATATACTTCTTGTCCGGCCGGCCCCTGGGATTAGTCCTTGCACCGTTGCCGTCTGCTGGCTTGGGGGTCTTTTTCCTCTCCCTTTTGAAGAACGCGAGGTTTCCCCTTCCTTCCCCAGTCCGGGGATGCTCTCAGCGTACGCATCTTTGAAAATCAACAGTCTTGTCTCGAAACAGCAAACCAGCCCAACGTCTGCTTTCTCGCCTACTTCAGCCGCCGACATTCCTGGCTGCTACACTTGCAAGGCAGGCTGCGGGCCGGTAATGGCCACCCGTTGCCGAGGGGGACTATTGGTGATGTGCAGGAGTGCCGCCCTAGTAGCAGTTAACTCAGTGAAGGAGGATGACGTCTTGTGAATGAATTTCTCTTTTACAGTTAGTCCTACCAAAGGAATCCCAACTCCAATAGGTAATGAGTCAGACTTCACGAACACGTCCGTATATACTTGAACGTGGCCAAGATAACGCGAACTGACATGCTCCAGCGTGTAGTATCGCAAGACTGGCTCAGGCAACGACGATTTCTTGCCTATACTTGGTATTGTGAGGCATATATCCAATGGTGCAACTTTCCATGGCGGAAAGACAGGCTTGCTTGGGTGTTCGAAGGTGTGCAGTAGGAGGCTCCGCACATGAGGGGAGGACACCTGTGCTAGAGGATGGTCAGCACACCGGATTGCGCGATGGAGGCTGGTGCGGAGGAACTCTGGATCTTGGAGTGCCGGGGCTGACATACACCTTCCTTCGCAGAGAGTTCCATTCGTGGATGGGCACCTTGTTAAGGGCCAGGTAGATGAGCCGAACTTGAGCCTGTGCACTCTCTAACACTCTGAAGTTTGTCTCAGACAAACTAATCAGCGCTGGGTGGCCGTACCACAGAATGCCAAGAAATAGTGCCTTATAAAGTCGCAATAGTGAAGGAAATGTGCAGCCCCATGTTTTTCCCGTCAGCATCCGGATAACGGGCATAAATGAGAGCAGGCGTTCTCCAAGGTGACAAATATAGGGGCCCAAGATAGTGATCAATCTAATGTAACTCTAAGCAATTTATAGTTCGGAAGGTACGATATTTCTCTCTGATTTGTGAACAGGATATAGCGGGATACATAGTGCCTCCTGCAGGCAACGGTGGCACACTTTTTGGGTGAAATTAGCAAACCACACGAACTGAGGTACTTTTTTATTAGCAAGTAGAGGTTTCTGCGGATTGGATCGTATATTTCCCCGTTTTTTGCAGAAGCCCAGACACAAATGTCATAAGCATAGATCGATATGTTGACACCTTCGGGTAGCACTTTCGTGACGCGGATGAGGCAGATGCTAAACAGGACAGGACGTAGAACTTCGTCTTGATAGACGCCCTGTGTAATCTCATGCCGCCTTGTGTCCCCTTCATTGGTGGTCATATAGACATACCGATTCTATAAGTAAGGACAGAGCCAAGTGTGCATCCGCCTTCGTAGCTCTACAAACGTCATTTACCTTCGAATAGCTTAAAAAGAAATTCTATCCAAAGCCGCCTTGATGCCTAGGAACCCAGCTACTCTGATCTTTATTGCAGCCTTTTGCCGATGAATGTCTTTCACCAAAGCAATGACGTTGTAGATGGTACTTCTTCCTTCTCTGACATCTCTGGGTTCCTCTCTTCTCAATATCCCAGACCAGTCGCTGCAGCACCATTTTCTGCATTACCTTCCCTATGCAGCTTATTAAAGCATCAGGGCGGTAAGACGATGCCGGTTGGCGGTTTTCCTGGTTTGAGGGCGGCTACTATACGACCAACTTTACAGCTTGCTTCCACGCAGCCTGTCTTCCACGACTTGTTGTAGAAGGTAAGAAGTTGCCGGGGCCATTACCGCCGAGATGTCACAAAGCTGTGTAACGGCATCAGCGCCTGGTGAAGAAGGCAGTTTAATGCGTGCTAACGCCGTGGTTAGCTCGTGCGCAGTGAATAAACAATCCATGAGCATCGCATTTGTAGTGGACTGCAAGTAAGTAAGAACCTCCGAAATTACTGAAGATCCGAGGAGCTCTAACCTTAGCGCGAAATTTCTCAGCTACGCCCAGTTAACTAGCGCCACGCTAGAAAGCAATTGATGAAAACAAATGAGCTTGACTCGCTCTTGCTCTCGGGCTGTGGAAAACTTGCCAAAAGCGAGTGAGCAGTTTCCGGGGATCCAGCATGGAAAAAAATTATCTCCAACGTTGTCTTGCAAGCTTGTTGAAGTGCTTCTGAATGCGCTTCTGCGCATGCCTTGAAGCTATAATGTCACCTGGTGACAGCGGTTTTCTCGCACGGCACTTTGCTCTCCTGCAAATCGCGCGAAGGCGTTGACGCTCCGTCCTCTGGTGTCCACGCCTTTGGTACCAAGCTACATCGTGTTTACTGTGACTTAGCCATGGAAATAGCTTCCGCCAGCTCTTCGTTCATAGACAATGCGTCGGCATTGTCCTTGAGCATGTCTCGGAAGGTCGTCCAGTTTGCAGTCGGCAGTGGCCGCTTGATAGTACCACCGCAAACTCGATTACTCATGGTGTGCGTTGGGGTGTGGTCGCTGCCGAATCTTGAAATGTCTGGATACCAGGATGCGACAGCCAGCAGAGAAGTGGACACTACAGTGACATCCAGTACGCTTAAAGGCCTGCCCCAAAAGAATGTGGGACAACCACTGTGGAGTACTGCTAATCCTGCTTGGCTGGCCAAATGAAGCCAGCGGTTCCCCCTTGGTGTTGTCTTAACACTGCCCAAAGCTGGATGGTGCGCGCTGAAATCCCCCGCAAGCAAGTGAGACGGCGGTGTAGTGTCCAAGAGGACTTGCAGGCGCTTAACGTTCAACTTTGCCTTCGGTGCAATGTATCTAGTGATTATAGAGAAAGCCACCTGATTGGGCATCACCGTTGCCGTGAAATACTCATCCAACCGCTTTACATTATGCACTAGTAAAGTTACGTCATCACGAATTGCAAGGAGCACTCTGCTATTTTCTGAGCTCGTCAAAGAATGTTACAAAGACTATCCCTTAAGACGGACATCCCGACGCATTCCGGATTCTGAAAGGGCGACTACTGGGAACCTGTGCTTGTTGATGACTTGCCTTAGTCAGACAACCGGGAGGATAGTCCCAGGCATTCCACTGAAACACTGCTGCCTGTTTCCGAAAAGTTTGCATTGGCATAGTCGAAGCTTTCTCACTAGAAGAGACAGCCAGTTTCGAAGGCAGGGGGTAATGGTGACATGTAAATTATGAATAGGGCGAGTCACAGGGTACGTGAAAGGTGCTGGAGCTGGCCGTATGGTGTCTAGTAGAAGGTGTATTGATGAGCCAGTGTTCGTACACGGTTGCACGCTCCGCTGGATTATGCGCTCTTGGCTGGCACGTGTCTAGGCGTGATGCCGTGGGGCAGCAGGAGTGGTGGGAGGGGTTGGAGCTTTCGGAACCTCAGTATTCATAAAGTTTTCTCTCTCTCTTTATCTCTTAAAGACGCTTAGCTGTAGCGACCATTTTTCATTGGCAATTTTTGTCATCATCTTGTAAACACGCGGAGAAAGACGCTGGGTCCGGTGCATTTCTTTTCTTGGTCAACGCCTTTCCGCGCCTGTTTTTAAGACTAATCAACACCAGCTCACCCAACTCTCCATCCTGTTGTTATCAGCAACTATTGTGTTTTTCTCGTCCGCTAAACATATACGTATTCATTAGGCTTGGGGATCAACGGTTCTTATGGTCACTAATATTTGTGTTATTCTTGACGCGCTTCAAATCTTTCATTGGCCGTTATTGCCAAGCGCGAATCCTATGCTACAGAGCGGATCAACATAACCTCACCGAGAAGTTTTTGTGCACCTCGCTTCGAACCTCCTTGCCATTACCTCCGCTCGATTATCCTAGGCGCTTTTGGTAAAATTAACTTCAATATTTTTTCCCGTTGCAGCAACGACGACGCCATTACAGGGGATGGATGACGCAGCAAATAGACTTAATGCATGCGTTCCGTCTTCCCGTTACTCCTTATTAATCGGTGTGGACGAATACATAGACCGCATTTTAGCACACGGCACACACTCTGCCACAGATACTTCCATTGAAGACGAACGGTTGCCCGCTCAGACTGATGGCCGTATTTTAGTCCATATTTTATTCCTTTTTTCCTTAGAGGGTGCAGGTGCGCTCGGCCTGCTTGATAAATACTGCTCGCATGGTTTAATGCTTACTCATTTGTCTTGCTTCTTTCTTTGGCCAATAAAACGAACGGGTTGTTGCATCTTTTATCATTCTAGAAAAGCTGGTCCCCTGCACTATTCTAGAAGTCTCAGCTGGGCTGTCTTGTCTGCTCATGAAAATATATTTTTATTGTTCTGGGTTGCATTTTAATGCAGCCCAAAAGAATTTTATAAACGACACCGATACGACGTCTGTTCTGCTGAACAATTTGCTCTTTGTGCAACGTTCAGTATTGTTTTTCATCATTAGGCGCACATCTGTGCATTCTAAATTGCGCTGAACAATACGTAGACGTTTCATCTGTTGTGAAGAAACTTTCTTATGTGGAAAACCTTGTATTCAGGTAGTATACCCTGCACATTCGTTTTGTGGTATCTTTTGTGTCGTGTGCATTTCTTCGGTTTAATCATAAATAAAAGCCTGTCAGACACCGCCAACCCCAAAAGGGGGAATATCCACGATGATCACTTGACATGATTGGGGTTGCTTTGAGACAAGCCATCGCCTTACCCCTTTTTACTAGCATTCAGTGTGTTATGTAGAAGCGAATCAGCTGTTCGTTCACCATCACACGGTATTGCATGCACACGTGTGAACCCTAGAAAAAGTTAGCTACAGATATATGCAGCAACACCGATTAGCTTTTCACAGCTCCAAAAAGAATTTGAAAGGTTCCAAATACCCTGTGTTCTCGTCCATTTTTTCTGCTGTGTCGTGTAACTTTTCTATGACCGGATTAACAATGACATGATGGTCTTCAAACGCCAGTCACAAATCTAGTTAGTACGGAGCCTATTGCAAATGTCCAGCATTTCTGGTGACAGGGACCTAGATTAACCATAAATATTCTCATTACAAATGCTTATAATAATGGTCATTGTAATTTATGAATTGTCGTAAGCGCTAAACCAAAACCACTTGCTGTTTTTCGCAGTATACCAAAATATAAGTGGGTAAATGTTCAGTGTACTGGAGTTTGGCAGTAGTGTAGTCCATTGATCCGTGCATGCGTTCGCAAAACGAACGTTCACAAGATAGAAAAAAAATGAGACATTAAAAGGACCTGGCAAGCCGCCTACGTCTCATTCTAATGAGACGGAGGCGGCCATGTTATCCACTTACCCTGTTATCCACTTACACCCTGGGGATAACAGCTACGGGGTATGCTTGAAAATTCTTAATACTGTGAGAACCATGGGTGAACAGTGCGCATGCTCAGGGCAAAATGGTCTGCGTAACCCTCACGTACGCACAAGTGATTCGAAATTGTGCCATGCAGTCCTTGCGTTGTTTCCGTAAGCAGAGTTAACATGGCGGCTTCTGTCCTACCACTTCGCAGAGATGACAACTTCCTCACTAATCCCTCAATGCGATATATTTTTTAAGCTCTTGATTTCGCCTTCAACTTGCCCCTTCTTACCACCACATAAAGTGTGAAGCGACAATTATGTTTTGTGTTTTAGACAGAAGGGCAATTTTCCAGCTGTTAAACCTGACGAAGTAGCGTTTGTCATCGTCATATCAACGGTCTCGCAAGATGGCGAATGGCTACAGCGGTGTCTGCATCTAGTGGAGATAGCGCTGAGGATCCAGGAGGCACCTTACGCACAGCATGCGTCGCGTATGCGTAACTATAGCAGTTTTAAACTACCAGGTGCTGAATACTAGGTATCAAAGTACGAAGTTCAAAGTTCATTTATTCAGTATTGTACTCTCACACAAAGTGGAAATAATAAGGGCAGAAACAAAAAGCTGCTAAGAAGCATCTTGACAGGGTTTGTGCCCCGTCTTTGACAGCAAAAGAACGGCAGAAAAATGAGTACAAATGGTTTAACTTTTTTGGATAAAAAGAGCATGCACAAAAGAATAATTGTCACAAAGATGCATATGAATACAAATAAAAATGTACATAAGCAGTCATTAGTATACTGGGATATACATATATAATTAGAAAGTAGATACAAACACACATTACATATACATACACCCAATTAAAATATTACAAATATTTGTTTAATGTGCCTGATGCAGTGGTAGGTACTAATGAACATCCGTACCAAGTGGAGAAACAAACAACGTGTGTAGTAAAAACATACCGTAGTAAAAACAGCCCTGGGTCAGCTCGTTGCAGATGGAATATTTTGGAAGGGCTGACGACTTCAAGAAAATCATGTACCCCTCTGTTTAATGACGGTGATGGTTCAACACGAACCTTTTAAGTGCGAATGCACTTTATAAGCGACCCCAAACCATCCACCGCCGGCGGCGGCGGCGGCGGCGTCGGCGTCCGCAGTGCTCCTCTATATTTAAAAAAATTCCCCCGCATTTCCCCGAGGGGGAGAATGTGAAAGTGCGAATGCACGGTTGTCGGCCCGCTTGCGGCGCTTGCGCTCGGCCCCCGCAGCCCACCGCCTCGCCGCCTTCTCTTCCATCTCTTCCATCGGGTTTGTAGTATCACGTGTACACCACGCAGTTATCAAGCCGCTATAACGCCGCTGAGTCGCCAACGCACGCCGCTGACGACGTAGTTTGAATGCGTTAAAGATATAAGGCGCGTCACTTACACTGATATCAGCGTCGCGTCCGTGGCTTGGTCGGTAGAGCGTCGCGCTGCGGCCGCAAAGTCCTCGGATCGAAACCTGGCGCCGGATGCTGTTTCTTTGCAGCGCGACGCTCTACCGACCAAGCCACGGACGCGACGCTGATATCAGTGTAAGTGACGCGCCTTATATCTTTAACACATTCAAACTACGTCGTCAGCGGCGTGCGTTGGTGACTCATCGGCGTTATAGCGGCTTGATAACTGCGTGGTGTACACGTGATACTACAAACCCGATGGAAGAGACGGCGGCGAGGCGGTGGGCTGCGGGGGCCGAGCGCAACCGCCGCAAGCGGGCCGACAACCGTGCATTCGCACTTTCACATTCTCCCCCTCGGGGAAATTCGGGGGAATTTTTTTCGTGTGGAATTCTTCGGTTGTTACGAAAGCATATAGCAGGCTTCAACTGTGTATTTATATAGTTAGAGTGGAGTATGCTTTACCAGAGGAAGTTGGCGTTCCTGCAACTATATGTGAGTTCGACTACAGGCACCATCAGTGAAACAAAGCTCCCCTTAAATCTTCGGCAGTGTCGGAAAGGCGCATTCGATATATGTTGCATTCCTAAAGCGAGGGATCGTAGTTAGACTCCGACTAAAACGAATTGTTTTTTTCTTCCACTTAACCCACGATCATCATCATTGTCAGAGAAAGTTGGTTTTCCTGCAGTGGGTTTTCAGGTGGACTACAGACGCGTTAGTGAGACATAGAATGATGCGCTTTAAAATGTAGAGGTTCTTTTGTATCTTAGCATGACAGTTGATTCAGACTCGGGACAAGCAATCTGCCTCGTTGTGAAGGCGCCACAACTTAAAAACGGCCTTCATGACGTACTCCTGCTGCCTTAGGCTCCATATAGCATGGCGCCAAGATGGGTCTTTTGGGTTTGCCAGTTGGCACAACCAGTGGTCGTTGCTGATAAGAGTAAATGGCCTACCGTAAAAGTATGGCTACAATTTACTGATAACGCAGACTGCGGCGAGGTATTCTTTCTCTGTATTCGAGTAATTCGCCTCTGAATTTGAGAGTGTGCGGCTGGTGTATGATGAAACCCTTTCTGCCCCGTCCTGCCACTGCACAAAAGCAGCGCCAAGACCGCTATTGCTGGCGTCTGTGCGGACGTCGGCATTTGCTTGTTCGTCTAATTGAGCAAGTATCGGAGCTGTTTGTGGTGTGTTTCTGAGGTCTCTGAAAGAGACTTCATGCTCTTCTAGCCATAACCACAGTTGATCTTCTTTTGTCAGCCGCCTCAAGGGTTCTGCGATGCTAAAACAAATCTCCACAAAACGCTTGTAACAAGCAGAGTCCCAGAGTACTTGTAGTGGGTATTTTCTCGGCTGGGGTAGGGAAGCATGCGACAGCTGCTATCTTCTCATTGTCTGTGGATGCTCCTTTCTCCACTGATAGCGCGGCTAAGGAGGGGCAGCTGATTGTGATCAAAGTGTCACTTTTCGGTATTTATAATTATTGCAGCCACATGATGGCATCTAGGAGCAGCCAGATTCTACAAAGGCGTTCTTCCACAGATGCGCAGGAAACAACGACATCATCCAAGTAGGCTAAATATGACTGTCGTTTTAACTCGGCTAAGACAGTATCCATCATTCGCTGGAATGTTGCGTGTGCGGAGTTCAGGCCAAATGGGTGCACTGCACACTACGAGAGTGCGGGAGGTGTGAAAAACGGCGTCTTCTCCCATTTTCGCTCGTCTACATTAGTCAGCCAGCATCCGCCATTACGAGAAACAGCTTGCCTTGCACAGCCGGTACAGCGCGCGATCTATGCGCGGACGAATTTACACGTCTCAATTTGTTACCTTGTTTGGACATCCGGTATTCCGCACAGAAGCGCAAGCTGTTGTCCTTCTACTCTACCAGCACAACCGGGGATGACCACGGACTTTTCGAGGCTTGAGTCACCTCATCGTGAAGCGTTAACTTTACTGGGCTCCGAATGGCTTCCCGTTCCTTCTATTACGCACAATATGTGTGCTGGTGAAGGGCTCTGTGGTTTCGTCAACGATGATTTCATGTTTTGTGATGGGTGTTTTACGGGCGTTTGTTGACGTAGAAAAATCCCTGAGGTTCGTCAGGTCTCCTAGTTGCTGCTTCAGTTTCAGTGGCAGGTCTGGACACATGTAAGATAACTAGAAAACGTCCTTGGGATCCGATGCTTTGCGCCCTTGTGTCACCACGGCGCACAGATCCGCCGGTGAGAAATCTTATGCAGGGCGGCAAGAGACGTTGCGACGTGTTGAACTTAGCTACAAAACTTAGCCAGAAAGGGGTTTCGGCAACTATCATACATGTGGACAGGACCTCTTGCTACGCAGAATTCTTTTTCACACCAAAGTGATGTTCCCCTCGAGTAGTCTTCAGCAGTTTTCAGACACGTCTTCTCTCACGAAAACCCCGACGCGCCTTCGTCTCTGTGCAATAACGTCTACCACACGGAGCGCACGGACTTCCACGTCTACTGGACCGTCCTTGACGATTCCGCCTCTTGTGGACAACGTTACTGCGCACGACTGCAGGTCGATAACAGCTTCCTCGAAAAATGCCCGTACGTAGAATGATGTCTCTTTTAAGTTCTGCACATACGATGAATTCGCCGGCGTGGGTGTAGACCTGAATTCCACCCTGGTCGTGCACCGGCCTGTCAGGGCCATAAAATTACACCCGCCGTGCCAACACGAAGCCCACACTACTGCTTTACGAATTTCTTGAGCTCATGCGCCAGCCTGCTGCCAATTAGCGAAACGTCCGCTCCCGTGTCAATCAGCGCAGCAAAATCGAATTCGCCAATGTTCTGGATCAGGTCTGTGGTGGCTGCTTTTTCCTAACTGGCTGGCGGTGTCTGTTCAAAGTGCGTCGTTGCGAGCAGGATGCTGGATCGAAGCTGGAATCTCTTTCAGCGACCCCACTTCTTGAGATATCTCATCTCAGCTTTCCCGACGCGTGCTGGGTGAGTGGTGCCGTGGTGATCTGGAACGGCGACGGGCTCTTGGAGACCGTTCCGGAATGATGACTCTAGCCCAACTTCGTGGCGATTGAATGCAGGGGAGTAGTGCTCTCTGAAGAAGTAGTCTTTGCTGTCACCAGGACAATACCTATTCCTGGGGACTAGAAGCATGAAGGTGAAAACCGTGAAAGCCGACATGGTGGCACGGGCGCATCCTGTAGAGACGGCCAGCCTGCCGACAAAAGTAGCACAGAGACGTGTGGTCTGGTGCACGACATACATCCTTCTTGCAAGCTGTTCCCTGGGAAGGGAATAGAGTGCGTCACACTCTAGTCTGGTGTGGGCCAACGGCGCCATTTAAATGCGTAGAATGCGTGGTCCCCGCGGTAGAGGCGACAGTCGGAGCAGCACCCGTGGTGGCGGGGCTTGAGCGTAAATGACTGACTGAGTTGTGAGGAGGCGGCTGCAGACGCCGTTCCACTGGTTCTCGAGCAGCTTGGATTAATTTCATTCGAACAGTTTGGACTAGGAGAGATACGTCGGCGAAGCCGGAGGTGGTTATTCCCTATCAACTGAGCATTTTAGCTCCCGTACAGCATCTGGGTGGCCCAGACTGCCGAGAGCACATCCGGTGAGGCATAGTTTTGGTTGCGATCATGCTGTCGGACGCGCTTTTCTTGTGTCTTCTGAATCGACGCTGCTTCTGTAATAAATTAAGTGACGGTTTGGGTGGATTGCGGGCAAGCCCGACAAAGATCTCCTGTTTCACACGTCGCATGAGGTGACGCAACTTCTTCTCTTCAGCCATACTCGGGTCGGAGCGTTTGAAAAGGCAAGAGGTGTCCTCGGGGTACCTTTGCACGATATCAAATGCACGCCGGTTTGTGGCCTGTAGCGCGGCTTCAGCGTTTTCTATCCCATCTTCGCGCAGTCGTCGACCGAGTAGTACACGTTGTACATTTGCCTCACTCCGTCCCAATAATTCAAATTGTCCACGCAATGATAGAGGCCACGCTAATCTTCAGCGTCCTCAAAAACAACGCCAGGAAAGGTTCGCGGTGTTCCAGGCTAATGAATCAAGCACTCATTTTAGACGGATTTGTCGGTTTGTTTGGTTGGTGTTTGAGTTGGTGACGTGTGTTGTCGCTGCCCTAGTTTTCTTAGGGAGCCGTCTAAATTCGGGTGGAGCACCTTGGAAACAAAAGCTGGTGCCTTGATGAAGAGAAGCCAACTCCCTTCGAGGCGCTTGATCTCCTGCAACGCTGCGTCTTCCATGCATACGAGGTTCACAACTTTCCCAGAAATGTACAGTGTTGGGTAAGCTGGAGCGCAATTTAATGACTTAGTTCGAATGATAACACCGAAAGTCAAAATGTCCGTGCAGCTGAGGAAAAAGCAGCCGCAGAAGGGTTTTCGTCGTTCTCTTCTTTCAGTCCTCTCTCGTAATAAAGCGTAGAGACCTAGTGAGTGAAAAAAGTGAGCATCTGCGTCTTAAATAAAGTATGACTGCCAAGTAGCCTTGAAGCCTGTCTTAGACAGGCTTTTTGGCACCAAAAAAGCAGAAGTAAAAAATCGCGCAACTACCCAACGGAACGTGAAAAGCCGAGAGTGCAGTTTAAGATGTCAGCGGGGTGTTCGATGTCGTTTCAAAAATTCTACTCCTGGATCCTGCACAAAGTCGCAGCTACCAAAATTACTCGCAGCCAAAACTGGAAGGTGCAGGGAAAGGTAGTCCATCTGACACTATTGTTTTTGTATTCCCAGCTCATAATGACTACTTTAGTGTTTGTGGAGCTTTATACAATCCTGTGTGTGCATAGTGTTTTTCATAGTACTTCTCAGCCATTACCTGTCATAGAACTCCGTTTGTGTTTTTTGTTCAGGTGTTAAAGCCGGTTTTTTAGCTTCTGGAGATTTGCCAGAAAAAAAGGCGGACAATATTCGCAGCCAAGTTTGACGAAAGCAAAGTTCGCAGGAGAGTTTGACTTCCGAAGTTTGACGAGAGCTTATATGTAAGCACATTCTTTGAGCATGATATGTCTCGGGAAATCTTTTTTCAGCCTTTTTAATAGAAAGAATATTGTAGTAGAACATGGCAAGAAATTTGTGGTGAGCGTTTTTCAAACGATCCACATTGAACTAGACAGATTTCAGAACAAAGCGAGAGAACGTCACCGTACCTAAACGCAATGCTGTCAAAACGGTTATATAGTACGTGATACATGTCACGTACGATGAGTAAATGACATAAGCAAAACAACTAACTCAAATTACAATTTATTATTAAGTTTTTATTTCATTTTCGCAGATACCACGTTTATTTATTATTCTCCTCTTATAGTCTGAGCTGTCAGGCGTGAACGCAGAAGAGGGCTGCCTTCTAGGTTGTATGATGTGACGATAAAAGCAAACTGGCACTGGCAGGGGATTTGGCCCATTGGTATTGTGCCTCAAAGAGATGTTGCAAATTTTCAAACAAAAAACGCCCTCCCTATTAATTTGCGTGGGTATACCGGGCCTCTAATGTTAGAAGCTGCTTTGTAGTGCAAAACTAGTGAGCTTTTTGTTTAGAATTTTCATTGATTTAGTTCCGGTTGTTGCATTTGATTAATTTGAGAAAACTACCTGATACTCAAGGCAAAACACCAATTTTTGTGTTTGGTTGAATGTGTTTTAGAATTTACGAGACATGGAGTTTGTACCCCTTATTGCAAATCCAGAAACCAACATACTCACACGTCAGGTGTCCCCATTGCTGGATCAGATACAGTAAAGTTCCGGAAAGCATTCATATTAGTGTAGTAAAATTGACGCAGCACTTGCTTCAAAGCAGGCTTGTCTGAGAGAAACACTGACTTCTCACATCTTACTTTCTCAATTCCTTTACCAGTCTCGTGGCTTCTTATCATTAGTCTGATGGTTACATTTCGACGAAAAAACTGAAATGAATATAACGCCATAGGCACAGTTTTTTTTTATTTCTTTCGACTTTGCTGCCTGAGAAAGTTTTTGAGCTTTTCAACAACAGTTCAGCCCTGTTGTGCTGTTTATTTCTTTGACAAAAAATAAAAAGCCCATGCATATTACAATAAATTCAAAATAAATAACGTCCGGCAATAAAATTTAAATTCAAACTCAAATTCTTTTTTATTTTGTTCTCCAACATCCACATTATACAGACGAGGGTCCAAAAGTCTGATGACTGTAACAGGACCCTCGATGAGAAAGGCAACACGCGGATATACGTAACGCAAATAATAATAAGGCAAGATATATAAAGCGGAGATATAAAGGGTATATATATATATATATATATATATACATGTATATATATATATATATAGGAAATGCAGGGCTGGTTGAAACTAAGACAGAAATAAGTGTCGGCAGTCAAGGTTTCCGAGGTTTTGTTGACTGCCAACCCTATTCCTGTTTAATATATATATATATATATATATATATATATATATATATATATATATATACACGACAGAGAAGTCAAACTGAAAAACAAATTAACATTTATTCTAATATTTCGACCGGGGACCGGTCTTTTTCAAAGATACAAATAGTGCAGGTCAGTTGGGTTTAAATACATTTCAGTTGTGGGCGGGAAAAGCAGATGTATCAAGCAAAACGTAGGCTCTACGCGACACAGAAGTATGCGAGGCCATAGAACGCAAGAGGGGGGGGGAGGAAAGCGTTGAAGTAATGCCGATGAACAGAGGTGAAAGGGGGGCGTAATCAAAGGAGGCGAGGCTATGGGATAAGAGGAAGGCGCGGCATGGCACTGAAGTCACCACGGGAAAGCAACAAAGTGAGGGACTAAGGAGGGGCTCGTTTGCTGCTCGTTTCTTAACTGGAAATTGAACGGTTAGGAGAAAAGGGTGGGGGAGACCAGAGTTAATTACGGACGCCCAGTGCAAGCGTTCACACACCTACACACGCAAACACACACACAAAAAAGGAGGAGGAGCAAGGAAGGAAGAGGAGGATTGAGACAAGAGAGGGGGATTAGCGGGGGGGGGTGCCAGAATCGCAGCGGGAGAAGGCGGGGATGAAAGAGGTTCGAAGAAAGCCCCAAAATGGCACGTGGTTTAACATAGGAAAACGTGGTGGGGGAATGCGGGGATGAAAGAGGTTCGAAGAAAGCCCCAAAGCGGCACGTGGTTTCACATGGGGATAAAACGCGGAACCGATTTACTGCGCAAAACGTGACGGCCGTCCACGAGCCGTACGCAGAAAGGCAAGGTCATGCAATGCAAGGCCAATACAATGCAAACTAACGCTAATTTAAGCTAGATAACATAAATACCGAAATATAAGTCGACATAAGGCTATATACCACATACAAACAGGGAGATATACAGTGCCACATGAAGTTCTTGAAGAGCATTCATGCAAGATCATATTACCAATATCAATTCTTCAGTGCGAAAGGACACACAATTATATTAATAAAAAAATAAATAAATATAAAATAAAGCAAAGGGTACAATGGTGAAATCTATATACATTCATGCCTATACGGGCGGCAACAATACACAAGCAGTACGCTGACACAGTACAAAGTACATTGCGTACACAGTACACTATACAAAGATTTGAAAAAAAGACAGAAAAGAACAAGTAAAAAAGCTTCTCTTTAACAACAAAGTTTCTCAGTTGTTCGTTGCATCAGTCTTCTCCGGTGCATGATTGGGCAAGCAAGATAATCGGCATGTGTTTTCATTTATGCCGCTCAAGACAGTGTTAAACTTGTAAATAAGGTACGATTCACGGGCTTCACGGTCATAATGCGTTTTGAAATTGGACTGAAGCACCGTGGCTGTGAACGCGGGGAAGGGGTGGCCTAGATTATTTACATCTTTAGATAGGAGAAGGTGTGGTAGAGACTTTATGTGTGCTTGGTGGTTGTTGATTCTCATTCTAAACGGATTATCAGTTTGACCAACGTACTGGGCGTGGCATATGGTGCATTCAAGAAGGTAGATAATTTTTTCGCTGTCACAGCCAAAGTTTCCTCTTATCTGGAAAGAGAGCGAAGACGTGGTGCTGGTGGCGACAGAGGCTTTGTCGATCTTTAAAAAAGACCGGTCCCCGGTCGAAACGTTAGAATAAGTGTTATGTTTTTCAGTTTGGCTTCTCTATAGTACAGCTAACCTCATAGCCAGGAACCCTTTCTCTTAACTAAGTATATATATATATATATATATATATATATATATATATATTATATATATATATATATATATATATATATATATATATATATATATATATATATATATATATATATATATATATATATATATATATATATATATATATATATATATATATATATATATATTGTCACGACGTGATCTGTAAAATGTAGACGATAACGACGATGAGCTATACGGGGTACGTTCCAAACGTCCCGACGGCACCATCATCATCGTCTTCCGGGGACAGCTATCCCGCGCTCACGGGCCAGCCAATCGGAGGCGGCCAACGACAACAGCTGGCGGCAGAAGCGGCCGAAGAGGAACACCGCGAGTGGAGCGTGACCGGGATGCGCGGCGGTCGGGCGACCGGACCCGTGCCGTGCCCCAGGAGGTCGTCCACCACTGCAGCCTGCAAGACCTCTCCTCCGCCAGAAAGGTGTCTCCCCGTGCGTCCGTGGGAGACAGCGACACCCCAAGACAGCTGCGTTCGCCACAACCGTGACGGGAGCTGGGAGCGCGCTTTACTACCGCCGCCACGACATCACCTGGACGTTTCAAAACCGCAACACCACTACTGGGACGTGAGGTAGGAGAACCCCGTCCCCGCAGCGAACCATTACTGTGTTCTCGCCCTGCATTCCCGGACCTTGACTGTCTCGCGCTTCTTGAACTCTTTCGCGTTTGCTATGCCGCATTCTCGCTAATTTCTACCTTGTTCTCCTAGCTTTTTTTTTGTTCCCTCTTATTCTTTAGTAGTCTCTGTTATGTGTGTCCTCATGTGAGTTCCGGGTATTATAAAACCTAGTCTCGTTTCCAAAGTTCTTCTCTTGTAATTATTATTGTCCCACCGAACATGACAATAATTGGCGTCCACGACAGGACGCGACTATTTCGTTGTGAATACCCCTAGTAACCCGAAATGAATACAGCAGAGCTTTTTGAATTGGGGATGCGCTTAGGCTTGGGCGGCGACGAGCTTAGAGAGTGGGTACTTGAGGAGCAAGCTCTCTGGCGCGAGGAAGCAGCTCTAGAGCTTGAGGCGGCCAAAGAACTAGTCGAGATCAAAAAGGAGATTAACTCAAAACAGAAAGAGCGTGACGAGCACGTGCGAGCGCACATAGAAATTGAAAAAGAAACTTTGCCGCTAAAGCTACGGCTTGCAGAACTGGAAGCGACGCGAAAGGCCTCGTCTAATTCGGAACGTGTTCGAGAAGCAACTCATCAAATCCAACAGGTCTTACCATCTAGGATTAGCGCAGAGGAACCTCTGCCGCTGTTTGAAGAGGCACGAGAAGCCAGCCAGGCATGTGAACCTGAAGTAACTACAAAACGCCAGACGGTGCCACATGCTAAGCGACACACCACAACCTCTGTGAAAGCGCAGGCAGCGACATCAAATTTTTCCGTTGGCGCGTCTGCTGGGCTCGAGGTTGATGGTGTAGTTATAGCTAGTATGGAAGACATCCGGCCGACGGAGCGCCGCTCTGTAGCGAAAAAGACTCCTGTCAAAGACGACAAGGTCCCACAGCCCCAGATTTCAGTCCCAAAAGACCAGGTAGTGTCAAAAAGAAAGCACCCTCCTCTCAAGCTAAGAAGGCACTACTCTTGTCGGGCAAAGAATCGAAGTTCAATACCCATGAAGAAGATCCGTAGTACCGAAAAAAGAGCTGTATTACGACTCACGAGTGGCTCACGAAATGTAAAAGTCACCAAAAGACATATTGTTCAGGGTATTCCATGGTCTGTCAGAAAGTTCGCATGTGCGCGGGAACCATATGATTTAAATAGAAAGCCCTGTAACTACGCGGTGAGACGTGTGTACGTCAGAGGCAGGGAGTGGCACCGTAGACACTGTCGGAAAAGAGATATATTATCTGTCTGATTGCCTTTTCCGTTGATGTCTTGTCCGAGATTTCACTTGAATGTCGTGTGTAAATATGGTTGGTGTTTTGACTCATGTACTATGATCAGTGTTTTGTGAACTCCTTTTTTCTCTTGTGGACATTTAGAGTGCATTTGTGAGGACTGGATGTTCCGTGACTGTTCACCGCAAGGACCGTGTGCTTGGTGGGGTGGACGAGGAAGAAACATTTTTCACGGAAAAATGCTTAAGCCAGCGGACATTGTCACGAAGTAAACTGTAAAATGAAGATGATAACGACAATGTGCTATACGAGGTACGTTCCAAACATCCGAACGGCACCATCATCATCGTCTTCCGGGGACAGCTATCCCGCGCTCACGGGCCAGCCAATCGGAGGCGGCCAACGACAGCAGCTGGCGGCAGAAGCGGCCGAAGAGGAACACCGCGAGTGGAGCGTGACCGGGATGCGCGGCGGTCGGGCGACCGGACCCGTGCCGTGCCCCAGGAGGTCGTCCACCACTGCAGCCTCCAAGACCTCTCCTCCGCCAGAAAGGTGTCTCCCCGTGCGTCCGTGAGAGACAGCGACACCCCAAGACAGCTGCGTTCGCCACAACCGTGACGGGAGCTGGGAGCGCGCTTTACTACCGCCGCCACGACATCACCTGGACGTTTCAAAACCGCAACACCACTACTGGGACGTGAGGTAGGAGAACCCCGTCCCCGCAGCGAACCATTACTGTGTTCTCGCCCTGCATTCCCGGACCTTGAATGTCTTGCGCTTCTTGAACTCTTTCGCGTTTGCTATGCCACATTCTCGCTAATTTCTACCTTGTTCTCTAGCTTTGTTTTGTTCCCTCTTATTCTTTAGTGGTCTCTGTTATGTGTGTCCTTATGTGAGTTCCGGGTATTATAAATCCTAGTCTCGTTTCCAAAGTTCTTCTCTTGTAATTATTATTGTCCCACCGAACCTGACAATATATCGCAAGGGTAAAAGCAGGGACTGTTGTTATTCTTAATATATGTGAACGATATTCCAACATACCTTCTTCACCAAAGATAGCCATGTATGCAGATGACACGAACGTATTTTTCTCCGATAGCAGTATAAGAGAACTCCAGTATGAAGTAAACAGATATTTAGAAATGTTGTCAAAGTGGTTGCACGAAAATAACTTACAGCTAAACGCATCGAAGACTACCTATATCATTTTTAGACACACTAATAAGAAGATAGATCAAGGCATTCATATTGAATATCGGGGCAATATGATCAACCAAGTCAAATAACAGAAGTTCTTAGGAGTATGGCTTCATGAAGAATTATCTTGGTATCCTCATGTAAACACTTAGGCAATGAAATTTCAAAGAATATTGGCGTTCTCTACAGATTGAGAAGCTCAATACCGCTTTGGTTGAAAACACAGCTTTATAACACTCTTGCCTATTCTAGGCTTTGCTACGGGATATCAGCGTGGGAAAGAACAAAAAAAAACAACGTACAGACGGCTGATCGTCTTACATAAAAGAGTTCTCCATCTATTTGCTAATTTTTATGGGCACTATGCCGACTTGAGAACGGGTCCACTATTTGTTCAGTATAGTATGCTTAAGGCAGACCAAATTTATTATACGATGCTTTTACAAGCTATACAAAAAGAAAATCTCTATATATATATATATATATATATATATATATACATACGTATAAATACATATATAAATATATATGTATTTATATACATGTATATATATATATATATATATATATATATATATATATATATATATAAGATCAAAACTTCGAACCAGGTAGAAACTCCGATTGTTGCAAACGTTTCAACAAAGAGACTTGCCTTCCTCAGGGCAACTACTCGCCTTGCTGGCACGTTTTATATAGGAGCAGGTCCCCAGGGGAGCGGAGAGAAGGAAGTGGAATTGAGAAAGCGGATTGGTTTGGGAGTTATTGAGATACTGAGGGGGGAAAAGGTTGTATAGTTTAAGCCGCGAAGTCGGTAAGAGGGAAGTAGGCGGGGGGTTGATATTCCGGGAAATTCTTGATGAGAAAGGATGAGAGGGTGTTTGTTGTAGCGCCGTGTGGCCTACCGAAAGGCTCTCAGAAACGCCGGAAACCGAACAGGTGGTGAGAGGAGTGCTTATCAGAAACTATCTGCTTTAAAGGTTGACTGAAGTATATACAACTGCAGGTCAACAAAATTGTGGCCTGGTTCGTTTAAATGCTGCGCTACAGCTATGGAGGATTTCCTAAGAGTATCTGCCCGCTGACCGTTAAGACGTAGGCTCATATTTTGACTCGTTTCGCCTATATACTGTTTGTGGCACATTGAGCATTCCAACATATACACAATGGTGAATGAATTGTACGCAAAACTTGAATTAATCTTGTGAACCTAATTACTGGCTGTGCTTTTTACAATGCAGTCTTTCTGCAGGTGCCTCCAATTCTTGCATCCGGGACGGGAGCAGCTGGCTATGAATGGTTGCTTTGAAAGCCCTGTTTTACTTTGCTTTAAAGCCTTACGTTGCTTTGAAGGCCCTACGCTACCTCAAAGGTGGTAGCGTAGTTGTTTTACCTATGGGCAAATACAAAGATGAAGCTAATACGCAGCTCACCAAACCTTGCCACTACAAGCCCTTAGATAACGATCCGAGCCAGGAGTACAGCCTAGCAATCCTGCAGAGCCTCACAGATCTGCGATCTAGAGAATAGTAACGACCACTGATTTAAAGTTTAGGAAACCGAAAAATTAGCTGGAAGAACGTTTTTGCCTCCTCCCAAAAATTCACAACGTCCCCGTAGAATAACTGTTTACTGCCGACCCGACATTCCTGGCAAAGGCATAGTTTCAAATAACAATATCCCAACCGAAGCATTATCTCTGTTTCTGAATCATTACCTATCTGACATTCCGGCTCTTCTTCTTTCATCCCTTCAGGACGAAGTAAATGCATTTACTCGAAGTATGACAGCGACACGAGAGTAACAAAAAAAATCACCATCTTCCCATAGGGGAACCCTGAGTAGTATGCGAAGCAGACATTAGGTCGACTCAAGTTCCCATTAGTTCAGCTGTTCGATCCCTCGTTGCAGGAGTAGCAGCTTCTTGGCGGCGGTGACGTTTCCTTTCGGCTTCTCGAGCCGGTAGTTCGGGATCAGCCTGTCGCCGCTGCCGTTTCGTGGCAGCGGCTCGTGCCCCCTTCTCCGCGGCGCTGACAGTGGCGTTGACGCTGACTCATAGCGGCGTTGCGGGAGAAGAAAAGAGGGGAGCGGAATGAGTCATTCATACCGCGTAGCTACATTGGCGCCCCCAACGAAGTATGCAGTGGCTACCGCATGTGTTGTCATTTGTTGCGCAATCTTGGAGAGGAGAGGAGGAATGTGTGGCAGACTGCTCAGGGTTTCCCTAAGGGAAGATGACGACGGTGGTTCAACGCGAAGCTGTCTCGCGATGGATTCTTTCGTTGGCCAATCCCTAGGGGCATCCTGCCCCAATCATCATCAGCGGTGCCTGGCCAGGCATGAGCAGTGGGGGTGTGGTACTCCATCTTCCCGTAGGGGAACCCTGAGTAGTATGCGAAGCCGCCATGGGGTCGACTGAAGTTCCCATTAGTTCTCAGTGCGTCGTTCCCGTTGACCTTCAGCTTCGCGTACCTTAGTTTTATCAGTAGCTCCATGACATAGTTTGAATGAGTATAGGACATACGGCGCGTTCGTAGCACATGCTCCCATCTACATTTGTAGCCCAGTGGGAAGAGCACCACGTACCTCCCGTTGCGGCCAGAGAGTCATGGGATTGAAACCGGGTTCCGCCTAACTATTTCTTTTTATAGTGGACAGCGCTGACGTCAGCGCAAACGCTGACGGGGCTGAAGAGTCGCCCACGCGTCTCTTCAGCGCCGACAACAACGACAACGAGAGAGTGAGCGGCACAGCCCCGAGCATGAGATGCTTGGCATCTAAAATAAAAGGTTACTGACGTTTTAGGAAGAGGACTTCCTTCCTTCAGAGTACAGAATACGTTGGTTTAAGGATTATATACAGTAAAAGCGCGTTAATTCTACACCCGTTAATTCGGATATTCGGATAATTCGGACAGCTCTATTGGTCCCGTCCAAAGTGCATGTTAGTCTATGGGACCAAACCATCGTTAATTCGTCAGAATTTCACCCCGAACCGCTTAATTCGGACAAATGCTGACGGCTGCCGCTG
The DNA here is from genome assembly GCF_048455015.1 of Haemaphysalis longicornis. Taxonomy (NCBI): domain Eukaryota; kingdom Metazoa; phylum Arthropoda; class Arachnida; order Ixodida; family Ixodidae; genus Haemaphysalis; species Haemaphysalis longicornis. The sequence goes on along the minus strand of NW_027526410.1, from coordinate 189,160 downwards.
CACAAAAATGCGGTAAATTAGCAGCGCTGGCACCACTGGCGCCCAGGAAGACCACGATTCTGACGAAGAGTCATGCAAGGAGGTGCAGCCGCGACCTCATCGCACCTCACGAGAAGTCTCGGAGGCACTTTTGATATTGGAGGACGTTTGCCTGAGCAGTTCCGACAGTTTGCGTGCTGTTGGCCACTTGGAAGAGTTAAGAAAAATTGTAATGTCAGCCGGAATCTGCGCGAAAAAGCAGACGACTTTTACAAAATACTTCAGCAAATAAAGGTATGCTCCTCCAACGTGATTTTAATGTTGTTTTTCCTGTTCATTTATTAATTCGGCATTTGGATAATTTGGACATTTTTCCCGGTCCCGTGAGATCCGAATTAACGAGCTTTTACTGTATACATAAATTGTAGCAAGAGTGAAAGCAGGGCAAGGGAAGGGAGCGTTTCTACAGTGGGATCATGGTTGGGGGCAGCAGAAAATCCGAATGAAGTGGAAGAAGGAAAAAAGATAACAAGAACCATAGTCACAGGGTACGAACATGATAAAAAAACTATCTAACAAACAAAAGGGGAAAACATTTAGCAAGGTAATTCATCTACTAGAGGGGCCAAAACAATATATCACCGTGCACTCATTTGCACGGGCAAAAAAAAATTATAACAAAGATATCAGAGTAACCTGGCACGAACATCAGAAAGAAGCACGAAAAAAATTAACAAGGCAATTGGTATTTTCAGTGTCCCGCGGAAAGTGGAGGGTAGAGAGCGGTCAAAAGAAGATATGCCCATACACGCATATGACGCACATCTGGCCATACACATCCGCTCTAAGAATCAGATTCAGGGGATTGAACATGAAAGACTACTTTAAATGGCTTCTGGTGGTGGGAGAAAAGGGAAGTGCGCAGAAAAGCAGTCAGGCAGGGAGGGTCGACAGGAAATTAGTGTACATTCATAAATAAAGAGCAGGAAAAAAAGAAAAAAAAGAGGCAGGCTGGGTCAAACCAATTATAAGAACAAAGGAGAGATAACAGAAGGAAGTGCACGCACAGGACACGCACCTGGAAGTACAAATCTGGTCGGCACATAGCACCAGTTAAGAGAAGATCGAAGCGGTCAGCAATGAATATTAGGAAACAGGCATGCAAAAAACCCGCCCGCATCTTCCCACGGGGAGAACTCGAGTAAATGCGTCGCAGAGTGGTGGGGGTATCGCGTGAATGTTGCGTAATTGGGTATGGTTTGGGAATGCTTAATTGTTATTTCGTCTTTATTATTCTTATTTATTGAATGAAGGAGAAGCGAAAGCAAGGAGTGTAAAGTTAAAGTCTGTCTTTATTGCTTGGTGCCGTCGTTGTATTGGACGGAGAGGATGATTGCTTTGTGGTCGCTAAAGTGCACTGTCAAGGGGTCTTTGAGGAGCGGTCGTGTGATTGCGTAACTGGTGAAGACGTTGCTTCCATCGCATCTACTCGAGTCAAGCAAAGCGTCAAGTCAAGCGAAAGCCAAGCAAAGACGCCCTTGACTGAATTCCGAACGCGCGCTCCGCCGCTTATATACACACCGCCCGCGTTCGAGGGAGAGGAGTACGGGGGAGAGACGCGCATGCGCACACTTCCGTACACAAGCGCGCGAACTTTCCACGCACCCACCACGCCGTTATCACGTGTACACGCCCTGCCGCCGTTACTGTTGAGCGCGACGCAGCGCACGGGTATCTACGACGCATGCGCTCACAGACGCGCTCCACCGCACCGCCGCAGCTGTTGTTGAGAGCGACGGAGCGCACGGGGTACGCGCGCTCCTCCCGCACCGCCGCACCAGTTGTTGAGAGCGAGGAGGGTACGGGGGAGAGACGCGCACCTGCGCCCCGACGCGACACGCATGCGGAGTGAGCGTGTGGACGGCGCCGCCATCAACGACGGAGGACCAGGCGAGCCTAAGAAATGCTCCGCATTTAAAAAAGAAAGGGAGAGCAAAAGAAAACACACGCTCGTGTGTACAAATAGATTGCAAGGCGAGAGTATCAAAGCTAACAATGGTGCCGGAGCCTTCTACCCCGAACATAATTTCCAGGCATGCTGGTGAGATTTGGTTTAGTGAAGCCTGTGTGCTAAAGAACGCGGTGCTTCCACGAAACTATAACCGACTACCGGGGGGTCGTCAACTGATGGGGGTATGTTATCGAGGGAAAGAAATTAACAGGCATAACACTATCCTGAGAAATGAAAAATTCCAGCATATGAATATAAAGGAGAGGGGGAGACGGCGAAAGCCTAAATTTATTCGGAGGCAAGACAAGTCAGTTTCCTATAACTTTCATTGAGGCCAGATGATGCAGACGATGACAGATAATGTAGGATTCACGATCATCGCGACCGGGGTGCGTTTTGAAACTGTATTCAAGAATTGTGGCCTTGAGCTGTTCAAAAGATTGCCCAGGAGTGTTAGATGCCTTGGTAGAGGAAAATGAAGGGAAGGTTTTTGCATGAGAGCGGCGATTGTTAAACCGCAAACGCCAAGGTGTGTCAGTCTGGCACATGTACTGTTTGCCGCAGAGGGTGCATTCTAACACATATACAACGTTGGTGGAGTCACAGATAAAGTTCCCTTTTACATTAAGATGTGTAGTTTGAAACCATCCTGGCGGCGCGCTGTGTTGTGGTCATTTTTGGGCACACCTTACACGGTGATTTGTTACAGGGCATGCAACCAGTAGTCTGTCGTCGGCTGATGCTGGATTTGGTGAGCACGTCACCCAGATGCTTCCTCCGTCTGTAAACCCCAAGTGGCGGCTCGGGAAATATCCTTTTTTGGGCTGTGCACTTTGAAGAAGAAGATTGCGGTGCTTCCTTAGTCTAGACGCAAGTTTCGGGGAAGAGGCCTAATGGGTCAAAACGAGGTTTGTTTGTGGATTGGGTTTTGGAGCTTTGTTACGGAGAATTTCGGTGCGATTCAACTAGGTAGCTCGGATAATCGCGTCGTCGGTCACGTGTGGTTGGTTTTTCTGATTCAAGAGCTCTGTGTTAATTTCTCTGCAATTATTATCGAAATCGTCATGGCTTGCGCAGATTCGCCTTAAACGGTAAGATTGGCTAATAGGTATTCCGGTCTTGCAGTTCCTGACATGGCTGCTGTTGAAGCGCAAATACTAGCGTGTGTCCGTAGGTTTTATATAAATATTAGCCTGAATCCTGCCCTCAGAAACTGCGACTACAACATACAGGAAGGTTATGCTGTGCGTAGAGTAGGAAGGAGAGAAGACATACTAGGATACCCAAGGTGAAAAGCACCAATGAACGTAAAAACTTCCGTTTCACTATGTAGCCATATCATGAATGAATCGTCAATATACCTTCTGTAGTAGAGTGAGTGGCTTCAAATTTCGGGTTGCAAGAATTTTTTACTTTAGACACGCCATAAAGATATTCGCGTTGTTGGGCTTGGTTATGGTTCTCGGTAACGTTGCGCTGGCTTGCACGCAATTGACACTATTAGCACAAAATTGATAAGCCAAGGATGAGGTGGAGGAAAGGTTCAAGGGGATGATAATCGATAGGTTTGTCCCCCGCCGACTGCTCATACGCACATGATACAGTGGCGATTTTATCCGCATGCGGTATGTTAGTGCATAGCGACAAAAGAACCTAGGTAACAACTGCACAGTTGTTAGGAATTTCAATTTTCATGATACCCGAGGGAAAATCATTCGTATCTTTAATGAAGGATGCAAGCTTGGAGGAATATCGCGAATAACAGAGTCGACATACCACGAGAGGTTCTCAATGTAGTGTAGTGTATTTGCACCGGAAGAGGTTGTTACGTGAGTGTTGCGTTTTCTGCATGACAAGCACCAGGGATCGTTTGCTATAAAAGCGTTTGCACGTTTGCTGTTCTGGTGGCCCGGGCGTGATAGAGATATAGAGCAAATATTGTCTTCGAGTCAAAACTGCATCAAGAACCTACCGAGGCCAGTAGCCGCTCAGCTGGCTGTACAGACAGCTGGCCAGCGACGAATGAGAGATGGTCTCATGTTCACGTGGATTTTCCGGGTCCTATCGAGGAAAAATGGTTGCGGTGGTGGTCGACGCCCACACAAAATGGTCCGAAGCCATACCGCTGGAGCACGCTAAAAGCGAAACCCCTGTTATCTGCCTGCGTACTATTTTAGCAGGTTTGGTGTCCCACAAACCTTAGTTCTTTTTATTAATCAATACGGTAGGTCTTCTGGAGACCCATGCAGGAAGCGGGCATACAACATCCTAGGTATCTAATTAGATAGAAAGTCAAGAAAATACAATATTTTGAGGGACGGTAAGCGGAACAACTTCAATAGCGAGTACATCAATAGTACATTGGTGCTCTTCCCATACACGAGAAGAAGAAGAAAAAAATACTGCTGTCGAACCGCGTACTAGGCATGAATACCGCGTGCTAGGCATGAAAAACCATATATGTACAAAAAGTACAATACACCACTGCAAAACACGTTTTTGGCTATCACAACAACCAGAACAACAACAAAAAATAACTATACAGGCTCTGTTATCTGCTCCAGAAATGAACAAAATTGATTACCATTTGTAATATTAACAGGTTCACTTGGTAGCGCGTTCCAAGCGTTTACAGCGCGAGGGAAAAAGATATATTTCAACGCAATGCTATGCACTCTGAAGGAATGTATGCATTTATCGTGGTTCGTTACACTAGAACGGCGGCCGGGTGGATCAATATAGTGGTCTTTACGGATTTTAAAGTGACCGTGAAAAAGGAGATAACAAACTTCATGGAAGCAACATGACGCCTTCAAGGCAGAGTTGCTAGGTTTGCTTGATTGCGCATGTCCGTTGCACTGTCGCGTAAAGAGTATTTTGATTAGATAAACAGCAGGGCCCTATTCGGCCGTCTTTCAAGTTTGTCGCGAAGGTAGTTTTAATGAGGGTCCCACACTATACTTCCGTATTCTAGAATGGGCCAGAGCAGGGTTTTGTAGGCGGTTAGTTTAACTGCTGAAGGTGCTTTGCTCAATTTTATACGCAGAAATACTAGTTGTTTGAATGCCTTGGCGCATGTATTTGTAATGTGCTGTTCCCATTTTAAGTCTTGCGAGAATGTGACGCCCAGATAATGGGCGGCAGTTTCTGAGAATGGGCCGCAATGTACCAACCAGGAATTCGAAACATTTGCAAAGAACAACATAATGCATCTAAGGTGCGCCCCCTACCACCCGCATTCGAATGGAGACGCAGGAAGAGTAGTGCGAACTATAAAGGAGGGGCTTCAAAAATTAAAGGAGACAAGTTGGAGGACAGTCTCTAGTGCGACTCTTCTTCAACTACCGGAGAACTTCACAAAAAATGGGAAGGCACCAGCAGAGATGCTTCTCGGTTACCAAATGCGGTCCCGGCTGGACTCGTGTTTTTCTTCTAGTCTTGCAGGGCCGTCGCAGAGTCACGACGACTGGACCTTACTACCCAAAACCAGTGTTTGCGTGCAGAAATTTGGTAGCGGTGACAAGTGGATACCGGGACGGGTCAAGACGGCGCCCGAGTCCAGAATGGCTACCGTGGAAACTTCGGGAGGACTGGCCCAGCGACACGCCGATCAAGTGCGCTTGCGACCCGACGGTCCAGTGGAGCAGCAGCAGCAGCAGCAGCAGCCTGACGGCGTGATCAAGCAACGCCTGGCATCCATCCCGCCAACGGCAGCAGAGGAGGGTGATTCGGCAACCAACCCACCTCGGTGCGCAAACTCTCCAGAACGGGTCCACGGCATCGCCTCTCCAACTAAAACCACGACCAGATCAGCCCCCCCGGCCAACACTGCAAGAAGGCCCTAACAAGTCCTGAGGCGTTCTATGAGAACTTGCACACCCGTGCAGAGTTTCCAATTTTACGGAGACAAAGGGGTTCATATTCTGCGTCGACGTCGCCATTGCGTAGCGCACACGATTAAGGGCGCATCTTTTGTTACGTCACGGCGGCAGCAATCTTCGCCCCTGTCCCTTTTTCCCCTTCCTCTCTTACGTTAGAACTAGATATAAACAAGCCTAATGAATCGACGTTCAGCTCTCTTGCTGACCGGTGTGAGCTATGTTCTTCGGTGCGCCTTTGGATGGCCCGCGGGATGCTACAGATGCGACCAAGAAAAGCAACAGTCTAGCGCTTGGCCATTCTCCGAAACTGTATTTACGTTTGCTCTTCAGTGACAGACGTCTTAACAAGCCACTTGATGCACTGGCAATATACCTGCCGGCTGCGGCAATACCTCTCATCATCTACGGCTCTTGCATTGGATATAAACAAGACCGAAAATTGACCTATTTCTCTGAATATTTTTAGGTTTCTCAAACGAAATGGTGCAGGAGCTAGGTAAATAATTATATGAAAGTTATACAAGGAACACTTGTGCATCACCTTCCCCCTTTTCCCTTATGTGGTATTTGTGCTGCATTTTAAATAAACTCCCAACTAGCCACGCTTAACAACCCTTTCATATTTGTTTATTGTGCCTCGGAAACTGAAACTTTTTATTTCAAATATTCAATTAAATCATAAAATATTCGTTTATGTTCAACGTGAGGAAAAGTGAAATGCAACATTGCACGTCCACTATACACATAAGGACCCAGTAATTTATATATCCTAAGAGGTCCTTTCACACCTGTCTATAATTCCGAACTTGTAAGTTGACAGAAATGCTTGCTTGCAATACATAAGTTAGAAAATGCGTCATTGTTAATAAATGAACCCGATTACATAACCTGACGTTCAAGCATCTGCAATGATGGAACATTTTGTTGCGATAATCTCTGGGTGTGCATGTTGGAATGAACAGACCTGGACCTTTTTTCTGAAGGCGCAGTATCTTTCATTGCTGAGTTTTCTTCGTTCATAAGTAGCACATTGTATGTGTTGAATGTGTATTGGGGTTATACTGTATTCACGATTGCGTGCTCCAAGGCTGTCGCCAACATCGCAACCCTGCACAAAATTTTTCTTGACTTTTCTTATTGTTCTTGAATTAGGACTGAAGTGATTTTTTTTGCACTTGAGTAGGGCAAGCACACCCGCAGAGAGAATCTATTGTCAGAGAAAAAATTACGACGAAACACTTGAAGTCGGCTGGCTGACTGATGCTGGAGGAAGTATGGGCCACGTGAAGGAAAACAATAGTTTAGAACAAGCAGAGAATCATACCAGCTGTAGGGGCAAGCAGGCTCAATCGAAACACACATTGTCATGTAAGAACCGCATCAAAACTAAAATGGCACAGGAACACTCTCTTCAAAACGCATTTTCCACCGTCTGTAACAAGATGTTCTTGGCAACCGGGAAATCCCTTGGAAGGATCTCGCATGGCGTCAACAAGCCCGCTTGCTTCAGCAATCAACTCTCGAATTGTCCGCAATTTTTCTGTCACTGACTGCGTGACGTCACGTTTTACGAGCCAATACAAGCGCGAAATCATCCACCAATTAGCCCCACGACGACGCTGCCACTTGGGAGAAAACATGCCCCTCTTATCCGCTCTTTCCAGCCCCTACAGGTGGCGCTGGAGAAAACGGGGGAGCCACAACCTCAGGGATATATACGTGGCAGAGAGACGGCTGGATTGGTGGTGCATGAAAATCAGGCATGAGAGTGGGACGTAGGAAGAATATTATACAGAATTAGAATTTATCACAGAGGGGGCGCGTGGGGGGGGGGTGACGGGCGGTCGGGGGGGGGGGGGTAAACCGCAGTGAATGGGCAGGAAGGGCGAAAAGCCATGGGAGTTTAAATCCGAGGGAAGGGAGCTAACCCATTAGGTTAGTAAATGGTAGTGCAAATGAGTAGAATGCACAGACAAGTCGGTTAGTAATACCCGACGTCTCGATACAAAAGGAGGGCCCCTTATCATCATTTTAGATGCAGAGCATCTGATTCACTCGCGTTGTCCCTCCGGCGTCGTCGTCATTGTTGGCGTTGTCCACCCCTCTGCCATTCTCCTCGCCGCGCGAGCTGCGCTCTCCGCCGCTCACCCCCTCTCCTCTCCGATAACGAACACCCTCTCGCGAGGGGCATTGGATTGGATTTGATTTGATTGGACTGGATTGGATTGGCTTGGCTTGGCTTGGCTTGGCTTGGATTCGGTTGGATTGGATTTGGATTGGATTGGATTAAAGTGGATTGTGTTGGATTGTGTTGCGTCATAGCCGCGGCACGTTGCGTCATAGCCGCGGCAGGCGCGCTGGGGCCGGCGCATGTGCAGTACTCTCTCTTCCGCGGTTTCCTCTCCTTCGGGCGCGCTGCGCATATAACCGGTGTGCCGTTCTCCGGCGAAGCAACATCCACGCTTGGCTCAAACAGCTAGAGTCCACGCCGCTTTACAAGTACGCCAACGTCGTCATCGACTGGGACCGGCTTACGCAGTCCCCCCAACGGTATGCGCGCTATAAAACGCGTTCCCTTCGCCGCTCCGCCTATGCGTCGCATCTACACAGGGGTTCCCGCGAGGGGAGGTGGGAGTTTTTTATCATTGCGGACCAGACGGTGATCGGCCCCCCGTAGCAACATGCGTGCCACAATGAGTAGCGGCCTAATGAGTAGCGGCGGTGATATTGAAGCGTACAGTCGAAAGCTTCATGACCGTTAACACGGAAGCGCGTGCCGCTCAATGCACGCAGAGCGCTCTGGTGAGAGAGAGGCTGGCGTGCTCCCGCTGTTTGCGCGTTTAGCGGCTGCACTCCCTGAAACCGCTTTATCGCGCTGCTGCCTGCTGCATTAGTAACGCCACGGAAGATAACGCATTTTTTATAACCCAATCGGGCAGCGAAAACAAAACGTTTCAATGCATTCGTGGGTTTCGCGCTCGATAAAAAGTCCATCATCGGCCCAAGTATTCTCTGGAATGGTTTCCAGATATCTAACGTTGCTATTGCAGCAGACAACAGCGTAATGAACTGTTTTCGGGGAGTGGATCCGCCGAATGTCCGAACTACGAAACTTCTTCATCTCATCGCTAGACCGCTGTGCATGTACTGAGCGGTACGCGCTCCCGTGTTTACTGTCATAAAGCTTTCGACTGTACATGGAAATAAAAACTACTTTACTGGGGCGCTTTTGTCTTGTGATAATTAAGTTAAGAGGAGCGTTTTGGTGGAAATTAAGCCTTGTTGATTTGACTGCCATTAAGATTTTGAAATGCGTCAATGCTTATCACCAAAACAAAAAAAACGGGTTTACCAAATACATACAAGAGCTCGGATTTGAACTACCAGACCCAAAGTTATTGCTAAACCCTCTTGCTTCCACGTAATTATATTCTCTGCATCCAGTATTCAATAAACGCATAACCACATTTGCTTCTCGCCGTCGCGTGCGAAAAGGTTTTATTTGCTTGTTTATTTAACATAAAAGGAAGCGGATTGGACAGCCTCTGTTAGTAAGCAGTGAACCTGAGCCATTTTTAGAACACATAAGCCGAGATCGGTTGACACAATATGGGCAATATTTGTAAATACTGTCCGAAAAAGACGGCCACAAGGTTGCACAAAAATCCTACCAAAGCGGCGCCCTCACAGTAAAGCACTACCAATAAATATGGCAGCCGTAATTCAGTGGAGAAGAATTGAAGCACAGCGTAAGCATGTGTTAAATTCCATTCATCGGCAGCAGCTAAGGCGATGAAGGGTCTTTTAGTATTTGTGGGTACAACCGACTTACATTTTGTTTTCCGCAGCTGACACTGACGGGGTCCACAAGTTTTTCATTTACCCGCAGCTTCTATACCTTCAAGAAAATTAAGAGAATATGAACGCTCGTTTAGCCTGTATTTTACGATTATTTATACGACATCGTCGATTACTGAACTTCCGATTAATTTTTTCGTTTCCCTTCTCCGTAGCCGTGTGGATGCCGCCGGCCGTCTGCGCCACAGCGATTGAGCGTACCGCCGATCACTCTCTCCCGGCCTCGAACTAATTCCGCGCGCCATCACCAGTGTCTCTGTAAAGAGCGAATTGTGCGAGAGGGCTCCCACCACATGATGCGGTCTTTTTATGGGAAAAGCCATGTTGGCCTAGTGCAGCTAGATTCGTGTGCCTGACAGGGTACCTTGAAGTTATATAACGTGACTCTGTGCTGCAGCGAGTGCCGCAGACCATGAAGGAAAGAATCCATGCCCCTACCCTTGACTTCCGCTCCTCCACCCTCCTTCACGCAGCAGCGGAGTGAAAGAGGGAGATTTATGGAGGGGCAGAGAGTGTGTAGCCCGGTGCAATGAAGAGAGCAAAATGTTGCTGGGACATCCACGTCTGTATCCTAAGATTTAAGTGCGGCAGCGACACTTCGACTCCAACATAGCGGGTTTATATGTAGTTTGGCATTTCCGATCTATTCCTGACGAGCACCAATGTTATCGAAAAAAGAAAGACTACAAACGAGGGTTTTCAATCGCCGTGTCCAAAAAGAGCCACAGGCTCCCTGCGCTTCTGTGGTTTAAATATGTGCGTGAAAGGTGGCGGATGCGAGTTCCCTGTCAGTTTAAGAAGCAGGGTATGTGAGTTCGTGTGCCTCTTGCACAGTGTGTCGTTCTGTTCCAGACCTGTGGATTCGGTGCGTCAAGGTGACGTTATTTTCTGTATCATAGATGGAAATATCTTACCCAAGCGCTTAGGTATTTCGCCTCCCAAAAACTGTGCTTTATGTCTTTATTGATGTTACGCTTCTTTTTGATACTTCCGATATTCGGATTGCCAAGCTCATGGCTCAAACTTCCAATTCTTCGTTCCTGTAGGTTGGATGGTCATGCAGTCACAAAGACAGCCAGAGTAGTCAACAACAAAAATTGGTGCCTTGTGCTATCGTACCTGCCGGAGTCAGTGTATACTGTTTCCTGTCAAAGGGGTATAATGGCCCCTCTTGATTTTGTTTTTACATCCGCTTTCTTGGTGCTAGGAGGGGATTTCCATGATTTCTTGAAATGCCTTAGGAATACCAAGTTGAGGACATCTTCATAGTCGTCATCCCTAACATACTATTTAGGACGACTACAACGTGAAGGCCTCTCCTATAGCCCTTTACCCGGTGTCAACCTTTGCTGCCCGAGTTCATTGTTTGCTCCGAATATCGTTATTTCATCCCTCTATCGAGTAATGGCCATCGCATTCTCCTACACCCTTCTATGCATGTGCATTCTGTTACCTGGTGGTGCACCCTTGTTAGGTCGTCTCACGGCGAAAATTGCGAGGTTGTGAAGTGTCTTATATACTGTCCTAACGATGACGTTTCTTGCAGTGTCCTTGGTACGGGTCAATTTGTGGCATGGAAGGTTCTGCAATATTCTGGTCATGATCAGTGGTTGCATGCGTCTTATCGTTTCTTTACTCTTTTTAGATGCGACGAATCTCATTCACTCGCCTTGTCCCTGCATCCATCCGGCGTTGTTGTCGGCGTTGTCGGCGTCCACCCCTCCCCCATTCTCCTCGCCGCGCCAGCTGCGCTGTCCGCCGCTCACCCCCTCTCCTCTCCGATAGCGAACACTCTCTCGCGAGGGGCATTAGATAGGATTGGATTGGATTGGCTTGGCTTGGCTTGGCTTGGCTTGGATTGGATTGGATTGGACTGGAACTCTACGATGCTTCGCATCACCTCAGGGTTCCCCTCGGGAAGATGGTGTAACTTTTTTTAAAGGAAAGCTTTTGACCTCTACCCCCCAAGGGTTCTTTCGCGACCGTTGGTGTCACCAGAAAACTCCAGTGAACAAATAAAATAATCTACTGGCACTTCCGGGAATCGAACCTGAAACCAATAGACTAGCAAAGCGAGAGCCCGTTGTTTTACCGCATTAGCTACGAGCCCACGCGAAGAAGGGGAAGACAGGTGGTGTACTCACTAAGCACATCTACGGGTTTTCCCCCTGCGTTCTCGCTGAATCCCACGTGAAAGCACCACGAGACCACTCACGCCCGTCTAGCGGCCCTGTGCGCACCTAGCTCATGTGCTAAGAGTTACAAAAATTAAAGGAAGCTTACACCAATGCATGACATCTCACCTCTAGTACGCCAATGTGCTAAAGCCTGTGGCCTCCAGTGTTCACGTAAAAAATCACAGCTCCTTGTCGTTCGGCCTCCCGCCATATCAAGGAATGCATTCAAATACTCCTTGACAGCCAGGCCATCACTCTAAGCCCCAGCATCAAGATCCTGGGCCTACATCTCCAGGCTAACACCAAGAGTGACGTCGCCTTGTAGCGCCTCAAAAACAGCATTAATCAAATCATACCCATGATCAGGCGAGTTGGCACCAAAAAGCGAGGCCTAAAGGATTCCGGTAACTTTCGATCAATTAAGCTTTTGTCCTCTCGAGAGTCACTTACGCTAAGCCCCTGTCTTCTCCTCGACAAGGCAGACATAGAGATGCTTTATATAATGATTAGAAAGTCGGTCGAGCAGGCCATTGGTCTTCTTATGCGTGCGTGCACACAGAGGCTGGTTAGCACGGGGCTCTACAACACTGTGGAAGATCTGATAGAAGGCCATCTTTCTAACCAGAAGGTCCGACTCAGAACTCCGGTGGGTAACCGCATGCTTCACCAGATTGGCTGGGCAGCCCGGATTGTCACTCCGCTTGACGTACTCCCAGACTCTGGGCGACTAAAATTAAAGATTCTCCTTTGGCTTAGAAATATGAACCCCTCACATGAAGAGGGTCACCGAAAAGCACGGGCTCAAGCGGTAAATACCACCCTCGGTGGGGATCAAGCAGTTATCTACACAGACGCCTCCAAACATCGAGAACAGCAATACGCCATCATTGTGGCTACCTCCAGAACCAACCTCCTTGCGTGTACCTCGCTTAGGACCCAAGAAATGACGGCAGCAGAAGAGGCAGCCACACCTTGGCTCTCACTGAACCAGGGGTTCGAAGGGTAGTCACCGATTCCAAGCAAGCCTACTGGAATTACCAGTCGGGTTGGGTGCCCTGACCTGCACTGCGCATGCTAAAAAACCCCTCCCCAAATGGTTTCATTCAACTCATCTGAACACCCCCTCACGCTTCCAGTGAGGGCAACAAATACGCCCACCCAACAAGCCTGCGCTATTACCTCATGTGCTAAGGAGCTGCACGAGGACAGTCACCCGCTTGTCACGTTCAGAGAGATAACCCAGCATTATCGCCTCCTGAGACAGACCGCACCTTCGTCTTACCTTGACCTTTCCAGAGAACAACTACCCTACTGCTCATACAATCCGGGCTCCTTCCCACAGCCTAAGCGTCTTCACTTAATGCATCCGAATCGCTACGACGCTGAAAGTAAATTTTGCTCAGAAGTAGGAACACTCCGCCCCGTAATCGGGGTGTGCGACTTTAGCCCTAAGCACCCTCCTCTCTTTCCGTCAACTACCCAACAAGAGCAATGGGAGATGCTGCTGTTCTCTGCCTACTCACCTTAAGCGGGTGGACAGAACAGAGGCCGGCCGGACTGCATATGGGCCAAATAGAAGAAGGAATCACTCCCCAGGGCTGCACTCTGGGCCGCTCAGAAATCTGAGCAGAAGTATTTCTTCCTCCTCGTGCTCCTCCTCCGTCTGTGCCGTAAATCTCGTTGCCTCCGTCCGCGGCTCAGAGACGGAAAAGTCAGATCGTCTAACATCGTGTTGGAGCTTACTTTAATTTTATAAAAAAAGTTTCCACTCTTGTGCTTCACCAATACAACTCAACCAACCACCGTTCATGCATAATGCATTGACTTAACCTTACCAAGAATATCTCTTTGAAGTAATAAATGGTGCGGTTAAGTGCATTTCACTTCTCTCTGGTTTTACTATTTGTAGAGCTATGTGAGTGAATTTAAGTGACGTCGCATGGGTAATCGTTGTGGGTGCCGTTTACAGCTTTGCTTTCCCACCACATTCACGGGGTGGGTTGGCGCGATTTTTTATTTTGCTCTTCTCTTGGTTGGGTGTTTTTTATGGGTTATTGTGCAAAGATTTCCTTGTTTTGGTGGTTATGAGTTTGGAATTCCCGATTGTCCCTAGAGTCCCGCCGAGCATTCTTACGGGGCTGTTATGTAAGTAGATATGGGTACCTATTTTAGATGCGACGCTGAGAGCATCTCTTGTCGGCGGACCATTCCTTACTGCGTGTGTCCGTCGTCGTCGTCGGCGGCGTCCGCGCTCTCCTTCGGTCACCCCCTCTCCTCTCCAATAGTGAAGACTTTCTCGCGAGGGGCACTGGATTGGATTCGATTGGATTGCCTTGGCTTGGATTGGATTTGGATTGGATTGGATTAAAGTGGATTGTGTTGCGTCATAGCCGCGGAAGACGCACTAACGCCGGCGCGTGCCCAGGTGAGAGCGAACAATCTCTCTCAACATCTGCGGGTTTGCCGCCCAGCGCGCTCTGACTCCGCCGGTGGGCGGCGCTGCGCGCGGTGCTGCGCAAGTGCAGTACTCTCTCTCTCCGTGGTCTCCTCTCCTTCGGGCGCGCTGCGCATATAACCCGTGTGCCGCTCTCCGGCGGCCTTTCGGTCGACGGTTGCTCTCCGCTTGCGTTGAACCCCCCTCAGCGTCGCATCACACCAGGGTTCCCGCGAGGGGAGGTGGGCGTAATTTTTTAAAGGTGATTTTCGACTTGGCTGCGAGACACCATCTCTCGTTCAGCGGAAGGGAAAGGGAACAATGGAAATATTGAAAACTACTTTGAAAACCCATGTGATTAGACGTTATACAGTTGGCTTGATTTTAGTAATTTTCTCCTTATAATCTATGCCTTCCTTGATTTCTGAGAGGACGGCGTTCACCATTTGTCCCCTGTTTTAGTTATGTCACCCACTGTTGGCGCCGGCATCAGTCCCGCTGGAAAACACTCGGCAGGGGCTCAGTGGGTAACGCGTTACGCTGCAGAACTCAAAGACGCTGGTTCAGTTCCCTGCCGCGTGCTTCGGTCGTTTTCCTGATGGAAGCAGCAAACAAAAAACGGCAGTGTGTCGATATTTGTGCGCATGTTAAATATTCTAAATTGGTTTGAATTCTTCCGGACATTTGCACTTCGACGTGCCTCGTAGCCCGCGTCTAGCTCGGCGGCATGAATCACCGGAAATTTATACTTTTATCTTCTGATGGAATCATTCTTTGGTGTGATGCACGCTCCGGGAACCGTGTTTCCAAAAGCCTCGCTGCACAGAGCACCCAGGTGACATGTGTGATGTCACTGCGCGCGCTATTCTTTTGAGTGCCTGCTGAAAGTAGCCCACCGTTCGGACTCTGTAGCCTCGTTGTAAACTACTGATTATTGGCGCTGGCGGCTTGGGTTCGAGCCCCAGCAGATCTATGTCTGAGTTTCTTTTATTGCTTACCCGTTTTAAGTGCGAATGCACTTTATAAGCGACCCCAAACCTTCCACCGCCGGCGGTGGCGGCGGCGGCGGCGGCGTCCACAGTCCTCCTCTCCCTAGCAACGGCGTGGAGCGGAGAGGAGCGTGGGTAGCAACGGCGCAGTGACCTCACTCACCACGTGACGACACGCCCCTCACCACTCCTCGCGGCGCGACGGCGTGGCGTATTCCGGTTTCGGCGATGCATCACCCACGAAAGGGAGAAAAGGAGGAGTGAGAGAGGGAAAGGCGAAGGGTTGCGGGGCTGTTCTGCCGGCGCACACACTCCCCGTTCTTGGCCCGGCGGCCGGCCGGCAGTGAATACCGAAGCGTGCACCGTTTTCGCTTGCGCCAACCGGCAAGTGTTTCAATTGCGCGTTGGATTTCGCCTTCTGGGACGGCTGCGCTGTGATTCAACCACACTCCTAGATCTGGATATTTTAACGAAGTTACAAGTGCTTCAACTGTGCCTGTGTTGGATTTCGCGTCCCCTTGTGATGACCGCCGCTGTGCATCAACCGGGTCGTTTGATTAAGTTTTACGCTGCAACAGTGTTCTAGGTAATATTACCTAAATACTTTGTCATCCGTGCTGTTTTGCAATCGCAGTGTAGCATTCGCAAATCGTCGCGTGAACGGTTGCTACGCAAGCGTGCATCCACAGTTCACCCTGTGATCGGCCGCGGCTGTGAAAGTCAACCTTTATTATGAATGAATTCCTGGAGTGTGACAAATAGAAATTTAGCCAAATGCCCTATAAAGTTGGGCCTAAGTCACGCTGGGAATACGCGATAAGTATAATCACTTGTAGCCCACCTTGAACATGTTGGTACTCAGATTTTCTGACGATTGCTTTCAACCTTGTCACGATGGTTGCACTTTGTGCCCTGCTGCTTTTTATGCGATCGCACAAACAACCGGGTTGCTTGTTTTGTTTTTTTCTTTATCGTATCTAGCGCTCCGCCCAGACGAAACGGCAGTTGGAACTGTCAAATACTCCTGCTCTGATCTTCGTCTCTTAGATTTAGACACGCAGGACTACCTTTGCACCGGCTCCTCTTCGCGATCGTGTGTTCACGGGTCTTTTTCTTTTTTGCTTGCAAGCCCCAATGGTGCTAGCACCCACATTTATTTGCGAGTTGGACTATGAAGCCTCCACTGATGACTTACGTTTGTCCACACACACTGACCAAAACAAGCTACAAGGGGCTTTGGTATCCAGTATTCTTACGCTGGAGCATGCTTCAAGGCATGTGATCACAAAAGCACTTAAGTTTACAGCAAATACAGGTTCTCAAATTGACTGAAAAACTGAAACATAACATTAAGCCTTATAAATCTTTACCTAGTATGTGTGCTAGTTCTGCATCAATTGCTAAAAAAAAAAAAAAACCCGCAACACATGCTAATGAACTGATCATGAAAAAGTGACGTAGTGAATAGTAAATCTGTCTGCTGAAAACAAATTTTTAATAAAACTACAGATTTGAATATAGATTACATGTTGCAATGTATGGGCATATGAAACAGCAGAAACCAAGTCCCAAAACTCGAAAATTCTTTATTAAATGCTTTATAACCTCAAATATACATACAACATTTTACGTGCCCATCACGGTTTAGGCCAGGAACATCTTGGCTCAAAACTTTCCACAATTTCTCAGTCAGCACCTGCAACAACAAAAGAAACAAATAAACGCTTCCTTTTACAACCACACCGCAAACGTCAAGTGAATCTAAATTCACAATTGATGGTGTATTTTGTCCCATATATGGCTACATTAATATGTACACAAAAGTTAGTTTAGCCTGCTTTTGAACTATTCTAACTGCTTATTCTGAATTTTTTTTCTACGCGACACCAGAGATCCTTTGCTGATGCAGTCTTGTGTCTCAAACCTGCTTTAGTCCCTTCACACCAAACGGTATTTTTGACTTTTTTGAGAATTTGTACAAGGCCAAATAATGGCTTACACTAGTAGGATTAAAGTTCTGAGCTAGACTGCTTTGATCTCTGATCTCGTTAACAAACTGCACTGCCTTTCCCAATAGCTAAGCAGGTGCTTACAGTGTATCTGACAGAACAGCTGTCACGCAATGGCCATACAGGACAACTGGGTCGGTTTATCAGTCAGGAATTATATGAGGGGGCACTAGGCTGAGCCCAACTCATCGCACCACTGCTGCAAAAACAAATTGTAAAAAGATTCTATTTCGGGAGTTGTAGTTGCCGAGGCCACACTTCGGCTATGAAGAGTGACACAGTGCTAGGTTCGATTCACGTTAATCCTGACATTTGGGTATCTTAACTCGCACTGAAATCTCCACACACGGGCGTTTTCGTTTTTTTTCTTTTTGCCTTCACCAAAAGGAAAAGAAAAAAGTCCTTGGGCTCAGCTGCACAATGCTTTAGGAACTGCGGCTGCTGCTCAGGCACAAGTTGGAGCCATTACTTGACTAGGCACAAATCCTCAAGAGTTCAAAACCGATTTCAGCACAAAGCGGCAAAACAGCACTTTATTAAAAACAAGAGAAGTGGGAAAGACCTTATAACAACACTCGCTAAAGAACGACCTCTTTGAATAAACACAGTGTCACTTTGTAAATCGTCAATGCCTGGATAGCATATCCTTCATGCACAAGTATACTTAGTTGCTCCTTTAGACCAACAACGATAGCTAGAAGAAGTCAGGCTGCTGCCTTGCACGCCTTGTACTTGCTGCTTCGCCTTAATATTACCATAAGTTAGGAGCCAAGTATCTGAAATACCCATCTGTTTGATGCTTTGAACGTGCAGTAATCCTCATTGGACGACAAGAACGAATGCAAATTAAATGACTCGCGAGCGAAAAATGACGTTACCAAAGTTGATCAGTTCACGACTCTTGCACCGCGTTACCATTGAGCCAATGCTGTGGACTTGTTTGTAAACAACCTGTAATTTCTCCGCGCCACGTAACATCATTGATAGTGGTTGCGGACTGAAGTAGCGTAGAAAACCGGGCTAGTTGGTGCAGATTCATCTTCGCAGCGCACAAATAACGGGACAAAAAGGAGGATAACACTGGACAACCACTGAACCAAAACCGAATATTTATTGAAGAGACAAATATAAAGCCATCGAAGGTATAAAACAAAGATAAAAACATGACACATGAACCCACTATAAGCAACTGTACAGCCAAACGCTCTCAAGTACTGCTCTCTTCAAGATACGCCAATTCTGCATCTAAAAGTGCTAAAGACGAGCGCTAACACACGAGTCAGACATTTTTCGAATTTTATGTGCTTCCACTATACTTCCCTCACCTTTTGTTCATCGTGCGAGAACAGTACCGTTGTATCATGAAGGAAAAGCGTACAACCACAATCTTTGCAATGTGTGGGAAGAGGGCCAGAAGGCACTCAGTGAACTGGCCAACATCAAAGCGACCGCAATTGAAAGGAATGCAATAAACCACATTTAATCTACAAGGAACAAACTGTTTCTCATGTTTCACACCACAGCTGCTTGCTCGGCCCTTATTACTAATATTCTTTTCGATGGCGGGACAGATGCACTTTTAACTTAATTTTGGTTGAAAACACCACATTGATGTTATATCTGCTCCCCACTTCTTTCAAGCGGTGAGATACCTCGTGCAGGTACGAGGTTACAACTATCTTTTCCTTCACAACATCACAAGCAGGAGACAAGTTTTCTTCACCAAATCCAACAACTGAAGATGGGCCGACCCAAAGACTTCGTCACCGTAGCCAGCATTTTTGGGTCCAACTAACTGTTCACCAAAGCTAGACTCAATTAGGTGAAAACAACACTGAAAACAAAACAAGATGGCTAACCTGAGGCAGTTGACAACAATCCCATATTTTACAATCCTAGAACGTGCTGATGAAGAGTTCAGTAAAGGCTTCTTCGATCGTGGACTATAGAGCCAACATACATGATTCTGCTCGAATTTTAACAACAGGTCCAAAAACTGGATTGTTCTTTGGTTTAGCGCCTTGGACATAAAGGTCAGCCTAAATGCGTGACGTTTGAATGCTTTTAAAATGTCTACCATTTTTCTTGTAGGGTCATAGTTTCCACAAAGTACTACGTAATCGTCAACATACATGAAAATTTTAATTGCCAAACCCTCCAAGTCACGTTCCAATACACGGTCAACATGAGCCAAGAAAATGTCACTAACAAGGTGAGGAACTTTAGAACGTCTACAGATTCCAGATCTCTGCACATAGACACTGTCACACCATCCTACAATAGTTGATGCTAAGTAGAAACGCAGAAGCTCCAAAAAGGATTCCACGGAAATCCCGCAACTTTGCATAAACTTAACCCCGCCGTTGTAGACGGTGATACACTCTTTCACAGAGACCAAAACTTGTTCATGCGGAAGGGAGTAGAAAAGGTTTCCAGCGTCAATGCTGAAAGCAGAGCACCAGCCTGGATTACTGCGCGCACAGTAACCTCATTTGCGCGCTGTGAAGATGAAGAGGCTTGCGCAGCGTGCCCTATCCTGGTCCTCTTGCATTGCAACATCTGCTACCTCAAACACGGAGCTGCACAGTGGACACCAGGTCGGCACAGAAATTTTGGCACTCGATGGAGCCCTCTGGCCGACCATGCCACTTATGTTCGTCTCCCATCCCTGCGACCACAGCACCTTCTGTGGCACTGACGTTGATGACTGGATAAGCACCTACGAGAGTGCGAGCGCTCATAACAGATGGGATGCAACCTTGGGGCTGGCCAACGTAATATTTTACCTCAAGGGCCCAGCCAGACTATTGTTGGTTTGAGACACACGAAGCAGACCTGACAAGCTGGGAAACCTGCAAATTGACATTACGTGAGCTGTTCGGAAAGCTTGTTGGCCACCAACTAGCCGCGAAGGAACTTTCTTCCCATGCCAAAACCTCGATGGAGTCATCCGTCGCCTATATTCAGGATGGTGTTGCTCTGTGTCACAAGATAGATGCCGACACGTCAGAAACTGGCAAAGTAGGCCATGTGCAGAAAGGAATTGCTGATGGCGCTTTCAACCTGCTTGTTTATAAGGACTGCACCACCACAGACGGCATCATTACAGAGTGCAGACCGTTTAAACATCTTGAAAAGGGCCTCGCAGCCTCTGGAAAATGTTTCTTTGGTTATCAACGTAACTAGTCGATGCATTTCTTTTTGTTATTCCCCCCACTGTAACGCCAACAGGCGCTGTGGGTACCAAATAAAGTAAGAAAGAAACAAGCGAAAGCTCACTGTATTGCCCCACAGTTCACTCGACTGCCTAACACGGGTCCCACATCCTATTACGAGTATACCACTCCACTGGAATGTGCCCTTCTTTGTTCGACGACTTAATGAAAATAGTACGCCGTGAGCTGGAGGCTACGGCTACGGCTACCCTACTAGCCCCGACCTGTGAATGAACGTCACCTTCCATCTCCCTAATCCATGCGATATACAGCAAGAGCTCGCAAGCCACACCATTCCACGCATTTGCTCTGTAGCTCACCCGAAAAACGCTTTCACTGTTCCTCGTGTCTTAACTGGTCCCCACCAATATGCCCCACGCCATTTTCAGACACAAAATTCCGAAGAGTGGAGTACTCCTGAAAACAAGCCAATATGCTTCCACTGCTGTCATGGTGGGCAAGTGGCCCGCTACAGCTTTCGACATTGCCACGCTAAGCCTTCGCCTCACCACAAGACTAATCAATGAGCTCAAGGAGGTAATACTGCATCTGTGACCTGGACGACAGATCTTCTATTAACCAAGGAGTCTAAGCCCTATTTACTAGACGTTACTGTTGATGGTGTTGCAGCCCAGGCTCTCACTGACACAAATGCTCACATCTCTGTAATCAGCTTAACCCTCCGCAGGCATCTACGCAAAGTTCTGACGTCACCCATGCAAACATTTGTTCGAGTTGCCAATGAGAGCACACCTTCAATTGCCGGAATGCGTACCGCCTGAATATGGATTGCCGACCACGATAGTGTTGCTCTCTTCACCGTCCTTGAAAAATGCCCCCATGACATTATCCTCGGCGTCGATTTTTTCTCGAACCGCTCTCATTGACTGTTCTGCGGGACTTCTCTCTTTTGAATTTCCTTCTGCCAAAAATGCTCAAAAGCACCGTTCTCGTTCCACAGATTATGTCCATTTGCTGTCAAATGCTGTAACATACATGCCCCTGTGATCAAGCCCACCCGTTTCTCACAGTTATTTCTCACCAGATTGTTCGACAAGCCGAGCGGAAGCTACTACAAGCACGTATCCTTGAGTGCCGCCAGAAGCTACGAGCTTTGGAGAAGCAAACCCTCTTTGCACGCCGGCAACTTGAGTATCTTATTCCTGAGGACTTCCCAGATGTGCAGCTGCACGCAAACTTCACCGCTAGCATGGGAGAAGGCCGTCATAGAACGTCGCAAGAGAGGAAACTGCAAGCACTCCGGCCGGACGTGCCACAATGCACCCAGGAGGTCATCAACCTATCTCCGTACACACCGGACGAAGAGGAGGCTAAGGTTTTGTCCCGTGGTGTGAATTTTAACACGGAAGCACCCCCGGAGCCAGGAAAGGTGATTTGTGCGGTCGAACGCGCGGTCGGCCAGCTTCCCTCTGAAGTACGGCAAGAAGCGCGCACCCGTGCTATTGGTGTGCTCTCTGGTTTGCGAAGACATTGTGCAAGACTGCATTTATCGGTAGCGGAGAGGCAAGCCATCAGGAGCCTGCGGAATAACAGCAGTATCGCAATCCTTCCTGCTGACAAAGGCAATGCCACGGTCTTGCTAGATAGCAGTGACTATCACACGAAGATGTTGGCCCTTCTCGAAGACCAGCAGACATATGCTCCTCTAGCCCGTGACTTAACTAGCAGGTTACAGTCCAAGCTTCAAGAACTGCTAACCAGGCTTTTCAAGCTAGTCCCTCCGCACCACAAGGGCCTCTACTACAGGTTACTGTGCACGAACGGTTCAGCCCCGGCAATCTACGGTCTGCCTAAAATCCACAAGCCTGGCGTTCCTCTTCGGCCTGTCGTCGACTTCTCGAGGTCACCGCTCTACCGACTATCAGGCTACCTTCACCAAGTGTTGAGCCCTCTAGCCGGTAAGACGCCCACGCACGTCGGAAACTCGTCCTCTTTTGTTTCGAAGCTGAAGGACGTAACTCCAACTGAAGACGACGTCATGGATTCGTTCAACGTCAAGTCTCTTTTCACTAGTGTCCCAGTGGATCTGGCAGTAGCCATGTGCGAAGAAGCACTAAACGCGGACATTAGTCTTCCCGATCGCACTCCCTTTGACGTCCCCGAGCTCTGTGAGTTGCTTATGTTTTGTCTGAGCAACACCTATTTTTCTTACGGGGGAAGCCCCTATCAGCAGACCCATGGCACGGCGATGGGTGCGTCCATATCAGTTACTACGGCCAATCTAGTTATGGAGGCTTTAGAGGGGAAGGTATTGGCAACCTTCACACCGGCATTGAGGTTTTTCTGCCGCTATGTCGACGACTGTTTTTGTATTTTAAAAAAGCAAGATGTCCCATGTCTTCTGGACAGCCTCAACGCCCAGAATGTGCATATACAGTTCACCGTGGAGTTCGAGCAAGGCAACATGCTTCCCTTTTTTTTGGATGTTCTTGTTCGCCGCGATGCGGGCGCTTTCTCCTTCTCAGTGTACAGGAAGCCCACACACACGGGTCGTTACCCCAGTTTTGAATCTTGCCACCCTCTCGGCCACAAGACATCCGTTGTGTCGTCCTTGATAAAGCGCGCCGTACGCATCTGCTCAGATGACAGTGCACTGAAACGTGAATTAGGAACGATTCGCCGCGAACTAATCGCCAATGGCTATCCTAAGCGACTTATTTGCCGAACCAAGAATAAGGTACTACAGCCAAGAATGGCCAACAACAGGACATTACGAGCACGCGCAGCCATCCCCTACGTCCCAGGAATAAGCGAAGCATGGTCGCACGTCTTTTCAAAATACGACATGCGCATTGCCCATGTACCGACCAGCGAGCTCCGCGACGACTGAAAGAGCAACAACGTGATGTAAGAAATCATAATCACATGACGAATGCCATTGCCATTGCGGAGCACGCGCACAAACATTCCCACAAGATTGACTGGGAGAACACCGCAATTTTAGCTAAGGAAAAGAACACATCATCTCGGCGTCTGCTAGAGTCACTTTTTATCCAATCAACGCCAGCCGCAATGAACCGGACGGATGGGACTTTGCCTCCCGTCTACGCATGCTCTCTACGTCATGTGCTGCCTATTTAATTGACGACGTCGGCTTGTCTTACGTAGTGAACAAGGAACCCGTATGTAGTTCCGAAACGTCAATATATTTTTATTCTTGGTCAGTGTTCGCTTTTCTTTTGCAAGTTATTATATGGTCTTCCCTATTACAGACGCGCTGCTTCTGTGAAACGTCACTCTGCCACACATCATCATTACTGTGGTAGAGAACCAAACCTGCCTTCCCTTTCAGTTTTTCAAATTCAGTTTCACACCTGAAGTCCTTCCCAAGGGGATTTCGCTGGCAATGCTGTGCCCTTTCTGCCATGAATGCTAGCACTCCTGCAGATTTACCTCCTGGAGTGCAGGCGTCCCATCAAGCACCATCAATCAAGGCAGTGGCTCCTTCAGACCTCCCACCGGATCATACCGCCGATCTCCCTCGTCTTCTGGATTCCTGCAAGGACATCTTCGACTTAGACAACCATCCACCAACCCAAACTTCTGCAGTCACCCATCACATCAACACCAACGATGCTTCACTAGTGTACAGGTGGCCCTATTGCGTATCACTTGCTGAACGACTCGTCATCCAAAAGGTAAAAAAAAATGCTTAGTAAGGATACAGTCAAACCATCTTCCAGTCTGTGGGTGTCTCCAGTCGTGTTGGTCAGAGAAAAAGATGGGACGCAGTGCTTCTAGATGGATTATGCAAACTTAACTATTATGAAGGAAGGCCTCATACAGTGGGATCTCATTGATACAATTCTGCATAATACGTTTTTCTTTTCATTCCAAGCCAAAATCCCTTAGAAATAATGCATTTTCGTGCATTTGTTACGATCACATTTTTGCTAAAAATTGGATGGCACGACCACGAAAGTGAACCTTGACCATTTTTAGAAACCTTACATTTATTCTTCGGTATACTAGCTCAAACCCCATGTCAACAACCCATGACCTGCATGGCAGCGCCGGTTCTGCGACAAAAACACTGCTGCCTGGCGTGGGCGCTCTGTTCAATGAGGATGATATGTGAGGCAAGGCACTGTGCCATCTAGTGAAACATATCATAATCACAGAGTTTCTCAGTTTGATCATAATCGAGGAAGAAGGTTCCAATGCTCTTGGCAGGCGGCGACTTCCCTCCCCAACTTCTCGCCATGCTCTGTGCTTCCCGCTCCGTTCTTTGTTCTCTTTCTGCGCTGTTCCTGCGTTCGCTGGTGTTGCTTATGAGGCTATTTTTGTTCTTGTTCTATTTGACTAGTCTTGTTCTCCTTAGGCTGCCTTGTTGCTGTGCGGGGTGTGCTGCCAGGCTTGTGGCAATGTCGAGGAAACGGAAGGCACTCAGTATAAAAAGAAAAAGTGGCAATTGTACAGAAATTGGAAGAAAACCCGAAGAGGAAATGCGTGGATTTGGCACACAAGCTCGGTTTGCCAGTGTCAACGCTCAACACTATTGCCGGTCAGCAAGAGGAACTTCAAAAGAATGTGCAAGTTTCCTGCCCTGATGCGAAACAAGCACAAGGTGCGAAGCATGACCAAATGGAAGACTTCCTGCTCACATGGTGGGAAGAAGTTAGAGCGGCAGGATGAACGCCGATAGGTCAGTACTACGCGAAAAAGTTGACAACACTGCGCCCTCCTTGGGCATTGAGGACTCCAAAGCGTCTGGTGGCTGGCTTCACCAATTCAAGGCACAACGTGAAGTGTCATACAGAACAGCATCCGCCCAAGTGAAAAATACCAGCAGCTTTTTTTTTATTATTACATTTCCGGAGAATTTTCTCCCAGACTTCGAAAAGAAAGTGCAGCACAAATTTACCAGCTACTCCACTGTTGCTCAATAAAATTGAGTTGCTGACGGAGAATGCAGATTTTTCTCCTTTTTTTAACAAACTCTTTGGATAATACGATTTTCACATAATGCTTTTTATTTCCCGGTTCCCCTGAAAAACGTATCAACGAGATTTCACTGTACATGATACATAGACAAGAAGTGGCTGGCAACTTGTGAAGGGAGGTAACTTCGTGCAACCAAAGCCTGATTAGTCATGCTAATTCCTCCTATATTTCAATATGGTCTAACACCAGCTACACCACTTCGGCAGAGCCAGTGGGGAACGTTTCAACTGTACTGTCACTGTGTACTGCAGAACGAACATCCATCCCGCATTTAAAAACCCTGCATACGAAGCTGCATCGCGCAAAGTTGTTCTATGGCCACTGAATATCCTCGCTGAATGTCAAGCAAGCGTCCTCACCGACGCGCTTTGGCGTTGTCTATCAGCGGATTCGTATGTATACAAGCGTTTACAGCAAGAACGGTAAATATATTACTACGCCCTTCAAGCACATATCGGCAAAATGCGATTACTTCGCGCCTTCGCAGGATTGAGCCGCACAGTAGAGAACACAGTCGTAGCATACTAGCAGGAATGAACGCATCGTACGGCTTCTTCCACGTTTCGTCACCCCGTGACTACAGTTTACCTCAACACCAATTTATAACGCACGCCCTTAAAGAGCTTACACTCTAAAAAGCGCTACAACCTTTCTGGTAACCTTGAGTGAATGTAAAAGCGTAGCCACCGCGCACATCACGTCGTAGCTAGCGCCGACTTCAATGCGAACGCGGTCGTCGACGCGGCTACGTGAACGTACCGCTGACAGCCTCAAGGAAAGTGTATTTGGGGGCTCTAGAACAACGTATTTAAATTTAGCCCATGTTTGCGAATAACAAATGATTCCTTGAGTGCTTTAGTTACATTGTCATTCAGAATGTGCCTAGCCAGTTATGTCCAACATACGGAGAGCGCACGGCGTTTGCAGTACACGGACAGGTATATAATTACCCGTCCCTCTTGACACCAGCCCTTAAAAAATATCTTACCTTTCGTTTATGACGCAAAAAGATGCAGAGGAGAAAGCTGCAGGTTTCGTTATCTACAAGAAATCGATGCTGGCTTGCGCTTTGAAACTCGTACACAACAGGCAAGTGGCTTCGGCTTGACGTGGCTTGACCAGTGTTGCTTTTGCCTTGCGCAAAATTAAATCAACTAAAATCCTCTGTTACACAACTTTTATACCCTGTTACCTCCGCAATTAACAAATCACGAGCGGCTGTATTTAGCCGGTTGTGTGACAGAGCTTTGTAGTTGAATTAAGTTTGCACAAGGCAAAAGCAACACTGGTCAAGCCACGTCAAGCCGAAGCCACTTGCCTGTTGTGGCCGTACGAGTTTCAAAGCGCAAGCCAGCATCGATTTCTTGTAGATAACGAAACCTGCTGCTTTCTCCTCGGCATCTTTTTGCGTCATAAACGTAAGGTAAGATATTTTCTAAGGCCTGGTATCAAGAGGGACGGGTAATTATATACCTGTCCGTGTACTGCAAGCGCCGTGCGCTCTCCGTATGTTGGACATAACTGGCTAGGCACATTCTGAATGACAATGTAACTAAAGCACTCAAGGAATCATTTGTTATTCGCAAACATGGGCTAAATTTAAATAAGTTGTTCTAGAGCCTCCAAATACACTTTCCTTGAGGCTGTCAGCGGTACGTTCACGTAGCCGCGTCGACGACCGCGTTCGCATTGAAGTCGGCGCTAGCTACGACGTGATGTGCGCGGTGGCTACGCTTTTACATTCACTCAAGGTTACCAGAAAGGTTGTAGCGCTTTTTAGAGTGTGAGCTCTCTAAGGGCGTGCGTTATAAATTGGTGTTGAGGTAAACTGTAGTCACGGGGTGACGAAACGTGGAAGAAGCCGTACGATGCGTTCATTCCTGCTAGTATGCTACGACTGTGTTCTCTACTGTGCGGCTCAATCCTGCGAACGCGGCGAAGTAATCGCATTTTGCCGACATGTGCTTGAAGGGCGTAGTAATATATTTACCGTTCTTGCTGTAAACGCTTGTATACATACGAATCCGCTGATAGACGACGCCAAAGCGCGTCGGTGAGGACGCTTGCTTGACATTCAGCGAGGACATTCAGTGGCCATAGAACAACTTTGCGCGATGCAGCTTCGTATGCAGGGTTTTTAAATGCGGGATGGATATTCGTTCTGCAGTACACAGTGACAGTACAGTTGAAACGTTCCCCACTGGCTCTGCCGAAGTGGTGTAGCTGGTGTTAGACCATATTGAAATATAGGAGGAATTAGCATGACTAATCAGGCTTTGGTTGCACGAAGTTACCTCCCTTCACAAGTTGCCAGCCACTTCTTGTCTATGTATCATGTACAGTGAAATCTCGTTGATACGTTTTTCAGGGGAACCGGGAAATAAAAAGCATTCTGTGAAAATCGTATTATCCAAAGAGTTTGTTAAAAAAAGGAGAAAAATCTGCATTCTCCAGCAAATCAATTTTATTGAGCAACAGTGGAGTAGCTGGTAAATTTGTGCTGCACTTTCTTTTCTAAGTCTGGGAGAAAATTCTCCGGAAATAAAACAAAATCTGCTGGTATTTTTCACTTGGGCAGATGCTGTTCTGTATGACACTTCACGTTGTGCCTTGAATTGGTGAAGCCAGCCACCAGACGCTTTGGAGTCCTCAATGCCCAAGGAGGGCGCAGTGTTGTCAACTTTTTCGCGTAGTACTGACCTATCGGCGTTCATCCTGCCGCTCTAACTTCTTCCCACCATGTGAGCAGGAAGTCTTCCATTTGGTCATGCTTCGCACCTTGTGCTTGTTTCGCATCAGGGCAGGAAACTTGCAGATTCTTTTGAAGTTCCTCTTGCTGACCGGCAATAGTGTTGAGCGTTGACACTGGCAAACCGAGCTTGTGTGCCAAATCCACGCATTTCCTCTTCGGGTTTTCTTCCAATTTCTGCACAATTGCCACTTTTTCTTTTTATACTGAGTGCCTTCCGTTTCCTCGACATTGCCACAAGCCTGGCAGCACACCCCGCACAGCAACAAGTCAGCCTAAGGAGAACAAGACTAGTCAAATAGAACAAGAACAAAAATAGCCTCATAAGCAACACCAGCGAACGCAGGAACAGCGCAGAAAGAGAACAAAGAACGGAGCGGGAAGCACAGAGCATGGCGAGAAGTTGGGGAGGGAAGTCGCCGCCTGCCAAGAGCATTGGAACCTTCTTCCTCGATTATGATCAAACTGAGAAACTCTGTGATTATGATATGTTTCACTAGATGGCACAATGCCTCGCCTTGCATATCATCCTCATTGAACAGAGCGCCCACGCCTGGCAGCAGTGTTTTTGTCGCAGAACCGGCGCTGCCATGCAGGTCATGGGTTGTTGACATGGGGTTTGAGCTAGTATACCGAAGAATAAATGTAAGGTTTCTAAAAATGGTCAAGGTTCACTTTCGTGGTCGTGCCATCCAATTTTTAGCAAGAATGTGATCGTATCAAATGCACGAAAATGCATTATTTCTAAGGGATTTTGGCTTGGAACGAAAAGAAAAACGTATTATGCAGAATTGTATCAATGAAATCCCACTGTATAAGGCCTTCCTTCATAATAGTTAAGTTTGCATAATCCATCTAGAAGCGCTAAGTCCCATCTTTTTCTCTGACCAACACGACTGGAGACACCCACAGACTGGAAGATGGTTTGACTGTATCCTTACTAAGCATTTTTTTTTACCTTTTGGATGACGAGTCGTTCAGCAAGTGATACGCAATAGGGCCACCTGTACACTAGTGAAGCATCGTTGGTGTTGATGTGATGGGTGACTGCAGAAGTTTGGGTTGGTGGATGGTTGTCTAAGTCGAAGATGTCCTTGCAGGAATCCAGAAGACGAGGGAGATCGGCGGTATGATCCGGTGGGAGGTCTGAAGGAGCCACTGCCTTGATTGATGGTGCTTGATGGGACGCCTGCACTCCAGGAGGTAAATCTGCAGGAGTGCTAGCATTCATGGCAGAAAGGGCACAGCATTGCCAGCGAAATCCCCTTGGGAAGGACTTCAGGTGTGAAACTGAATTTGAAAAACTGAAAGGGAAGGCAGGTTTGGTTCTCTACCACAGTAATGATGATGTGTGGCAGAGTGACGTTTCACAGAAGCAGCGCGTCTGTAATAGGGAAGACCATATAATAACTTGCAAAAGAAAAGCGAACACTGACCAAGAATAAAAATATATTGACGTTTCGGAACTACATACGGGTTCCTTGTTCACTACGTAAGACAAGCCGACGTCGTCAATTAAATAGGCAGCACATGACGTAGAGAGCATGCGTAGACGGGAGGCAAAGTCCCATCCGTCCGGTTCATTGCGGCTGGCGTTGATTGGATAAAAAGTGACTCTAGCAGACGCCGAGATGATGTGTTCTTTTCCTTAGCTAAAATTGCGGTGTTCTCCCAGTCAATCTTGTGGGAATGTTTGTGCGCGTGCTCCGCAATGGCAATGGCATTCGTCATGTGATTATGATTTCTTACATCACGTTGTTGCTCTTTCAGTCGTCGCGGAGCTCGCTGGTCGGTACATGGGCAATGCGCATGTCGTATTTTGAAAAGACGTGCGACCATGCTTCGCTTATTCCTGGGACGTAGGGGATGGCTGCGCGTGCTCGTAATGTCCTGTTGTTGGCCATTCTTGGCTGTAGTACCTTATTCTTGGTTCGGCAAATAAGTCGCTTAGGATAGCCATTGGCGATTAGTTCGCGGCGAATCGTTCCTAATTCACGTTTCAGTGCACTGTCATCTGAGCAGATGCGTACGGCGCGCTTTATCAAGGACGACACAACGGATGTCTTGTGGCCGAGAGGGTGGCAAGATTCAAAAACTGGGGTAACGACCCGTGTGTGTGGGCTTCCTGTACACTGAGAAGGAGAAAGCGCCAGCATCGCGGCGAACAAGAACATCCAAAAAAAAGGGAAGCATGTTGCCTTGCTCGAACTCCACGGTGAACTGTATATGCACATTCTGGGCGTTGAGGCTGTCCAGAAGACATGGGACATCTTGCTTTTTTAAAATACAAAAACAGTCGTCTACATAGCGGCAGAAAAACCTCAATGCCGGTGTGAAGGTTGCCAATACCTTCCCCTCTAAAGCCTCCATAACTAGATTGGCCGTAGTAACTGATATGGACGCACCCATCGCCGTGCCATGGGTCTGCTGATAGGGGCTTCCCCCGTAAGAAAAATAGGTGTTGCTCAGACAAAACATAAGCAACTCACAGAGCTCGGGGACGTCAAAGGGAGTGCGATCGGGAAGACTAATGTCCGCGTTTAGTGCTTCTTCGCACATGGCTACTGCCAGATCCACTGGGACACTAGTGAAAAGAGACTTGACGTTGAACGAATCCATGACGTCGTCTTCAGTTGGAGTTACGTCCTTCAGCTTCGAAACAAAAGAGGACGAGTTTCCGACGTGCGTGGGCGTCTTACCGGCTAGAGGGCTCAACACTTGGTGAAGGTAGCCTGATAGTCGGTAGAGCGGTGACCTCGAGAAGTCGACGACAGGCCGAAGAGGAACGCCAGGCTTGTGGATTTTAGGCAGACCGTAGATTGCCGGGGCTGAACCGTTCGTGCACAGTAACCTGTAGTAGAGGCCCTTGTGGTGCGGAGGGACTAGCTTGAAAAGCCTGGTTAGCAGTTCTTGAAGCTTGGACTGTAACCTGCTAGTTAAGTCACGGGCTAGAGGAGCATATGTCTGCTGGTCTTCGAGAAGGGCCAACATCTTCGTGTGATAGTCACTGCTATCTAGCAAGACCGTGGCATTGCCTTTGTCAGCAGGAAGGATTGCGATACTGCTGTTATTCCGCAGGCTCCTGATGGCTTGCCTCTCCGCTACCGATAAATGCAGTCTTGCACAATGTCTTCGCAAACCAGAGAGCACACCAATAGCACGGGTGCGCGCTTCTTGCCGTACTTCAGAGGGAAGCTGGCCGACCGCGCGTTCGACCGCACAAATCACCTTTCCTGGCTCCGGGGGTGCTTCCGTGTTAAAATTCACACCACGGGACAAAACCTTAGCCTCCTCTTCGTCCGGTGTGTACGGAGATAGGTTGATGACCTCCTGGGTGCATTGTGGCACGTCCGGCCGGAGTGCTTGCAGTTTCCTCTCTTGCGACGTTCTATGACGGCCTTCTCCCATGCTAGCGGTGAAGTTTGCGTGCAGCTGCACATCTGGGAAGTCCTCAGGAATAAGATACTCAAGTTGCCGGCGTGCAAAGAGGGTTTGCTTCTCCAAAGCTCGTAGCTTCTGGCGGCACTCAAGGATACGTGCTTGTAGTAGCTTCCGCTCGGCTTGTCGAACAATCTGGTGAGAAATAACTGTGAGAAACGGGTGGGCTTGATCACAGGGGCATGTATGTTACAGCATTTGACAGCAAATGGACATAATCTGTGGAACGAGAACGGTGCTTTTGAGCATTTTTGGCAGAAGGAAATTCAAAAGAGAGAAGTCCCGCAGAACAGTCAATGAGAGCGGTTCGAGAAAAAATCGACGCCGAGGATAATGTCATGGGGGCATTTTTCAAGGACGGTGAAGAGAGCAACACTATCGTGGTCGGCAATCCATATTCAGGCGGTACGCATTCCGGCAATTGAAGGTGTGCTCTCATTGGCAACTCGAACAAATGTTTGCATGGGTGACGTCAGAACTTTGCGTAGATGCCTGCGGAGGGTTAAGCTGATTACAGAGATGTGAGCATTTGTGTCAGTGAGAGCCTGGGCTGCAACACCATCAACAGTAACGTCTAGTAAATAGGGCTTAGACTCCTTGGTTAATAGAAGATCTGTCGTCCAGGTCACAGATGCAGTATTACCTCCTTGAGCTCATTGATTAGTCTTGTGGTGAGGCGAAGGCTTAGCGTGGCAATGTCGAAAGCTGTAGCGGGCCACTTGCCCACCATGACAGCAGTGGAAGCATATTGGCTTGTTTTCAGGAGTACTCCACTCTTCGGAATTTTGTGTCTGAAAATGGCGTGGGGCATATTGGTGGGGACCAGTTAAGACACGAGGAACAGTGAAAGCGTTTTTCGGGTGAGCTACAGAGCAAATGCGTGGAATGGTGTGGCTTGCGAGCTCTTGCTGTATATCGCATGGATTAGGGAGATGGAAGGTGACGTTCATTCACGGGTCGGGGCTAGTAGGGTAGCCGTAGCCGTAGCCTCCAGCTCACGGCGTACTATTTTCATTAAGTCGTCGAACAAAGAAGGGCACATTCCAGTGGAGTGGTATACTCGTAATAGGATGTGGGACCCGTGTTAGGCAGTCGAGTGAACTGTGGGGCAATACAGTGAGCTTTCGCTTGTTTCTTTCTTACTTTATTTGGTACCCACAGCGCCTGTTGGCGTTACAGTGGGGGGAATAACAAAAAGAAATGCATCGACTAGTTACGTTGATAACCAAAGAAACATTTTCCAGAGGCTGCGAGGCCCTTTTCAAGATGTTTAAACGGTCTGCACTCTGTAATGATGCCGTCTGTGGTGGTGCAGTCCTTATAAACAAGCAGGTTGAAAGCGCCATCAGCAATTCCTTTCTGCACATGGCCTACTTTGCCAGTTTCTGACGTGTCGGCATCTATCTTGTGACACAGAGCAACACCATCCTGAATATAGGCGACGGATGACTCCATCGAGGTTTTGGCATGGGAAGAAAGTTCCTTCGCGGCTAGTTGGTGGCCAACAAGCTTTCCGAACAGCTCACGTAATGTCAATTTGCAGGTTTCCCAGCTTGTCAGGTCTGCTTCGTGTGTCTCAAACCAACAATAGTCTGGCTGGGCCCTTGAGGTAAAATATTACGTTGGCCAGCCCCAAGGTTGCATCCCATCTGTTATGAGCGCTCGCACTCTCGTAGGTGCTTATCCAGTCATCAACGTCAGTGCCACAGAAGGTGCTGTGGTCGCAGGGATGGGAGACGACCATAAGTGGCATGGTCGGCCAGAGGGCTCCATCGAGTGCCAAAATTTCTGTGCCGACCTGGTGTCCACTGTGCAGCTCCGTGTTTGAGGTAGCAGATGTTGCAATGCAAGAGGACCAGGATAGGGCACGCTGCGCAAGCCTCTTCATCTTCACAGCGCGCAAATGAGGTTACTGTGCGCGCTGTAATCCAGGCTGGTGCTCTGCTTTCAGCATTGACGCTGGAAACCTTTTCTACTCCCTTCCGCATGAACAAGTTTTGGTCTCTGTGAAAGAGTGTATCACCGTCTACAACGGCGGGGTTAAGTTTATGCAAAGTTGCGGGATTTCCGTGGAATCCTTTTTGGAGCTTCTGCGTTTCTACTTAGCATCAACTATTGTAGGATAGTGTGACAGTGTCTATGTGCAGAGATCTGGAATCTGTAGACGTTCTAAAGTTCCTCACCTTGTTAGTGACATTTTCTTGGCTCATGTTGACCGTGTATTGGAACGTGACTTGGAGGGTTTGGCAATTAAAATTTTCATGTATGTTGATGATTACGTAGTACTTTGTGGAAACTATGACCCTACAAGAAAAATGGTAGACATTTTAAAAGCATTCAAACGTCACGCATTTAGGCTGACCTTTATGTCCAAGGCGCTAAACCAAAGAACAATCCAGTTTTTGGACCTGTTGTTAAAATTCGAGCAGAATCATGTATGTTGGCTCTATAGTCCACGATCGAAGAAGCCTTTACTGAACTCTTCATCAGCACGTTCTAGGATTGTAAAATATGGGATTGTTGTCAACTGCCTCAGGTTAGCCATCTTGTTTTGTTTTCAGTGTTGTTTTCACCTAATTGAGTCTAGCTTTGGTGAACAGTTAGTTGGACCCAAAAATGCTGGCTACGGTGACGAAGTCTTTGGGTCGGCCCATCTTCAGTTGTTGGATTTGGTGAAGAAAACTTGTCTCCTGCTTGTGATGTTGTGAAGGAAAAGATAGTTGTAACCTCGTACCTGCACGAGGTATCTCACCGCTTGAAAGAAGTGGGGAGCAGATATAACATCAATGTGGTGTTTTCAGCCAAAATTAAGTTAAAAGTGCATCTGTCCCGCCATCGAAAAGAATATTAGTAATAAGGGCCGAGCAAGCAGCTGTGGTGTGAAACATGAGAAACAGTTTGTTCCTTGTAGATTAAATGTGGTTTATTGCATTCCTTTCAATTGCGGTCGCTTTGATGTTGGCCAGTTCACTGAGTGCCTTCTGGCCCTCTTCCCACACATTGCAAAGATTGTGGTTGTACGCTTTTCCTTCATGATACAACGGTACTGTTCTCGCACGATGAACAAAAGGTGAGGGAAGTATAGTGGAAGCACATAAAATTCGAAAAATGTCTGACTCGTGTGTTAGCGCTCGTCTTTAGCACTTTTAGATGCAGAATTGGCGTATCTTGAAGAGAGCAGTACTTGAGAGCGTTTGGCTGTACAGTTGCTTATAGTGGGTTCATGTGTCATGTTTTTATCTTTGTTTTATACCTTCGATGGCTTTATATTTGTCTCTTCAATAAATATTCGGTTTTGGTTCAGTGGTTGTCCAGTGTTATCCTCCTTTTTGTCCCGTTATTTGTGCGCTGCGAAGATGAATCTGCACCAACTAGCCCGGTTTTCTACGCTACTTCAGTCCGCAACCACTATCAATGATGTTACGTGGCGCGGAGAAATTACAGGTTGTTTACAAACAAGTCCACAGCATTGGCTCAATGGTAACGCGGTGCAAGAGTCGTGAACTGATCAACTTTGGTAACGTCATTTTTCGCTCGCGAGTCATTTAATTTGCATTCGTTCTCGTCGTCCAATGAGGATTACTGCACGTTCAAAGCATCAAACAGATGGGTATTTCAGATACTTGGCTCCTAACTTATGGTAATATTAAGGCGAAGCAGCAAGTACAAGGCGTGCAAGGCAGCAGCCTGACTTCTTCTAGCTATCGTTGTTGGTCTAAAGGAGCAACTAAGTATACTTGTGCATGAAGGATATGCTATCCAGGCATTGACGATTTACAAAGTGACACTGTGTTTATTCAAAGAGGTCGTTCTTTAGCGAGTGTTGTTATAAGGTCTTTCCCACTTCTCTTGTTTTTAATAAAGTGCTGTTTTGCCGCTTTGTGCTGAAATCGGTTTTGAACTCTTGAGGATTTGTGCCTAGTCAAGTAATGGCTCCAACTTGTGCCTGAGCAGCAGCCGCAGTTCCTAAAGCATTGTGCAGCTGAGCCCAAGGACTTTTTTCTTTTCCTTTTGGTGAAGGCAAAAAGAAAAAAAACGAAAACGCCCGTGTGTGGAGATTTCAGTGCGAGTTAAGATACCCAAATGTCAGGATTAACGTGAATCGAACCTAGCACTGTGTCACTCTTCATAGCCGAAGTGTGGCCTCGGCAACTACAACTCCCGAAATAGAATCTTTTTACAATTTGTTTTTGCAGCAGTGGTGCGATGAGTTGGGCTCAGCCTAGTGCCCCCTCATATAATTCCTGACTGATAAACCGACCCAGTTGTCCTGTATGGCCATTGCGTGACAGCTGTTCTGTCAGATACACTGTAAGCACCTGCTTAGCTATTGGGAAAGGCAGTGCAGTTTGTTAACGAGATCAGATATCAAAGCAGTCTAGCTCAGAACTTTAATCCTACTAGTGTAAGCCATTATTTGGCCTTGTACAAATTCTCAAAAAAGTCAAAAATACCGTTTGGTGTGAAGGGACTAAAGCAGGTTTGAGACACAAGACTGCATCAGCAAAGGATCTCTGGTGTCACGTAGAAAAAAAATTCAGAATAAGGAGTTAGAATAGTTCAAAAGCAGGCTAAACTAACTTTTGTGTACATATTAATGTAGCCATATATGGGACAAAATACACCATCAATTGTGAATTTAGATTCACTTGACATTTGCGGTGTGGTTGTAAAAGGAAGCGTTTATTTGTTTCTTTTGGTGTTGCAGGTGCTGACTGAGAAATTGTGGAAAGTTTTGAGCCAAGATGTTCCTGGCCTAAACCGTGATGGGCACGTAAAATGTTGTATGTATATTTGAGGTTATAAAGCATTTAATAAAGAATTTTCGAGTTTTGGGACTTGGTTTCTGCTGTTTCATATGCCCATACATTGCAACATGTAATCTATATTCAAATCTGTAGTTTTATTAAAAATTTGTTTTCAGCAGACAGATTTACTATTCACTACGTCACTTTTACATGATCAGTTCATTAGCATGTGTTGCGGGTTTTTTTTTTTTTAGCAATTGATGCAGAACTAGCACACATACTAGGTAAAGATTTATAAGGCTTAATGTTATGTTTCAGTTTTTCAGTCAATTTGAGAACCTGTATTTGCTGTAAACTTAAGTGCTTTTGTGATCACATGCCTTGAAGCATGCTCCAGCGTAAGAATACTGGATACCAAAGCCCCTTGTAGCTTGTTTTGGTCAGTGTGTGTGGACAAACGTAAGTCATCAGTGGAGGCTTCATAGTCCAACTCGCAAATAAATGTGGGTGCTAGCACCATTGGGGCTTGCAAGCAAAAAAGAAAAAGACCCGTGAACACACGATCGCGAAGAGGAGCCGGTGCAAAGGTAGTCCTGCGTGTCTAAATCTAAGAGGCGAAGATCAGAGCAGGAGTATTTGACAGTTCTAATTCTGCCTGGGCAAAACTTTAGTGCCAACTGCCGTTTCGTCTGGGCGGAGCGCTAGATACGATAAAGAAAAAAACAAAACAAGCAACCCGGTTGTTTGTGCGATCGCATAAAAAGCAGCAGGGCACAAAGTGCAACCATCGTGACAAGGTTGAAAGCAATCGTCAGAAAATCTGAGTACCAACATGTTCAAGGTGGGCTACAAGTGATTATACTTATCGCGTATTCCCAGCGTGACTTAGGCCCAACTTTATAGGGCATTTGGCTAAATTTCTATTTGTCACACTCCAGGAATTCATTCATAATAAAGGTTGACTTTCACAGCGGCGGCCGATCACAGGGTGAACTGTGGATGCACGCTTGCGTAGCAACCGTTCACGCGACGATTTGCGAATGCTACACTGCGATTGCAAAACAGCACGGATGACAAAGTATTTAGGTAATATTACCTAGAACACTGTTGCAGCGTAAAACTTAATCAAACGACCCGGTTGATGCACAGCGGCGGTCATCACAAGGGGACGCGAAATCCAACACAGGCACAG
Source organism: Haemaphysalis longicornis (assembly GCF_048455015.1). Classification (NCBI taxonomy): domain Eukaryota; kingdom Metazoa; phylum Arthropoda; class Arachnida; order Ixodida; family Ixodidae; genus Haemaphysalis; species Haemaphysalis longicornis. Next base: position 151,515 of record NW_027526410.1, on the reverse strand, counting down.
TTGAAGCACTTGTAACTTAGTTAAAATATCCAGATCTAGGAGTGTGGTTGAATCACAGCGCAGCCGTCCCAGAAGGCGAAATCCAAGGCGCGAATGAAACACTTGCCGCTTCACATGGAGGAAAGAAATGGGTATTCACTGCCGGCCGGCCGCCGGGCCAAGAACGGGGAGTGTGTGCGCCGGCAGAACAGCCCCGCAACCCTTCGCCTTTCCCTCTCGCACTCCTCCTTTTCTCCCTTTCGTGGGTGATGCATCGCCGAAACCGGAATACGCGACGGCGTGCGCGCGCGCGTGCTTCTCCCTTCCCCGCGCCGTGACGTCACACACTCCACCCCTCTCCCTGGCAGCTGCCGTGCGCCGCTGCGTGTCACTTTCCGTCCCCGCGCCGTGACGTCACGCAACCGCACCTCCTCTCCCCTTGCGCTCGCCTCCTCTCTCAGCCACCTGGCTCGGTGCGCTCGGCGCGGCGTGCCCCCCTATATATGCAGCGATAAACTGCCAGACCTCCGTGGGTCGGCTCGCGCGCGCTCTCTCGCTAGTCTCCTGGCTCGCTCTGCTCCAGTTTAGACCGTTCGCTGGCTGGGCGCCTCTCAAGGCGATGTCAGAATTACTACGCCGTGTACTCTCGGCGCAAGAAATGCATTCGCACTTCCTCACGATTCCCTTCGGGGAGGTGGGGGCAATTTTTTCCAAATTAATTTTTTTGAAACAGAAATCTACGTGTTGTTTTAGTCAATAATAGTGATTTGGTATGTTTTAGGTCGCTTTAGGTTGCAGGCGCAGCCAATGACGACATTTAATTTCTGCTCCGCATCGCGCTAACCGACATGTCACGTGGGTTTTCTGTGCAGCGAAGCGTTTGAAAATACGCCTCCGGGAAACGCTGAAGACCGTGTCCGTCGGTCATGCTACTGCCATACTGTTTCTTAGCAAGTATACTAGAGAGGAAACTGCACCTGGGAATCTATGTCGTCGTGGGGGGTTTTGGGAAGACCCCCACTTCTGGATTGGGCTTGGCATGACAGCTGGATTCCTCAGCGGTGTTTTGGATTTCCTTCCTTTACTATGCATTGCACGTCTACGAGCGTCTTGCTGAAAGAGAAGGCAGTGCGTGATCGCAACTAACGTTGGTAATGCCGGAATCGAAAGAAAGTCTGACTAAGCGGGTAATATGCTCTGCCAAATTTCTAGCTAGCGAAAAAAAGAAACCAAATGTACTTCGAAGATGACCAGATACGACAGATATGGGCGCCTGCGGTCGTTCATATCTTGTCTTCGCTCACGACGGTTTAACTCAACGTTTCCCTTTTTCATCAAGTATGAACCAACTCGCTCAGCTACAAGACTTGTTAAACTGTAGCTGACCGTCGGTGCTCCAGTTCACCACGAGGGAGACGTTTTCGTAGCCACGCTCATGAAGATTTTGACGCTTTCCAAATAACGTATTATTTGAAATCATGGTAAAATGATAAAAGTGGAGTCTCTCTTAAGTTTCCCTCAAAGTATTAACATCGTGGGTTACTATCATCCTTGACCGGCAGAATAGTAGGCACAACCTTAACAGCAAACGTACGCCTAATTTCATTTTCTTATAGCTTAAAACATCCTGTTTTATTTTTCGCATATATTGTAAGACACCATTATTGGCGTTTATGTGGCATCGTGTTCCATTGTACGGCTAATAAACGTTTCAATCAAAGTCAACGATGTAATTAGGGCGAGCGCAAGATATAATGTCGGCTTAAGACGAAAGATGGCCTTGATGTGAGCCGCATAGACGCTTGTGCCAAATTCCTGTCTAGTGTGTACAGTAAGAAACTCTAGTTATCACCAACTGGGAATAAAACAAACGTCATCGCGTGGGTGCCGCAGCTCGTGACACCGCGTATTCTTTCTTTAGTATCACACGTTGTAAGAATGTCCTCCTTTCCAAACTGCTGTTGCCGTAACCCACATTACAGTATCAGCGGAGCCGTTGAATCTTGCTGCCTCAGTCGTAGCTTCCAGGTGGCAGCGGTGACGTATTTCTGTGGACGGCAGATGAGCTCGGCAGATAGCGGACGCCTAGGAGCCACAAAGGAATCGAAAAATGAGCGTAATAACGCTATCGCGTTAATAGAACTGGCCCATCTGTACTGAATTTGCCTGCACGGCATTAGTGGCGAGAGGGACTAGGCGTAACGCCCTATCCTTCGGATGCCGCTCGGCTAGCTAATCAGTTAAAGCAGAAAAGTTACACGCGCAGAAAGCCGCAGGCTGAAAAAAAGTGAACGGGATTTGGGGTGAGCTAGGCATCGGGAGAAGTATGCAGAAAGACGGCATCGATGAGCCTCAAATACACCTGGCGTTCGAATTCGACGACGGCTTCACAAACTCACGAAACGACGATAGTGACCACTCCCAGTGCGGAACGGTCAACTAGCCATATTTTTCGGCTATAGGAAACCAAAGTCACAGCTCTCGGTTCCTGTGCGCGTGCTCCGATTCTTGCGATAATATAAGCGCCCTCTTTGTTTAGTGAAGGCATATTTTTGTAGTACATATACAGGCAGTTTTGTTTAAATTTACAACTAGGACTCACCCTTTTCGCCAGGGCTTTCCTGGTCTGCTATAGACGTGTCCTCTGTTTGACGGGTCGCTTTACCAAATGGGCCGTGGCGCTATGATGGGCGGAAGCGTGTTTGAGAACGGCAGATTTAAAACCTATGTTTACCCATGCGCTGTGATGTTTTTGGCCAGATCTTGCAATACAAAAAAACATACGGCCCTAGTTTTGCAGCGACCACTTGCTAGTGCATGCCACAGTTTATTCTTATGTTCGCTTGAAGAAACACACTAAAGTAAATGCTTCCAACTAGGGCACACAGCTTATGTGGTGTGACCAGTACACTCGACGGCATGCAGATATTACGCGTAACGCTAATGAAATACGAGGGTATTACAGGTCTTCTAGCAGCGCGTGCACAGTCTTAGACGTGAGGCGCTCGTGTCGCCGTCATATACAGACGCATGTCAGGGTGTGCCCACACGTGGTGCTGCACAAGAAAATACGATCATGAAGTTCAAGGGCCAGCGCAGCGATATCGTTGCACGAAAAATGCACTGCAGAATCGCATCCAGAGTGACTCATGGCAGCTGACTGCTGGTCCTGATGAAGGCACGGTGCGGAAAGTGCTGCAAGAGGATCTCTACTCTTTTATCTAACTGACCACTTCTGCAACAAATTTCAATTGGCTTTTATCTGCAATGCAAAGAAAGCCAGAGCAAAACTGTAGTTTTGTCGAAACGCAGCGGCAAACCCTGTGCACGCAAGTTTTGAAGATTTTGTGATCCAGCGCATGGTTACGGGTGCTGATCTCTGAGGCGAGTAATAGCACTTCCAGAAATCACTTACACGATATTTTGCTTGCTGTAGACAAGAACACAGCTTTTAATAATATGAACTGAAAAGGTATCCTAGAGGATATTTCCTTAGCATTCCAAGTCCAAAGCTCAAGCTTGGACTCGGAAGTTTGTACAACACAGACCCATATGACTCATTTATCCAGAGCGCGAGCCAACAAAATATTGCCTTGGTAGAGGGTGTTAGGAATCAGCGCACCGCTGTGCTGCAAGCTTCGTGCAATGCTCTTGTGCTATGTGGTGAACGCTCCACTGCGCGTGCCTATCTAGTAGTTGCCCCTGTCGGTGACCCACGTTTGCAGCGAAAGCCAACGGATCCCAACAAGCCGCAGCAAGCCTGGGAAAAGCGGGATCGCTCGCGCATTGTTGTCGGCGTGATTTAAACTTTGGCGGTGGAAGACAGGCGTTAAGAGACATGCCTTCAGTTCGCCGATTACGTTGCGGAAACCTCGTCTTTCACGTCTGCCGGTCTCAGAGTGAGCCGCTACTACCGACGGCTCACAAACTCTGGAAAGAGTGTTCTGCACTGTTTGCGCCGTGTGCAAACAGACCAGAGAGAACTCTTGTTTGACCGTTAGCGCTTCGGGTGTAAATAAGAACCCCTGAGCGCTGCTGCTCATTCCTCTTAGAGGAGTGTATCAATGCTGCAACTCTGCTACAATCCTGTACTGTAACGTCGGCCGTCGGGTCATTCTTCTTGTCTTGGTTCGGATCATCCCGCGCCATGTATTAATTAAAGGAGTTACGTTTGCCTTTGGTTTCTTGTCGTCATCTTCAAGGCAGCAACATCCGCTGACCGCTAGATTCACCATGCTACAACACGCATGTTGGAGGCGACGTTGCTCGGCTGGGTTACGCCTTCATGTATGCAACAAGGGGTACCTCAGGAGTCCATCCTGCGGCTTATTCTCTTCAAACTTGCCATGATCAGAATAGCCCGAGAAAGAGAATTTTACTCATCTGATGGGTTCGCGCGTACGCCGACGTCGTCTGAGCGGAAGTGACGGACTTCCACACCAATGAAGAGATTAAAAGTGAATTACAAGCCGCTATTCTTAGCTTGACACATTTGTAGTCTTCGTTTAACTTGTCATTCCTTCCTCGTAAAATAAAATTCTTCAGAATCAACGCCGTCAAGACACCGATAAGTCCCAGACCACCACCCTCTGCACCAGTGATACTTACATTACGTCTAAATATGGCACTGTGGCAGTGCTTCGTTTAAAATGTGGTAGCTGTAACAACACCCGAAGTCGTATGAGGCATCTCAGTGCAACTTGGCTTGAATGATGCATCTTGTCCCTCGAATCTCTAACAAATACGGTGGTGCCCAACAAACCTCATCCCAAGTGCTAGTAAGACCCGTGGACTATGGCTGCATTACATACGGTTTCCAAGCTTACGAATATTCTCCTAGACATCTCAAGGATTTCGAAATCTTGAGGCGCTCTCTGATCCGTGTATTACAGGCCTTCCCCATCACTCTTAAATTTACCTGATCAACCGGACCATCTCTTTTCTTCCGCTTCAGACATTATAGAGAGAGATCAAGTCACTCTATGAATCATCTAGAATGCTCACCACAAGTTAGAGCAGTCCCAATATTAGACGAGCTAGAAGTACCTTCAATCAGGAAGCCTTTTCCAGAGTCCTTCCTTCATGGGAACGTCCTCCCATAGGAGCAACGCGACTTACACTTTTTCTACGCGCCAACCGTAAACACACCGAACATTTGGTTAAAAAAATTGCCAAGACAAGAAAATCGATGAAATATACATCTACACTGACGCTGCTGCATAAGAAAACGCAGCGGCCATAGCATGGATCTGTACAAACGCGTCCCCGCTTAGCGGATCTCGTCACATTGCCAAGCGCATGATCTTTTTCAAGAAGCTAAGCATCCTAGGAATTATGCAACATATACAAACGAGTACCTGTAATTTAAAGGCTCGAAAATCCTCAACTATTACTGACTCATATGCTGCTTTTCGAGAACTAAGTAACCCCTTCTCGCCAAATTTGACAGACGCAACAATACTTCGAAATTATTGAACGGCTCTGCCAAAATGTTCACTTCCGTATCGTGTGAACCTTGGCTCACAAGCTGCGTACTACAGATAACTAGCTGGTGCACACTGCGGCCTGGAAGTGTATCTCCTACCTTCTCATGGCTACCTCCACGGTCCCTGCACGCGAAGAGCCTGTCCCTCCACCTAAAGAATCATATGTTCCTAATGGTCTCTAGCGATATCGGAAGTGCGAGATGATGAGCTCGAAGCGGCTCATTGATGCCTCACCACCAGCATTCATTTGGTGTCTCGATTGTCCTAATAGACAGGGAGAAATTTTTGCAAGTAGGGTCTACGCCAACTCAACATTTACTGCAGATGTCATGCATATATGTACTCATTCACATTCCGACACCCCCTCTAAATGTCATTTCCCTGAGTTGCACTTCGAACGTAATCTTTACCATCTAATATGGACGTTCCCTTACTTTGGCCGGGGTCCAGATGACCTGCTCCATTCCCACGCCCTCCGTATACTGCACATGGTCACCTACAAACATTCCAAACCTGCCGATCTGACAAGCCGGCCGGTCTGCCTAAAGGTTCTGCCTATAGATGTGTTAGGCTTGACACTACGGCGCATATTCTATTTCCGCTCTCGTATGCGGTGCAGATGAGTTTTGTAGCAAAAACTGCACTACGCTACCTCGAGCAGTGTTTGAGGGGTTACCATTTTAGAGCTTGAGAGCTAAAGGTCAAACCATACGTCCTCCCGCAAGCGCGCGGCACTGGGCCCCGGCCCGATGGAGGGGAGAAGCAGGCGGTGCGGAAGAGAGAGGCTTATTACTGGGTGAAACCAGTGCGAACTTAAGCAAAGACAGAGGAAGTTGAATACAAGCACGGCCGCTGGTCTAAAAATTAAAGTTTAATATACAAGGGTGAATACAAACATATACTACAAAACACTAAAAGTGTCACAAACGACCGGCAACGACCTCAATTTTATCATTCGGGTGGCTCACATAACGGCTTCCTCGGTAGGGGACGGCCATTTTCGGTCGCGCTTCGGCAGCCAAGTCCCCCGTCATCTTTTCCCCTGTAAGTTTTTTTTCTGACTTTCGTTGTCACTGCTTGGAAAAGGGCCGTAGCGGGGTCGCGGCTGTTCCCTTCCTCGCGGCTGTCCAGATTTCTCGGGAGCCAACGCCAGTGCGCCGGGGGGAACCGGTATGGTCCAGATCGGGCGCCTCCCCGATTCGGGAAGGCGACGTCACAATCGGGAGAGCAGCCCCGCACTCTCAGGTACGGGGTGTTCGCTGGGGGCCTAGGGAAACAAAGCACCAGTTGTTCCGGCGGAAGTGCAAATGTGTTGGACAGTCGGGCGATGGGGCGAAGTCTATTTCAGGGTGTGCGAGCGGGAGCTTGGGGAGGTCGACGGAAAATTTATCAACGTGCAAGAGGCTGGCGAGGGTTCGGGGGTAACGCGGCTTTAGCGGAAGTCTGTGTGTAAGCCCGCGGTGCTGCGACAAGCGCCTCGTCTACGAGGTCAAGTTCGACTCGTCGTCGTAGGTAACAAGGCCGACCAGACTCCGCACCCTTGGACCCGAAAAACGTAAGCGACTGCTCCGGGGATTCGCGGCTTTACGGGACGTCCGTCGGTAGGCCCGCAGCGGAACGATCAGCGCCTCGTCATCGCGATTGAGCTCGCCTCCTCATCGCGAGTCCCAATGCCGACAAGACTCCGAACCCGGACCCCCGAAAAGCGTAAGCGGCTGCCCTGCGAAGCCGGCTCGACTTCAACGTCACTTTTCGTCATTGAACTCACCGTTATCTATAGCCACACCTAGGGTTAAGATCAGTCATGGGCACATTACCGAAAAAACGTAACCGTGTTGCAGTTAGAGTTACCTAACCAAAAAAAGTAAGTCTGTTACCGTTGCAGTTACGAATTTTCCAAAAGTACCTAGTTACAGTTACTGCAAAAAAGGAACGTTGTTACTTTTCCGTTACTGTAAAAAACTAAGTAATAGGTAAAACGATTTGGCCTACACGAGGGGAACCTAAAATGGTGCACTCTCATGCCCAAACCAACAATCGTTGTTTAGGCCTGATTTTTTTTACGGAAGTTTTGCTATCCATCGTAGGGAACTTTATTTTTTGTTGCCGCACTGTCGCTGTAAAAAATTTATTTCCAAACATCATTGTAGCATTCAATTAGTTGTTTTTCAAAGTCGGAATGCGAGAGGCCGAACTTATACTATACCTAGCTGGAGGACAACACGGCAAAAACAATCCTTCAATGTCAGCTTAATTTATTTTCGCCTACAATGCCGTCGCTTGACCGCCCCGCGTAGTGAGAGAGAATGGGATAACGGAGGCGGAGGTGGCGGGTCGACGGAAGGCCCTTGAAGGAATGGGAAACGGACCTGGGAGTACGTCGGTGGTCAGGGTGTTTTTGAGAGATACTGAAAAAAAGATCTTCGTTAACTTTTTATTTCGTACTTGTGGTCGCAGACGTTGACCAATTTGAGCCATTCCCGATGCGATGTTTGTCCATGGGACCCCAGAGTCGTTCTCCCGCTCCACCCCCAGCAAACCCCCATCCCCGGAATGAGACAAGATATTTCCAAAGGGAATAGAAACTGAAATGAACGCTTTACTGTTTTTCCTCCTGCCCGTGTCCTCACAAAGGCGGATTTTGCCGTCTCGACCGGAAAAAACTGTTCTCACAATCCCAGCCTTCCACAGTAATCACGTCGCCGATCCCACGAACCCCTCCCTCCGTTTGCTTTGAGGCGTAGGCTGAACGAAGCTCGCCCAAGAATTCCTTGCACCCAACGTTCAAAAGAAGATGTAGCTACTGTTTTCGTTTCGGCCACAGCCCTCGAAACGAATTCGCGAGGCTTTCCAAGAACATTTCTTTGTGCAGTGGCAGTGTGGTCAGACGCCTGCCAGCCAAGATGCTGGCTGGTGTGAGGGCACTCAGGGGCCACCATCATTGGGGTCGTCGTATGTGTGGAGGCGCATGAAATTTATTACTTCCTCGACCTCGTTCAAGCACGTGGTACAGCTCGATGAAGCCTCTAGACCAGGGGTGCCAAACGCGTGGTCCCAAATACGGCCAGGGCTCTCTAAAGCGCACAATGGTCGCAAGCAATTGCGACTTGTGAATCGAACACTCCACAGTGCGCACAGGGCTGGACGAGCGCGAGGCCACCGAGAGACTCCCCGCGGCGTTTTATGACCCTGCGAACAGGGCTGGTTGTAGCTAATGAGAAAGCGACGCCCTGACTGGAGTTTTCCAGGCTTCCGCAAAAGTGCAAAGGTTTCAATGCGTTGTGCGGCATTTGTGGTTGTTTGTTTTCCTGTTCGCCTTTGCGTCAAACACTTTTACTGCACTCCAGGTGTAGCGAAATTGGTGCAGCCACGCGTCGGCATATACCTAGTTTGCGGCGCTGCAATATGCATCCACGTGCGCTTAGGCGCGTGTCGCAGCATCATTTATGGCCTCGGAGAGAGCGATGTCGCTCTGCTGAGAAAAAATACTGCAGCTTTAACTGAGAAACTTCGAGCCGTCAGTAGACCGCGTGGGACACCACGCACATATGCACGCCTATACATTTGTAGTCGAGATGTTTTTCACCCATGCGAAGGGAGTGAGTTGGCATCGATGACGTAAACGAAGGTTCTGCGGCAGAAAGGCTCAAAAAGTGAAGCAGGCAAACTGTACATCGGTCGTGAATGAGTGTTGCTGTTGGATATTTTTTTATAGAAATAAAGTAACTGTAACGATATTTTTCGTTACCGTTACTCCACAAAAAATAGCAGTGTTACACAGTTAGAAGTACCTCTAGTTTAAAGTAACTAGTTACAGTTACAAGTTGCTGAAAAAAGTAACTAGTCAGCGGTAACGCGTTACTAGGAAGTAGTTACTGCCCAAGAATGGTTAAGATGTATGCTCCTCTTAGAGTGTTTCTTGTGTCGCTTGCAGCTTTTCTTGTCGCTATGTCTTTTTGTTGTTGTTGCCTAGGGTTAAGATGTAAGCTTCTCCAGAGAGTGTGTCTCTGTATTCCCCCGTTATGCATTCTTTTTTTGTTGATGTTGCTTTTGTAGTTCGGCTTGTCTAGTTCGGCCCACTGTTCGGCATCTTTTTTTGCCTGCTTTTTTCTTGTGATTTATTTATGTATGGTTGTCTGTACCAATCCAATCTCGTCTTGTGCCTGCAGTAAAAGTATTTTGTTTACGTCGTACTCTTGAACCCTGTGAACTCTCAGTCACTCCAGCTACGTCGGCACACGTGCACACGCACGGGCCCTCCACCCTGCAAATATAAATAACCATTGTCGCGACTTCATTGTTTTTGCGAACAGGCGAAGAGGTTGTGAAAATAAGTGGCGTCCGCGACAGGACTAGTCGGCCACATGTCGTTGTTGCTGGGAGCCCGAGACGTTCTTTCGTGGCTGAGGTAGCCGCGGACTCCGTGCTCTGTTTTATTCGACATGGCGCACGCAAAGTTCGGCAGGTTTCTCTCCATGCGACCGTTCTTGGACTTAACGGGACTGTACTTGCTGGCATAATGGGATAGCGAAATACCACGTGAGTGCTGGTGGTGTGATGAAGAATACTAGTACGAGGGACGGCAGTCTTGCATCGAAGAGAAGTTATCCGATAGGGAACTAGATTTTTGGAAGTAGCAAAAATGGAGGAAAGAGCTCGGACTCGATATCCACGGTGACAGGCATGTGCTTTAACTGGAAAGGCCGAAATTCGTGGAAGAATGCGAAGAGGAGCAGGGAAAACGTTCTCGACAGATTGAGCAGAGACAACTCAGCGAACAGGGAGAGGCAGAACTATAGAGTCAAAGAAACGTTGTCGTCATGGCACATTCAAGTTTAGACAGATTGCTCTCCATTGAAGGGTGGTTGGTGCCGTGGTTGGATAGCGAAACAGCAGGTGAGCGCGAGTGGCGAGATAAGGATTACGAGTACGAGGGGCAACAGACTAGTGACGAAGAGAAATTATTGGACTTGGAGCTAGATCTGCGGATCAAACACGAGTGGAGAAAAGAGCTCGGCCTAGGTACCAAGGGTGGCACGGGTGTGCTCGAGCAGTATGCAAATATGTGTGGAGGAATACGTAGAGGAGAGGAAACGTTTTGCAGAAATCAAAGAAGGACTTCAAAGGAAGGAGGAAGAGGATGAACTAGCGAGTCGAAGGACAGAGATAGGGCTACAACAGTTAGCGGAAATATTGCCGCCACTATCATCAACAGCAAGTCAGGGAAGAAATGCCGCGACTATCACCATCAGCGAAGCAGAAAAGAAGACGAGAACGCTCGGGCAAGCGCTTGTCCTCTCGGGCTCTGGGCTGCAGCTTTGAGTTTAGACACATTAAGTCTTCTTTATAGCCTTGATCGTTAGAAGTACCGAGTGTCATTCGTGACATTTGTGGTGGAGGAGCCGGGGTAAACCCCCTTCATGCTGAGTACCCCCTCAAGGCCCCGTAAGCCAAGCCCGACACTGAGTCCGGGCCGGCGAGCCTTCCTCGAAGAGCCCGGTGTCCGCACCAGGCGACGTCTCCAAGGCCAAGCACCGGAATACGGGCAGTTGACGGGGAATCCCAAAAGGACAGAGGTGACACGTGCAGTTAGTATGACGTCGCAGTCGCAGCAGACTGACGCGTTCGGGCCTCCGATTATGTTCTGGCCGATCGCGCCCCGTAATCCTGCCCCGTTCGATGGCGAAGACTTCGAGGACGTAGAAGACTGGATTGAGCAGTACGAGCGTGTAGCTCGCCACAATGGTTGGATGGAAGACCAGCGCCGCAAGAGCGTCTACTTTTCTTTGGAGAAAACTGCTCGCATCTGGTTCAATAACCACGAGGAGGGCCTGAAGTCATGGGAGTCCTTAAAGGAGAGCCTTCGGCGAGCCTTCCCTAACCGCTTTCGACGTCAAAGGGCCGAGGAACTTTTAAGAACCCGGACCCAAGAGCCTACCGAAAGCGTGACGAGCTTCGTGGAAGAAGTTCTGCAATTGAGCACACGGGCGGATCCGCTGGCCACTGAGGAATTTAAGGTGCGGGCCCTTATGAGAGGCGTGAGGAGCGACATTTTTGGAGGGCTCGTGCGCCATCCACCGACGACTGTCGATGAGTTTGTGACGGAAGCCACCAACATTGAACAGGTGCTAGCGGCGAGGAGTAAGCATTACCACAGGTTAGTGGCTTCCCCCACAATTGCTGCTTGCACTACTACTTCTCGCCTCGACCTGAACAGCAATAATGGTAGTTGTCTCCGCGAGATCATCTGCGGTGTGCTCCAAGAGGAGCTACAAAAGCTGTTCCCAACGCGCGAGCGGCCTGCTTCAGTATCGGTTGCGGAGGCTGTAAGAGAAGAAGTGCAGCGGACCTTTGCACCCAAAATTCTGGTCAACGTTGTCCCACAACGTCCCCCTGTGACGTACGTCGCGCCGGCTTCCCAGCCACCCTCGTCAGTCGCAGCTCCTTACTCAAACCTGGTACCACAGCGGGTGGCCGGTGAGTCGTCGAGTATTCCCCCGCCGGGACCACAGCAGCTTCACCCGCGAAAAACGGATGTCTGGGGAACACGGGATAACCGACCACTCTGCTTCCACTGTGGGGAGCCAGACCACACCTTTCGCCGCTGCCCCTACCGTGAGCGTGGACTTCCAGGGTTCCGTCCAAGCGATCCGTGCCTACGTTACGGTCAGAAACCCCGCGAAATCGAAGAATACCTTCGACGCTCAAAGCCGCCGTTAGCAGCCGTTCATCGTGCACCCCGTTCGCCGTCACCCCGTCGCCCACCTTCGCCTCTCCGCTCGTCTCGCCGCGAAAGCCTTTCGCCCGTGCCTCGCCGAGAAAACTAAGTACGGCAACGCCTGGAGGTGGTGTTGCCGACGACGAAAGCCATCAAGAACCTCCGCAAACGCCGCGAAGCTCCCACTCCGACTCTCACAACCCTTTCATCCATACTGCTGTGCCATCGAACAACCTGTCGATCACTATAGACGGCTACGACGCGACGGCGCTCATTGACACTGGTGCTGATTACTCCGTTCTGAGCGGTAGACGTTCCCGTCACCTACGTAAAGTGATGACAGCGTGGGATGGCCCGGATATACGTACCGCCGGAGGACACCTAGTGACGCCTCTTGGACTGTGCACTGCCCGCGTCGAGATCCACGGAGAGCCATGCCCTGTGAAGTTTTTCGTTCTAGGGAAATGCTCCCGAGACATCATTCTAGGCACGGACTTCCTCTACGAGTATGGTGCCGTCATTGACCTGGGCTCGAACAGCCTCACGCTGCGGATGCGGGATGCACCACGGAGTAACTCCGCGCCAAGTTTTGCCTCAGCCAGGCTGTTAGACGAGCACGTGAAGCTGCCTCCGCTGGCCAGTGTTTTCTTGCTGGTGCAAGTTGACACGTTACCAGACGGCGAAGCACTCTTAAAAGGAAGTATCCAGCTTCTTCTGGAGAAGGGGATCGGAGTCGTCAGAGGGCTACTGCGGCTTCAAAATCGATGCGCAGAAGTTCTGGTGACAAATTTTCGAAACGAGTCGCAGCACCTGACCAAGGGCATGGCCGTAGCCCACGTGGAAGGCATCGCGAAAATCTCAGCTGTTGACGTGGGGTCCGACGCCGATACATCGTCTCTGCCGGAAACGGCAGCAAGTCTGGAACTTGACGTGAACTCAAAACTTTCGGGTCAACAAAGGAGTGAGTTGCTTTCACTGCTCGACGAATTTCGTCACTGCTTTACTACGCCGTCCGGAGTTGGCCGAACCACCGTTGCTAAGCACCGGGTTTTGAGTGATGACGCCGCGCATCCAACTCGCCAACCGCCGTACCGAGTTTCGCCCACAGAACGAGAGGCAATACAAACCCAGGTGAAAGACATGCTGAAGGACGATGTCATCCAATCGTCTAACAGTCCCTGGGCTGCAGCAGTGGTGCTTGTAAAGAAGAAGGATAGGACACTGCGGTTTTGCGTTTATTATCGGCGGTTAAACAAAATAACAAAGAAGGACCTGTACCCGCTTCCACGCATCGATGACACTCTCGATCGGCTCCGCCATGCCCGCTTCTTCTCGTCAATAGACCTCAAGAGTGGGTACTGGCAGATTGAGGTCGACGAGCGGGACCGAGAAAAGACGGCCTTTATTACCCCAGATGGGCTCTATGAGTTCAAAGTGATGCCTTTCGGGCTGTGTACAGCACCAGCGACCTTCCAGCGTGTAATGGACACCGTTCTCGCCGGCCTTAAATGCAGACTTGCCTCGTTTATCTCGATGACGTCGTCATCTTTGCAAGTACGTTCGACGAACACTTACGACGACCTAAAGAAGTACTGAAGGCTCTCGAAACTGCCGGCCTTACGCTCAATCCAAAAAATGCCGGTTCGCGTACGATGAGCTGAAGTTCCTAGGCCACATTGTTAGTAGCGCAGGTGTAAGTGCTGACCCAGCGAATACAGCCGCGGTTCGCACCTTCCCAACACCGTCTGACAAGTCGGCAGTGAGAAGGTTCCTGGGTCTGTGCGCTTACTATCGCCGCTTCGTTAAGAACTTCTCCCAGATAGCTGCCCCACTGACTTACCTTACAAAAGAACGGGTGCCGTTCGAGTGGAATGCAGAACAACATCGCGCATTCGAGGACTTAAAATCCGCTCTGCAAACGACGCCCGTCTTAGGCCATTTCGACCAGGAGAAAACTGAAGTCCATACCGATGCAAGAAGCGCGGGACTTGGTGCTGTGCTCATCCAAATGCAGGGTGGAGCTGAGCGAGTCATCGCTTACGCGAGCCGTACGCTAACCAAAGCGGAGCAAAACTATTTAACCACCGAAAAGGAGTGCCTTGCAGTCATTTGGGCAGTTACAAAGTTTCGTCCCTATCTGTATGGTCGTCCATTCCGTGTAGTCACAGATCATCATTCACTGTGCTGGCTTGCCAACCTGAGGGACCCATCCGGACGACTCGCTCGTTGGGGACTACGCCTTCAAGAATTTGATTTTTCCATCATTTACAAGTCGGGCCGCAAACACAGTGATGCGAGCTGCCTGTCTCGGGCCCCCGTCGGAAGCGCTCAGCCGGAAGTCGATGATGACGACGCCTTCATGGGAGTACTACATGGCTCTGATATGGCCGCACTGCAACGACAGGACCCTGAGCTTCAAACACTTACGGTATACCTTCAAGGCCAACAAGTTGACCTTCCCAAAGTTTCCTCCCGTAACGTGTCCTCGTTCAGTCTTCGACAGGGCGTCCTCTACAAAAAGAGCTTTGACTCAAACGGCAGGTCGTGGCTTCTCGTTGTGCCAGACAGCCTTCGCGACGAAATAATCGATCTTCTCATGACCACCCCACCGCCGGACATCTCGGATATAGCCGCACACTAGCCCGGATATGAGAAAAGTACTACTGGCCTCGTCTTCCGAAATCAGTCCGTCACTATACGCAAACATGCCGAGAATGCCAGAGGCGGAAGCAGCCGCCAACAAAGCCGGCCGGATTTCTACATCCTATCCAGCCCCCACTAACAGCTTTCGAACAAATTGGCATGGATCTTCTGGGCCCATTCCCTATGTCCAACTCAGGCAATCGGTGGATTGTGGTAGGGACGGATTACTTAACCCGCTTCGCAGAGTCTAAGGCGCTGCCACTCGGAACAAGCGCTGAAATAGCGAAATGTTTCATTGAGTCAATTGTTTTGCGGCATAGGGCTCCCAAAGTGTTAATAACTGACCGCGGCTCGGCGTTCACGTCGAAACTGACGCAGGACATACTCCGCTTGAGTAACACCAGCCAGCGTCGTCGAACAACGCCGTACCATCCCCAAACAAATGGACTTACACAGCGCCTCAATAAGACAATGACAGATATGATAGCCATGTACGCAGACGTCGAGCACCGAACTTGGGACGAAGTGCTCCCATTCGTGGCCTTTGCGTACAACACCGCGATTCAAGAAACGACGGGATTTTCTCCATTCTATTTGGCGCACGGCCGGCACGTAAATACCATGCTCGACGCAATGCTGCCCCACTTGCCCAGCGACCATACCCACGAAGATGCGGAAGTTGTCTCACAGCGCGCTGAGGAAGCACGACAACTCTCAAGGATCAGGATTCAAAATCAACAATCCGTCGACGCTAACCGCTACAACCTCAGTCGAGGAGAAATACATTTCACCCCTGGTGATCGAGTTGGGGTTTGGACCCCGGTACGGCGCCGTGGTCTGAGCGAGAAGCTTATGAAGCGGTACTTCGGCCCCTATGCAATACTCCGCCGCATTGGTGACCTCAATTATGAAGTGAAACCTGACACAGCGCGCACAGCCTCCTGTCGAAGGCCAAGATCCGAAGTGGTACACGTCGTGCGGCTCAAGCCTTACTACGAACGTTGAGGCACGGACTACGCACCCATGTATAGAACTGGAAGTGTTCCGTCTTGCAGATGTTGATCCGCGTTGGACAATGTCGTTTCGCTTTCCGTAGCATCGAGTCGATGCCCCCTCGGAAGGGGGGGATTAATGCCGCCACTATCATCAACAGCAAGTCAGGGACGAAATGCCGCGACTATCACCATCAGCGAAGCAGAAAAGAAGACGAGAACGCTCGGGCAAGCGCTTGTCCTCTCGGGCTCTGGGCTGCAGCTTTCAATTTAGACATATTAAATCTTCTTTATAGCCTTCATCGTTAGAAGTACCGAGTGTCATTCGTGACAATATGCAATCAAGGAGAGTTTCAGCCGGGGCTCGAGAGGAAAGACTGAGCCGGAGTAAAGGAGCCAAAGAGAGTTCGAGCCGGGATTCGAGACAAACAAGACTCTGAGAGGCCGTCAAGAAGCCAAGCCAAGTTTGAGCCGGGGCTTGAGAGAAAGGACTGAGGCGCAGTTAAGGAGCCGTAGAGAGACTGAGCCAGAGGGCAAAATAGAAAACATTAAGGATCAGAAACGTCGTCGATGAGAGTTGAGTGAGGCTCGAGCTTTCGTGGGAGTAGCCAGATGCTGATTATTTTCAGCTGTGTACCAACTGTACCAACAGGCACGTATCAACTGTTATTTGAAACCTTCCGTCAACCGAAGGTTTCAAATACCAGTAGGTACATGCGCGTGAGAGACTGATTCTCGCTATGCGCAAGGCACGTGGAGGCCAGCGCTCGCGGAGTTCAGACTCCCGCGGGAGAGAGATAGAAAAGGGCCTGGGGCTGTCTGTCATGCTGCACACCTGTAGCATATGTGGTTCAGGAACCATCTGGACGATTGTCGCTGTGTACCCCCTCTGGATACTGGTCACCCGAACCGTATGCTGAAAAGTGTACTCTGACTTGGCATGTAGAGACAGCTTGCTGTAGCATGGGCGTGTGCATAGTGGAACACATTTTGCGTGTTTCGGTACGCTGTAGTCTGTTTTTTGTGAGCGTCATGCTGCGTGTGTCCTCGAAGCACGTAAATAGAGTTTCGGTGTAACGTGAACTTTGTTTTGGTGTGTATGGGGGTGAACTTTAGGCTGTAGTGCGAGTTCTTTCTTGTTTCAGAGTAGTGTAGCGTACGTGTCTGCTAAGCACGCGAAATCTGGTTTAGCAAAGGATGCGTTTGTTTGCGGGGTTTTCCTGAGAACGAAGTATGTGGTGTTTCTCCTGTGGCGTGTTTTGGCGTAAGTGGACCTATGGTGTGTCGGTGGTGAGCACCAACGGTGCGCGAAAAGCTGGAACAGTTGCGTGCCCAAGGTGGTAGTGCGTGAATGTTCCTGTTACAGCCGATCGAAAGTGCTCTGGCGGGACACGCTCGGGTCAGTTACTGCAGATTTCGACGATGCATCGGAGCTTTGTGACCAAGGAAACACTGACTCTCGTCACAAATTTTTCTTTCTTTTTCTTTTTACATTTTTAGTGTATCGCCTGTTTCGAGTGGTGTGTAAGTCTGGTGGCCTTTCAGTCCGGCCAGACCCTGAATTTTATCATTCCGGACGCGACATGACGGCTCCCTCGGAAGGGGACGCACATTTTTCGCCGCGCTTCGGCACCTGAGTCACCCCGTCGGCTTTTCCGGTGTTCGGTTTTTTTTTTCTGGTTTTGGTTGTCACTGCTCCGAAGAGGGAACGAGGCGGGTTTACGGCAGTTCGGCTCACTCGTGGTGGTCCAACTTCTTGGGAGGAGACGTGCGCAAGCCGTGGGGAACCGCTATAGTCTAGCTAGGGCACCTCCCCGATTTCCGGAAGGCGACGTCACAATCGGGAGAGCAGCCCCGCAATCACAGGTGCGGCGTGTTGGGGGGCGGGGGGAGCAGGGGCGGGGGCCCAGGGAAAACAAAGGACCAATGGTGATAGCGCAGGTGCAAATGTTCTGGGCAGTCGGGCGATTGGGCGAAGTCTATTTCAGGGTGTGCAAGCGGAAGCTTGGGGAGGACGACGGAATATTTATCAATGTGCGAGAGGCTAGGAAGGGTCCCGGCGTAACGCAGCTTTAGCGGAAGTCCGTCGGTAGGCCCGGGGCGGTATGGCAAGCGCCTCATCTATGGGATCGAGCCGTTTCGTCGTCGTAGTTCACTAGGCCGACCAGACTCCGAGCCCTTGGACCCGAAAAACTTAAGCGACTGCTCGGGGGATTCGCGGCTTTAGCGGAAATCGGTCGGTAGGCCCGCGGCGGAATGATCAGCGCCTCGTCTTCTTGATCGATCTCTCCTCGTCGTCGCGAGTCAAAATGCCGACAAGACTCCACACCGGGACCCCCGAAAAGCGTAAGCGGCTACCTGGCGTAGCCGATTTGACTTCACGGTGACTTTTCATCATTCAACTCGCGGTTATCTATAGCCACGCCTAGGGTTAAGATGAATGCCTCCTCCTAGGCTGTTTCTTGTGTCGCTTACAGCATTGTTTGTTGCTATGTTTTTTGCTGTTGTTGCCTAGGGTTAAGATGTAAGCTTCCTAAGAGAGTGTGTCTTTGTATTCCCTCGTTGTGTATTCTTTTTTTTTTTGTTGATATTGCTTGTCTAATTAACGCGGTGCTTTAGCCGCCGAGTGCGCACGTGCGCTTATTGTTCGGCATCCCCCAGCTTAGTGCCTGCACTCACTACCCGGATATCCACGTAGTTTTTTAAAGTCCGGAGTGCCTTAGGACCGCACAATGTCCGTCCGCATTTGTGCACACAGCATTCACAATCGCAAAACATCAAACAGGCACCGGCAGAATTCGAGCCTGTGCCTGGTGGGTTATACAGAGTTAGTATCAGTCGCATTACCCATTGGGCCACGACCGTCAGTTAGTACATGACAGTGAAACGGATTACTCACTAGTCTTAAACGGTGCGGAGTGCCTTACAACCTCCTGATGTCCGTCCGCGTCCATCCGTACGCACACGAAAATCAAGCGAAATTTGATTTGAGCCGTGAGTTGCAGTTTCATGTAGGGAATAATCAAGGTGCAATTTACGGTTCAAATCGGATGACGCTCGCGGCGCAGGTTGGATGTCATTTCGAGTTTCGTGCTACGCACCCTCGCCATCATCTACGGAGTTAAGATGCTGCCATTTCTTGTCTTAAAATTCTGTGTTGCCTGTCAAAAAAAAATTAGCCTTGCGCGAGCCGTTAAAGTAGTTCGTTTACAACGTAGCCATGCACCCCTGTGAGCTCTCAGTCACTCCAGCAACATCGGCTCACGTGCACACACACGGGCCGGCCACCCTGAAAATATAAATAACTGTTGTCACGCCCTTATAGCTTCCGCGAGCGGGCAAAGGGGGTTGCGACAAAAAGACAATGCGCAGGAGTAAAACAAGTCTACAAAAGCCACCGTGATAAGGCAACTTGACAAATACCGGCTACAGTCAAGGCCCCCGTGGATATTCAATCTCTTTGGGGTGAAGACACACGCTTACTTGGCTGACACACTTGTCTCCTCTTTCAGCTATGTGAAATGCTTCCATAATTTCGCCGGGCGTTGGTAAGCGGGGCCTAAATAAAATGTGAGTGGCAGAAAATTTATGATTCTATCCGCTGTATTTAGCACAATGTGAAGGAAGATGAGATACTTAGGGCCCTTTTATGAAAATGTATGCTTTCTCACCCGCCGCACCGGCTCAGTGGCTAAGGCGTTGCACTGCTGAGCACGAGGTCGCGGGTTCGATCCCCGGCCGCGGCGGCCGCTTTTCTGATGGAGGCGAAAAGCGAAAACGCCCCTGTCTACGATATTTTGGTACATGTTAAAAATCCCCAGGTGGTCGAAATTAATCCGGAGCGCCCCACTACGGCGCCCTTCACCGCCTGGGCTGCGTCGGCGCGCTAAACCCAAGAATCAATCAAATCATGCTCTCGCAAGCGTACGTTGATACTTCTACTCCACTTCCTTTGTCCTTGTTTAAGTTCACTCTGGTGTCATCCAATAATATATCTTTCCAACTAGCCCAGCTTGCCCAGAGATACGTGAGGAGAGAACGTAGACATGCGCAGCACCCGTGTCGTCACCTGGTGGCGCTCCCTGCACAAAGCAGCGACCCGATGACGTAGAGAGATAGGCGGCAAATGAGAGATAGGTGAGGAAAAATAAAGACGTGAGCCGCAATCGTTTCCCCACGCTGCGGAGGACGACGAAGCGATAAGTGCGCGCAACAAAGGAAGGCCACGACGCCATGTGCTGCGCAGCGCCGTGTGCGATGTAAGAAGACGAACATCTAGCTGTGGTCGCTCGTACAGCGGTGCGGCTTAAACAACGCCATGAGCCGAAAAATGTGATGAGTAAGCAGTGTATTTGTTGCAAACATATCTTTATATTATTGCGAAACCACACCTCGACAATGCGCCTGGCCAGGGCAGTGAAGCTTTCGCTATGAACTAGGTAACCAAAGCTAAACCACAGCAATTTCTGTCAATAAAGCCTATCAATGAATCGAACTCTCCAATATTGCGCAGCTAGCCCTCCATAGCTACAACGTTTTACATTGTTTTTACCGCCTTTTTACCTTTATCGGCTAAACCGCCCTTTCGATAGATTGACATAGACAGAGGACATAACCGTTCGCGTGTTTAGTTTAAGCGCAGGGAAAGAATCCGCGGTGGTCAAACTTTGCAAGTAGCATTTGACCACGGCGCAGCAGATGGCCCTGATGTAGCTTCTCCGTGTAACACCATTCAGTGTTTCAAAAGACTCATCAGCCATTAGTTTTGGCTAAGGTGGTTAAACAGCAAAAGTAAAATAGTGGTTTGTAGAGTCCACACTCGCCTGGCCATGCCATCAAAAGCAGACTACGTAAGAAACTGGGTATTAAATCCACAGCGACACTACTTGGGCGGGTGTGGCGATATTCGTTTTTCCCCTGCGTTGCGTCGGCGCGTTAACCCCTACAATCAATCAATCAATCAAGCGATATTCGTTTCCTATTTGATGTTCCCTCTTTCACTCGCATTTTAATTAAAATTACTAGTATGCCATGAGCGGCGCAATGCATTTGCTTCTGCGATTTGTGTTTTATTTTGAGCAAGAACAATTATTTTGGGACAGACCAGGAATTCAATTTGGTCTTCGTATCATTATTCCGATATTATTGATCGACCAAGGTACTACAGCGCCTCCTGCGCGTGGGAAGCGAAAAGGTTTAATCGTTCGTCTATTGAATTAGGCGTCGTTGGAAGTGTTGGTAGGAGAAGTAGAAAGAAGACAGGGGCGTTCCGTCAAGAAATTATACACTCAGGCTCTGGATTCATCCACGCTCACATCGCGTCCGGGCCTACATCGCCGAATGTGACGAGCGCCGTCTCCGCTTTGTGTTGTGGTGCAATCGCGTGCGCGTTCATTGTGGTTTGTAGCTTGTAATATGGCATTTAACACGACAAACTTGCTATTTCGTTCAAACACAGCAAAAGGTTTATGTAAGTATTGTGCAATTTTTAAACCTTGTAATTGACCACGGTTTCATGTAAGTATAGTGCACCAATGGGAGTCCCCTGTCAATGCACGAGGAAAATTGAATGTGCTGGTACCTTTCGTCTCACATCTTTCTCATGGGCCCCAATGCTTCCCTTGCCGTTTGCCGTTATGACATAGTATTGCTCCTTATCTTTGTTGCTGGCTCTTGCACTTTCACTGTATAAAAAACTGTTTCGTCGTCGACGATGGCGGCAATATTCGCTTGCTTCGGCGATACGCCTAAGCTTCCATGTTAAATTTAACTGCGGCTTTTGTGTTCAGTGGAACTGCTTTACAAACAATTCATAACTATTTTACTCTGTTCTCAAAACAAGTGAAGCTTGTTGCTTTTTCTCTTGTTATTTTAAAATGAGAATGGGTGCTCGCGAAGCCCTTCAACGAATCAACCAAACTGACTGAGCCTTCTCTGTGTTTCTTTCCAGCTCCACAAAATCTGGAAACATTCACAAACATTGGTTCTCAATAAAATGATTTGATGGCAAAACGTAGGTGTGGCTGGTAACATGTCCGAATGCTAAAAGAAAAGCTCCGCTTTAATAAATCAAAATAGCAAACGAGCCACATAAGGATCATCATGAGGTGATCATCACTGATTGGTGTTTGCAACAAATCGCTTGAAAAATGCTATCGCAGCTTGTAAAATAAATAGGTGTGAGTGTCTTAGAAAAGCTATGCTGACCATTTAGCAGTGTAGTTTACCACGAAGATATTAAGTGCCTTATGTAAATTAATGCTCATAAAAAGATAAATGTTATAAAGCATAAGTGTCTGTCGTAAAACATTGGCCCACTGAAATCTTCAAGTAACCATGAATATTTCGAAGGTCAATCTTCATCCCTTTTTTCAATAATGCTTTTGTTTGTGCATTTCCCAGAGAAGAAGAAAATTGGCAGGTTCTTTATCCTTCACAGCATAACAAAACGTTGGACGAACAGTTGCTTTCCTAAAATTACAAGAGCACGACGTTTAGGGCAGGTGAAACCCAAATTTGTTTCCGCTTACAGTATTACTGGCCAGGGAATTCCCAGACTGCACACCTACCTTGAGTAAGTTGACTAGCAATATGAAATGGCCGAAGAAGTGGAACCTTGCTTTGAAACGAAAGGAAATTCCGCTAGCTACACAATGCGATTTAAAAAAGAGTTCCCGATGAGAATTGCCGTAACATTCGCCAATAAAAGTCAGAGTTATAAAGGGAAGCACGAGCGTTTAGGACTGGAAAGTAACTTTTTATATCTTAGTGCTAAATGAAAATCATCTGAACACCTGATAATTGTTTGATTATGGAGTATCTATCTAGGAAAATAAAACACTAGTCATATGACACACAGCTTCCTAAGTGGGGGAGGGAACATATGGTGATTGTCTGCGAATGACTATTTTTAGTTCTATTTTCGTACAGCCTAGTGTTTAGAAGAACAACGAGCACACGTTGCCAATGCTTTTACCTCTCGTTCCTTCACTATCATTCACGCGCTTTTCTTACAAGAAAACTGTTTGGCTCGTTTGTACATTATACTTGCAGAATATGCATACAGACCGGTGGTGTAAGCCCTTCTTAAATTGCGACGCCTGCAGTTGTCGTCCCACTGCTGACTGGAAACCACCCAATGTACTCTTAAATTTGTTCCTAAGTTTATGAAAATAGGCAGGGTTCACATGAACTGCTGTCTTATACCGTGAAGAACAGTTACAAATAACTCTAAAAAAATCCCAACTAGTACGCGTACCCTGATTTTACGAGGCGCATTTTTCTTGGGCAATATTTTACCCAGTCGTGTTTTTAGGGAAGTGTACATTGCATATCAACCCAGCGAAAACACAAGCACGGTTCTTAACTTCTTGAGCGAAACTGTTCTCCGCAACGATCCATTGCACGAGAGTCACAAAAGCATGCAATTGAGTGACACGCACAGACAAACGTCGTCGAATGGAATGCCGCGGCATTTGCCTTCCACGCATTTTCTTCCTCTGGTCTTGTTTCTTGACACATCGGATTACTTCGAAACACTGTGGATGAGACAAGAACCGTCTGCAAAGCGTACTGAAATGTTTTACCTTTCTTCTATCAAGCTTCCCGATGCAGTATCAGGAAAAAAGCAAAGATACCCGCGCTCCTTGATCTTGGGAGACAAGCTAGGCTAGATTACCCCTGACTAGTACCAAGCAAAAATAAACAGATACCAACGCATGCACTTTGCAGCGATAAAGTTTTCAATGTAGCCTTACTCACCGAAAATCCATCCATTTTTGTGCTCGGTTTGCAGAACTGAGCTCCTTCCCCTGTTGTGGTTGGCTGGTTTGTAGATGTTGCTTCACTAACCTCTGAGGTTGACTCTGCTTCGGTTGGTAATGGAGAGGGTGAGGTAGTATATGTGCAATCTTCGCTGCTGCTTGCTGTTGGATACGACAAATTGACAGTCGTTGCTTCTTCTGCTTCATTCGAGGTGGTTTTTAATTCTGTCGACGTAGTCGTATTATCCGGATCTGTGCAATTTTCAGTGTTGTTTGAAGGGGAAGGAGGCGCCAAGCCCACTGGAGAGAGCGCTGTTTCGTTTCCTTCCGGGTTTAATGCAGAGCCATTTGGTGACATGGGCACAGAAATTGTGTGGTTACAATCTTCTTGGTTGTTTTCTTCGGGAAAACCCACATTGAAAAGCAAAGTAAGAGACCAGAGCACCTTCGTTATCATCGCCATTGCGGCCCGACACTTGTGATGATTTTAATGAACCGCCTCAGTGGGTGAGCAGTGACTTATATGGTGAAGAATATTTACACAAAGTTGTACTGGAAGTGCCGTCCTGGAGAAATGCCACAAAAAAATTCTTACAATAAACATAACAAATGTCTTTTGAATGCCTGTTGGGAATCGCTCCGCGCGACCTGTCATTAACCCCTAAATTTTTAACCTAAAGGAAATGCCACCAGCGAATTAAGTGAAACAAAATGTCAACAGGAAATTTTTGTCTTCTCCTAAAGCAACAGGCTGAACAAAGTCCCATTAGGCTTAGCTTTCCAAAGCATAATTTTTCACGATAGATTTTGTGCAGTTACGATAACTTTTTACACATTATTAGCTCTGAAATTGACACTGTTGTTCTGTATAATATGTTGAAAGGAGATTGACGGTAAACTCATATATTCGCATTGCCTTTTTATAGCCGATATTTCGGTATTGCTAGTTGTACAAGTAAGACCTTTCAACGAATATATTTTGGATTCGTTTGGTACGCCGGCATCACGCTAAATAAAGTTATAAAGGTAATTCGAGTGTCGACACACATTTCCTACTGTTAACGTCACAGGATTCACCCGCTGTGACGTTAACAAGTCTCACAGCATTCACTTTGAGAACTATGTGTGCAAGTTTGCTAATGGTAAAGCGCGGTTAATTCGATATTTGGGTAAAAAGGGCTTGCAAGATAACATTAACATGAATGTTCACATGCGAGTAGACAAAAAGTTCAAAACATTAGATTCAAGCGACGCTGTAACGCGCTTTTGTAGGGACCACGATTTTAAATAGCTGAATTTTAAATTGGGAAGGTTATACTGACAAACTCTCTCCAATACTTCATTTTAAAATTATACCTGCTTATCTCATCACTGGTCACCGTTCACTCGTCTGTCGCGCCCATCACTGTAATCCTCTCCACACCATCTCATAGTGCCTGGCGTCCTTATTCAGACGGAACCTAACGTTAAATGCAGTATCACAAAGCATGTTCATTTCCGTCGCTTCTTGTCCTTCAGCTGCTTGGTAATGTGGTCAATTAAATATCGATATGCCTTTCGGCACTGTGGAAGTAGTCCTCGAAGTCACCGCCCTGTAACTCGCTCAGTTGAAACAATATATTAAGCATATTCTGCGAGTATACGCACAAAACCTGCTACGTGCTTGCAATCCAGCTAAGACGAATAATAACACATTAAAACCAGGAAGCAGTTTTGAAATTCCCGCCAGTTCCGCAAGAGCACATCGATAGGCCACAATGTGTGCCAGATCCTTCGCGCTGAAGAGAATTGTAGTGCTTGGCCTTCAATGCATCATTTCTTTTGTCGATGTTTTGAAGCTACCAAACACTCAGGCCAGGAATTCAAGCGAAGACGGTTTTTTGGATCGCGTCAAGTTCGGGTGCCAATAGAAATCTTTAGAGACCACTAAGTTTTTTAACTATAAATTCACGCTTCCTTAAAGTCCTGTGTATTGCAATAACAAAAAAAGCTTTGTTGTTTTTATTCCCGAGACAAACATCACGCTTTCTAATGCACATGCACTTCAAATAGTTGGAATTATAAGTACCGCTTTAAAAAAATTTCTGCCCTGTCCAAGGCGATAGCGGCTTCATGAACTGGCGATTCACTGGTACCTTTACAGCTCAATTAAAGTGTTATGTCTTTCTCGCTGTTTGTCTTCAAGTTCGTAAACATCAAAAACATTGTTCCGCCTGCCATTCACTGAGTCTCGATTTCGGTATGTCAGTTGAACTATAATTTCAAATCCTTACAAATGTTACTTTTGGTCCGGTTGCTACCGGGTCGTTGACAGATGAAAACTTTGTGAGTTTACGATACACCTGCAGGGGTAATGTCTCAGAGACCGACTCCTCGTCTGCTTGCTTTGGTGACACACGGATGTTGCTACTAACTGCCAGGTCATCGACGAAGTTCCCATCACCTCCACTCTAAATTACCCAGACCCACCCCATAATTTTCCCACAAGAACTGGCGCTTCTGGTGACACACCAGCGGGTATAAATGAGCCCAAGAAAGGCCCAGGAAGTGCAAAAATTGGCAACGCCAGCATCCAGACGCTAAAACAGGCACGAATGAGAGAGAATCAGATTCGCAGGCTGAAAAGTAAACGAAGAGCTACGGTAAAGGGCGAATAGTAGGATGGGGAAAGCAAGAGAACAAGGTGCATGAGGGGTGGCAACGAAAAATTAACACTGGCTGAATAAAACAACTCACGTGGTGTACATCCACCTCGCCAATATACCCGTAATGAAACGATACAAATTCCTTGGAGTCGGAAAAAAAGGCAGTCTGCGTACGCAAGCTTCAACGTGTAATGCACAAAATTTTAATTTGATTTTCCCAGTCAAAATAACATAACGGTGATGAGTTGCGGACAGAGCTTTAGCATTAAAAAGCTTCTTTTACTTACGTAAAAGAGGCAAGCGAAACTACATTTTGAGCTGCACCATCGTAGGCGTAGGTGCCGTAACTTTTGACGTAGATGTAAATATACTTTCAAACCTAGACTTCCACGACTTGTATCTGCGCTAGCTAAACTAAACATGTCATTCTTTATGACGGCATGACCACTCCATCAGTTGAACATAGCCCTTTCATTATCCCATAAAACTGCTGGACTAATGATGGCATATTCCCCGAATCGAACAAGCACACTGTTCCACTTCATATTCAATGGCCCTGTCACTGTCTCGAGCGCTGTATATAGTCAAACCGCCATGAAAAAGCAGACATCAGAGTTCGAAATACTCACTAAAGCAGCGCTACTTTGTGTCTTCAACAGGCAATTTAATTACCAGTCAGCAAACATATACACAAAAAATCAGCAGAATTTGAAGAAGTTGTCTTGTAATGCGCAGCAATATTATATCGCTTGCATAGAGTGCGAGTTATTTTCCGCCATTATTTTGTTTTTCTAACTTCTCTCATCCCTGTTATCTGAATTTAGCCTATGGTAACAAATAAGGGTGGAACTTCCGCGAAATCCACATTTTTGTGTAAATGCAGGATGTCCCACAAGTTGTCATTTTCGCGATGCTGTTGCAGTTTTTATATTTTATTCCAAAATTGGTTCGGCCAATCATTTTCATTTGCGCTACTATAAAAAAGGTGAAAGTTGAATAAAATATACATTATAGTAGAAATGCGGGGCCTTACATGGTTCCTCATTTTCGCTATTTTAAAAATTCTTAGTTTTCCGTATTACTAAATACTGTTTGGCATTTTATATCTATTCACGCTGTTATACCGATTAAAGGTAAAGCTCCTGCTAAATCAGTATTGTTGTGGAAGTGCAGCATCCTGGCTTTGTGGGTACTCTACAAAGGATATTACAGAATTTTACTGAACCCGATAAACGACGATTTCTCAAGAAATTTGCATTTCCTTCGAAGATGGCTGTTAAGAACAACTGTAGAGATTCCTTATAAACATTCATATTGAGCCAATTGTTCTGGAAATATGTCCCAACATGGCCATATACAGTTTTACACATTTAAAGGGACACTGAAGTGATTTGTAAACATTGCGGGATTAGGACCACTCTGGGCGAATTTCCGCGAATTTATTTATTATAAAAATCAATTCGAAAATCCTGCCCCCCTCTCTGCACCCTCGCCCATTTTTTGTGGCATTTTCGTGTGACGTCAGGAGGAGAGGTACTGGCAATTGGCTGCGCTACTGCACGGCTCGCTGACCTTCGACCAGAGTCAGTCAGCCCAGCGTTTTGTCCGCCGGCCACCGACGGGTCGGTGCGATTCGTTCGCTCAGTTGAAACGAAGCCAGGACACATTTGTGAATGAAAGAATGTGCCTTTCTTTACTTTGTTAGTTTGTACACTGTATCGAGCTCCAAATCAAGGTCGCTTCCCAAACGCGCTGTCAAGCGCACAACCGACGCTTCGCTGACTGGTACGCCAGTAGCAAAATCTAAGGCCACTTGAAGGTGGGGGAAGAGTCAGCGAAGTCAATATAGGTACTAATGCAATAAAATCAACTTATACTTTCACCGTACAGCGCAAAACTAGGGTGCAGGAGGTACTTTTTTTGCGCTGGGCGAACAAGCACAGCGGTCAGCAGCACGACTACTCATCTGCGCACGCTTTTCCTTCTAGACGTGAGATATTGTGGAAACTTGGGGAACGCTAACTGCACGACCGCAGTATAACAAATAGTTACCTAAGCTGCTTGAGATGCGAAATGTAAATAAAAATGTAAACTGGTTATACGCTATATGCCTAATATTTGCGAGGTCAGAAGAGCTCGCTCCGTGGCAGAGTGGTATGGAGCGCTAGGAATGTTTGTTGCAAGTGTTTGCAATTTACGAGTTCGATCCCCGAGGGTACATTCTTTTTTTTTAAGTAGACTTTTTCGTTTTCGGCCTATGTTTTCATTTCTGAGTTCAACTTTTTTTGGGCCGTAACGTTCACTGACTGCTCCACGAACTAGTTCACAGAAAGCGAGCAGGCTGACACTGACGCCCTAGCGAGTTCTCGTTGGCGGGCTGTTCTCATAAGCACCGACGGCTTGCGGGCAGGAGGCACAGGCCAGAATCAACGGCCTGGTGCGAACACGCTTTTTACAATACGGGAATGAGTGAGGCAAGCTCCAAATATGGGGAAAAGCGCATTGCATTTGAGCGTCTGCGGGGACGCGGAAGGCGTTCATCCACTCCGTGAGTCTTCGGCTAGTGATTTCTACGACTCGAAGCCGTCCTGGGAGGCTTATCTAATGCATTTTACAGCCTACATCATGGAAGAAGCGCGGTACGACGATTTCTGAGATATCGAGAATGCCCATCCAACAATGCCGTCGGATGTCAAGCATGCTGTTCTACAGAACGGACACCGAAACTTGTTTGAATGCTAACCTTAGACATCGTCCGATCGCGGTGCGTATCCTCCCGTCGTAACAGCCTTTAGTTGGTGCGGCCGCCGCAAACCGCGCATAATAGTTTTTTTTTCTTTCGCGCTTTGTAAAATAATTACCGACTTGTCAACCGGATAAACGATGAAAAGTGGGCTAATTTAAGCCAGTCTACGCAGTGCAAGCAAAAACGGAAACTTGACAAATTCACTTCAGTGTCCCTATAGTAGATAACACGAAGCTCGCCCTCACGGTCAACACTTGAATGTAGAATCGGTTGTAGGTGAGCATTGCCTGAGACTGATGTTACAATATGATTCTTTATTTGCATAGTTCGGTCTTAGTAGTCGTTATCCTACACATTCGAAGAGGTCGTGGTCTTCTTCGCGGAGAGTGGTGGATGCCAAGTCATTCTACGCTTGCTTGACTTTTACGAGCTCTTCGTCATTTACAGTCCAGACGAAACTCGCGCTGGCTACTGCACAGGCGCTTCATACAAAGGGGAATAACTAAGTACCGTTTAAGAGAGAGAGAGCAACTTTAGTAAAGTGCCTGCAGCTCGGTTAGATCCCCTCGCGCGGGGGTCTTTCCGCGACGCGGCCGTGACGTCTTCTCGACTTCTTGTCCCTCTACTTAGGCTCCGGCCTCGCTACTCCCTTCGGCTGGCTTCGCCTGCCCCTTTGTTGGGGCGGTAACCTTTCGTCGGTTTCGCTTGGTCGTTGCCTTTCAAGGGCCGCCGAGATCTGCTGGACGGCCTTGGTCTGTTGTTCCTGGTCGTAGCTTCCCGCTGCGGCTTCGAGATGCGGCGGGATCATAGTCTCTGTCGGCGCTTCGCGCGGGTTTTTGGCACAGTCCCAGAGGATGTGAGCCGCTGTGGCTCTCTCCTTCTGGCACACTCGGCACAAGTCACTCTCGTACACGCTCGGACACACGTGCCTCATCAGCACCGGGGTGGGGAGGGACCCCGTCTGCAGTTGCCGGTATATCACCGCTTCCTCTCGAGTCAAGCCCGGGTGGGGTGGCGGTACCTTTCGTCTGCGCAGTCTGTACCACTTCACGATCTCGGTGTAGGTGGTCATGCTGTCCTTGGTCTCCCTCCACCATCACGACTGGTCGGCTTCTGCCGCAGCGGCGCGGTTGGTTAGTCCTCGCGCCACCGCGTTTGCCGTCTCGTTATGGTTGGTGTTGCCCCGGTCCGACACATCGATGCCCACGTGTGCCGGGAACCACTTGATGGCCACGCACCTCCTCTCACCGGCGAGGTCGACCGTGCGTAGTACTCGTGCGGCCTCCCTGCACACTCTCCCTCTGGCGTAGTTACGCACCGCCGTTCTTGCGTCGCACAGCACCATCGTGCACCCAGGGTCGGCGATGGCTAGGGCGATGGCCACCTCCTCTGCCCAGTGCGCCTTCTGGGTTCTCACGCTCGCTGCCGTTATCGTTTCGCCAGTCGACGCCCTGACGACCGCCGCGGCGTAGGCCCTCTCGCTCTCCTGGTACTCCGCCGCGTCCACGTACATGGCCCCTTCGTCTCTGGTGTGGAGGTCCACGAGCGACTTGGCCTTCGCCATCCTTCGCTCCTTGTTGAACTCGGGGTTCATGTTCTTCGGTAACGGGCATACCTTTAAGTGTCTGCCTGTGGCTTCTGGCACAGGTACCTGTTCGTTTTCGGCTCCCTCCTCCATCGGTGTCAGACGCAGGTCGAGCAGTATCTGTCTGCCCGTTCTCGTTTCCGAGAGCCTCGAGATCTGGGCGGTCCTCTGCGCCTCCGCGATCTCCTCCAGGGTGTTGTTCACCCCCAGAGCCAGAAACTTCTCGGTGCTCGTGCAGTCGAGGAGTCCGAGTGCCGCCTTGTACGCTTTGCGTATGAGCGCGTTGATCTTGTTTCGCTCGCACTGCCTCCAGTTGTGGAACGCTGCGACGTACGTGATGTGGCTTATGGCGAAAGACTGCACCAGTCGGGTGAGGCTCTCCTCCTTCATGCCTGCCTTTCTGTTTGACACCCTTCTGATGAGCCGTGTGGCCGCGGTGACTTTAGCCGCGAGGCGGTTCACCGTCTCGCCGTTCACGCGCTTGCGCTCTATCAGCATGCCTAGCACTCGGATCCTCTCGACCTCTGGGATCGTGTGGCCGCCGCTCGTTCTGACCTTGATCTTCTGTTCCTTCGGCGTCTCTTCGTCCCCTCTCTTTTTCCTGGTCGTTCTCTTCGGAGGGATCACCAGCAGTTCGGACTTGCTCGGGGAGCATGCGAGTCCGGACCCGTCCAGTTGCTCCTCGATGGCATCCACTGCTTCTTGCAGCGTGCTCTCTATTTGTCCGTCGCTTCATCCCGGGACCCACAGCGTTATATCGTCGGCGTAGATGGTGTGTCGGACCCCGGCCACTCGCGAGAGTCGTTCGGCCACCACGATCATCACTAGGTTAAAGAGCAGCGGCGAGATGACCGAGCCTTGGGGGGTCCCGACGCTGCCGAGCTTCTTCTCCGGGAGCTTCAGGTCACCGGCGTTGACCTCGGTGGTCCGCCCCGTCAGGAAGTCCCTGATATATTCGTACGTTCTCTTCCCCATGTTCAGTCGTGACACCTGGGCCAGGATCGCCGAGTGCCTCACTTTGTCGAAGGCGCTTTGCAAGTCCAGGCCCAGGATCGCCCGGTTGTCTCTCGTGTTAGCGTCGTCGTCCAGGATCTCGTTCTTCAGCTGTATCATGGCATCCTGCGTCCCGAGCTTGTTCCGAAACCCTATCACGGTGTTCGGGTACACCTCCGCTTCCTTCAGGTACCTTTGCCATCTGTTCATTAGAACGTGCTCTAGCGCCTTGCCCACGCAAGACGTGAGCGAGATTGGCCGGAGGTTCTCGATGTTCGGTGGTTTGCCTGGCTTGGGGATCAGGATCGTCTTGGCCGCCTTCCACTGCTTCGGCAGCTTCCCGGCTCGCCAGCACCTGTTGTAGTACGCCGTGAGGTTCTCGATTGCTCTCTCGTTCAGATTCTTCAGTGCTCTGTTTGTCACGCGGTCGGGTCCGGCGGTGGACTTGGTGTTCAGGTCGTGTAGGGCCGCTGTCACCTCCCACACTTCTATGTCCCTGTCTAGCCGCTCGTTGGTCTCGCCCTGGTAGTCCGAGTGTGTCTCCGCGGGGGTGGCCGGCAGGTACTTGTCGTCGAGGCGCTTCTTCACCTCGGCCTCTCCGTGCTCGGCCAGCGCCCTGTGGAGTGTCTTGGCCAGGTTGTCGTGCTGGTGAGACTTGGTCATGGTCTCGTCCAGTAGGCGTCTTAGCAAGTTCCACGTCTTGCCACAGTGCATTTGTCCATCCGCCGCGCTGCAGGTTTCGTTCCACTGCTGCGCGCATAGGGCCCTGCTGTGCGACTCGATCACGCGGTTAAGTTCCGCGATATTCTTGCGCAGTTTTCTGTTCATCCGCTGCGTCTTCCATCTCACCGTGATCGACTGCTTGGCCTCGATTAGGTGGGCCAAGCGGCTGTCCACTCTGTCGACGCGCGCGTCCGTTTCGATTTCCCTGGTGGCCTCCCTCGTCTTCTGCACGATCTCGTTGGCCCACTCCTCGATGTCCGTTATTTCGCCTTGATCTTCAGGCAGCAGTCGTCGGAAGGCGTCCCAGTCCGTGAACTGGTGTTTCAGCGGACTTTTGCCGATCTCTTCGTTGGCCCCAAGCGTTACGGTGACCTCCACGATAAAGTGGTCGCTGCCCAGTTCGTGTCCTGTATTCCGCCACCCGAACTCCGCCGTGTCTCCGCTCCTGCCCCTGGCGAACGTGAGATCTGGCGTGGTGTCCCGGGCGACCGAGTTGCCCGTTCTCGTGGGGAACGCGGGGTCGGTGATCAGGCTGAGCCCCAAGTCCGTGGCGTCTTGCATTAGGTCTCTGCCCTTTGCCAGCGTTCTGGAGTAGCCCCAGGCCCGGTTCTGCGCGTTAAAGTCGATGCAGATTACCAACCCATTACCGGGCCCCGCCGTTTTGCTCGCCTTGTGTAGCAGCGCCTTGAATTTCTGTCTGCCGTGCGACGGGCTGCTGTAGACGTTCGTCAGGAATGTGCTCTCCCTCTTCTTTTTCTTCCCCGTGATTACCTCTACCATGGTGTGCTCTATCGTGCTCTTGCTTAGTAGTTCATGCTCAACGTATGTAATGCCCCTTCGGACCAGAGTGCAAACCCCCCGGCCTGGCCTACCGGCCGCAGTTTGCGAGCTGGGCGGGCTGGCGTGGATCCGGTATCCCGGGAGTCTGGCCTCTTCGGTGCGGGTCTCTTGCAGCATGATTACGTCTGGCTTTCTCGGTACTTGTTGTAGGTGCTGCTGTAGTACCGCCTTCTTTGCGGCGAAGCCGTTGCAATTCCAGTGCCAGACCAGGAGGCACCTCGTCGTTACTGCTGTGGTTGCTGTGGGTGACCCGTCCATGCTTGTTGGAGGTTGGCCATCTGCGTCACCAGATTTTGCACTGTCGTAGCCAGCTGCTGGCACGTTCTCTCGAGCGAGGTGAACCGGTCGTCTATCGACTTGGTGAACGTCGTTCGAACGTACTCTTCGAAGTTGTCGAGCCTCTTCTCCATCCGGTCGAGCCTGTCTTCGAGGTTGTCCATCCTCTCGCTGAGTTTACGCTCTTTTAGGTTCTCGATTGCCCTTTTCTTGGGCGCAGGGCCCGCTGCCGCCGCCCTCGGCTTCGTTTCTGCTTCCAGTTCCATCTCTACTTGTTGTGCCGGTTGTGGTGTTTGCTGTTGTTGTGGCTGCGTTTGTATCCGCTGCATTATGGCCGCTGTCGTCTTCTTGATTTCTTCCACTTCCCTGATGATTCTGTCGACCGTCGCCTCCAGTTCAGTGTTCCTCCGCCCGAGTTGCTCGGCCACCTGTCTTAGCGTCTTCATCGAATCGCTTTCTTCCTGGGTTTTCCCGCCGCTTTGCTTTGGCGGCACCACTTGCTGCTGTTGCTGTCGTCGTTGGGGCTGCTGCTGCGGCTGCGGCTGCCCTTTCTTGGCAGCTCCCGACTTCGTAGCGTCGGCCCAGCTGACTCGGTCTCTGGATTGCGAGCGGGCACGGCGTTGGCGGCTCGCGCTCTGGCTTCGGTTCCTGCTCTGGCTTCGCGCGCGCGACTCATGGAGGCGGCTGCCGCCGGCTGCGCCGTCAAATGTATTTTTTTACCCTGTCGAAGGCGATAGCCGCTTCCTGAACTGGCAATCCACTGCTACCTTTACGGCTCTCTCTCTCTCGCTGTCAGCGTTCAAGTTCGTAAGCGCCAAAATATTATTCGGGCTGCCTTGCACTCAGTCGCTATTTCAGTGTGGCGGTAGAACTATAACTCCAAAAGCTTACAAATGTTACGTTTGGACCAGTTGCTACGGGGTCGTTGACTTACGGTTCCTTTGTGGGTTTATGATACACTTCCCGGAGTATTGGCTCCGTGACCCAGTCCTTGTCTACTCGCTTTGGTGACCCGCGCATATTGCTACTAACTGTAGGGTCATGGACCGGTTCCCATCACCGTCAATGTAAAGTACCTCCAGCTGATGCAGTAAAAACCCACCCATACGTTGCCCACAAGAACCGGCGCTTCTTGTGACACGCGAGATGATTAAACGAGAGCGAGAAAGGCCCAGGAAGTGCAAAAAAGACAAAGAGAACATCCTGAGGCTAAAAGAGGCAAGATTGGGAGAGAACCAAACGCTCTGGGGAGGAGTAAACGAAGAACGAAGGTAAACGGCGAATAGTAGGATAGGGAGAGGATGAGAAAATTCGACCACACCGGTTTTAATAAAACAACTGACGTGCTGTATATCCACCTCGCCAATATATCTGCAATAAAATAATTAAAATATCTTGGAGTCAGAAAAAACAGAGAAGGCAGTCCGTGTACACAAGCCTACACCTGTACAGAAGAAAATTTTAACTTGATTTTCCCAGTGAGACTAACGCAACGGCTATGAGTTGCGGCCAGAGCTTCAGGCAGTAAAAAGCGTATTTATGTACATAAAATATGCAAGGAAAACTACTTTTTTTACCTCTAGCATCGTAAGTCTAGGTGCCGTAATTTTTCACTTATATGTAAATATACTTTCGAACGAAGACGCCCTCGGCGTGTATGTCCGGGAGCTAAAATAAACACGTTATTCTTTATGGTGGCCCGAAGACATAGCCGTTCGATTCTAACACAAAAGTACTGGAATTATGATGATCTATTCCCCGATTCGAACAAGCACACTGCTCCAGATTGTGTTGAATTTCCCTGTCGCTTTCTTTAGTGCTGCATATCGTCAAAACACCATGAAAAAGCGTAGTTCAGGGTTGAAACTTCTTAATAAAACAGCGCTACTTTGTGTCTTCCACACGTTTTAATGGCCAATCAGCAAACATATACACGAAAAAAGTAGCCTAAGTTGAGGAAGTTGTCTTGTAATGCGATGCATTGTTTATGTAGGTTGTATAGACTGTGAGTTATTTGCTAACAGTTTTTGCTTGGTGAGTTGTTATTGCCCATTTATCTGAAGTTACGCTATTATAACGACGAAATGTGGAAATTCTGCGAAATCCACATTTCTGTGGAAATTTATGGTCTCACACAGTTTGCTAGATTCGCTATTGTTTTTATTTTTTTTTTGGGGGGGGGGTATCAAATTTCTGCCCGAAAAAGTGTGGACATTTACCCTATTATTAACGATTACAGGTAGAACTACCACGAAATCCGCATTTTTGTGGAAATGCAGGGCGTTACACAGGTTGCTATTTTCGCTATGCTTTTCAGTTTTTAGTTGTCGTTTTTGCAAAATTCGATTCCACCATTTACCTTCATTTATGCTACCATAAAAAATAAAGATGTAATTCTTCTAAAATATCCATTATCGTAGGAATGAAGGGCGTTACACGGTTCGCCATTTTTTGCAAGTTTAAATAATTTTCGTAATTTTTGGTTTTACAAATTCATGTTTGGCCTTCTATATCTATTCACGCTATTAGACAGCCAGAATATTCAAGGTCTGGCAGTTTTTGGGATCTCGTTATGTTTGCAATGCCACGAAAAAGCTTTTGCGACAATAATGTTTCCAAATAATTAATTCACGCTTCCTGGAGGACCTGGTCATTACAATGACAAATAAAAGTGGTTTATTGTGTTTAAACTCCAGACAAAACTTCCACTCACTACTCCACAGGCGCTTCACACATAGGGGAATAAATTCCGTTTAAAAGGATTATTTTACACTGACCAAGGCGATAGCGGCTTCCTCAACAGGCGATCCACTGCTACATTTACAGATCAATAAATGTTTCATCTCTCTCTATCTCTCTGTCTGTGTTCGAGTTCGGAAACGTCAAAATATTATTCGTCCTGCCTTTCACTCAGTCACTATTTCGATATATCAATTGGACTATAACTCCAACAGCATAAAAATGTTGCTTTTGGTACGGTTGCTACAGGGTCGTCGATTTATGGAACCGTTGTAGGTTTAAGATACACCGCCAGGGGTAATGGCCCCATGACCCACTCCTCGTCTACTCACTTTGGTGACCCGCGAACAGTGCTACTAACTGCAAGGTCATCGACCAGGTTCTCATCACCTTCAGTGCAAATTACACCGAGCTAATGCATTAGCGAACCACCAATAGGCTGCCCACAAGAACCGGCGCTTCTAGTAACACGCGAGCCAATGAAACGCGAGAGAGAAACGCCCAGGAAGGGAAAAACATACAAAGAGAACGTCCGGTGGATAAAAGAGGCAAGAATAGGAGAGAATCAAATGGGAGGCGGTGGAAATAAATGAAGGGCGACGGTAAAGGGCGAACAGTAGGATGAGGAGAGCAAGATAACAAGGTGAATGAGGGCTGGCAGTGAAAACTCCGCAACACTGGTTTTAATAAAACAACTTACGTGCTGTACATCTACCTCATTGATATGACGGTAAATAAATACTACAAATATCTTGCAGTCGGAAACAATAGACCAGGCAGACTGTGTACGTAAGCTTCCAACTGTGATGAAGAAAATTTTAATTTGATTTTCTCCCACCCCCCACCTTCCTTTCTTCCCCATGCTGACCGACGCGTCCACCTTCTGAAATAAAGTTTTGTTATGTTATGTTAATTTGATTTTCCTAGTCATAAGAACGCAACGGTTATCAGTTGTGGGCAGAGGTTTAGGCACTAAAAAGCGTGTTTTCGGCACATGAAAGAATCACGCGAAACTACCTTTTTGACCTCCACCATCGTAAGTTCTATTGCAAATTTTATGTAATAAATCTATGTGCATATTTCCATGGATGTAAATATACTTTCAAACAAAGACGTACGCGACCTGTAGCTGCGGCAGTTCAAATAAACAACTTAGTTTTTATGACAGAACGAAGATTCCAACAGTTGAACATAGCCGTTCAGTTATTTCATAAAACAGCTGTACTAATGATCATGTATTCCCCAAATCGAACAAGCACACTGCTCCACTTCGTGTTCAACGGCCCTGTAGCTTTCTCGAGCGCTGCAAATAGTCAAACCCTCATAAAAAAGCATACTTCAGATTTGGAAATAATGAATAAAGCAGCGCTACTTTGTATCTTCCACACGCAATTTATTTGTCATCATCAAACATCTGCACAAAAAACCAGCAAAGTTGAGCAACTTGGCCTTTGTAGCACTGTTATGCCGCTTGTATAGAGTGTGAGTTATTTGTCGCCAGTGTGTTGCTCTCTAAGTTCTGTCTGCCCATTTATGTGCCTTTATGCTATTATGACGACAAAAGATGGTAATTCTGCGAAATCTGAATTTCTGTTTAAATGTAATTTCAAACACGGTTAGCTATTTTTTGCTATTGTTTTATATTTTAATTTTTTGGTTTTGTTAACTTTTGCCAGAAAAATTATCCGCATTTACCCTATGGTAACGAATTACGTGGGACGTCAACGAAATACGCATTTTTGTGGAAATGCAGGGCGTAACACAGGCTGCCATTTTTGCTATGTTGTTGCAGTTTTTATATATTCTTTCAAATTTTCTGGCGACCAATCTTCTTCATTTACGCTAGTATACAAAATAAATGTAGAATTTGTAGACTGAAATCCATGAATGACGATTCCTCAAGAAATTTGCATTCTCTTCCATGGCGGCTGTGAGGAATGTCTGTACATTTTTTTATATACATTTATATTATGCCAATTGTTCCAGCAATATGTCCCAATATGGCCAAATAGAGTTCCGCACATTTTATTAAAATACGAAGCTGCTACGCACGCTCACTACTTGAATGGTGAAGTTCTTTTAGGTGTGCATTGCCTGAGACATAAGTTACAATATGATTCTTTATTTGCATAGTTAGGTCGTAGAAGTCGTCATCATAGACATTCGAAGAGGTCATGGTCTTCTTCGCGGTGAGTGGTGCATGCCAAGTAATCCTAAGCATTCTTGACATTTACGACCTCTCCGTCGTCAACTCGAAGCAGCGGTGGCGGGGTGTGCACGTCACCTCGTAAAGGATTGGCACATATGTAGCTATGCCTGCACTTATTCCTAATGGTTTCTAGAGAATTCGGCGGTCGCGCTGACCTATCCCAAGCCGGCTGTCGTTTCAGATTTAGCGTTTGCGCTGGAGGTTTTTGTTGTACATGCATTGTAGTGCTTACTAGAGTGCAGAAGTTTTTAGTTTTTGTTTTTATGCACTACGCGAACAGGGAACTCGGTGGTTGCCGCGAGGCATGCGCTCTCAAGAACTCGCCTTTTTCTTGCTCCTCGTGGTTTTTGCCAGATTTCTTTCTCTGCTAAAGGCACTGCATCTGCCGGGGTGGCTTGGCGATCGCCGCGAGGCGCGATTGCCAGCGCTTTCCATTTTATAGGTATTATTTTCTGCTTTGGAGAACTTGCAGCCAGGAACAATCGCTCCAATGTTAAAACGTGTTTTGCAGCCTAAACTTTTTTTGATAGAAAAGCATTTCTAAGGGCCCATCGGCAGTGCGAATTTTAAAGCTTAAGGAAATGCAGCTGTGCAGCTATATTTCTCTGTTGGCTTTTCAATATAGAAATGATCAGCCAGCAAATGTGTGTCGATTCTTAACCGTTGCGGTGAAACCAGACTTGGATTTGCATACATTTCTGTAAACGAGTGTGTGACTGTCCATGTTTGAAGATATTTGTTTGGATAGCACGTCGTACGTAGTATAAGAAGTGCTGTAACCGTTGTGGAAACAAATGGAACTGCTCTTTCTCCAGATATTTAAATTCGAAATTGTGCCTCTTGTCACTGCGTCCCATTTCACTGCTGCTAGGTAGTGTTTTCCATAGTACATTTCTTTATCTTCATTTGAAATATCTTCTTTTCGAGTTGGCTCCCAAATCGAGGTTGATCCTTTGGTTTCCTTAAGGGCTGTGCCTATCATTATTCTCCCCATGGCACGTTGGGCGGGCCTAAGTTCGCTTTCGAGTTGGGTAGTAAGGAGCTAAGTTTGTGCTCTGTGTGTCATCACCGGTAATATTCATCGGGTGAATACCCATCGTTTTAGAGATAGAGGTCGCTTACTTGTCTTTAGTTACGACTGGTTGCCGAATGCATCCTACCCGAATCCCATTCACCGCCTGATTTCTTCTCGTAGTTAGAATCAGCAGACACCATGTTGCAAAAGTAGTTGCGTTCGTTTATGGTACCAGTATTTTTTACCTGTGCATAAAAATGCGGTTCATTATGGTTGTATTTCACTTGCGGTAGCACCTGTCGATGCCGGGTATTCTAATGACACTAACTGGCGTAGCACCTGGTAAGTCATTACTTGCGGTAAACAGGCACTTCACCGTGACGTTGTACAACATTTGGCACTACCGAGTGATGTCATTATGTGGGCACCTAGCGGAGGGGTGTGGTAGTAGGAAAATGCGGGAACTCGTCTTTTAATGAAACTCTCGCCCAAGAAATTGTACCAAGCAGGTGCGCTAAAATAAAAAATGGTGAACATCACTGACAGTTTTATGATAAATAACTTGAACTGGTACCGGGGCCCGTAGTAATAAAAACTCCCATTAGGTGGCAAGAGCAATGCGAACGCGAGAAAAATAAAATGAATTCGGCATGCAGAGAGGTGTAAGTTGAAATATCCTGCTCACATCTTTATACGCGTGTTAGGGCAAACTCTTAAAATATGTGTTGGGTAAACTCTATGGACAGCATTTGCAAGCACAACGAGTTGGATTTAGTAACCAACCGCTCAATTATTAGGTATTTGTTAAAATACGTCATTCTCGCAAAATTATGATGGCGCCTCGGTGTTATGGAGAAATCTTCTAAAACAGTGTTTAGATACCCGTAAAAGTACCCCGCATGGGGCACCTTGAGTAATCTTGGTGACGGTGTTGGCGACACCGCGGACCCCGAGCCCCCCACTCACGCTGTAACCGACTGTGGTAATGGGTTTTAAGGTGAAGGGTACAAACCTCAAACGGTGGCCGTCGGAGCCCAGGTCAAGCTCCGGCGGATGGGCTCCCTGTCGGTTTACCAGGCAGGGACCTCCGGGACCTCTTTGACCGTTAGGGTAAAGTCAAAGAATAAAGTACCCCCGTCCCCTGCTTCTATACTATGATATATGGCATTTTCTAAACACCCCCCCAGACGTGATCGGCCCCCGAAAAGGGGCCCCACCGAAGTTTCATTCCAACCTCTTGCAACAACTGTCTTTTCAACAAACGTGAATAACTATTCTCGTTTTCTTGTGATCTAGTCAGCTGACCCAATGAGACCCGTCGCTTCACTGTCGGTATTCCTGGTCTCGAAATTTCTGCAAAGCGCAGTAGGTGAAAAGTATGAAGCCAAAAAGCTGAGGACAGGAGAAATCCTTGTCGAACTCAACACTGAAAAACAATCCCGAGCACTTCTTGCCCTAACTCGCATCCATGACCTGGACATCAGGATCACGCCCCACCGGAGCGTGAACAGCTCCCAGGGTGTGATTTGAGAGTCGGATCTCCTTACAGAAACAGATTCTGACGTTCTTGAAGGGTTAAAGGATCAGGGCGTCACAGCCGTGCGCCGCATCACGATGCGCAGGGACGATAAGATAATCACCACCAAGCACCCTGACCTTCGACCGATCGACACTTCCGCAATATATAAATGCAGGCTACATCCGATGCTCTGTTCGCCCGTACATACCGAACCCGCGCCGCTGCTTCAAGTGCCAGCGGTTCGGGCACAGTAGAACCTCTTGCCGCGGCAAAACAACCTGTGCGAAATGCGCAGCGCAGGACCACCCCACCGACAATTGCAATTCTGATAACCTCACTTGCGCAAACTGCAGGGGCCCACATGCGGCCTACTCCAGGAAGTGCGAGAAATTTCAACTTGAAAAAAAAATAATCAACGCGAAAGTGACAGAGAACATCACCTACCCAGAGGCGCAGAAGAGGTTCGCCTCTTTCCCTCGGGGGAGGTACGCCGACGCAGCTCGCCGGGGGGCAGAGCGGCGTCTGGTTTCGGAGGGGAGTCTGGTTTCGGCGGGGACCCAGGACCGCGAGTCGGACTTGGTCCCCCCCCCCCCCCCCCCTGGGTTGCCTCAGGCAGCCCAAGCCGCCTCCGCACCGCTCCCTGAGCAAGCAGCGGCTGTGGGGGCAACCACGTCTGCTGGGAGTGATGCTGCATCCTCCACTTCCGCTCCAGCGTCCCAAACCACAGGTGAGGGCACAGATGACATGGAGACGGAGGAACCAGCGGCAGCTCCCACCCCCACCACAAATCCTGCGCCATCTGAGGCATTCCTTACACAATCGGTGGTTGTGGGTCAGTCAAAGCGCGCCCAAAAGGGTGCGCGGTCCAATGGGCCTGATCAGTCAGGCACTCCGAGGACATCAGACGACGAAACGGATGTCAGACAGTTCTTGTCTGTGGTGCACCGCAAGGAACGTGCCAAAGCCTCCCGACAAGCCCAAAAAGACGAGAGTCACAGCCCCGAAAGACGACACATAAACATACACACTCCAGTAGCTCTCACACTAAATATGGGAAGAGATA
Organism: Haemaphysalis longicornis; assembly: GCF_048455015.1. Classification (NCBI taxonomy): domain Eukaryota; kingdom Metazoa; phylum Arthropoda; class Arachnida; order Ixodida; family Ixodidae; genus Haemaphysalis; species Haemaphysalis longicornis. The sequence continues at coordinate 109,581 of NW_027526410.1, read as the reverse complement.
ACATAATTCCATGGAACTGTACAGGCCTCCTTAAAAATCTTGACGATGTGTAGGAAATACTGCACTCCAATCAGCCAAGTGTCATTTGTATATAAGAAACACATTTAAATTCCAAACATACAAACTTTTTGAATAGTTACCTGGTAATTAGGAAGGACAGGGACGGTGGTGCTACATCTTTCGGTGGTGTGGCCATCATTGCCCGAAAGTCCCTGGCGTGTCACACTATCCAATTACAGACCGTCCTTGAGACTGTTGCCATTCGTACCATAATATTCAATAGGCTAATAACACTATGCTCCGTTTACATCCCCCCTGATTTCCAGCTCTCGACCTCGGATTTTGAGGGCCTTGTAGATCAGCTACCTGGACCATTTATCCTTTTAGGCGACCTCAATGCACACAATGTACTCTGGGGCTCTTCTCGCACGGATGCCCGAGGTCGCCTTATAGAAAATTTTCGAACATCCTCAGGAGCATGCCCATTCAATAAAAACAAGCCTACATACCGTAATATAGGACACAACACATATTCACACCTCGACGTGGCTATTGGTTCCGCAGTTCTCTTTCCAACTATTGAGTGGGATGTTGGCACTAACCCATATGGTAGTGACCACTTCCCTGCCACATTAACATACATAGGAAAAGGCCCATGCAGTCCATCTTCCCACAACAGGTTCAACGAAGCAAGAGCTAACTGGAATACATTTACAGACATCCAAACTACATCACACATCCACAGGACACCTACACGTTGAAGAAGCTACCCAACTCCTCACGGCGCACATCCTCGACGCCGCCGAAAAGTCCATTCCCCACGCCTCTGGTGCCACGCCCAACCAGCGGAGGCCGTGGTGGAATGATGACTGTAGGCGGGCGCGGGAGACCCAGAACAAGGCGTGGGGTATCCTTCGTCGGTACCCCACGTCGGGAAACGTCCTCTTGTTCAAAAGGGCAAAGGCGATGGAAAAACGTGTGCGCCGTGAGGCAAAACGAGAGAGTTCGTGCACCTTCTTGACATCCACTAATTCATACACGGACACACACAAAGTCTGGACACATATACGCAAGCTGAAAGGACAACAGACACACAGCCTTTCCCCGGTTAGCACAACAGGGGACACACTCGAAGACCAGGCCAACACACTTGCACAACACTTCGAACACGTGTCCAGCTCAGCACACTACACAAACACTTTCATGAAGCACAAAACATCTGCAGAAAAGAAGTTCCTGAGTGATAGCAACAATTCTCCTTTTTCAATTCATGCGCTGAAGGCAGCCCTGACAAAATGTAAGCCTTCAACTCCAGGTGCAGACAAAATCACATACACAATGATACAAAACCTACACTCAGACACCCTTGAAACACTCCTACATCTATACAATAACAAATGGCTTTCGGGGAACATTCCTCGCTCTTGGAGGGAGGCCATAGTAGTGGCTTTCCTGAAGGAAGGGAAGGACCCTTCCTCTCCCGCTAGCTATCGGCCCATCGCCCTCACAAGCTGCCTTTGCAAGCTCCTCGAGAAGATGATAAACAGGAGACTTGTGCACTTCCTTGAGTACAACGGTCTTCTTGAGGGCTGCCAGGCAGGGTTCCGGGCGGGGCGATCTACAAATGACCAACTTGTCGCCCTTGAATCATACATAAAGGACGCTTTCATTCACAAACAGTTTTGCACAACGGTGTTTTTTGACCTTGAGAAGGCCTTTGACACCACTTGGCGTTACGGGATCCTCAGTGACCTAAAGTCTTTCGGTGTTTCGGGCCATATGCTCAACACCCTTGTAGTTATTTGTCCGAAAGAACGTTTCGCGTGAGAGTAGGTAGCGGACTCTCAAGAGTTCACGTGCAAGAAAGCGGCTTTCCGCAAGGTGGAGTGCTAAGCGGCACTCTGTTCATAGTTAAGATGAACTCCCTTGGGAAGGCATTGCCACCTACAATTTCTTATTCAATATATGTAGACGACATCCAGGTAATTTTTAAATCATGTAATATGTCCATCTGAGCGTCAAGTCCAGCTCGGTGTCAAAAAACTTGCCAGCTGGGCAGACAAGAACGGTTTTAAACTTAACCCAGAAAAAAACACCTGTGATGTCTTCTCCAGGAGGCGTGGGATCCATCCGGACCCAGACGTTATCCTTAATGGAGTATCGATTCCTGTGAGGAAGGAACACCTGTTTTTAGGTGTGGTGTTGGATGAAAGGCTTACGTTCATCCCTCACATTAAACTATTGAAACGTTAATTTCTAAAGGCTCTCAACATTCTTAAAATCTCGTCCCACCAGTCGTATGGAACGAATAAGCAACTCCTGTTTAGTATTTTTACAAGTCTAGTGGGGTCTAGATTGGACTATGGGAATGTTGTGTTTTGGGTCAGCCACTAAAACAGCACTTAAAATGCTCGACCCAGTGCTTCACTTGGGGCTTCGCCTCTCTTGTGGCGCATCCATACGAGCCGTGTACGGAGTCTTTATGCAGAGTGTGAAAAATCGTGCTTCTCACACCAGCGAACCTATGTTGACTTGTTATATGCGTCTAAAATTTCATCAATAGACAACCATCCTTTTAAACCGGTGTTTAATGATACATCCACATCAAAGCTCTTTTTAAATTGCCCATCCATTCCTGCTCCCTTCTCGCTCAGAGTAAGGGACGAGGTCACTATTCATGAGGTCTCCTTTGTAGACACATTCGCGTCATCTATCACTGATCTTGTAGCACCAAGGCCTCTTCGTCCTGTTGCATGTGACTTGTCTTTCTTAAAATACAATAAGAACAGGACACCAAAAAGAGGGATTTTGCAGCATTTAATGTATGTGCAGAATAAATACAAGGCTGCAGAGTTTTTCAGCGATGCATCGAAAGCGTTCACTGCAGTGTCTTGTGCGGCGCATGGGCCGAATTTTGAAGCATATAGAACAATGAATGTAAAGACAAGTATTTTTACGGCAGAAGCATATGGAATTTTCCTTGTTGTAAGTCACATAGTTGAACATCATATTCCTAAATCCATCATCTATACAGATTCGTTGAGTGTCGTCCGTACATTTTCATCTGGAGAGTCCTCGATAAACCATGTAGTTAACCTTGTCTTGAAATCAATTGTGCTGGCATATTCTTCAAACCTTGAGGTGACTGTGTGTTGGGTGCCAGGCCACTCTGGCATCGGCGGAAATGAACTGGCGGATGAAATGGCCGCCAATGCTGCACTCCGAAACCCAGTAGACATAACAAGACTACCTTACACAGACCTCAAGCCACACATAAGACAACACTTGCGCAGAACATGGCAAACACACTGGAATGAACAGACAGACAACAAACTACATGTAATAAAGCCACACTTGGGACGGTACACATCTGACTCACATAACAGACACATGGAAGTCGCCTTGGGTAGGCTGCGGATAGGGCACACCCATGCAACTCACTCGTATCTGCTGACGGGATCGTCTAGACCCCAGTGCAGCAGGTGTGGAGAGGCCCTATCCGCAGTGCACATCCTAATCACATGCAAGGCACTTCACACAACACGTCACAAACACTTCAGAGAACTCTACAGACAACATATTCCCCTACATCCATCAATGTTTCTAGGTTACGATGCAATGGTTTCCGTGAAACGTGTGTTTGAGTATTTGTTAGACGTCAAGTTTTTAAACCTAATTTCCTATCACGCATAATCAAATCTGGTCCTATACACAAGCCATCACCATTATCTTTAATTGATATTACTATGTTCGGCTTACGCGTTGTTATAACTAACTTTTGTGGTAATCGCTTCTTTTCATTAAATGTCTTCTCTGGCGCTCTTTGCCCTCGTCGGCCTTGCGCCATTAAACACCAACCATCATCCTCACCATTAAACACCAACCATCATGAGTACATTGTCTCTGCCAAAAACCAGCTTCCTCCTTGTTGCCTCCAAGCTTCCTCTTTAATTCCATTTCTCAATGGCCGCCATGTTGAACGAAGCGCTGTCATTCGTTTTACTTCTGTGTATCAATGTTGACAGCAAGAATAGCTAAATGCGATTCACCGTATTCGATAGTTTTATGATCTAGCACTTCGCAGTAAGGTTATTTGTTTGCTTGGTTAGTGTCCCGTTTGCTTCGTACATGCTGCATCTCCAGTAGCCGCTGATGACTCTTTTATGGCTGTTAGCTTGTCCCTAAGGATGTTAACACTGTCCTCATTCTTAGCGTCTGATGCTAGATTTCTTACTTTTTTCGAGTTTCGTTCTGTTACTTTCGAGATTTAACTCATCTTTGTGCCTACCCGCCCTATCATCACACTACTGAGTCTTGCTTAGAACCTCTACGTGTTGAACAATACGTGGGTCTTCCCTCAAAATAAAGTCAATTTCGCTTTTCTCATCCCGTCAGAATTTTTTCATGTACACTTCCTACAGCGTTTGCGGCAGCAGGTTTTCATGAGTTTCAGGTTGTTTCCCTCTGATAATCCAACCAGCCTATCACCTCGACTGTTTTGAGTGCCTATTCTAAAATTCCCCACTAATTTTTCTCCTATTCTATTAGCGTCAAATTCTCCCATTACAATTGTGAACGGTGATGTTTCTTGTGTATTGCTGAATCGATGTCTTCGTACAAACTAGCAACGGCATCATTTTCGTAGCTAGCTGTTTGTGCATAGGGTTGTAATAAATTCAATCTCTATCACTTGTTGAGCGTGATCACAATGCCTACGAATTTTTCTTAACGCTGATGAATTACTTCCCATTCCCTGCGATATGTCTGGATCAAAAATCGCACCCCAAGCTCCTTATTTTTGTGAGATCACCGATTGCACAAAATATGCACCCTATACTGGTGTATAATGCCTTCTCTTGCTTTTGTTACCTTACGTAGCCCAACATATTCCGTTTAATGTGCGGTGGCTCCTCTAATATTACAGCTAAGTCCCCCTTACTACAGGGAGTTCGTGCGTGAAGCATTGCCAAATTCAGCTTCCCGAGACAGCCTGTCCCGGCCCAGAGTTTCTTATCCAGGGTGTCCAAGCGAAGTTTTTGTAGCCTGGGCTACACTGGCCGAGGTTCAGCAGTTTCGCGTGGCTCCAGGAGACCCGTGCTGCGCATGCGAGAGGAGCAGTGACGTCACATGGCGCACAGAACGTTGCTCGCTGCCTGGTGTCTCTCACACACCCCATGTGCCAAGCGTCTTCCACGACCTCTGTTCCGCAGGTCGCGGCCTAGTCCGCTTGATGACCATGCGAGGGGTGGCAGGGTGTGGTACCGATAGCTCCTGCGTCACAGCAACACCGGCGTGCGCCTGTGGTACCAGCTTTGCTCTGGGGCAATTAGCGACGCTACGCCTAAGCCGCTGGATTAATATACATGTGTCACATAATGCGTATACCGTCTGTGTGTCATTGAAGCAGCAGTAAGCAGGATAATCAACCTAATTTTCGACAATCAGGAAAGCTAAGAATAACCTGCTGAACCTTAGCTCACGCTACGTATATCTAACCGAGCTAAGCCACTGCCATTTTTATTGTGTTCGGTTCGGGTTCGGGTTGAAGCCTTCCGGGTTTAGTTCGGATTCGGTTCCGGAACATCATTCCATTCTGGTTCGAACCAGTTCGAACTTCTTTTGACGGGTTCAAATGGTTTCTGAGAAAAAAAAGCCGACGTATTCTTTCATAATTTTTTGTGCTCGGTTTTTGTTTCTTTTTCACGTCGGTATAAAAACAAAGTGATAATGTCGGTTTTTTTCATGGAAATGCTTCGTCTTAGTGACGGAGCAAGAATATATAGCAGGCAAAACGGCTCATTGCGGCAAGCTCGGGCGAGCGACAAGATAATGTCAGAATGAAAACTAATGCGCACCGCAAAGCTTCGTAGCTGCGACGACGAATGAAAGGGTAGCGGCACCTGATGGACGAAGTGACAGTGGCCGCGCTTATTCCAGGGTTAAGCAGTGAAATGCCGATTGCGACGACCGCGCAGTTTCTTCACCCATGGTAGATGCCGCTAGCTTAACCTATGACGAGCGCTTCTGACATTATCTGGCCGCGCTAAGAAGCCTAGTTTCTCCTCCTATCTTATTCTTGCTCCGTGGTCTTGGCCAACTTTAGGGGACCCTGGAACAGTTTTTTCAACTTTTTCTAAATCTTCAATGCTTGCAGAACGCAGGCAACCAACACATCTAGTACCTAGAGTAGGAGGTGGCAAAGTACCTTAGCGAAAAATTGCTGCTCTGTGTCCATCAGATAGCTTTGAAACTTGTTCATAATATTTTTGTATTCTTCCTCGTCTTGGTGTTCTTCGGCCGCTGGAATGACGTCATTGCAGTTGTGTAGCGGCTATTTGTCGTCTTTCCTTAAGTTGCAGCAAAGGACGAAGTTTATTTATTTATTTATTTATTTATTTATTTATTTATTTATTTATTTATTTATTTATTTATTTATTTATTTATTTATTTATTTATTTATTTATTTATTTATTTATTTATGTATTACATACTGCGGCCCATTTAAGGGCCAGAAAAGGAGTGGCATAAAGTCAAGGTATAGAAGAAAACATATCAGCAAACAGTTGTATGGCATCAAGGTTTCCAACGTTTGAGGGCGAAAGCTGGTTCCAGTCTGTTATGGTTCAATGGGAAAAAAAGTATTTGAAGACGTTAGTTCTGGCTTAGTAGGGGTAAGTGATTGGAGGTGCGTATTTCTGGACTACTGGGAGTGTGGATGGCTTGATGTAATTCGAGACGAAGGGATAATTTGTTGTTTTTATTTAAAAGCAGAAATTTCAGCCGTCACAATTTTCTTCGAGTTTGCCGCGTAGGAGTTCCATGTTTCTTCAACAGTTATGCAGGAAAGTCAGCTGCACAATACTTACAGTATATAAATCGGACAGTTTAACGTTGGATCATTTCAAGAGCATCGATATTAATTTTTGTTTAAGGGTCCTATAAGGAACACGCGTACTCCAATTTTGGCCTTAATATGGAAGTATAAGCGAGGAACTTAACATTAGCAGCAGCATGGGCAGTTTATGTCTCAAAAAACAGAGTTTACGAAAGGCCCACCAGAAAATGTAATAATGTGTTTATTCCAACTAAGGTTCATGGTTAAACATACACCAAAGTGTTTGTATTCGTTAACTTCTGCAAGTGGACGGGCAAGAAGATGGTATGGGAAAAAAAGGCGATTTATTTGGTTAGTAATTTTCATGAAAACAATTTCATCTGGATTAAGCTGCATCCCCCATTCATTACAACGTCCAATAGTTTTATGCAAGGAAGAGTTAAGTAGTCGTTGGTCATCAGGGCTAGAAATTTCCTTAAACAAAACACAATCATCAGCGAATAGCCTAATTTTTACAGAGTCCAGGGTAACGGTAGGAAGATCATTTATATAAATTACAACAAATAAGGGACCTAATACGTTTCCTTGGGGAACGCCGGGGTTCCCCAGGAAAAGCCGGGGTTCCGCAGGGAAAGCCGGAGTTGCCCAAGGAACGGTGACGGGGAGTTCATCAGTTCATCGGTTATACAAATATGCAAAAACCCAGTTATTAATGAAAGGTGTAAGGCCAATTGATCCCAGCTTATATTGTTGGACGAGATCAAAGGCCGTAAAAAGACGAATGAAACTAACGCAACTTTGACCCGACTTATCAACGACCTGGGCAGAGCTATGAACGACTGATGTTAACTCAGTGACCATAGAAAAGCTTTTGCGAAATCCATGTTGGAAGGAAGTACAGAATTGTCATTCATGAACGCTGTTATGTAGGTAACTATAACGTGCTCTAGCATCTTGCAGCATAAGGGAGCTACGTTAAAAAGAAAGCGACAAAAGGGAAGCACATACAGTGTGTTGCGACGATAACTGGAACACTTTAAAAATTTTTCCTGAGTAATCCGCCGCTCTGTTCACGCTCAAACTTCACACAAAGGTCGCATTTTGTGGTCTATTTTGTTTGACACCGGGAACAACAACGGTAGTTACCTGTTTATTCTGAAAATAAATAAAAACGATTTTCGCCTATGGGAAAATGGCGGCGATTTGGACGTGCGAGCCCGAAAACAGGGTTTTCTGATCGTCTGTTAGCTCATTTCTAGGTGCATTTTCTGATCGTCTGCTGCACCATTTGGCTCCGTACGTGAATCCCAAACATGCGTTTCACTCTGCAGGTGGTTCTGTCGTTCCAACATCAACTTGCGCTGGCTCGCACGTCCAAATCAGCGGCCATTTTCCCATAGGCGAAAATCGTTTTTATTTATTTTCAGAATAAACAGGTAAGTATCGTTGTTGTTCCCGGTGTCAAACAAAATAGACCACAAAATGCGACCTTTGTGTGAAGTTTGAGCGCGAACAGAGCGGCGGATCGCTCAGGAAAAATTTTTAAAGTGTTCCAGTTATCGTCGCAACACCCTGTACAGAAGGCGTATCCGCTGCGACGATCAAATCACGCAGTGCCGTTCCGTGTTGGCAATAGCTATAGCTTTCACGCTGTTCCAGATGAGACGAAAAGAGTGCAAGCGTTTATTGAAAGTGTTGGCGAGTTCGTTTGTACAATCCTCGGCAAAATGATTTCTATTGTAGGTCAGCGATTACAACACTAACTGAAGCGAGGTGAAAGGTGTCCCGGGATACTTAGGGCTGCGTACAAGTATAAATTTGACAGCATTACTCTTTACGGCCGTAAGTTTGTTTTATTAATTCAGTTTCTTTCATTTCTGTAATTCAATTCTTGGTATTATTCTTGGCTCATCAACCTGCACTTCTCTACCCCGGAATTCTTTTCTTGAGGAGACAAAAAAAATTGCCTGATTATCGCGATACTCACTAATAATACCTTTCAGTGAAGCCGAACTGTAGTCATCTCGGCGAAGGCGCATAGCTGCTGTTTCTAGAAGTGATCGGGTCATCAGGCGATCCTCCAAGGTGCGAGATATACTCCATCGTTATGTCGTAGAGCAACGCCGCCGGGAAGCACGTCTCGCGCGGTCTCAAAATTTCATCCTCCCCCTTTCACTTTGGTCGTACCTTCATCCTCCGCTTTTCTACTCGCTTTGTCTTCTGTAACGTCTTCGTCCCCTTGGTTACAACGAGGCCGACGCTCAGGGTCTACGGGAAACCAAAGGAGCGGCAACTTAAAATAAGCACTCTAACTCATGGCTTTACGTAGCCGCCGCAGTGCCCCCTTGTGATCCACTCCCTCGCCAACCAGTGACGGGCCGCGCATCGTCTCCAAATAATGCAGCCTCTCCACAGACTTCTAGAAGTCAAACATGTAGCCTCCTGGCTAGTAGGTAGTGCCCTGGTGCCTCCGATGCCTTCCCCATCGTTGCATCCTAGCCGGAATCTTCTGGCGAAGGGCAGCCTCACTGCAAGCTGCCCATTCCCCAGTTCTAATAAACAGACGATCCGTCCATCCACACTCGTTTTTTGGTACCCTCGAGTGTCGCCGTAGTGGGGCAAGTTGGATCTCCACCCCAGCCCGCCTGGGCGGCTCGTGACGGGGTGGCCCTCGTCCCCAAATAACGCATCCCCACCGTAATCGTCTGGCTGGCATGCAGGCAGGAGGACAGGTAGTTTAGTGGTTAGCGGTAAGTCTCTTTGGCGGGCAGGAGAGACTTCGCGCTCGCCATCGTTTTTTGTACCATAAAATGTACCACAAAAAAAAAACACGCGCACGCACCCGTATTTTCGCACAATTAGGCAAAAAATTTCGCATTGAGAATAATTCGGTAGGTCTGCTATGGTTTTCATCTACAAGTAGTTTAACGGCGCCTTAGTTTAACACGAGATCTTTAGCAGTGTTAGAAGTTGAAACCTGACGGCGTCAACATCCACCTGTAAAGCGTGGCAGGCGAAGTTTAGAGCAATTTTACCCTTCCCACCTTCTATCTGCTAACAGACTGGTTAGAATCAAGGAACGGTTGTACTGACGCATTCAATATAGGTAAACACCGGCGATAGCAACTTGATAATGGCAGTTCAGCGACAGGTGACATCGATTGGGTTCTAGGAAAGATAGTAGGTTGGTGAAGTCCCAAGTAGCAGTAAAAAACTTTAATTAGGTCGAAGAAAATTTTTAGAGAGGCGTCCTCATTCCTTAAGCACAGTCCCTGTCGATAGCCGTTTTCATAACGCGCAGCTGATCTTCGAGGTCGGAGCTTGCCAAGACTCTCTCCCAAATCTCTATATAAAGGTGGATGTTCGGTGCATCTAGGCGAGACTTGTCGAAGCCGCCTATGTGTGTGAGGTTCCCGAGCTCTGCCAGAAGCGGTGAAGTGGAGAGCATTGCGTCCGGAAAAAGAGCTGAAGTCTGATGGGGTGCAGAAATGTGTTAACCCGCAAGGCGCGGGAAAACCTTCGTTAACCTGTAGCGATTTGTGCGGGGAGAAATACGTTCTACGGGAGAGTCTATCGTGAGGAATAATTTCCTGGTATGTAACTACAGGATGCATGCGCTCGGGATTGGCTTCATCAACGCTGGCTAAGCGGGTTAAATCTTGAGCCGCGAGGATGGTGATAGTAAAGTTTTTCTTCGCACTCCTCCCCCAAAGGTGGATCCGCTGGTGCCGCCGTCAGCCGATGAGGACCAGACGAGATGTTCGACGGTGCGGCCGAACGATCTGTTAAGCCGCCGGAGGCGGCCGTCGAGGAGTCGATGGGTGCGGAGGTTGCTGGATTCCGGTAGCCATTAGACGCAGGCTTGGGTACGATATAACTTGGCGTTTATGGGCAGTACTATTTAAAAGAGAAATTTACAATATTTACATAAAATGGGGTAACTCGTTACAACTCTCGGCATAGCCGAAGGTACAGGGTACCTACAAACGAGAATGGACCCAAGTGGTGGATCTTAGAAGAACGCTCGGCATAGCCGATGGCGCGAATCGCCTGCAAGAAGTAAAATCCGACCCCGGTAAAGGGGTTCCTAGCATTTATAGGATTTGGGCAGCGCCCCTGCTGGTGCGAGAGTGCACATGATGTCAGGCGGATATCCGGGCTGACATCAGGGTGGCATCAGCTCTCAAAGCCCCGATTGGGTACTACAGACAAATAAAACACACGCACAAAAAAGAACTAACCAATCGTAAACATGTCACCCCCGCGGTCACATGACACGATAATCTCTCTCATGCAACTCCTAGTCAGCTTTCCGCGAACGTTATTGCCACCGCTAAGCCAAGGCAAGGCCTCGGCTACACAAAGTCGCATACCGTGAGGAGCAGTCACCCCACTAGGTTGAACGGGCGGTAACTGCTCCAAAGCGAAAGCAGGACGGCTTAGAACGGTCTAGACTAACGCCTTACAGCAACGTCTTAACGTCTCGCCGCTTCGCCTTTGTCCACGGGCGCTCGCCGGCACAATGAGGAGGTCGGGGCTAATCCCCTCCCGAGGCCAAGGACGGCCGCCGCCCGACCCGCGGGAAGAGCTGACTGCATACCAGCGCAACGAAGGTTCTCGGGAAAAGCACCCCCTCCTCTCGCCGCACAAAAGGAAGGAACGCGAGGCATGCGCTCGCGGCTTCCAACTTCGCGTCTCGCCGGTAAACAAAACGAGAATTACGCAGCGGGCTTACACCCCCATGCCAAGATTCTGCAATAACTTGAACTCAGTATTAGCAGAACAAAAAAAAATAATAAAAGTCAGCTGCATGTAGCTATTGTTTTTCACGCAGTTCAGGGCTTAGAACTTAAACTAAAACTGACACAATATAACGTGAGACACGCTACACCCTGACACAACAATACCGCAATGCTAGACAAAAGGAACAGAAAAAAAAACACATAGCAACACCACAGGTACACTGATTGCCACTGGCTAGACGATTGTTCATACGGCCACTTCTTCAGCGTTCCGTTTTCGTCTACGCGCACACACTCGCACACACACCGGCACCGGTGGCCTCCCCACGCTGTTCCCCGGCCAATGCGTATGTCAGAGCCGTTACTGCGCCTCATTCCAGCACTCTTTCGGAAGGCGGGATAGGGTATCCGCATTGGCGTGTGCCTCGCCTTTCCGGTGTTTTACCACAATGTTATACCGCTGCAATGCCAAGGCCCAACGCGTGAGCTTTGCCCCTTGCGGTACTGTCTGGGTGAGGTAACTGAGTGGGTTGTGGTCGGACACGACTATGACTTGGGCGCCAAATACCCAAGTATCGAACTTCCTCAGACCCCAAATCACCGCTAATGCCTCGCGTTCAATGGTGGACCACCTCGATTGCGTGGGCGTGAAGCGGTGGCTGGCAAATTCTATCGGCAGCTCCTTGCCGCCGTCGGTCAGTTGAGCCAAACAGGCTCCCGCGGCAATGGCTGACGCGTCGGTGAACAGCCAAAAGGGTTTGGTGATATCGGGTGTTGTCAAGGAGGTGGCTTCACAGAGAGCACGTTTTATCATTTTGAAGGAATGATCGGCTTCAGTAGACCATGGGATGCGAGAGGGGTGCCTTTAGCCGTCAACTGAGTCAGAGGCTTCGCGATGGCGGCAAAGTTAGGTACATAGTCCCTGTAATATCCGCACAGGCCCAGCGCGCTCCTGAGCTCTTTCTTAGTCTGGGGTACCTTAAGCTCTTTCATCGCCTCCAGCTTTGCCGGGTCGGGGCCATGCTTCCCGGAACCCACCACGTGACCCAGGTAGCGGATGGAAGACTGCGCGATCTGACACTTCTCTAAATTCGCCGAGAGGCCCACCGAGGTGAGCGTCGCAAACACGGCGTCTAACTGCCGCAGGTGCTCGGGCAGCGACTCGCTGAAAACGGCAATGTCGTCGAGGTAGGCGCAAGCATAACCATCATGAGGTGCGAGCAGCTGGTTCCTAATTCGCTGAAAGCTGGCGGCTGCATTTCGCAGACCAAAAGGCATCACCCGCCACGCGAACTGTCCCATGTGCGACACGAACGCGGTAGCCAATTGAGAACTCTCCGCCAGTGGTACCTGCCAATACCCGCGTTGTAGGTCGATCAAGGTGATGAAATGTGCCTTGCCTACCTTCAAAACCAACTCCTCAGGGCAACCCATAGGAAAAGCATCGGGCTCGGTGATCGCGTTTAGGTTCCGATAATCGACGCACATTCTTATCGTGCCATCCTTCTTCGAAACGCGCACCAACTGGTGGGCGGAAGGACTTTCGCACCTGTATATAAGGCCTAGCTCTTGCAGTTCGTTCACCTGCTTCGTCACCTCTCCCTTCAATGCCTCCGGCATGCGGTACGGACGGTTCCGCTTCAGTTCCGCGCCCTCGATGAGTTTAATCCTGTGCTCTCCCACCCTAGCGATTCTTAAGTTTCCGGAAAACAGGGGGGCGTAGTGCTGAAACAATTCGCTTATGCTGACCCTATCCTCCGGGCATAGGTGCAAGGTTTTCTCCTCAGGGAGCACTGGGGCAACCTCAGCCGCCGCGGTTTTCCTGGGCACGTATTCGACTTCTCCGAAGTCCTGGTCGTCATGAAATATGACGCCAATGTTCTGCACTCGGCAGGTGTAGGGTCGCAGTCGGTTACCGTGGACCAGCACACGTGCTCCCTCCGGCTTCTCTACATAGTAGGAATGCTGCCTGTATTTCTCCCTGACTGTATACGGACCCAACCACTTAGGTTATAACTTTCCGGGTCGCTTATCATCGAACACTAGCACCTGGTCCCCAGGGTCGAAGGACTTCGGGGTAGTGCGTAGGTTGTAGTGGGTAGCGTATTCGCGCTGGCGCTTAGCGCTTGTCCCTTCTGCAGCTTCGGCCGCTTGTTGAAGTTTTCGCCTCAATTTTAGCAAGTATTGCTCGGGATTCTCAGCTAGGGCGATCGGGAGCTCCTGTTCTCCTGTCCACGAGCGTTGGAGAATAGCTAGCGGGCCGACCGGGTCCCTACCATACAACAACCGAAATGGGGACACCCCGGTTGTGTCATGTGGCACCTCGCGGTAAGCCCAGAGCAAAAATGGGATGAACTTATCCCATTCGCCCGCGTGTTCGCCTACCACATGGAAAAGCATATTTTTGAACACCCGGTTCCAACGCTCTACCGCTCCGTTACTCTCAAGGTGGTCGGGTGTAGAGAACCGCGGGGAACACCTGAGCCGCGCCAGAAACTCGGTGGTGAGCTGCGCGGTAAAGTTTGTCCCGCAGTCTGAGCTAACTACTTCCTGGACTCCCGTCCTAGCGAACACCGTCAGCAGCGCGTCCCAGGTAGCCTTCGTGGTCAATGATCTTAGACAGAGCACCTCCGGCCAACGCGTACACAAGTCCACGACGCATAACGCGTATCGGTATCCGCGTCTCGAAGGCGGGTCTATCGGCCCCACCACGTCGATGTTCACTTTTTGGAATGGGTATTTTGGTCGGCTTAGCGGAGCTATCGGCATGCGGTCTGTTAGTCGCCGGTCTGACCTCACCTGACAACCGTGACAGCTGTTGCAACACTCCTGGATGTCCTTCTCCATGCCTGGTCAATAAAAGCTGTACTTTATTCTAGCGCTCGTTTTTCGACAACCTAGGTGACCACCCCAGGGCGATTCGTGAGCCAGTCTGAGTACTTGGCGGCGACGCGCCACTGGCAAAACCAACTGCTTGATCGGCTCCCCCAGCACCTTGTCTCGGTGGTAGAGCAAGCCGTCGATAACCAGCATGCCTCCCTTCCCGTCGGCTGCATCGCGCCACGCTTTTTCGAGGGTTGCGTCGCTCTTTCGCTCTGCTCTAAGCGCTTGGGTGTCACTCGCGGCAGGCTCTCGTTCGTGAATGCTAATACCCGCGTCGCCGTCAACCTCACCGGCCACCGCTTCGTTCGCGTTTTCCTCAGCCTGTTCCAGGGTTTCTTGGGGAGCGTCTGCCTCGTTCAGCTCAAGCGCGGCTACCAGCTCATCGCGCTTCGTCGGTGGCGCGACCATCCCGGTTGCCTCCTGCTCCTGATCTCGGTTTTCCTGCAGAACGCCCCAATCCTCCGCGGATAGCTAACAGTCTGTACGCGATGTTAGCTTGTCTGTGAGTGCGCAAAGCACTGGAGTCCCTTCCACGACGTTGGAGAAAATCGCCTGGCCCGCCCTTAGTGCAAGCGGGAGGACTACTAGCTTAGCCTCGACTTGTTCCCCAAACGCGGACGGAAGCTTCACGGTGCCGTGAGACTCCGTTAGCGCGTCGGGCACGATGCTCTCCCGCACGACAGTGATTTCTGCTCCGGTATCCACTATTGCGCTTATCTCTTGGTTCCCACAGTGCATGGTTACGCTCGTTAAGCGATCCCCCACACCTGTAGGTCCCTCGGTGGCGACCCGCGCGATTAGCCTTTCTGTGCGCGCTGGCGCGTTTGTCGCGGCTGTCTTTCGCTCTCGGACAAGTGGGCAGTTCGGGCGCAGGTGACCCACCGCGCCGCAATCGAAGCATGCGTTAGGTTTCCCCTTGCTCTGTTGGTTAAACCTTGTCTTGGGCCCCTGCGGAAGTTTCCGTGCCCCCTTCGGGTTGTCACCGCTCGGCTTAGTCGCCAGTTTTTCCCCGTTGGTCACGTTAGCCTCAGCGCTAGCGTCTTTGTTTCCTGCGGCACCCTCAAAGGTCTGCAGCAGCTTCACGGACTCTGATGCGTCAAACCAGCTGTCCCCCTCACGCAGCCTCACGTATTTCAAAGCCTCCTCGGTCAGCCCCGTCTTCAGCTGATCGGCCACGAGCAGGTCCAACAGCTTTTCGAAGGTTGACACACCTCTCGCTTCCACGTAGAAATTTAGGTAGCTGCGAAGGCGGGTGGTGAAGCTTTTCCACGTCTCCGACTTACGCTTGCGGGCCCCGAGGAACCGCTTTTGGTACTCTAAAGGCGAAAGCCTCAGCTCCTCAAGTACCACCTCCTTGACCGATTCGTAGTCGCGGTGCTGAGCGGGAGTTAGTCTCGTTGAAAGGTACTCGACCCTCTCAGCGATAATGGGAAACACTATCTGCCCCCAGAACTCCTTAGGGACTTCGTATGCCAAGAGTGTGCTTTCAACCGATTCAAACCATATATCGGTACTTCCGCGTCCGTAGGGAATTTCGGGAATGCGCCTGCCAGCATTTTCGCATGGTACCGCAAACCATTGTTCCTACCGCGCGGAGACGCAATGCCAGCTGGGCTGGGCTCACGCGATCGAGAGGCACTCTTCGCAAGAGCGAGTTCCAGTTTTAGCGTTTTTCGGCGCTCCCTTGCCATTTTCAAATGGTACTCCATCTGGCGCTCTGAGAGCACCTCACTTTGTACGTCGCTACCGCCACTCACACTCTCGCAGTCCTCCTCGCCAGACATGTTCGCCCCTTAACCCGCTATCTCTAGCCAACACACAGCTCTGACACAACAGTGGCAGCGTGGAAAGAAATGAGGAGACTCACCCACTTTAGCTGCGTCAAGTGTGGCTAGCGGCCTGTGGTCGCTCGAGGTTTCCGGAGTTCGGCGTTCACGCCAGGCTTCCTGGTGATGCTATCGATCGGTGACTCCGCCCAGGGTGGTTGTGGCTCTGTCGACGTTCGGCTGCTCCGCAGCCAGGGGCGACGATCCGAGATCTCGCCGCGGTGAAGTTCTGCCATGTTGTTTCGCCCGAGGCGAATCGCCAGAGGCGATGCAGGTGTCGTACCGTTGCTTCCGGATACAAGCCTGTCCGACTGCGCCAGTAAAGTTTTCCTTCGCACTCCTCCCCCAAAGGTGGATCCGCTGGTGCCGCCGTCAGCCGATGAGGACCAGACGAGATGTTCGACGGTGCGGCCGAACGATCTGTTAAGCCGCCGGAGGCGGCCGTCGAGGAGTCGATGGGTTCGGTGGTTGCTGGATTACGGTAGCCATTAGACACAGGCTTGGGTACGATATAACTTGGCGTTTATGGGCAGTACTATTTACAAGAGAAATTTACAATATTTACATAAAATGGGGTAACTCGTTACAACTCTCGGAATGGCCGAAGGTACAGGGTACCTACAAACGAGAATGGACCCAAGTGGTGGATCTTAGAAGAACGCTCGGCATAGCCGATGGCGCGAAGCGCCTGCAAGAAGTAAAATCCGACCCCGGTAATGGGGTTCCTAGCATTTATAGGATTTGGGCAGCGCCCCTGCTGGTGCGAGAGTGCACATGATGTCAGGCGGATATCCGGGCTGACATCAGGGTGACATCAGCTCTCAAAGCCCCGATTGGTCCACTACAAACAAATAAAACACACGCACAAAAAAGAACTAACCAATCGTAAACATGTCACCCCCGCGGTCACATGACCCGATAATATCTCTCATGCAACTCCTAGTCAGCTTTCCGCGAACGTTATTGCCACCGCTAAGCCAAGGCAAGGCCTCGGCTACACAAAGTCGCATACCGTGAGGAGCAGTCACCCCACTAGGTTGAACGGGCGGAAACTGCTCCAAAGCGAAAGCCGGACGGCTTAGAACGGTCTAGACTAACGCCTTACAGCAACGTCTTAACGTCTAGCCGCTTCGGCTTTGTCCACAGGCGCTCGCCGGCACAATGAGGAAGTCGGGGCTAATCCCCTGCCGAGGCCAAGGACGGCCGCCGCCCGACCCGCGGGAAGAGCTGACCGCATACCAGCGCAACGAATGTTCTCGGGAAAAGCACCCCCTCCTCTCGCCGCACAAAAGGAAGGAACGCGAGGCATGCGCTCGCGGCTTCCAACTTCGCGTCTCGCCGGTAAACAAAACGAGAATTACGCAGCGGGCTTACAGTGATCTTATTAGCTGGGATGCCGGTATGCTCTGTCCCCCATACAATACTGGCTGGTTTGGTTATTGCCCTCTGATTGATCATTCGAAATGTTCTAACATGCAAAAGACTGTGGAAAAGTTGCGACACACCTGCTTAGAGTCTGTTATAAGAGTTTTGGCGCCACTTTCGCTAGGCGCAAGTGCTGTCACCGATTCCTCGGTTTGGAGGGGGCTGTATCCGGGGATTGAGAAGCTACACCTGACGAAAGCTGCACAATGGTAACAGAATGAAAGAGAAGGTATTGAAGAATGCTATCGGCATCATTTGCAGAAGACCAGTTCATCGTTATTCATTTCTTTTGTTTCAGTTTAGTGGTGTTCTTAGTCTCACTTCATATATATACGCGAGTTTTTAAAACCTTTAAATGAATACAAAATATTCATTGCACAATTGGTTATTAACTTCAGTGCGAGATGTCAATATTACGCTAGAAACAACGTAACAGCGCAATACCTGAATAAAGAAAGACATTTTATTGCATTCAGGTGGTTGCCATATAACTTTCCGGCTATTTTGCACGTAACTAAGTACCTGATTGGTCCAGAAGGATAACGCTGTAAAATTTCTGAATGCCAAGGACACCGGAGATATAGGTTGGTCTGACCCTATAATCCACCATAACTGACCCGCGAGTTTCTATAATTCGAATTAATCAGCGCTCAAGTAAGTCTTATTCACATTAGCAATACCCTCATCTCACAAGTCCACTCCACTCTACTCTTAAGCCGCATTAAGCTGCTTTAATTTATGCGCCTCTTTATGTGAAGCTTGAACAGATGCAAGATAGCATGGAAGTGCGGTCGCATCTATTTTAAATGTGGAAATGAAAAGGCCCCAAATTTTTTTTTTCAATTCTCATGTTCCCTTGGAGAAGGTAGCCAAGGGACACAACGGCGCTGTACAATAATAACGTTCTGGTGATGTAAAGAACTGGATGTGTTTGTGTGTAGCTGCTGTTTGTATATAACTGCCCATTCAAACTAAAATAAGTAGAAGATATGGATTTATCGTTGTTGGTGTCCCTAGAGGCCGTCACAAGAGGGAAGGAATGCATTCAGATTAACAATACATTGAAAAGGTTACGCAAAATTAAACACCATGCAGATAGAAACCATAAAGAATATTTCATGATACGTTGCTTCGGAACAATTACCTATTCTAAATGTAAATAATATTTGGTGGAGATGTTCAGTGCCTAACGCAAACTGATAGTATATGCGCGCAACATCACATAAAATTGCAGGGTAATAATAAGAGGAGAACCTGACGGGCCTTAGGAACTGCAGACTTTGCAAGATATTGGATTTTATTTTTATTTTATTTCATTCTTGCACGAAAAAACAACAACCACGTTCACGCAGAGTCAGCACAGGAAAAAAAACCGTAAAAAAGCTTGACTCTCCCTAGCCCCCGGTGCGACAGGCGCCAAGTGGCGGTGGTTAATATTAACAGAAATTAACACAAACAAAAATGCAACGTATATACGATATGTATACAGTGACTATAAACAGTACTCAAAATACATACTAAACAGGGTCTGGAAAAAATAGGAACTTACAAATAGTGTAGCGAGAAAGAGGAAAATATTTATCGTCATCATAACATCATGAGTGAAGCATAAAGATGCTGCGTATATGGCTTAAAGGAATGGTAGAAATTTCTTGAAGATTATTCAGTAAGAACGGAAATCTGTATCGGAACATTACTTCTCCATTATTTGTTCGGCATTTCATTACTTCCCGGGTTGCAGGATTGCGAGTAGAATATATCGAAAACAGGTTTTCTATACCAACTAGAATAATTAGTAAGCCGTTATTTACTACTGCTTGTTTGTAACGTCGGCATGGTTTATAATTAGAAAGAGAATGCATGAGATAACATTGTACTTTTAAATAATTCTCGTGTAGCAGAAAGATACGTATCCTTGGTTACCAGGCGAATATCTTGTTTTTGTAAATCTATTACTTGTCCTATATGTTACCGAGAGGTGTTAGCCCAGATTAGTGCGCCGTAGTAAAGCATAGAGCTAAAAATCCTGTTGTAAAGTAGAAAGTTAACTGATATTGGAAGAGAGCAACAATTCCCTCACATAAGACCACTGGCCTGGCTTACTTTCTCGAATAAATGGTCAGTGTGTTTATTCCATGAAGGTTTATTTAGTGTTGCTGTTCGGCGAGTGGTACAATATCTTGAGACGCAAGGTAGGACACTTTATTAGAAAACTAGACATTACAGCTTTGAGGCCCGGAACTGGTTCAGAACGGTTCCTACGATTCGTTCAGGTTTGGGTTCAGTTCCGATGTGGTGGGAGAAAATACGGTTCCTGTTCAGTTCCGTTTCCGGACGAAAATGTGGGTTCGGATCCCGTTTTTGGTTCGGTGCCGGTTCCGGTTCAATTCCCTGTTCTTAGCACCCTGTGCTGTATCGTTGGCCGGAACGACGCTGCGTTTAGGCGTTCTGCCGTATAGGGACTGAGGGCCGAGAGTTGAATTGTCTAGTGATGGGGCGTGGCGGCCAACTACTACACCAGGGTGGCCAGATACTTCTCTTGTGAGGGAGTGCTCTATTGTCCAAAAAGCCTTCCTTGCATGGTTGCACCTCTTTGGTTTAGCCTCAAAGGTATACGGGATGGTCTTTACTTCTCGTCCAGGCAGCACTCCACACTTAGGAAATTTTTGAAAGAAAGAGAACCAAGCTAAAAAAAGAAAACACATTTAAATGCGCTATGGAACACCATAAATGCCTTTCTTTGCTTCTAATGCATGCTCTTATAATAAGTATGATCATATATCATATATCAGATATCGAATACGCCAATTAACTTGGGAGAGGCGTTCTCCCCGCAGTAGACGTAAATAGACTGATGATTCTGATCATTATATATCAAATTTGCACGAGAGGAGAACAAGAAACAAGAAAGCCACTTGCTGAAAGGGGTACAATTGTGAACAGTTGTGAAAGGGGTACAACAGACCTGCAAGAGCGTGTATCATTCAAAGACACACACCCTCAGCACGGTCACAAGAACCGGCCGCAATCAATCAATCAACCAATCAGTCAAGCAGTCAGTCAGTCAAGCAAGCAATCGAGCAAGCAAACAAGCAATGATTATCCGGTGTAGTGGTAAACGCATTCAGGAAAATAAAGAGAAAAGGAGGCCTGTAAATATTTGGACAGGAGATGGGTAAAAACGCGATCTGTAACTGTGAAGTGAAGCGGATGGAACCAGTTAGATTTGGATGCAAAAACGAGGAATAAAGAGCAAGATTTCGAATAAAGTGGTTAAAGTGAACCGGAAGGAGGCAGGTATCTGTACTAATACGGAAAGGCAAAATCGTAGAAGAGGTAGGGGTCAGGATGAAAAGTCATTGCTGTAGAGGCTTTACACCAAAAACACAGAAGCGTGGTTTACTCTTATGACAACAGACAATTTGAAACAACATGGCGCGCACTGGGAAGAAATGAGGACTGGCGAAAAGTGGAGTGCATGAAAACGTCAATTGTGGAAGAGTGGAAGCGAGATTAAAGGCTGCGAGGACGCGGGAGGAGAGCAAGTATAAAGACAGAAACGAGAAACGGGGATAAAGGGAGATAGTAGGCGCACGGAAATGGAGTAAGTACAACACTAAATACTCACAACCTTGGAGTATGGTTTCGGCACATTTTTTGCCTGCCTGCAGTGGTCACTCGAAGGCCTCATTTACAGAATATAGAAAAAATGAACAATTCAACAAAAAGACCAAAAAAGGCCAAACTGTTGAGCGGGAGGGGAACAGTTTTCCAGGAGAGGCATGTGGGAAGAGAAACGCAGAAAATAAGGCGCGCCGTAATGGAGGGCTCCGGATGAATTTTCACCACCTGGGGATCTGTAACGTGCGCCGAAATCTCACTCACATGGGCATTTCTGCTTTTCGCCTCCATCAGAAAAGCAGCCACCTTGACTAAAACTCGAACCCGCGACATAGTGTTCAGCAGCGCAACACCTTAGGCACTGAGCGACGGCTGTAAAAGGGCTCGCCAGCCAAAACAGGGGGAGCATTGGATGACTTTCTGGTTACCTAAAAACGCAAGACTATAAGTATTCCTTGCAAGGCAATAAAAAATGTGCAAGGGTAACAAGACTGTAAATATAAAGGTTACCTACGTTACTTCATTTCATTACGTACGTAATATGTTTTATGAAATTTATTTTCAGGCATGCATACCAATTGGGTGAAAGGTCGGCATAACCAGCAAATGTAATGTTCCTCTAAAGCATATTCTATTCGCTATGGCCACTTGCTGCCGCAAGTGTACATATTGAGTGCCGCCCTTGAAAGTTTTGACAATTGAAGCACGCAACTAGAACTCTGATTATGTGGAAGCTGCAATAAGTGTTTCCAGTCACCCTGACGAAGTAAATCCCGGAGAAAAACAAAGAGTGGAAACAATGAAACACTAGTAAATACAATGTTGTAGTAAAGATTTCACAAAGTGTCGTCAGGATTTCACCCTCAAAGAGTCAAACAAACTGCCAAACAGTCAAACATTTGCGTCGTTTTATAGGTTTGTTTCTATGTACACGGCCACTACCGACATAGCTTGATTTATTCTCCGGGGTGACTATTTTACCACCGTTCTCATATGAACGTCCCACATTCTTATTTATATTTTTTATTCAAACTAGTCTACTTAATTGTTCCCCGTGCTTGTATGTAGGCTTGTTCGGCTGCGTTCAACCCCACCCCCCCCCCCCCCTGTCCCCTGCACTGTACAGTTGTGCAAAGCCACTTCTCACTGCTGCCGGGTTGAAGATCCCCCTACGCAACAATTTTTTCTCCTGCAGGGGAATGTCTATAAACACAATCATTATCTCAGCGGCGTTGATGATTGACTGAACCACAATATCACACGGGGATATATCAACAAAAACTAAAAGTTTGTAAGGTACGTACCCTAGAAACTACGTTCAACAACCTATAAAGATATATTACAATGGCATAAATACCTCAAAAATTATAATATGACTGCTCCTTGTATCGGCGGGGTGAAATCATTCATTCACTCCCAGAGGGGGACATTCAACTGTCTTTAACACTCACATTTCCAATTTAGGGTATTTGTGCGATGACCGAGAATGCTACAGCGCCACGAGTGAATTTTCTTAATATGACGAAGCGGCCCTACCGCGGCCCACCAGCTTGATTCCAATGATAATAGTGACCTTATGAGCAAGCGTGTTGGTAGTACTGAAGGGGCTCCCGGTTGCTGAACCTGTGAATGGCCCCACAACAATTCCTCGTGGGGCGTCACTTGAATTCACACAGGTGGCTCCCGAAAAACTGAAATCACAGATTCCGCTATTCGTTACCTGCGATACGCGGAGGCACCGTCCCGAACGCAGCAGTGTCGGCCATGGCCGGGCTATAGCGGTAAACGCCGCCGCTGTAACCCGGCCGTGCGTCGAAAGAAAGAAAACGGACAGAAACGTGTTTGGAAGGGTGACACGGCGGAACTAGCCATCCTGATGTGCTAGCTCGCAGTTACACCCCCGTGCGACACAGGCGCAGACACCGAAACAATCCAACCTGTGAGCTTAGTGATTTCCATTTATACAGATCTAAACTAAATAGTTTCGTAAGTTTGAGAATTGCGAGAACTGAGCTGACGGAAATTTTATAATTGCTAGTTATCGGAACCAGTTGCTCCATTCGTCTTTTGTAATACCTGTTAAAACACAGCCGAATTTGTTTTCAGCAATTTACAAAACGCTGTCCCATTCGTGACATGCAGTCCACAAAAGGTATCGTTTCTCTGGCGGCCACATATCTGTAAGCGGTGTCTGCATTTTGTTTTCCTACCATGTAAACCAAACCTTAACGTATCTTTGGCGTACGGCCAGTTATTTTCGTCGCGTCCGGGTAACCCAGGAGGTGCTGTCGCACAAGATTATTAAGCCGTGGGAAGTAAGCGCACAATGGACGCGAAGCTGCGCCAACACAGGACTAACAGCGTCGCTAAAGCAGACAAGAAAGCCGACGGAACGGCCCCGCCGACGCGCTCGGCGGGTGAACACGGGAAACGCTGGCTGGTAGCGCCCTATCCCCGCGCCATCTACAGTGTGCTCGGTGAAGTAGTATTAACTCTATGCTCGGTGAGGGGAAAGCGCCCTCTGACTCCACACCCGCGTTGGAAGTTTCTTGTCCCGCACTCCGCGAAAGAACCATTGGCTGGTAGAGCTATAACGCTTTGCTTTAAAACAGCAAAACCCAACAGCGGTGCGTGAAGTATACCGCGCACATGAACACTCGTTCGGCGTGTGAGTTCTAAAACTGCAGTGTTAACTTCATGGCCATGCGCAGCCACGCCACGCACGGCGGAGCGAGCCATCCTCTGCGCTCAGCATGCAGGGCGGAGCCCGAGGGTGGGTGACCAGGTGACGACAGTGAAAAGCGGCTCAAGCGAGAACGATGAGGTTGTAGTCTTCCATGTAGAGACGTCCGGCGTGAAAACTTCACCGCGGGCACTAGATTCGGTTGACCTTCTGCGTCGTTACTTCGGCACCCATGGTGACGCTGACAACGGCATCAGTGTTGTAGCTCCACCGATATCCTCAACAAAGATGCACCACCGACTTTTTACCAGCTATGTATACCAGCCAGTACAATACGCCGCATGCGCACTGAACACGCAAAATACTTGTATGTAAACAAGGGGCGTCGCATGAGTGGTCACGTAATGGTACAGCGGGCCGAGAGACTGTTTCCTTCTTGGCATTCATATAGTTGGGAACCTAAGTCGGCATACATTGTCACAAACTGTTATTGTACATATAAAATAGATATAGCGAAATAATTACCCCACCCCTTGAAATTATCTATAACGAGGTTTGTGTGCATAATATTTGTTTTGCAATTTTTGTGCACTTGTTACACCTTGTTACAATGTTACTTGCCGAGCGTGCAGCTTTATGGTAACCAGTACGACTAATTACATATTTCTTTATAAGCTTTCGAAAGCAATATCTGGTATGTAGTGGGGAAAGCGGCATGTTGTTAAAATATTTATTAGCAATGCTGGGCACACAAATAACCAAGATATCTGGCTCGACTTAACGATCAATCGTAATTTATACGAGCAAATCAAAGCCAGAAATAAATCTGTTACAAGTGGTACGAACGTGTTTTGCTTAGAACAATAGAATATTAACTTCATGCAATCGCGCCGCGAAGTCGCTCTATGGGTATCTGCCTATCGCACATGCAAACGAGTCAGAGACGTGTAATATTGCGGAGGAGCACGGATATCATTCAAACATGTTATGGGTGTTTGGATACATAACCGCAGGCACGCCGAAGTAGTATGGAGTGTGGGAACCACCTCGGCTTAAGTGGTTGAATTTGCCTCAGCGCACAGTACCACGGCACATCTCCCGACGAAGTTGTCGCGGAGTGGTATATTATGCACAACTCAAATAAAACGAGAAACGTAGTCTTTCACGTCTTTTACACCACAATCGCATATTTGTCGGCGGCGGCAGTTCTTTATCTTTAGTTATACTTTGGCCGAATTGATTTCTATGCGTGTACTTCACCCACACAATACTAAGGCACAATTCGCCAACAAATCGCCAGTCTAGCTACGTTTAGATACACCCGTTTACCTAAATTCCCTTTGTTTGCTAGTAAGAAAAGCCTGGAAGAAGTGGGTGATATTCAATGTGGTGTAGGTGTCATTCTGAGATATTTTAGTGTGCAGCAGTCGTCCTCTGTTCATATACGCAGACATTAGGCACAATGAGGGTACTGTGCAGAAGAAAAAAAACGATGATGTCGAGTTCAGTACAGACGGTATGACTATTTGTGTTTTCTTTTATTGTAAAAGAAACAAAATTTTTATAATTGTTTTGCTGATGTATATACCTCTTCCGGGTAGATTCGTGTGCTTTCGGTTGTGCTAACCTAACGTGACAAAGGTTTCAATATTTCGTCATTGAAAGTAATGACTACAAAAGCAAGAAACCTAGTGGCAGAGTGCCGGATCGGGTTTGGCGGTAACACTTCAGCAGGTAGTTGGCCTCAGAAAACTGCCCATGGAGCCATACTGGTACGGCGTTACCTGGCAGCACCACCAATGTCGGGAACGGGTGCTAAAACAGACTAGCACTGTTTTAAATCTCGTACAGGGACAGTGTATGTGTGTGCGCGTGCGTGCATTCATATTATTAGGACCGGCGACAGGACACTGGCCTGTGAACCTTCCGAAAAACGGTCCTGCGGGCCACATGGGCACGGCGTCACCGGACCAGCCATGACAATTTCGGGAGCCTGCGCGGAGAAGCGGGCGTGTTGGGAAGCGCAATGACTCACCTTGCAGAAGGCATCTTGGTACCGTCTTGGAGCCGTCACTCGTACCCCTCCATTTTAAGAAGAACTACTTTTGGGGCAAGCTACGCGGCTCATTATGTCCTTGGCGGACACAAGAGAAGAGCGGTCACTGACGTCGTGGGGGAAAACGTGGATGAAAGCGCCAAAACGTATTAAAAGAGGAGCCCGACCGGCGAGGGGGGCAAACAGATCTAGGAACAGCGATCCGGGGTTCGGACGAGACGAGTCACGACATGCGCTAGGCCAACGACAGGGAGGCTTTCGTACCCGGAGTCCAGCCATCGCTCGGGTGCGACGTCTGCCGGGAGAGCGATGTGGAGAGCGGACGAGACGAGACGAAAGAAGAGGTCGGCAGAAGACAGGGGTGCTTGGGGTTCCGCAGTCTATTGGCGGTGAGATGTTTGAGTGGCGCCCCCTGGCTCTGACGTCGGCTTAGGGATTCGCGCCGCTGTCGTCTGCTACACTCAGCTTGTGAGGGGCAGCAGTGCCTGTGCTAAAAATAGCCCGCTTTGATGCGTTAGTGCATTAAAAAGCATAATTCCAGTAATGTGGTTATTTTGCCAGCTTCTGACACCTCTGAATAATTTCAAGACGTATCCCCCACAAGTTTGGAACACACTAGGAGAGAGCACAACTTTCGTCAGAACATCGGTAAGAAGATCGTGTGCAGCTCGCCCGATCTAGCTTATTCGCGAGGTTAAGCGCTCAGAGCTCCTCTAGAAATATTCAAAATGTGTAGGCTTCGCTGCAGTATTTTCGAGATGCTCTACTGAAAACTCAACACTCTAATGCTCCGTACAAAGCAGTGGGACCCTACACGCGCATCGTACAGCAGGAAATAAAGCGGCTGTCTTCTATTTCTTTCATTTTTGTTCACTTGTATCAGATGAATGCTTTTTTTCTGTGCCCAACGCATTAATTTTTCTGCACCGTCACAAACCTATTATTAGTAGGTTTGGGGATGTTTGAGAGGCTCACAAAGATCGTGTGGATATTTTCTTCAGGCTGTGTGGCATACATTCCCTTCACAAATTGGCTTTCGTTATGGCTGCGTACAAGAATGCGCATATCCGCAGCGTGCGTTGTTTATTCATATTGTGAGACACCCTGACCACGACTCTGTGCTCTTCGACACGTTAGGGACATTTCCTCGTAATCGGTGCATTATCATCAGTGCTAGATCTCATGGTCCCGGCATCATCATCACCTGTACATAATCATCATAATAATCATCAGCACTAATGCGGTTTTTCGTCCGAGTGTCCGAATAAACCGGTCACGCTTTCCATCGTCTCTCAAGTGGTGGATGGAGGGTGCCTTTCGATCTCACAGTCTACCTCTGCAGCGCCACTCCTGGAGCTCCGTTCGGGCCGCCGTCTGCCTCAGGAGACCATGCCCATGACGCTCGATCCAGCCAGCGCCACGGCTACGCCTCCCTCGCAATGTTTTATCAGCCGCCAGCGAGATCCGCCCGACTTCGCTGGCCTTCGTGGGGATGATGTAGAAGAGTGGTTGGAGAACTTGCAGACAGTCAGCGCATATAACGGGTGGGACGACAAGCTAAAACGGCTGACTGTCGGATTTTCCCTCACCGAGATCACGATGACGTGGTATCTCAATAACGCGGGACGCCTACCCGATTGGACGACCTTTACAACCGAGATCCGCCGGATTTTTGGGACATCCGCAGCTCACTCTGAGGACGCGAAAAAGAAACTGGAAGCGCGCGCGCAACATCCGTGCTAAAGCTACACCCCTTATATCGAAGATGTTCTCGCACTGTGCCGGAAGGTCAATAAGGACATTTCAGAGTCGGACCGCTTACGCCAGAAAGTGAAAGGTATTAACCAGTTTGCTTTCACTGCGCTCGCCCTTCAGAACCCAAGAACCGTCTCGGATATCACCACTACTTGCCAACGTCTTGACGATCTGCAGTCGATCAGCATTCAGCAGGATATATCGGCCACGCGCTTAGGCGACGAAGATCTTCGCGTGATTATAAGGCAGCTGATTCGGGAGGAGCTTGACGGCCGGGCCTCCGTGTGTGCTTCTGCTCCTGCTCACCACTCAGCAAGCACCAATCTTCGACAGATAATCAAGGAGGAGCTTGCCTGTGTGCCTGGTCGGTCAGTGCCTGATCTTGCCACCCCTTATGCCGTACCGTCCTATTCGGAAGTCGCTGGAAGGCCGCCCCTGCCCATGGCCCCGGTTACCTCGCAGCCTCTGCCCGGATATGTGGCAACGATCAACCATGCCATTCGGCCGCAGCCTTACTATCGCACGTGGGGACCGCCGAGCCCCGAGCGCCCACCTAACCGGCCAGTATGTTTCTACTGCGGAATTCGCGTACACATTGCTCGGTTCTGTCGCAGGCGTGCACAGGATGAACGGGGTGGCTATGACACCCACGAGCGCGACGTAACGAGCCCTCGTTATGGATACCGCCAGCGGTGTTACCAATCTCCGACCCGCCAGACTCCTCCCCCAGCCGATTCCCCTGGGATACAGCGCAGTTCACGTGATCAACGACGCCGCTCTCCCTCGCCTTTCCGCCGATCTGTATCGCCGCTTCGCCCCGTCGTGCACGACAGCGCTTGTCTCTCGGAAAACAAAGCCGTGCAGTTTTTCGAAGGGAAACTGCATACAGGGCAAAGATAGAAACAACTCCAGAGCATCCCTCGAACATTTTGTGAGTATTCGCCGAAGTCATCCGCATCGAAGCGTTGGTGGAATCTGGTGCAAGCGTCTCAATTATTCATGCTGATCTGTGCAAAAGGTTACGCAAGGTGAGAACACCGTTTAGAGGTCCCTCATTACGTGGTGCAAATGAAGCACGCATCGATCCTTCTGCATATTGTACACTGCGTGTCTCCATTGAAGGAATTTGTCATCATATCCAGTGTGCCGTTCTCTCCACGTGTCCATACGACCTAATTCTTGGCTGGGACTTTCTTTCATCGACGTCAGCTGTTATTTGTTGTCGAACTCCTGCTATTAGCATCACAGATAATAATCCTTCAACTGTTTCCCCGACAGAGCCAATTTCTTTGCTGCTGACGACCGATCACGTCGTACCCTCCCGTTGTGAGCTCATCCTTACAGTTTCTGCTAGCACTATACTTGACGGTGATGTACTGGTCGTTCCCTGCAGCGCCTCCTTTCCCGTGGACTTGCTGTTGCCGCGTGTCTCGTTCGTTTTTCCGAAGGGCACGCTCTTATACCTGTGCAAAACACCACTGCAGAAGACGTTCTGCTTCGGCAAGGTTCCACAATTGCATCTGTCTCTGATGTCGAGGTGACCATTCTGCCTTCGCGTTCCCGTTCCCTTACATGCCTGGCTTCAGCGACTACGTCCTCGAAGCCTTCTCTTGCAGTCACCCTCAGCCCGGACCTGACAGGGTCACAGAAATTATCAGTCCTTGAGCTTTTAAATAAGCACCGTGCATCGTTCGACTCCCACTCAACCGTTCTTCCCCGCACAACCACGGCTACGCATCGCATCGAAACGGAAGGGTCGTCTATTGTTCGCCGTCGCCCGTATCGCGTCTCCTCATCAGAAAGGCAAGTCATCGAGCAAAATGTGGCTGACATGCTGAAACGCAATGTTATCCGGCCTTCATGTAGTCCTTGGTCGTCCACTAGCGTGCTGGTCGACAAGAAAGATGGCACCGTACGTAAGATGGTACCGTACCGTAAGATTACCAGAAAGGATGTATATCCTATGCCGCGCATAGACGACGCCCTGGAGTGTCTTTAAGGAGCCGAATACTTTTCGAGCCTTGACTTGCGTTCTGGCTATTGGCAGATCCCGATGCATGAGTCCGACAAAGAAAATACCGCGTGTGCAACTCCCGATGGTCTATACGAATTTAATGTCTTGTCATTCGGGTTGTGCAACGCTCCGGCGACATTTGAACGCATGATGAATTCGGTGCTCAGAGGACTTAAATGGAAGACCTGTTTCTGCTACCTGGACGACGTCGTTGTCTTCTCGTAGACGTTTACAGAACATCTTAAAGGAGCCATGAAGAGAAAATAAAAGTTTGTTTTATTCGAAAGATTAGGTGTTTCATAGTACCCTATAAGCGCTTTCTTGGAAGAAAATGATGCTTTATTCACTGAGAAATAAGGCAATTCAAGCCAAAATTTTAAATCTCCCGCTAAATTGCACATTTCCTGACGTGAACAGTGGCGTCATACGAGCCGGTTTCATGAAACAGATACTTAGTATGTCGACTCCATATAGCACCCACACGCGGGAATAAAACAGGAACCGGAACTCATGCCGAAACCGAGACGGCGGCCATTGTAAAAATACTAGTAAAACCTAGTGCACCAGCAGCCCTAGTCATGGAATCGCCTGATCCGGAGAACAAAACGCTCGCCGAGAAGCTCGGGCTTGCATTTAACAACCTCACACCACTTGAACGCTCAATGCCTCTAAGTGCACGAGCGGCAGGAGTTGTGGGATACGCGGATGGACCGGAAAGCGACCATTCCGCGATAGCCACAACAGACGAACACCCAGACGTCGGCACCGCTGCCTCGTCAGCCCCGTCGCGACGGACGAATACAGACTGGTGTGTATGTGCCGTATTTTATTACGGTTAATAATAGTTCAATTTCAGTAGCAGTATCGCTTATGCCAGTTGGCCGGTGTCGTGTATGGGAAAGCCGTTCACGCGTGCTCTCTGCTTCGACCAGAAAGATACGAGCGTCAATGCGCGGTGTGTACGGCATTTTTTCCCCCAAGGTCAGAGCGCTTTCACGGCGATTTGACGAAGTCGGCGACGAGCGCCAGCATGTCCCAGGAGTGGGCTAACGTAAGGGTCCCTCCCGTAATCCCTTCCTCGGGAATGAAGCGAGCACACTCGTACTTCATTTAGCTCTCTTTCTCCTCCGTTTGCAAAGTTCACAAAACGTAGCCACTTGCTTCGCCTAGGTTCGTCTTTGGGCAGCACATGAAAGGAGATCTCCTCACCGGCGTTGATGTCGCACTCCCTCGACGATTTTCCGGTACTACATGGGCATTTCAAAACGTAGCAACGCAATTTCATTGTAAAGTACTCGAACAAACTGAAGTTTTCAGTGGCTGTAAACTGGAAACGAGCTCCTAACAAAAGCAACAAGCCAACACGATTCCGAAACTGCGACGACTGTCACTATCTCGTCGCTGCTTGCTGTTCCTCACTCCCCTCGTTTCTATTTTTACCTTTGCTGGTTGGCGATATGACGGCCAACCTTCTGTGAAGGGATTACGATACGAAGCAAGGTCGCGGCTGTGCGTGCTGGAACGGTTCGTTGGCCCCGAAGAGCCTCGAACCCGAAAAGTCATCTGCGCGACGGCGAGATGTCGAGTTCGGCTGGTGGTAGTTTCGGACGCATTGGCGTACACGCTTGCGTGTTTATTCGGAACTTCAACCGTTTACTCCACCGTTCTTAGTGCCATAAAAGGAATGTGCAGTATGTTTAATGGGCATATAGCTCACTATGCAAACTGGTAAGCCCTGCCTATCTTGCGTTTGCTTTTTCCGGCCTCCGCCAATCGCAGAGCATTCTCGTGTGACATTATAGGTTCTGTTGCGGGAAATGACCTGGTGGGTCGCATGGTCAGTCCCTTTTTTCCTAATTATGTGGCTTATTTGAGCGAAGTTTGTGTTAAAAGTGGTGTCAGTATGGTTCTAACGAGGCAATCTTTTGAATGAACCAAACTTGTGTTTTCTTTTCATGGCTCCTTTAAGAATGGATACTTCACCACTACGGATCCACCATGAAAAACCTCTCTGGATGCCTTGGCCTCTGGGTTCTCCGCCTCCAGCAGTAGGATTTTTCCGCGGCGTATAAGTCAGGGAAGAAGCGCATGGACGCCGACGCTCTCTCGCGTTGCCCATTGTCCTCTTCACCTTCCGATGCGCAGGAGCCCGCCCATAACACTTTGTTTGGCCCCCGTTATCTCCTCAAACATTGAGGGACGCGTCGATTTGCCGTCGCTGGAACGCGCAGACGAATATTGCGGCCCCATCATTGACTATCTAGACGGTCATTTAACACCTCCTAACAGCCGTGCGCATCGCCAACTCAGTAAGTTCAAACTATTTCATGGCGTTCTTTGCCGGCAAAATTACCATCCAAATGGCAGAAAATGGGTCCCCGTTGTGCCCCGTACACTCCGGCGCCCTATTCTCGAAGCCTACCATGATGCAGCTACCGCTGGGCACCTTGGTTTTGCAAAAACTTACGAGCGAATACGTAGTCTCTACGTTTGGCCTGGCCTGTCCACTTCTGTTGCCAAATACGTTCGCTCGTGCACCTCCTGCCAGCACCGCAAGCGCTCAACTACTCCTCCTGCTGTACTACTCCAACCTCTCCCTTGTCCGTCAGAGCCTTTCGGGACCGTCGGCATCGATTTGTTCGGACCACTACTTCCAACGCCATCTGTATACCGTTGGATAGTTACGGTTGTCGACCATCTGACACGATACGCTGAAACAGCACCCATTCGCTCTGGAACGGCTGCTGAAGTCGGTGACTTTATACTGCACAACATTATTTTGCGCCATTGCGCACCACGCTTCCTCCTCAGCGATCGCGGCAGGGCTTTTCTCTCCACTGTAGTCGAAGAGCTTCTGCTGCTTCTGCGTGCCTCCAAGACCGTGCACAAGACAACGTCCAGCTACCATCTCCAGACGAATGGATTAACAGAAAGATTCCATCGAACCCTCGCGGACATGCTCTCGATGTACATCAGCCCTGATCATTTGTGAGTTTGCGTACACATACTCACCATTCTTCCTAGTCTTTGGCCGCTCTCCCGCTATTACCTTCGAGTCAACTTTCGTCAATGCTCCGGTCCCCTCTGAAATGTCATCTCGGGAATAGTACGTTTTACGTCTCGCCCACTGCCGCGAACTCACGCTTAGTGGAACCGAAAGTCAGCAACAAGAGCGCAAAGCTCGCTATGACGTCGCACATCACCCTGTTCAATTTCAGCCAGGTGATGAAGTATTGTTATGGACTCCTGTTCGTGTACCCGGTCTGTGCGAGAAATTCCTTCATCGCTTCCTTGGTCCATACAAAATCACAGAACAGACTTCGCCAGTTAATTACCGTGTGACGCCAGTAGAACAGTCGTCAGATCGGCGCCGCCGTGGTACTGAAATCGTACACGTATCTCGCATCAAGCCGTTCAACCGCAGGACAGAACAATAAGTCGCGGCCAGGTGGCCGCTTCCGGCCGCGGAGGGGTAATTATGTGAGACACCCTGACCACGACTCTGTGCTCTTCAATACGTTACGGACATTTCCTCGTAATCGGTGCATTATCATCAGTGCTAGCTCTCATGGTCCCGGTATTATCATCACCTGTACATAATCATAATCAGCACCTAATGGGGTTTTTCTTCCGAGTGTCCGAATAAACCGGTCACGCTTTCCATCGCATCTGAATATGCAAATACAATGAGAAGGTTTGTGCTACGCCACCGCGGTCCCGCCCCGGACAACATTTTCCAGAGTACCCGGCTTTTGCGCTGCGAATGTCTATCGTAACCGTTGTTATCATAACCAAGTGACTCTCAACCCGAACAATTCTGATATGATTACTGCATTGAAGGCTTTATATACCCGCTAACGAATGCAATAACCAGTATACGTGCATATATTACGAGATCGAAACCGATGAATATTTCCCAGCAGCTATTTATTGTTTTTCAACCCTTCCAGGCGTAAAAAACAAATCCTGGTCTACTCGGATGGCGTTCTATGAAGTGAAGAAAGTAACTCTTACTTTCCTGTCCTGGAATGAGGACCTAGTCCACTAATCAGCTCGAATTTGCTGCTAGAAAAGTATTCTCCTCCTCCTCCTCCTCCTCTTACTCCTCTTGAGTGCAGTTCTACGATAACTCTTATCTCAACATTGGGAAGCTATGGCTATGGAAATGTACCCAAACATCCCCCCAGGTCTGAACAAACATAGTGTTACTGTATTTTAGCCGTACACGTTACTCGTTTTGCTCAATAAGTTTTATCACTGAATAGAAGCCTAGTATACAACCAGCAAGCTCCCACTCACATAGTAGGTTATTTGGAATTCAACCTACATTTTTGTGCGCGCCTATGTCGCACTCCGATATGCTTTCACGCCATGAAAACCTAAACTGATGTGATACAATACTTTCGAGCGTTCGGCTATGTTGCAAGAACTGTTTTTTTTTACCTTGCATACGATTACCGGGAAGCGTAATGACATCTGCAAAACCCGACAGCCCCGAAGGCCTGGAATTTGTTTTGGTCTTGCATTTTCGCTTTTGTCGGAGTCGGACTCTGGCTGTTCCGTCTGTTCGAAAGATTGCTGAATAAAGAAGCAGACGCCTAGCTCCGACTCTTCGCGCTGTGCACATGACCGGCTTCGCAGAAATGGGGCGACGCCGGCAATGTTTCTTCCGGAGAGCGGTATCAAAACTGTAATTTAAATCATGCCATGAGCTAGTGTATGCGATTTTAAGTCTTTCATTAAGCCAAAAAGTTGTACACACGCAAAATATGGCACGGACAAGCGTCAAAAGTTTAGCACGCGCAAAGAAACAGCACGGAGAGCGAGGCTGAGTGAAACAGACGACAAACGCGAGGGTCCCTAAGCCGACGTCACGGAGGTGCGCTTCGCAGCGCCGCCCGTGGTAGCGCTCACCGCTAATAGTGCTGTTCGTGTGCGACGGGTGACCATCCGCCTCCACACTCAGCCAACCGATGTCCAGCCACCGTTGAAGCCCGCACAGCAGCAGCCTCATCGCTTCGTACGCCATTTCTTCGTACGAGACCGCACAGCCGCAGCCTCATCGCGGCGGACCCTTGGTTCGAGCCCGCGCCACCACGGCGTGACCACGGCGAAAGTTAGGCCCTTAGTGCAAGCCCGTGCCACATCACGCCGAAGCAGCCCAGCGATGCGCAGCCATAAGCGAGATCCAACCAGCTGATCCTGTTAAGTTCCATGAAAAGTCTTCAATATGTTTGCGCCTCCCTCTCCTCATGCCCAGTGTGGACCCAGGATCACGATGATAATTCCGACCATTAGAGTAAAACCACTTGCGGAGGGGCGTATCTGTGTAGCCTTTGGGGAAGCCTAAAGCTAACAGCGTAAGTGCACCCTAAATCAAGCCAAGCAACACTTATTCCACGCCGTGTAACTTCCTTCAGTCCTAGCGCAGAGCAATCATATATATTGCCGCGAACCATACATTGGGTTTGTTTATTTGTGTTTCGCTTTTACCGCCCGGCTGCGCCGGTCTGTGTTATTTCTGCGCCAAGGGAAGCGCGTGTTCCATTCTTTCTTTCTGTGCCGCATGTGTTATCTGTTGTGATAGGGAGAGCATTCCGATCTAACGTGAACAGCCCAGAATAATCTTCTTGGATCTACTATGTTCTCGATGCGAATCGACGTTTCGAGAACCACGCGCGCCGAAAGATAAAAAAACATCCCCCTCGCGAGGGGCACGATCAAATGCAGAGCATTTCTGCGGGGGGGGGGGGGGGGTGCGCCTGCAAGTCGTATGGATTACGTATTGGTTGGTGTTGTTGTAATTGTTGTCTTCCAGCGTAGACATTGTCGATGAAGTCGATGGTGAAACGTGCCGTGAACCCCCTGCCGCGGCTATGAGGCAACGTGGAGCGGCTATGACGCAACGTGGCGCGGCTATGACGCAACACAATCCAACACAATCCACTTTAATCCAATCCAATCCAAATCCAAGCCAATCCAATCGACTCCAATCCAATGCCCCTCGCGAAAGAGTGTTATAGCGCCGAAATCGCCACCACGCGAACGCGTGATGCTGACGTCACGATCACGCCACAGATGTTACCGACCGCAGCGCGCGCGAACGACATATGTGGTTTAAGCGCGAACCGACCGCGGCGAGAGAGCGCGATGCGAGCGCCCCACCTGTTCTTGCGCGCGAACCTAACGCGGCGAGAGAGGGTGTTGCGCACGTCCCCACCTGTTGTGCGCCCGAACCGAACGCGGCGAGAGAGGGCGTTGCGAGCGGAGAGAAGGCGAGGAGGACGCGGGGGAGAGGGCGCACCTCTGGCCGACGGTTGAATGAGTCAAGGGTATAAGGCACGTTCGTAACCTTCCGTTCTGTGTCGGCTTTGTGGCTCAGTTGGTAGAGTACCGTGCACCTTGCGTTCCGCCCGCAGAGTCGTAGGATCGAAACCTGGCGCCGGCATGTATTGTTTTTTTATTTGGTGTAGGGGGAGCGATGGGGACGCGGACAACGGGCGCCAACGCGGGTGACATCGTGAGTTACTGAAATGCTCTGCATTTAAAAGCCTGCAGTGCGGACGCCGGGGCATTCGATTCTGCGACGTTCGCCGACGCACGTACGTCACTTTGTTGACCGCTGCCTCGCCGCCTCTGTATTCTTTTCAGTTGTTAGGGGAGCACAAGTTCACTCCAATAAACTTATTTCTTTTCCAAACAACTGCATCGTCATTGGCTTCGTGACAATATAGACTCATTATCTCTATGATTTTTCACTTAATGCTCTAGAGCAGCCGTGATACCCTTACACCTTTCTATAAAAAATGTTTTCCATTTCATTTTTTTCTAAAAACAAAGTTTCCCGTATATATGTAACTTGGGAGCTCTTTTTATAGAGCAGTGTAATTGTTGCTTGAGTCGATCGTGCGAGAATTGGTGGTATAACGAAATTACCGCGGCAGAGGCATTGTGGACATAACAGCATAGACGTAACAAAGAAGTCGAACAACTCAAACTGCGCAAAGTTGTAGTCATATTCATTATTTGAGAACTTGGAGGTTCTACTTGGAGATTTGATTTATCTACCGTGAACCAACGCCTCGCGAATTTATGGAAGCGTTCCACACAGCCGACAGAGAATACAAGTATGTCAGCCAAGCAACCGCTTGTCCTCACCCCAAAAAGATTGCATATCTGTGTGTGCCTCGACTGTCGCCGGTGTCTATCTGGTTGCTTTATCAACGTGGCTTTTGAAATTGAAAACATGCCTTGCTCATGCGCAGTGTCGTTCTTTTATATTAAACTCTAGTTTTTAGACCAGCCACCGTCATTGCGTTCAACATCCTCTGGCTTTAAGTTCCGGCTGGTTTCATCCAGGAATAAGCCTATTTCTTCAGGGCCGCCTACTTTTCCCCGCCATCGGGCCGCTACTCCGTGCGACGTGCTTGCTGAGGGAGGTGTGGTTTTACCTCTATCCCTCAAGGTAAAATGTGGTCATCCTGCGAACACTGCCCGAGGTAGCGTAGTGCAGCTTTCGCTACAATATTCATTCACTACACCGTTTACGAGAGCGGCAATGGAATATCTGCTGTAGTGTCAAGCCTAACACTTCTGTCAGGAGCACGCGCGTCGTTCTCTATCCGCGGCCACACTTTATACTCGCGGCGCCTGCATCACGTCCGCGGTTGCTTTTTAATTAAACAGCTGACGAAATGAGTACGCTGGGACATTAGCATAAACAGCCGCCGACGCCGAAGCGACAGTGCTACGGCAGCTATGCTCTGTGATATTCGTCCGACAGTCACGTGGGCAGCTTTGTTTGTACGGAGGGGGGGGAGGCTTTCAAGAGTCACGCGCTGAAGCAAATACGGTTTCTACAAGTGATAAATAGTTCGTTAGCTACTTATCGCAACAACAAAACAAGATGCGAATTTTTTGTGTCGTGCCCCTTTAGGAATTGTTGACAAAATAAAATTTACATGAATCTGTCACGGAAACGAACAAAAATTATCATTGTTGGAATTCTACAACGAGAGGTATCTAAAACGTTGACCTTGCACAATAATGTCAACAATAAAATACTTCGTGGCAAATACCCGGGCATATATTAAAAAAAAACTAAGTGTGGTTGTTCTCTGCATTTTGATTTTGGTGGTTGTATTTTGGTGGTTGTTTTTCAAGGCATATGGGAAGAAATTTAAATAACTTTTCACATTAACCTCCGCCTTGTAGGGTACTTTGGGCCAGTACCCTGCGATAACATTATTGAAAAGTCAAGCCTTGCATACATATTTCTATGTGCCTACTTGTCACCGTGACGAGACTAAGTAACTCTCACCCCACTCGCCCGCCTGCCTGTGGAGGCATACAATGTCGTTCTCAATGGCAATAACGGCGACTTAAAAGATGGTTCACGGACGTGTAGCAATGTATTCAGAAACAGATATTTATGCCATCAGTACACTCGTTTTTTGCGTTCCCATTTGGTGAACAAATATATATTTAATTGTAGAATACTGTCTTAGGGCTGCTGAGGCTGGACTGTAGGGAACTTAGAGCAATAAGGCATATTTTAATCTCAAACCACACGGAAGGTAAGACAAAAAATAAGCTAATCACACAATACATTTACAAATATGTTTCAAGATACGGGGGAAATTAAGAACAAGTGATAAGTGTTTCCGTCATGTGTGGGAAACAGCATTTTGAAACACTTTTGGCACCCTTTTGGGCGCTCTTCAATTCAGCCACCACCACCACCAAGGCGTGGCGGGAGCCGCAGGTAGGGCAGGTGGTGGGGCGAGGATCAGAGCGGGCGCAGATCCCCGTGTGCCCATTTCCTCCAAGCCATGACGTGTGTACGAGGCTTGTGACGGGAAAAAAGGAGTGACTTCGCTCCCTTCCATGTAGATTGCCACCTCAACCACTGCTGATATGGCAACTGGTGTGGCAGCGGCTTTGGCAAGCGCGAGGCAACTTAGAGGAGGGTTCGGCGGGCGGTACAAACTCGGCCTCGCAGTACTGTGTCCCTGACGAACCAGGACGTAACTCCGACTTCCGGCGATTTCCGTCTGAGTACCCCACCAGGGCGAAAGAGGCGAACGTGTTTCGCGCATCTGGGAAGGTGATGTTTTCAGTTAACTTTAAGATTATAATTTTATTCTCGAGATGACACATTTCATAAGTGCGAGAGTATGCCGCTTGTGGTACCCGGTAGCTTGGCAGGTGAAGCTTGTTGCTGGGCTGTTGTTGAATAGATTATCATGTTGGGCGCATTGGGCACACGTTGTGGTGCCAGGGCAGTAGTTAGCGTCATGAGCGAATCGGTGGGACGTAAATGAGTGCCGCGGGTTGGGTATGTATGGCCGGACAAAACAACCAATGATAATTGCATTGATAGGCTAGGGGAGTGCGCAGCGATGAAAAGTCAGTATAAGGTGTTTAGGGTTTATTCAATGATGGTCTCTTCTCATGACAATGCGCCTTACTGCTGTTGCGCCTTGGCTTTTTAGGCCTTCGAGCAGATCGGTCTCTATCTCTGTTAGGAGATCTGGCTCAGATATCAAACACTAGTAATTTTGAGAGTGTGGTGGGCTGTGATTCTCACGTGCAGGTCTGCCATGCGGGGTTGGCTGTGTAGAGTTGGGGCTGGCTGCTGCATGTTGACTTCGCATAGGACCTTACGAGTTCTTAATTTTCTGGCGTCGTATGTCTGACAAGGATGGATTTAAGAAAGGTAGAGACAAGGAATAAGGATTTGGAAGAAAGAGTGTTGCATTTTTCTACAGACTCCACTATGAAAACCAGGGATAGTTGTCGGGCTGCGGGAGGGTGACTGTTTGAAGGGGTGGAAAAGGTACTTCAGTGTGGAACGTTTTCAGCGTCGAATCACGATTGGAGAGGGGTTTTGGTTTACTATATGGCAGAGAAAAAATCAGGGGATTGGGGTACTTTTCGCTCCGTTTACCCGAATGCCGAGAGAGCTCCTACAGCTCCTCCAGCTGTAGCTCCTGTCTCCTCGCTCCTCTCTCCTGTAGGAGAGAGCTCCTACAGCCTGATAAAAAGACTCGGAGCACATAGGCTGGAGCTCGATTACGGCTGTGAAAGTTACCGATTCTGGATTCTTACCCTCCACCTATTAACACAACGACACGCTTGGTTCCAGCTTACGTTTCGGGGCTCGGGGTCCGCGGTGTGGGCAATACTGTCACTGTGATGGTATTGGTGGCTAAGACCTAGGGATTCGCGTCCCACAAACGAGAGAGGCACTTGAGATCTTTATGGTGACGGGCACGAACATTTATCCGGACGAGTTAAGAAGTACGACATTGCAGGGACGAGCAGAACGAAATACAAAACTATCTCCTAAAGATACAAAGTTCGGGCGACGGCGACAAAAGATTAACAGTTCGCAGTCTAGAAACCTGGCCGTTACAGATTAAGCGTCGCACTTCGTAGGGCAAACTCACGGCTGAGGCGTTGGCCACTTTCGGTACTCGGCGGGGTAGATCGGCACAGAGGGAACAAGACGTCATACAGTCGAAGTCGGCGATATAATGCATGGTCGACGACGCCAAGGCTGCCCAGTCGAAGCCGGCGATTTAATGCGCGGTCGACGAATGGCTGGCACTCCAGCCCGGCGCGGTCTACGGGAGTCCTTAACGACGGCCTCGATAGACGACGGCTACCGCACCTTGCG
This sequence comes from Haemaphysalis longicornis, assembly GCF_048455015.1. NCBI lineage: Eukaryota > Metazoa > Arthropoda > Arachnida > Ixodida > Ixodidae > Haemaphysalis > Haemaphysalis longicornis. The sequence goes on along the minus strand of NW_027526410.1, from coordinate 69,060 downwards.
GGTAGCCCTAGGAATTACTGCTGCTACGAATACCCCTGCATCGTCACCAGTCACGATCTCCTCATCCTCTTCCTCCGACGTCACTTTTTCTACCGGCTATTCTGCCGGTTCCCTAGTGGCGACACCTAGGCGGAACATACCCCCACAGGGGGATTGTCCTCGTTAAATGGTTTCTCTTCATCGTCATCGACACCTTGCCCGACGCACACACCAGCACTCTCATCCACCTCATCACAGTCACTATGGTTACTTTTATTGCCTCGGGCGGAGAGAAAACGGTAACAGAATTTTCTCAAAGGAACTGCCAAGTCCTTTGCTCCTGTATTTTTTAGGGGCGAAGCTCCTAAAGCCGTGGGTCTGTCCATCCCTTGTGTCTCGTGGTACGTGACCGCCTAGTTCGATGACTCACTCGCAGGTGGCGCTACGTGACCGCCTAGTTCGATGACTCACTCGCAGGTGGCGCTGGTGTGAGTGACGTCATGATGACGTCACTCGAACGTGACTGACACTATAAAAGGCAATCGTTGTTGACGCGCTTCCTCTTTCGCAACGAGTCACCGGATGGAGGAGGTGGTTGTTGACAAGGCTGCGAAGCGGAGGCCGCGCAGGGCGGCGGCAGCGCGCGCTCGCAGACAGGATCCCGCCGTGTGCGAAAGAGAGGCCGAAGCATCTCGTCTAGAAAGTCGCCCTTAAACCTCGCGTCGGCAGCTTCGGGCTGAGCTCACTTGATGCGTTTTGCAGCCGCCTCGCGAGCTCTCACTGCATCGGGGTTTGCCTTCTGATACGAGCGCTTGCTTGCAGCCTCACGAACCCTACAACAACAACAACAAACGAACAACAACAAAATAAAAGAACAAAATAAAAGTTGATTTGTACAATGTACGCCCACAGTCTTACGTCTTTCTTAATGATGTATTGGGCGAACTTTCACGGGAGAGTTACGGTTACCGATGGTCTCCCCCTCTCGAGCTTCGCCCCACTTATCATCATTCATTCCGTGGATATGGCGTGGTTTTTTTTTATTGTGCAGAAGCACCTCTAGCAGCACCTCGCTCAACTGAGACTTTTATTCGTGTACTAGGAAATAAAATATTCTTGTACGGAACCTATTCACTTCATGGGCCAACGCCATGCTTGTCCCTATTATAACACAAGCAGATCTTCGGTTTTGTACGTAATACAGATGCTGGCTACTGGGGATTAAATCATATTTCTTCATGCTTTTAGAGTTAACGAGACTTCGGTACTTCTTGCAAGGAAAAATGGAGACTGTAGGCGCTAGGTGTGGAGCATGGAGGAAAGAATACTCAGGAGAGGCCCCTAGCATCCCAATGCATTGCAAAAAGTGTGGGGGGAGTGACGTCATTATTCTTGAGCCCATGGGCTATGTTGCTTACTTTTTTACAACTGCGGCGGCCAAAGTTGGGCGAATAGAACGGACAAATTTTAAGGCGCTTGGTATGTGTCTGCCTCGTTACGCTTGCAAACCAGCGGAGTCGCTACGACAGACGTTTTTATAATAGGCCAGTTTGAAAATTCCCCGGTCGGAGGCGGCCTTAACTCGTACCCCGGCCGCAGCGCGCTTACGCACCGCCGGCGGCCTGCCGGGAAAATCCCCTTCGCTCAGCGTTGGCGAGAGCAACAGTTCGTTCTTTGCTCACTTTGTGTTTCTTCGTTGTGAAGTGAAGTGAAATTCATTGCTGCTGAGACGTAGCGCGCAAAGACCGCCGTGCTGTACGACCCCAAACAATGCTCCCGTCGTCTGCGTTTGCCATCCCGCGAGCCTGTTGCTATGACGACGACAAACCCTACTTTGCCAGGCTTAAGAGCTGAAAAATCGTCCTTCTATGTCAAAAACGAATGCGGTTTTTCGATTGAAACTTTGGGAGAGGGTTAGAATGGGCAAATTGAAGGCGAAATCAACAGCTTATAACATGACATCGCACCGAGGAAATAGCGACGAAGCTGTTTTCGCTCCGAAGCGGGAGGGCAGGGCGACGCCATGTTAGTCAAATCAAATCGGAAACAGCAATGAATGATGTGATAGAGTGCTGGGCTCAGTAGGCTCAAGTCATGGCGGGACTTGGCTTCATAAATGTGGCGTCAGGGCCTCTCCTAACCTTTTCTTTCCTCCATGGTGTGGAGATATTTCTGCAAGATTCTTCTCAAGCTTCTGCTGCGTGTCACGGCGCGTTCTCGATGAACTCCAAACCCGCATATCAGAGTAGACTGTGATCCTCTCGCCTCGGCGAGGATGACCTTTAGGTTAACAAGCGTAAAATTATTCGGAAATGAGCTAAACACAGCTCTTTGAGGACTGGTCTGTTTATTTCGCAGTTTAACGTCAGGACTTCTGCTGTGCGTAAGTAACAGTTATTTTCTCCACCATAGTATGCAATCCTCGCATAGTTGCTCCCGCATAAGTCAAGTTGAATAAGTGATGCCAGGATTACATCGTGATACGAAGAGTCACCAGGTGATTCACTGTCTAAAAGAACTGCAGTTGGTACGTCTCCCGAATTAAGGTTCGCTAATAATATTACGAGATAAATAATGTTTTAAACAGCCGAACGGTTCATTCTAAACCCGTTCATTTCGGTGGGTATTGCTTTATGGTTTCAACTCACCAATCTATGTGTTTGAGGTCATTATTTGTTTAGTTTCCAACGGAAGTGCGCCAGGCGCCCTGCCAAAAGCAGTGATAGCGTGTTCGCGGTTCTGAAAGCTTTCGGGTCAAAAATGTCTTTACTAGCTCAATCACAATGAAGGGTTTTATGCGACCACGTAACGTTATATTACTACCGAATTTCGAAGGCGAGAATGTTAATGAGATAGGAAATAGCCTTCTAAGTGCTGCCGTTGCAGACAAGACAAAAACGTTTCCTAATGTCGCAAATCCCTTCCCTCAGTTCTTGCATTTATCACGGGAGGTCAAACGCGGGCACAGCTGCTGGGAGTGGAATGAAACGGTTAAAGTGTGGGCACCTCTGTGTGGACGGGCTTGTAAACAGGAGTTTGCGGTATTCGTCATCAGCTTCACTCTTAAAAGATTCTGGTAAAACGATAGTGCGATGAACGCCTGCAGCTGCGATATGCTTTGAAAGGTGCTGTGGAAGAACGTCCATGGAGGTATGGAGGAGGCAGCCGTCGTTAAAAAGTAGATATATTTACATTGCGCACAGTGGACCGGTGTGACCAGCCATCTTGTCGCCTTCCCTAGTTGTCTCCTTCTTCCGGGTGCGTTTCATTGAGCTTGGTGGCAGCCTAGTCCTGGTCTTCCTCGAAAGTTCCCACACTTCCTCGCCCGACAGGTATTCTCGTATACGGCATTAAGCAAATTGATGAAGGCCCAGTTCGAGTCCTTGAGATGTTGTTTGGTACATTGATGTCCAGCCGGCGACATCATTCTTTTTTTTATCTTCTAGCAACGGTTGCCAGTCATACCTCCCTGGGTAGTTAAAAATGTGCCCTGAAGAAAGCTGTAGTTTCATCGAAGTCTGGCGTTTAAATCTGACGCGCTGGTTGGAATTTAAAATGTTGACATCGTGTGCAAAATAAACCCTCGCAGTACCACGTTCTCCAGGTTTATTCCATTTCCGAAAACGTCTAGTGGCCTGCTCAGTCGTAGATGTCATCATTCCGACGGCTGCCTTGTCATCTGGCCTGTTTCCTGGAACAGGGAATGCGTAGTCTGCAGAAGTGTCGAAGTCGACATAAAGGTGTACGGTCGTCGAGGGGTCTGAGTTTTTACGGGTAGCGCGTTGAAACAGTTCATACCTTTTAGCACTACCATAGTGTGGTTGTAGCGGCTGCATTAATATCTCGGTCGTAAATCTCTCCCTAAACGCACTCCTGTCGCAGTCACATATATGAAAGATGGTCCTGGTTCTGCCTCAGTGATAAATCGTTAATATGCGGTGTAGTTTGTTGTACTTTTGTGTACTTCACCAGTATCTAGATTCTCCTGTTCCCTCTTTAGAGTGTCCTACTGGAGACAGTCTTCAAGTACATATCTTGTATCTGCAGGGCGGCACTCAAGCACTTCAGGGGTGTAGGCTTCCCCGATAATACCTTCGACAGCGGGTTTTGTTCGGGTACGGATGTGGTCGACGCTATTGCGATGATTTCGATCTATTCTGGCTATCCTTCTGTGGCTGGTGTAGTGTATTCAGTATCACAGCGTCGTTTCTTGGTGAGGGATGCCCAGTTCTCTGTCGTGTTGTCTCAGCCGAATGATCATTACAGAGGTGCATGTCTTGGTTGTAGCTGGTGATGCAAGTATGCCTAATGGTTCTTGTGGTTGATGATCAATTAACGTAATGCCCATCGATGCCATTGAAACCATTGGCTTCATGTATGGTCGGGTTTTCTCCACAGGCTCGTTACTCTCACTTGTATGACTCGATTCATATTTCGGTAGGTGATTCCTTCTGTCCTCTATTCCGAGGTTTGGCTCCTGAGGGGCGAGGGCTTTTCGTCCGTAAAGTCTTTGTTCGAGGTAACAAATATTTCCGTACGCTTCTTTACCCGACTCTAGACGTTGTCGTGTTAGCCGTGGATTCTGGTTCCGCATGCAAGGGCATCCAATTTCTCGCTGATTGCAGCATATCGGTCGGCAATGTGCTGGGGCCTTGCTATTGAAACTGAGGCCTCGATGTCCTTGTTGTGTTCCTGAGTAGGCGTTACTTCGGCAATAAGTTTCCGATTGAATTCGAGAAGCCTGTTCTAGGCAATCTTTAGGTTGTTCATCTGCTTCGACACCTCATCCGCACTTCTGGGTAAGCAATGCGGTCGAAGAGTAGACTTCCGCTCCATGGCTCACCTCGTCGTGTCGCAGTACGCCCAGCGTTTCGGCACCGTGTTGAAGAACGTCCAGGGAGGCGAAGGAGGACCGTCGGCGATGGAAAGCCGATATATTTATATTATGTACATAGAATCGTTCTGAGCAGCCATCTTGTCGCATTCCCTAGTTGTCTATTTCTTCTTCCGGGTATCTTCCGTTAGCTCGGTAGCAGCCTAATCCTTGTCTTCCTCGAAAGTTCGAACAGGTGTCTTTTATTACACCGTAAATGCGCGATAACGGCTTGCGAACATCTGGTTTCAATAAAACATACTTCCAGCCGTGACTGGTTACCTTTTTAAAATATTCTTCACACGCCTTTGTCTTCTTGGTGATTGTTGCGTCTTCCGAAACTTGGGCTCCGGGCACCTGATAATAATTCGTGACCTCTCGTATTCCTCTTAAGGTGTAATGTTTGCCAGGCTCTTGTTAAAAATGATGGCAACTGAAGACAGCGAGTGAAGATATAAATTCTGTTGTCATTAATATTTGGCGCAGAAATCTCAGGCCCTTTCTTTCTTAATAAGCCTCTCAGTGTATTGAAACTTCGTCTCTACGCGGGGTGCGTCTTTAGCAAGATAAAAAAGTAAAACAAGGTACTCGTCGCCTCCTCTTGTTTCTAGGTATGGGCACCAAGAGCCGGTTGGAGGCAGTGGCTTGAAGTAGAGGAATCGTCGGTGCAGCTGCTCACTTTAGCATGTATTTACGCTTGTGATGGTGCCCTCGTTAAGGACCTTTGTAGAACACTATATCAGCAAGTCGTCTGGCTTCGTTGTACAGTAATTTCTTTGCGCTGCTGTAAATCCCGGAGTACAGGTAAAAGGTATTGCAGAGTTGGTACATAACGGTTAAGCGAAAACGTGCAAGTGAGGATAACTTCTAGCTTTGAGGCATCAAAGCGGTTTGTTTGGCTGTATGTAACCAGCCGTAAATCCAAGGAAATTCGTTGCTTTAGAGGCAATTTTGATTTTGGCACAAACGTATTCTTTTATTTTGCTAGCAGGCAGAGAAACCCTTGCTGCTGGAACATAATTGCGGGCAGCAATAAAACGTGTAGCGTTCAATCATTCCCAACAGACCGAATGGTAATTCTTCACATTCAGAAGGCCAGTAAGCGCCCTCAGAGACCCCCGATACAGGACCTCAAGCTGGTGAAGTTGGTGCTTTGTGACGAGGCGTTGTCGCCGCGGGGGCTCAGTGGCTAAGGCGTTGCGCTGCTGAGCACGAGGTCGCGGGTTCGATTCCCGGCCGCGGCGGCCGCTTTTCTGATGGAGGCGAAAAGCAAAAACGCCCGTGTGTACGAGATTTCGGCGCATGATAAAGATCCCCAGGTGGTCAAAATTAATCCGGAGCCCTCCACTACGGCGCGCCTCATCGCCTGCATTGCGTCGGCACGTTAAACCCCACAATCAGTCAAATCAATCAATGTGACGAGGCGTCATATACGTCTGAATACCACCCCTGCCTGCACTAGGCCTCCAGCTATATCTTGCGAAGCACCGCCTAAGGTGACCTAAGTACCACGATTCATGTGTAAAAGACGTCGCCCTGATGGTTTGAGCTGTCTCAGCCGCGCTTGAGCTCATCCTTTTTCACAAAATGGTAACCTAGTGTCCATATCAAGCTGTCTAGATCTGGCTGGAGGCCATGATCTAAAATTGTTAAATAGATAAGTTCACGGTTAGTGGCTTTTCGATGCACAGTTACGTAATTAGGTTTTGTTAGTGACACCGCAATACCAGTGGAAACCAGGTGGGCCGTAAATGCGTTCAAGAAATGTTGCAAGCGTAGGGTGATCGGTGGCCTCCGTCCAGATTGTAACATCTGCATAAGCCGTGATGTGGAATCTTGTGATTGCAGCAACGCCCTTTACTGGCCAGGCGATATTGAATAATATTCAATAATTACGATATTGAATAATATCCCGGACATTATGGCGCCCTGAGGTTTGCAGCAGGTGCTCTTGAAATGTTGCGTATTCAAGCGCCTCGAGCGTATTTCCGATGTTTTGTGTACCAGGAAATGTAGTACGAAGTTCCTCAGTCTTTTACCCTGGCTACCTTCACAAAGGCTTCTAGTACCGCTTGGTGGGAGACAGCGTCGAAAGCTTTACGAAGGTCTACAGCCACAAAGATGAGTGGTCAATGTGCCGTGCAAGCCGGAGTACCTGCCGAAGGAGCTGGATGGCGCCGTGTGTGGCGACAGCAGCCATCATGTGACAGCATGTTAGTTTGATGACGAAGAAGCCTTGTAGAACAGAGATGCTGCTGTGACAATTTACAATTAACCTTAAGAAGAACACCTTTGCTCCGTAACAAATAGTGGGAGTTTGGAGAAAGAGGTAAATAGATGGTAGAAAGTTCAAGAGTGGAACCCGACATCAAGAACCCTACGTGTATTAGCTGCTGTTCTTGCACTGTCATTTTGCTGAAGCTGAGATTGAGGCAAGAAGACTCTCTAAGCTATGTCCCTAACCTCGGTAGAAGTGAAATGTTTGACTTTTTTATCTTACGCATACCCTTGACATGGGTAACTTATGTAGAAGAGGGTGCATGACGTCTTAGGTTCAATGTTGCTGACTGATGTTTCCCCCAAACTTCTTCGCCCAGCTAGATTGGTTGATATGTCAGTAGTTTTATCGTGCGCGACGTGGGCCATCTTTATGCGGTGAAACCCTCATGTCACGGCGTAGGATAGTGTTCAAATAGATAGGAACAGGGGACGTTCCAATATTTTTCAGGTATGGTAGCATGCTACTGCTGGTACAAATGAGCACGCTCTGAAAGTTCACGTGTTTCTACCTTGGATGCCACGTTCCTTTCTTTACCTTCGTACGCCCACGTGATGTTGTAACTTTTATTCATTCGAGAGGGCAGAATCTTTCCTATGTGTTTAGCTATTTAGCTAGGAGCACTCTCCGATACCTTCACGTTCACGTGGTCTTCCCATGGAGCATTCACTGCGCACCCATTGTGACAAAACCTTTTCTTCTGTCGCCTTTTTAGCGAGCACTTCACTACGTCTATTATTAAAACAACGACCAGCCTATGTTATTAATTTTTCTACAAAGATATTACATATAAAATGATGAACTTGGTAGCATTCATTGCGGGAGCATAAAGCTCGCGCAAATTAAACAAATACACGCTTGTGGGGTCATGCATTCCCCTTACGGAAATTTAAAATTCTGTTTGGGAACACGACGCGTTGAAAATTGTGTTTGAATATCCTTTTACGCATCCGACTAAAAGATACTAGAAAAGTTTCAATATACGCTGCTGATATTCGCTGCGGTACCAGTTTCTTTTACAGCACCAGTTTTGTTTTTGGTGTCAGAACCATTCACCAGATGTCAGAATTTTGGGTATAACTTTTGAGCCAACTTAGATAAGAAAATGATTATTTCGGCAATAATTTTGGAATGCTTTGGGGTTCTGTAAATGTCACGAAGAAAAGATGGTATTTTTAAAAAGAAAGCGTGTTTGCAAGACGGACAAGCTACTTTAACCACGCTAAACTAAGACTTATCCTTGTTGAACCAAGCGTTTGCTCTGCATATCTAAGTTAGCCGATCTAAGCCATGCGATTTTTTCGGGTCGCCATTCCGCGTTATCACTTTTCATCATTTTTCGGGTTGCCGTTCCGCGCGTAAGAAGACAAACCCAGATGCGAAAAATGTGACCAAGATCTAAAAGTAAATCACATCCTTCTCTCATGTGCGAAATTTGAGGTCATCAGGAAAAAAACATTTCCCGCAGTTTTACAAACAACACATCCTTTTACATCCCAGCTTACTTATAGGAGACAATGCCTTTGTTGAAATTTCCTCCCTTGTTAGTTTTCTAAAAGATGCGAAACTTAAACAAGCTCTAAATGTTCAAACATTAAGCAAACACACATATATGTAAAGACACTTTCACCTGTTTGGCGCATGATAGACTTAGTTGCGCATGTGCCATAAAACTCAACTCAACTCAACTGGTCTCCCATTTTAATTCGCTACACACTCACACACACATTACATATATATATATATATATATATATATATATATATATATATATGTGTATATATACATGTAGCGAATCAGAACAAGAAATGAGGGGCTTGTTGAAAATAAGACAGAAATAAGAGTTGGTAGTCAAGGAAATCTCGGAAAGCAAAGAAGAGGATGTGGTAGGTCATTAAAACAGGTAAAGAATTTGGAAAGAAAGAAAGAAAGAAAGAAAGAAAGTGGAGAAAAAATACCCGCCAGGTGGGATCCGAACCCACGACGTCGAGATTACCGGTCTGGTGCGATAACCACTACGTACGGTCGGGGCGATTTTCCACTCCACTTTTTGGGGTATTTATGTTAAGCTTTTTTTTATTCCTTTGCTTCGGAGCGGTAGTCAGCGCCACTCGGACTACTCGGGGTGAAGGGGACCTTCTTTTTAACCCCCGAGCCGTGACTCGAGTGTCTACGACATGTCAAGAGTGGTCTACCAGCGTTGAATCCTCTTAAGCTTCCTATGGTACCAAGACTGCCAGAACAGAGGCCCTCGCTGTGCATGTAGCGAATAAGAACAGGAAATGAGGGGCTCGTTAAAAATAAGACCGAAATAGGAGTTGGCAGTCAAGAAAACCTCAGAAAGCAAAGGGGAGGATGTGGTAGGTCATTGAAACAGATAAAGAATTTGGAAACCAAGAAAGGAAGTGGAGAAAAAGTGGAGCTTAATAGGGTTCAACGCTGGTAGACCATTCTTGACATGTCGTCCCACCTCGGGGGTTAAAAAGGAAATCCCCTTCACCCTGAGTAGTCCGAGTGGCACTGGCTACCACCCCCAAGCACAGAAATAAAAAAAGCTTAACATAAGTGTCGCGGAACCTACCGCGAGTCACGGCCCAGAGCCCTAGACGGAGCGATACGTGTTTCTTTATTGGCTGTCCTCGAACAACTACCCATGATGACAATGCGCCGCGTGCCCCTGCCCGCTTTCCCCTCTTCTTCATTTTCAACATCTTCCCGCGCGCCCAAGATGGTCAGTCGGCGAGTTCAAAAACGTGCAGTTATTACACAGGAAGATTGCACATGAAACTTCTCATGTGGCGGTAACACTTGGCGAAGTCCCCATTGCAATTGAAGAGCCTTGTCGCCCAGGATCACGATTGCGATGGCGTTCAACTCCATCGTCGGTATTCGACGTGTGACTTCCTTCGCTTGGGGATGGAGTCGACAGCGTGAAAACCTTCCGGTTACAGGCCGGCGTATGAGGTTTCCTGCAGCCACCCGAAACCTGACGTTCCGGCTCCGCAGACACAAATGGCGTTGCACACTGTTTGGCCTTGGTTTGCTTTGAGAAATGGCTGATGTGCTCTACGCTCTGCCTGTTGGTTTCTACGCTGCTGCTGCCCAAGCTAAGTTTCTGGTGTTTCTCCACATGCGTATGTTTACGGTTGGCTGAACACGCATTGGGCGTTCGGTTTGTCTTCGTCTCCCCCTTTGCTGGATTTCCAGAACTGACCCGTCTCGAGCATGCCTTTACGGTGCCCTCTTTCGATAACGCGCTCGGGTTCGACGTCGGATCCTTAGGTGCGTATTCTTTCGGGGCCATTTCGGGGGATCGATTTTTCTTGAGTCCTCGTGTTGATTGATAAGCGGGCATCTTCTGGGCAGGTTCTTCCTTCGGTGTTTGCTCGCTAGAGCTATCCGTTCCTTCCGCCCCTTTCTCCATCATCACGTCTTCAATTACTTTGCATTTGCTGCTGAATCCTTTAGAAGTGCTCGGGTAGGCATTAGGCGCCTCGGGTTCATGCGATGAACTGGAATAGCAGTTCCGCCGTCGCCACACAGCACGTGCGTCAAATTTTAAACGCCGTCGTGTGCCACCCGAGAGGACCATGGCGCTAGTAAATCTACAAGCCGTAGATCTGAGTGCTCCTTGAATTGTCCAGCCTAGAGCCGTTTCTGCAGCTGTGAGATCTGCATTGATTCGGTCTATTTTACCTGTGGCCACCTTCCAGTAGGCGTCCGATCCAACCAGTATGCCGATTTCATTTGCCTTCCATGTGTTAGGGTGGAAGGCGTCGGCGATGTCGTACCGCCTTTCATCCAGGATGATTGCAGACGCGCTGTCCAGCTGCGGACTGGTTACGGAGCAAATCTCAGGGACCTCCAAGGCTTCCAAAGTGACCCGATCTCCACGAGCTTGTCCACGCAGCGTCACCTCTACTCGCCGGCAGCGTAATATCTGGTGAGCCCTTGTCCTGCCGAACGTTACCAACGCTAGCTCTTCTGTGTCGAGAACAGTGCATTTAAGGGCCTTAGACAGATCCTGACGAATGAACGTCCGCTGGCTTCCGGTATCCAGAAGTACTCGCACCAAACGTCGTCGAGCACCCTCTGCCCAGGCTCGAGCCGTCGGTAGCAGAACTGACGTTGCTCCGGAGTGCCCGCTCGAAGCCGTCACCACAGTTGGGGGTGCACCTTGTCCAGCCTGTACCTGCGGCGTTCGTCTGGGCGTGGTGTGGTCTGACGGCCGGAGCACGTCACACAGCACGGTGAGGTGACGCCCGTTGCAGGTACTGCAGGTTAGGTTGCGAGACGCTCTGCATTGACGAGCCACATGGTTGCGTCTGCCGCACCGGAAGCAGCAGCGAGCGTTGCGCAATCGTGCCCTCTTCTCGGCCGCCGACTGGCTGACCCGGCACTCCGCCACCTTGTGACCGCGGCTGTCGCATAAGGGACACGCCGGTGTGGCTGGGGACTCGGTCTCCGCGGTCAATGCCAGTGCTGAGGGGACGGGTGTCTCCGATTGTCCTGGGGGGTTCAAGTCGGCGTTCTGGACGCACCGACGAGCTGCGGTTGATAGAGGCTGCCCTTGCTTCCCTTCCTCGCGAATCTCAATTTGAATCCTCAAGAACTTCAGTATTCGCTTCACCTGGCAACCTTGTCCTTGACTTATTGCAGATCCCGTCGCGGATCCAGCAGTCGACCCTTGGCCCAATTCCTAAGCCCTCTGCCGGTACATTACGGTTATGTCATCGGGCAGGCATCGCAGGAGCACGCAGTTGAGAACCACGGCATACTGCTCTTGCGGAACTCCCAGGGCTTCCAGGGCGCTGACGCGGAAATGTACCCTGTCGTGCAACTCGCGGAGCCTGTCGATATTCGTCGAGCTACGTATCGGTGTGAATGCCAGCAGTTGATCGATATGCTCGTTAATGAGCAACTCTGGACGGCCAAAGCGTTGAACGAGGGCGCTCACCGCAACGTCGTAGTTTGCTTCCGAGAGTCGGATGCCCTCGATGGCTCGCCTGGCATCGCTGATCAAGTACGTCAGCAGGTACTTGAATTTCTCGATTTTTGTCAGCTCGACGTTGTCATGAATGGTCACGCTGTAGTGATCCTAAAAGGGTTGCCACTCGTGCAGAATTCTCGAAAACGCTGGAATCTGAAGTTTCGGAAGGGCGACTGTCCGATGCCGTGACGCAGGCGCGATGCGTGATGACGTACCCGTCGGATCATGGGCTGAAGCAGCTGCTGTCCCGCCTTCGCTGGCTACGGGAGCGTTCGGCTGGGCATTTCTCAGAAGAAACCGTGCCCGAAAGACGGCGTACGAAACCTTGCGGTTGTACTCTGCCGCTCCCTCGAGCTCTTGCTCCAGCGCGTCATCATCCGTTGCCTCGGCGATCTTCCCGTTGAGCGCTGTGAGCTCAGCGTCTTGCTGCACGATGTAGTCGACGTGGGAGCTAAGGGTCGCCGCGTCGGGAGAGGGCTGCTGCAGCAGGTCGTTCAGCTGGTTGAGAGCTCGCGTGACGCCGCTCCTGACAACGCCCCGAGTCTTTCGAAGGCGGTCGATCGACGAAGCCATGCGGAGATGCTCCGAAGGGCGATTTCCCGGGTTGATCGGCACCAAAGATGTCGCGGAACCTACCGCGAGTCACGGCCCAGAGCCCTAGACGGAGCGATACGTGTTTCTTTATTGGCTGTCCTCGAACAACTACCCATGATGATAATGCGCCGCGTGCCCCTGCCCGCTTTCCCCTCTTCTTCATTTGCAACAATAAGTACCCGAAAAAGTGGAGGGGAAAATCGCCCCGCCGGTAGCGTAGTGACTATCGCACCAAACCGGTATTCTGGATGTCGTGGGTTCGGATCCCACTGGCGGGCTTTTTTTCTTTACTTTCTTTCTTTCCAAATTCTTTATCTGTTTCAATGACCTACGTTACTGATTGTGTGTGATACAATGAAATCGACGGTCTCGACCCGTCTTCTTAAGATCCAAACTCAGCGACCAACGTTTTTTGTGCCGCTGTTGACAAAACTCTGGACCGCATCTAACAAGCACAACTTTATGCTCTACTTGAGCGTTTGCGTTCGTCCTTTGTTTTGTTAAGCAACGCACTTGGCCGTACGTACACAGTGGAGTACACCATCGACTTTATACCCGTGCCACCTTCCGGCAACGGCCATATCGCGTCTTTCCAGCCCAGCGTCGCACCATCGAGCTGAACTTCGACAGCAAGTTCCAGCGTGGTGATCTTCGACCGCCGAGCACTTCTTGAGCCTATCATGTCGTTCTCGTCCGAAAAAGAAGCTCTATTCCTTTTGCGTAGATTATCACCGCCTGAAGAAAACCATGCTCGGGTCTATCCTATCTCTCGTCTAGATGACGCTCTAGACAGCTGGCAGGGGCAGAAATTATTGTCGCTCTATATGAGGTCCGGCCAGGTTCCTATGGCTGCCGCTGATCCCCCGAAAATGGCCCCCTCTCACCCCTTATGGGTTGTACGAATATAATGTCCGGCCGTTCTGGCTGTGCTACGCCTCGCAACATTTTAAAGTATGATGGAGAATGTTGTGCGGTGCCTCAAGCGCAAGATCGTCTCTGCTATCTAGACGAGATTGTCATCTTTTCCGCCGATTTTCAGGCGCACCTTCACCATATAAAACGATTTAACTAGTAGTCGCCAGTTTGCACCGTGTTGTAGCGTCATTCTTATTCACTGTGGTTTCGGCGCTGTTTGTTGTGCCATGAAGAATTTTTTTAGGAGGCTTCGAAAAGATACTGCTTTTATCAAGTTTATTAGCATGTACAGATAGTAGTTTATCTTATGCTTCATTCTCTATCAACATGGTGATAGATATTTTCGTCTCAATAAATACTCTTTTTTTCTCTCATGGGTTTGAAAATTAGAGTTAGATAAGGGGTTTTCTAATGCAACTTAGATGAGGGGTTTTCTTATGCATCTAACGTTTCCCCAATTGTCGCTGACTCATAGCCGCCATTATTCAGGGCGCAGTCAATTGATTGGAACTCGGTTATGGTGATTTTTACGCAGAATCGCTGAGGCCAACATTTGAAAATTTGGGGTGGTTGAAAACATGCATAAAATTGTTTCTCTGAATAAGTTCATTTCTCCAATCCGTCTGCGAGTTAGAGAAACGAAACGGATCATTGCTCTTTACCGTTTTTTTCTCTATAGCAGAGCGATGTGACACAGAATTTTGAAGCGGCCAAAGCACACATTTGTGCGATGACCGAAGGTCACCGTGTATATTTTTGGCATCTCTAGCTGCGAACTGCTAGTTTACGGGACTACAAGGATAAAATGTACCGGTCCCACATTAAATTATCCGAGGTAACGTGCATGCAACTGAGAACACGGGTTCAATCTCCGGTCGCGGCAGCCACTTTACTGGTAAAGGTGAAAAGCGAAAACGCCTGTGTGTTCGAGATTTTGCGCACTTTAATATCCTCAGGGGGTCAACATTTCTCGGCAGCAATGCACTACTACGCTCCTCGTCGCAGGTGTAGCGTCGGTGCGTTAAACCTTATAATCAATCCATCACCCATGCATCTTAGGGCACCTCGCATTGTTTCACGTGCGATATTCTGAGGCAAATGTCAATAACGACGAGAACAATCACTTGACCCTGTAATTCCACCCGCAACGTAATATTCTTTTAGCAGTAATCACTCGCGTCATACATCATCATCACGCTAGTTAGAGTGACAACCTACGAGAACGGCACGATTTGAACGTGGCTGCTGCACAGTTATTTCAGCATTTTGTCCTTCATATTTAAAGCGTTCATTTCTATCCGCGAACTTTAAACACTCCAAGAAAATAACCACTAGGCTGTCTCCGGTGCAAGTGGCTTCCAGTCGCTGCTTATAATTTTTACCACTATGCGTGGTGATGATAGTGCCAAAGACCACATGTGAAGAAAATGATTTATTGCTTCTACTAATTGAGTTTCGCTTTGCAAGTTACTTCCAGTCACTTGTAATTTTATCACGTTATGTCGGAAGAACGGCCCAGAAGAGAGCATTCGAAGCAAATAGTTCTACGGTTCTACAAGTTAAATTGCACTTCAAGATTTTTGTTTTGGCGGTTATTGTAAAAACATGACATTTCTAATAAACGAGCCCAGGGTACCTCCAAAACGGCATTTTTTAGGATAATATCTTTATTGTTAATTTTAAGATGTGTAGACGCCGTGTTGTTAGTTTTGAAGTTAGTGGAGTGCTTGATTTTGGGTCAGTTACCTTAATAACTGCCTGCAGAGGAGAACGTATCTGTTTTTCATGAACCATGCATGGTAAACGCGGCAATACTTGAGGCAGGAAGCATTTAGAGGCCGGATTTACGCCCGAAGTTCAAAAAAAGGCATCGTCCTAATGCATCTTCAAATTTTATCATCACACATTTAGTTCTTTACGTGCAAAAAGGAAACAGAATAGCACAGCAGGTATTGATGTAAATATTTTTTGGATAACATACTGTGAGTTGGAATACTCGTGGTGACGATGACGACAGCGTGGCCGAAACCTACCCACGCAGTACGTAGTACTCGTAGCGAGAGAGCATCCTCCGGGCATTGCCCTTAATGTGGTCGCGCCGAGAATAAAGAAGCCGCAAGGCACACGAGGAAGTGACGTTGACCGATAGGAGCTGGCCACAAACAAGGAGCTGCGGAGGTCAGGCTGGAACGGAGAAGAGCGCCGGACAGAGTGGACGAAGCATGTTCAGGGAGCCTGACGTCCAAGTGGCAAACTTGAAGCTCGCCGGGTTTTAGGAACCCGGGCTCGAGAGGGGGTCTACCTGGCGCCGTCAGCCTATTGGAGCCTAGGCGCAACTCCTGAATCGTGGAGGAGCGCGGCGTTGGTGCCCTCCGTTTTTCGACGACCCGCTGCCTGCGGCCCCTCGTCGATCAGCAGTGGACGGTTGGCTCCTAGAACTCGCGATGCTCTGCGGACAGCGCGTCATCATCCTGAACGTTTGAGGGGGACTCTACTCTATATTCTCCGTAGAGTTGGTATTTTTTAGTTTTAGGTACTTGCCGACAAACTTTGAGTAGTGATTGGCTGCTATTTGTCAATTTGTATGTAGTCTTGACAGGTTTGCTTTGATGGTGTTCGCACAAGAATATATATTTCTGTGTTCCGTCTCCAAAACCCCTCGTCTAGTTATTGGAACTGTGGCAAGTCCCAGTTGCCGCTAAATACCTGGAAGGAACCTGCGGAGGTTTTCCCTCACACCTATATTATGTAATATTACATGTCATTTTCAGTTGGTTCTTTGTGGTAGATTATCGCACCATAGAACATACGTCAGCTCAAGAAATATATTATTTGATATTACATGTCATTTTGAGTTGGTTTTTTGTGGTAGATTATCGCACCATAGAACATACGTCAGCTCAGGAAATCTCTCCTTTTGATTGCTTACGGACTATGGCCGCATGAAAGCAGAAATTTTAAGTGTCATCCTATACCTATAAGTATCCAGAACATCGATCTCACGTGATAAGGTAAAGAACAAGCTTTGCACCATATACCAAACATACGTTGCGGAATTTGTTTTCTCGTCGCTTCTTTGGTTTTTCTTTGTACGATGTTTTGCTTTAAGCGCCATTTCAATGACTCATTGCAATACCGCTTGGGGTATAGGGTATGTCGGTCAACAACCCGCGATACTACTGCGTAGTATGTTGCGCATCACGGCTCCGAAAGTTCTCGCAAATTTGGCGCCAACGTCCTGGCTCGCATAGCTTTTTTTAGCAGCGCCTTTGTCACCTTGAAAATTCTCTGCAGCTTTAATATCGCTGGCTCACATGCCAGTGGAGGCAAAGACAGTCCTTAATATAGGCAAATGCCGAACTACTATAAAACGCCGGACGAGCGTCCTGAAAATGCACTGCCTTGAATGCTAAAAAAAACATTGAACATTAACGGCTGAAGGCCAATCATATTTCTGCTGACTTCTTTGTGACCAAACGTATTCGGAAGGCTTTTTCCAAGTCGTCTTGTTTATTCGTAATTTTTTATTTATTTGCGTGCCTGGCCTATGCAGTATTTTATTGTCACCTCCCCCAGCACAGCTATAATTCGCTGCTAATGTAAATAAAAGGCTGTTTTTAATGTCTTTCAAGTGGTCGCCTACTTTTCGGAAAAAGAAAAAAGTTAATACCATGGTGTACATATAGAAAAGCTTTCTGGGTGGTTACTATATTCTTATTCGTCATTTCTATGGACTTATTCTTTCTATTCATTCATTTTGTGCGTTCCTTCTTACTGATTTTGTGGGTAGGGTTAAAATAAGAGAAGTATAATGCCCTTAAATCCTCCTGAAAAAAATATTTTTTCCTAAATCTTTTATTCCTTGCCCTGCATTGTTAGGAGTAGTCTTCAATGGGCCGAATACCGCCCAGTTTACGAATTTTCTTACGCAGTCGGAAAACTAATCTATACGTTCAATTTTTACGTACGTTTTAGCTAGTAGCTAAAACGTACGTAAAACGTACCTACCATTAGACCGTGAGAATTATTAGTGGGTGCCGTAGAGTCTCGTTAAGACGAGCATCGGCTATGACAAATGTCATGCATAAGATGAACGACACTTCTGCTTCTTGTAACGTGCACAACCCGAAAAACGTCTCCTTAGGACGACTTCTTAATATTACGAACATATTTTCACAGTCCTTTCAAATTCTGCTTAACTGGCGCTTTCTGTATATTGACTCCACAGCCGATACAAGTTGGTGAAGTGAACGTGGGCTTATTATGGGAGCTGTTGTAAACACTCCACGGGAGTCAGTAGGGGAAAAATTGTTATTTAGGTTCAGGTCACTACCGCCAGATAGGAATGCGTGACTGGGACCTTGGAATTCGACGACAAGTCAATAATTACTCTAAAATCTTCTTGAGTGTATGTGGTAATTGTGGCTTTCGTATATGAATTTTGCATCCAATGGCGAAACTCTGATGTGAGCTGTTATCGCCACCTCTACTTTATACCTACAAATAGAGGTGCTCGGGCTACCTACCAACTGGCCGACGGACTGAAAAGAGCGACCGACTTAATGAGGGGCTGACTGATGACTTACTTACTGATTCATCAACAGCCAGCCGAAACTGCTTGAACTAGAAACTAAAAACTTCCAAGGTATATTTCCCTGATGGCATCGGGGCTCACCAAGGCGACCGGGATAGAAACTTTATATTGGGGAACCTTATTCTCGAGAAAATGGCACCCTTCCGCCTACGGGGTCCACGTAGTTCTGGATAATGTCCTTGAGGTTCTGGTGCATATTTGTACCGAGCGCTTCTTGGGCAGCCTGTAAATTAAATGTCGGGAAGGGGGAGAAGGAGACAGTAGCTCTCAGGACGCTACGGCGGGGAGAAATGGCGCTAGAGATTGCTGGGTGCATTCCAATAAGAATGGCGAAGATGGCCATGACGCTGATAGATGCGGTTCTGAACAGTGTGATTTGACGGGAATAGAGGTGCGATCCTGTCGTATTAGACACGCAGCCTCACGAGTGAGACGTGGACTAAGAGAAGGTGCACGGTGCGTGATTGGCGCTGAGCATAAAAGTGAAAACGGTGGAAAGCGCGTTGCTGAGTACGAACTGTAGGTGGGTGGTACAGGGTTGACTATGATACGGGCGGACCCGCGAAAGGTACTCGGGTATCCCGTTCGTTCGGGCGTTGCTGCCAATGCATGCGTGGCCACGACCGCAAACCAGTGTGAGACCCCTTGCACAGTTGCTGCATCTGAATTGCTTAGACTCTCAGTTATCACTGTATTGCGCGTGGTCGGAGCTTTTGCACACGTTATTTTATGCGACAAAAATTGGCCTTTCTGAAGTGAGACTGGTAAGGACATTGCGCACAGGGGAAGAAGACGCTCAAGTAACCGTCCTCGTGTGTCTGATTCCTGTGTGTGCAGCGTCTTCACGATAGGTTTTGCAGCATCTCAAACCAAAAATCATGAGCCAACTGGCCCAACTCTTCGGCGGTGTCAAGGATGTGCGCCCTGATAAGCTGAAATGATTTCTCCACCTTTAGGTGAGGCATGTATGTGAGGTGTAGTTTTGATGTTTCTGTAAATGTACTCAAGTTCACTCTTCCTTCATGTAACCTTTTAGTGAAAGTTCGAATGTTCGGCCGTTTACCAACGTACTTTAGTGAGGTGAAAGTTAATTTCTTTTTGGTCTGTGCCCAAGTCTCAATCAAATGATCGAAAAAGAACTGCAGACCCAATAGGCTAAACAAGAAGTGAGTATGTGTTGTGTCCCAAATTATGGTATGTAGGCTCTTGTTTTGTTGAAATGGCGTGCTCCTCAGGATATTCGAAACTTCTCAATCAGGCGACATCGAATATTCATACAAAAAATCCCCAAAAAGAATTGTGAGAATTCATGTCGCCTACAATTAAACCCGACTATAACAAATCCGGATAGAAGGAAGTACGCTTTATATTGAACAAAAATAAATCAGTTATGGAAATACACGCGAAACATATTCCTTATAACGAACTTAACTTCTGATATATCGAACTCGGCGTGCCTAAAATGGCCGCCAAAATACTTGACCCTAGAGCGGCGATAGAGATGTTGATTGGCTGCTACCACTGAGAAAAGGCCGCGACTGAGGCGTTGTGCCTCGTATGGAGTGACATGAAGCCCGACACTTTCCGTAACTGTTTCCGGCGCGCGGAGCTTACCACGGAACCCGCCCAGTTAGTGAGTCCGGGCCAAGACGGCAGCTCACCAAGTGTCCCGATAATGTGCCGAAAAGAGTGTCCTTCGAAGATTTCCTAGGTGTCCACGACGACGTTGCCGTCATGGTAAGCCCCTCAGACGCGGGCACCGTCAGCAGCACCATCGTAATGCTGATGAAAAGCATCGACGATGCAGAGGATGTCGCCAGCGAAAGCCGCCCGACGCTTTATGAAGTGCTTTCGTCAGTTATTATCCTCCGCCAATATTTCTTCGATATCGAAAGACACGGACTCAAACTGGTGCAAACAATGTCTCGTGTAAAGAATGCTGTGCTAGTTGACGCTGCCAAAACGAAAGGGAAAACAAAAATCACTGCTTTTTTTGGAAGTAGGCAATTAAGGCGTTAGGGTGGAAAGTAGCTTCGTTATTTGCAATGAATCCATTTTTTTGTGTATGGTAATGACATACATTATTTTGTTTGTTGCTGCATGCAGGCTTGGCAAGGGGATTCCCACGTATTGCGAACTCGTAACAATTAAATCGTTATAGGCGGGCTCGGGTATATCGACATATTGGATATATCGAAGTAATCGTGGCGCATATTGCAGTTCGCTATAACCGGGTTTGACATATATGGATTTATTATTCGGACAGCCGGTGAACCAGCGCCTCGGAATCAGAGCTCCAGAGAGGAAATTGGGTGGAAGGTAAAGGTCGCATACCTTTAATTACCGATGGAACATTACTCGCCTAATTACAGTGGTAATATTGAGAAGGTGCCATGGTAAAGATTTGTAGCGATTATGGCCACACCGTCCGAAGAGTGCGTGCAGAAATCAATCTACTTTCTTAATACCATAAATTTATTCAAGATATTTGTGTTTGGAATTCAAATTTGTTTCTTGGACACATATTAAACTTGACTGATTGCAATGCAGTGTCTCGTACACATTGTCATCCATTGAACAATATTTTCGTTTCCCATTCGGAAATGTTCGGAGCTACTGGAGTGTCATTCTGCCTGTAAGGGCTTTGCGGCTGTTATTCTCGGAAGGGTTTTATTAAACTTCTCGGGGGTTTCGATGAGGGGACCCGTTCCTTGCGCTGCGCCGCAGACAAGAAAGGTCCGATGACCATCTCATCGTGAGATTTCTTAGGCGTGCCCCACTGGCCGTACCCCATGGACTTAGCACCGTTCCGGATGCCCTTCGTAGCAGCCTGTACCACCGCGGGCGCCGGGAGCTCTACGGGTGGCCCAGGTGGTAGGTGGTGCAGCGGCGGTGGGAACCGCGCTGTTCCCACCAGGTCCATCTCCTCGGCGCCTCCAGCTGTACTGAGGGCCGGGGTGGCAAGAACGGGAGGGGTGGTCTCAGCGGTGCTTGTTGCCACCCCAACAGCTGCGGTCTTACCCTTCGGTTTGGTGGCGGGTTGGGTGGCCACAGACAACCCAGGGCTGAAGGGCACGGATAGAGCAGATCAGATTCGCAGCCCTGGGGTGCCGCCAAAACCCGAGGCAGCTCTGCCCCTGGGCGTGCTGGGTTGGCCTACCTCGCGAGGGAGAAAGAGACGACTGTCTTTTGTGCCTCCGGGAAGGTGATGATCTCTGTGCATTTCAAGATGATTATTGGTGTTTCTTGTTTGAACTTACCGCAACTCCAACAATAGGCTGCGTGAGGTCCCTGGCCGTTAGCGTATGTTATGTGAAGCTTTGCGAGTCGCAATTTTCAATTGGGTGGTCAGTGCGGCGTATTTTGAGCACGTCAGTCTGCCGCGGCAAGAGTTTGCGCCGTGCCCTAATTGCTGGCATTTGAAGCAGCGGCGGGGTAGGTACGGTCGGATTGGGCATTTAATGAAGCCTGCATTCAATGACTCAGGAAGTGTTCAGCGGCCAAATGTCAAGATTAGATTTTTTCTGGGTATTTCTTTGTCGTTTCGATGTATGCTGATTCGGCGAACTGCCATCACACTCTTATCACCAAGGCCTTCGAGCAGGTCGGCTTCAGCCTAATTTATTTGATTGTTATTATTAAAAATAAACATTAGATTTATTAGGGGAATAAAAATACCATTGATTGTAGGGTTCAACGCGCCGATTAACGTAGGCGACGAGGCACGATGTAGTGGAGGGCTCCGAATTTTGATTACCTCGCGATTTTTAACGTGCCTCAAAATCACGTAGACACAGGCGTTTTTGCTTTTTGCCTCCATCAGAAAAGCGGCCACCGAAGCGGGGAACTGAACCCTCGTACTCGTTCTCACCGGAACAATGCATTAGCCACTGAGCGACCGCAACGCCGGACCGGGATGTTTGCAGGAACTGATCCAAAATCCCAACCGTTATTTTAGAGCCTGCTGTACCCGAAGGGGAAGTAAACTGAAAAAAATTCACGGTTACCGGTTTACAACAACACGTTTCTGCCACCATTAGCCCTTTTTCAGTAATGCGCGGTCAATATAATTCGGGCATTTGTATGTCACGGATCCTCAACTTTGTATAAATTCTCACTTTCAGCGTGATCACAACACTAGTAACACTCTCCTCGTGGTCGCAACATAGTATGCCCACATGCATGGCAATGGTATCTCGCTGATGGTTCCCCGGATGGAGAGCAATACTTAACGAGAAAAAGGACCCCTCTCGACCTCCTACAGCTGATATAAAACTGCAAGTTAGCCCATCCGTCATTGTGGTTGTATCAGAGCATTTAGGATTGCGAGCTCGCTGCACTTCGCCACTCCCTCTAAACGTGCCTCTTTGTGGGATTTCATAACCGGCTTACGAAAGTCGCACACTTAAAAATTCTAAACATCTGACAAATGTTACCGGCAGGAGTGGTTCAGTGGCTATGGCACTGGAAAAGGCGCATATTACATCACCACCCGTCCGTCATTTTTGTAAAGTAGACGAAAACCGAGAACGCAAATATGTTTATATTTCGATGTTTCCAGGCGGCTAAATTTTTTTCTGCTGCCCTGCAATGCATACATCAAACGCCATACCATGAAATGCGAAAATATCTTTTCACAACGGTTTTTCCTTGGGAAAACAAAAAGAAAAGGCCATCACATCGTTGTACATTATTCTGCGCATAACTCGTACACAATGTTGTACACGTTCCTCTAAAACAGGAACGAAAGCCCGTTGCTCGTTCCGTCCCAATTTTGAAACGAGTTCACGTTACAAGTTCCTTTACTGCGAAAGGAATGCGTTCCAGTTACACTCCAAACATTGGAACGTGTCGTTACATAACGTTACATTTAATTTTTTAAAAATTAAAATATGATGTCGGGTAATCCTGAGGCGAAATAAAGTGAGAAATTTGAAACCCACATCAAACCACCTTTTATACGAATATAAACACCGCCAGCAGCGGATTATCTGGAGACAAACAGAATCCAAACGAACGCTTCTAGTAGAACTTTTTTAGGGAGCACCAGAGGAACTCCAGACGTGTGCAACTGCGACTTTGGTGCTCGTATATTATAGGTGCAACACATATGGCACTTTCCACTTCGGTATTACAAATGCGCCGTAAGGTTACAGCGGTTCAGATGTACAAATAGAAAGTTACTCACATGCATGAACATATTTAAATTCCTTGCATAAGAAACCGCATCGAAAGGAAAAATACATAGGTCTTTAATGTCATTCAACGCCAACGATTGTAGCTATAAATGACATTCGCTTTGGCCATGCGGGTCTATACGGCGAAAAAATACCGTTAGATAATGATAGCAGTGGTGATTAAAAAATTCGCAGAATGGGCCTTTTTCCAGTAGCGCTCTGCGGATGCGCTACTCTCGCTCCCAGCGACCGATCCGCCTTTCTTGGGGGGGGGGGGGGGGGGGCAAAATGTAAACAAAACGACGTTATGTTCTATTAACCAGTGGCGACCGCCGAGCCACATAAGTGCTGCTCCGTTTCCTGAGCCCTAAAAGCGGCCGACAGGCAGGCGCTATGGCTGCCATGGAAAACGTTTTCTAGCAGCTAAACCATGCATAGCACCTGGGGTTTCTTACTCAATTGCACAGGGCAGGCGGGAAAAAAGTGGGCGTGTTGTTTTATAATCCCCCAAGTGTGGTTCTGGCGGTCACCGCAAGAGGGCTACGATATACTGGAAAAAGGTCCATTGAAAGATAACAACGTAAAAACGTCCGGGATATCCTCAACCTTTTACTGATTTAAAACAAACCAAATCACCTTTCACAGAAAAAGTGTGTCTCAATTTTAGGTGACATTCACATCAGAAGCCGAGGCAAGTAAGTAGTTCAGACGGACGTGTTGTGGGGCGAGCTGGTACACATTATCAAAAGGTGTTAGCTGCGCTAAGTAAGACACCACACAGAGAAACGTACACAAGGACCGGTGCAGACTCGCAACTAACTATTATTCCACGCAGACACACACATAAATACAGGCGGGCATATCATTGTGCACGCGTGACAAAGAAAAGAAGGGACCCCACATGCCCCCGCGAGAGGGGCACGAGTAAATGCAGAGCATTAGCGGCGTTACGCGCGTGGCGGTGGCGATGGGTGTTGTAATGGTGGTGGTAGGGTTGTTGTTGTTGTTGGTATGATTGGGGAGAGAGAGAACGAGACGAGTGTTAGGTAACGTCAAGTGTTATTATTATTAATATTATTATTATTATTAGTGTTATTATTGTGCTTAGCAACTGCGACAACCGCGACGAGAAGAGAGCGAAGCAGAACTGGAGTGCGGCTGACGCGCCGACACCCGGGTTTATATTCCCAACGAACGCAGTAGAGGGAGAGGAGGCGGAGAGAGAGCGCGCTATCACGCCACCGTCACGCCACGACGCGCCCGCACCTGCTGTTGCTACGGTGCTTGCAACGCCGGAGCGCGTGCTGCACCTGTTGTTGCAAGCGTGTTGAGGGCGCGGAGGAGTGGCGGAGAGGGCGCAGCTGCCGTGGTGCGGACGCCGAGTTACGGACGCAAAACATCGTGAGTTAAAGAAATGCTCTGCATTTAAAACAAGAATTACTAAAACTTGCGGTGAGGAGTTTCACAAACGATCTTCGATAAGCAACTCTGAACGCTGTCAGTCGACCTTCGTGCGGCCTCTTTCAGGTATTGTCCATACGGCGCACGACAAAGTTAGGCCCAACAATGAAAAAATTTGTGTCCTTTGTCAACACGTCACGTGCAATTCAAAAAGACCTGGCACTTCCGTTGACCGATTCCCGCCAGATCGGCGACATACTGTGCCGTGAAGAACTGCGCGCGTACTCTAACTTCGAGTAGTACAACATCCTGAAACATTGCGGCGCGCACAGCTCTGTTGATAGCCGGCGACCCTTTGAATGACCTCACAGCGAGCGCAACTCTTCCGACAACAACGCACCCACGCCTCGCACGCACTAATGCGGTAGTTACCCCTGACAATATACAGATACGGTAGTTTCATAAGGTACCTGCGGCGCCGCTCGGAATTGGAAACATTCCCCCGCCGCGGAACAATTCTATCGGCCAGACGCGCATCCTGGCCTCCCCAGACAAACCGGGATAGGTGGAAAGCTTTCTCGCGGCTGCGCTATTGACCTGTCGAACGCGGCGTAAGCTCAACCGGCATGAAAGCAGGCGCAAGCTGTGGCCTGCTGCGTGGTTTATCTTCTGCCTTTGACCTTCGAGGAAGCAGGTTCCGCTGAAAGGCGGGCGAATTGGCCAGCTTATAGAAAGAGAAACACCGTAGCAACTTGTGGATTTTCGTACTCGAGCCTTGGTATCAAAAACAGCCTAATCCTAGCGATGTAACGTTTGCAGAAGGACCGCCGTTCCTGCAGTTCCTTCATAAACCTAACGACTTCCCGTTAGAGTTCCACTGACACTTAATCGAACTGTGGCGTTACTTCGTTCCTCCAAAAAGGAACTAGTTCCAGGAACGCCGTTCCGTACAACACTGCTCATACACGAGTAGTTCATACACGAATATCTTCAGCCATCGAATGGGCAAACACCCAAGACGTAGATTTTTGTGGACGGCCCTTCTTTTGTCCGACCTTTTACATAACCAAACTTATCCTCGCTGCGTATAATGCCTTTTATAGGGGGTGGACTTTTCCGGTAATTTCTGGTCTTACATTCCCGTCAGGAGTTGCTTACGAAGCATTTAAGTATTTTGGCGCAATTAAGCCTCAACGACATAATTTGCGCTTTGTACCTGCGAAATACGCAATAATGACACATACTTCTGAGGGTCAGTGGCTATGGAATTGTCATGATGAGCCCAAGGACGCGGATTGGATTTCGTGCCGCGGTGGTCGCTCTTCTGATGGAGGGAAAAGCGAAAACGCAAGTGTCGTTGAGATTTCGGCACACGTTAAAGATCCACCAGTGGCCCGTGGGAGAGCTCTGGTAGACCACGACGCACCTCTTCGCTTGTGGAGCGTAGGCGCGTTAAACCCTCCAATTAATCAATGAGCCAAGTGATTAAAAGGAATCTTGTCTTTAATTATTAAAAATGCAAAAATCCAAAACACTTTTTTTGATATTGGTTCAAAAATACGAGCAAAATGTCCTAAGTATTGGCAGTGCAATTCATTTCTCAAATTGAACAGTTTTAGCTAATGGTCAGGGAGAATTTAAAATGCTGGTTTATATTACTAACAGAATTGAGCTTTGAAGCTTGCTGAGATGCAGAAATACCGGGCCCGACATTTTGGCTATTCATGAGGATATGTCACGTTTATAATAGTTGCTCAAAAAAATTACTTCTGAAAACCGAAAACAAATACGCTAGCTCTTTTAAACGTATGTCACGTCTTCACAGAAATAACTGTGGCGATGGGGGCAATCACTTTTGTTACAGAGTTCAGTTTCCACTTTCTCGCGATCGTCCAACACGTCTGTAAGCCGAGCCGGCTTCGTGATATTCTTCAAAGATGAAGTTTTTTGCAACCACTTATTAGTTTATTAATCTTATTTTCTGTGCACAAACAGCTGCATATTAACTTCTGTAATATTTAAAAGCGTCATCCTCGCACACTTTGATCATCTCTAGCAAAAACATACCAAATTATAGCCAATACAAGAAACTAAAGGCTAGGCGAAATATTGGCGGGTGAGTCGTCACTATTTTTTTTTTTTGCTAAGATGTGGCGAAACTGTTTGAAGTGGTCATTGAAATTGCACGTCTGTTATTGGTAATTTTTTCACAGCTGCCTTAAACTACCAAACATTTTTATTGATTTCACTGATTATTCCACTCTTTTAATTGGTTTGGTACGTGATCTAGTTGAACCGGAACGACATGAATTCACCTGAACCCGAAACGAAACCAACCTTCTGCTTTTTCCGGCTTCACACACTGGTTTAAACAAGCAGCAGCATATGCGTCTCATGGTGGAGAGATTAACGAGCTACAGTAAAAGCAGACGTTCTTACGGAACTATATTCAGAGAACGAGTAGACAGCAGGACAGCTTGAAATAGATCCCTTTGTGCTGCAAATGATTGCACTCCACATGCACCGCAGAAGCACTCTAAAACTCCGGGAGAATGCTTGTAGCATCTTCATCTTTTACTTGAACTCTGCGGCGTCAGCACGGGAAGAAAACGTGAAGACACCCCCACGTTTTCTTTACCTAAATTGCATCACTGAAATTTGTTGAGGGAACGAGCAAGATTGGGAAGAACTTGTGCTGTTTCGGTAACGTGGAGAGGGAAGCTGAACATTGGCGTTCATATTGGATGGACACGGACTTCAACGCATACCAGATTGATGTTCTAGTATTTGCTGCTGGGGCAAAGGTAAACATCTATCGCGCTATCCAAAGGACCTCTATGTTCCCTTCGACGACGTGCTGTCTTGGTTGGGCGTTCCTTTAGCGCGATTTGCCGTGTAAAAAGGTGGCTTCGTTTTAGTGTGTGTGTTAACAAGCTATCTGGACGCAGCATGCTTTAAAAGGAGGGGCAGAGAGTGTTAACATAAGCAACGGCTTTGCGTATGGGATCAAAAAACTTGTTTCAGAAGCCTGTGCCTTCGCTTTTTCTGTTCAATAAAGCGTTGCCGTTGTGCAACAGTGCTCTTCTTTTGTAAGGTAGGCATTGTAATAAGCACTGCGACTTGTAACCGGTATCAACAGAAAAGAGTTGTCTAGCTTTTCTGCACGATAACTGGAAGCTGTGGGCGTTCGCTCATAATAGGTTATTCCTCTCCCCCCTGCAAAGTGCAACCCAGAAAGGCTTCCGTCCACAAGGCAAAATCCTGCCGACGCTCATAGTAATGCCCACTTGACAGATGGGTCAGGAATCGTCCTGTAGCCGCAAACAACACAGAATCAAAACGAAAGAAAGTGGTGCAAATACAATGAACAGTAAAAAAGTATTATGTGTCGCAAGTCTCTTGCCTTGGAAGTACGTAGGCAAATCTAAATGCCAATAATTCTGCTTTGTTTAAATTTCCAAGGAAGAGAAACAAACCATTTGCAGGGTTTTATCTCGAACAGGTGGCATGATAGAACAACACTGTCCAGAGCGAAGCGCGTCTTCCATTCTTTATTTTCATGTCACAAGGGCTATCTCATTCAGATAATCAAATTATTTCCTCTTACCGTAACTAGGCCAGAATAATCTTCTCTGATCTGCAATGGCGTGGATGTAAATCGACGGTTCCAGAAACACTCGCGCCGAGAGATAAAAGCCTGCAGAGCAGACGCCGCGGCATTCAAATCGTCGACGCTCTCCTTCGCACGTCACTTTTTTGACTGCTGCTTCGCCGCCTGTATTCTTTGAGTTGTTACAAGTGCACAAGTTCGCTTCAATAAACTTATTTTCCTTGAAGACAACTGCGTCGTCTTTGGCCACGGGACATGTGGTGGAGGAGCTGGGTAAGTGCACCCTACGCCCTCGTCAAGCCGACAAGCAAGTCCCACTCGCGGCAGCCGCCGACAGCAAGGTCTTCATCTGGACTTTCGAGTGCTTCCGGATAAAATGAAGAAAAAAAACGCCATAAAAACCACTCTGATCAACGCAGGCACCAAGACCACCGCTTCCAATCCTGCCCTCGTTCTTCAGCAACCCAGGAGCTCCCATCATTCCTTGGGTCGCATGCGGAGGACCCCGAAGACTAGTTGGAATAGGTCCAACAGGTCAGGCTGTGTAGCCGATGGGACGACGTGGAGACACTGAGGCAAGTGTTCCTCTACCTTGTGGTCTCAGCTCGGATCTTGTTCGAAAACCATGAGAGCTCTTTAGAGTCTTATAACGATTTCAGAACTTAATTTTTAACGGCGTTCACCACGGTTGTGCGGAAAGAGCGGGCCGAAGTATTACTGCAGACGAGGACACAACAACCTAATGAAAGCATTGTTGTGTTCGTCGAGGAGAGGAAGAGGCTTTTTAGGCGTGCTGACCCTTGCATGGCGGAACAAAGAAGTCACGCTTCTTGATGCCCGGTGTGAAGGAGGAACTGTTTGCTTGACTTGTCCGCAATCCAGCCAAAACCGTCGCCTAATTTGTGACCGAAGCCAACACAATTGAGAAGGCCCTCGAAATGAGTGCTAAGCAGTATGATCGCCACTTTGTGAGCGCGGCCAATGCGAACTATTTCGACAGCACGGATATTCCGGCCAACGGCCTATGCAAGGCTATCTGCGCAATAGTGAGAGAGGAGCTGCGGAAACTTCTACCAATGCCACCGCAATCCCAAGTCGCTTCCCGTTGTTCGCGGCGTACCCAAGAGGCTTCGAAAGCCAAGCGGTTTATATAGTCATAAGCGTTCGAAACTCGTGAAATGCTGGCGCTTGTCATACATCTTCCCGTTGTTTAGCGGAAAAAAAACTATGGGTACATTTCAGGAAAAATATATGTAATTAACCGGCATATTCCGCGTTCCTTTAGTTAAGGACGCACGTTGAGTTGGTTTTTACGATAATAAACGCTAAATATTGGAGTGTAATGCCCGCACGTGCGGGGAGAAAAGCACAAAGAGAACAGAACTCCCGCTGGCGCATCCTCAGGCAGGGGCTCTCGAGCACTGCGAAGGCGGGATATTTGAATTGCACAGGGTGGTAGCAGTAAGCGGATAACGGCGGGGTACAGCCCTTTATGGCGCATCACTGCTGTGCACTTCCGACAGCTTTCACATTGAGTGGCAGGGCTTTATTTTTATATACAACACTGCTGGTACATGTTACACCATATCACACCCTCTGATAGAGGCAAACATACCAACAGACCGCACCTGCCACGTCGGGTGCTACCATTCCCACTGATTGAAGTAAACTTCTACCTGTCGAAGAAATGAACAACAGCTAAACATTAAAACTTTCTAAATCGAAGGTCTTGGGTGCCTCAGAAAACACGATAAGTGACCGAGTAGTCGTCATCGGCGTCAATGTGAAAGGGAATGACACCAAAATGGCCGCCGGTATAAAGAGAGAATAAACAAATTGAAACACGTCAGTGTTCAAGGTGTTCAAGCCTGCTGACCACTTCCACTCTTAAAGACCAGATGAGCCTGGTCGCCAGGGTGGGTCTGGCAGTTACAACGCACGCAGTCCCGGACTACGGAGTCCTCCCACCCGCGAGCGGTCATAACATTTTCCGCTCCGTACAATAAAAAAATTCACCATCGTCACCACAGGCTCCACACCTGGTTTCTACAGACTACCAATTGCCCACAAACCTTGCGTCTCCCGCCGTATGATTGTAGACTTCAGCTCCCCGCCATGCCGAGCCCTTTGACATTTCTTACACTACATCCTCGCCCCCCTCGCCGGTTAGGCGCCGACTCATGCCTGAAACTCGAGCCACTTTGTGCAACTCGCTTCAGAGATGAGCTTTGATGAAGGCAAGAGTCTGGTGTCGGTCTATGGGGTGTCTTTGTTCAAAAATGT
Organism: Haemaphysalis longicornis; assembly: GCF_048455015.1. Taxonomy (NCBI): domain Eukaryota; kingdom Metazoa; phylum Arthropoda; class Arachnida; order Ixodida; family Ixodidae; genus Haemaphysalis; species Haemaphysalis longicornis. The sequence continues at coordinate 38,366 of NW_027526410.1, read as the reverse complement.
CCTTGAAACGTTGACTGCATCCTCTGCCCACGCTGCCCTCAAAAATGACGCAAGCCTAAAACGAAAAACACCTCTCACTACCGACGAGTTATGCCGCCTTCTGTGTTCCGGTTGCCCAAAGCGTATTTTCGTACAGAGGGACAATTTGAAAACAAAAGAGGAACCCCATTTGGGTCCTTCATCTCTGTTACGATCTCTAACTTGACCACGGAGTACATAGAGGAGAAAGTCCTGAGCTCCTTCTCGCTGCGACCCAAACTTTTTCTTCACTGTGTAAACGATCCGCAGAGTGAAGACTTCGGCAGTTCAAAACCTGAGAAAAAACTAAAATTACGTTCATCCTACCGTCAAGTTCACAGTTGAATGCGAACGCAACAGCTCCCTCCCTTTCCTTGTCGTCCAAGTGACGAGAAGAAGCAAAAGCCTGGAGTTTTTTCTTCACAGGAAGCCGGCGCACACCTGTTGCTACGTTCCCTTTCATTTGGCTCAGCCCATCAACCACAAGGCCTAGGTTGTGTGTACTTAATTTCACGACGTAATGGTTATCTGTTCTTCGTAATACGAACAAAAAAGAAGAGAGCTGGGTGAATGCGGATTTTTGAAAGAAAAACGCCTACCTAAACAAGTTCACTCGTCCCGTAATCCACCGCGCACAACCAAAGGGAGCGACAAATCGACCGTGGGCTGCTTAAAAGGCATGCCGGCGTCTTACGTCCCAGGTGCAAACGAAGCGTTGGCCTGCGTATTCATAACGGAAGCGCTGTACATCATCCACAGCCCTTCGAGGACTATAGGCCACCTACTCATCCGCCCTGAGGACCGTGCGATAAAGGACAAATCGCCCGGAGTGGTTTACCGTAATTCGTGCGCCGATTACCTCTCTTCATATAATAATGAAACCAAAAATCTACCTGAAAAGATTAGGCAGCCCAGAAACGACGCTCGCAAACCGAACAAAGAGCGCAGGCGCCGTGGCCAAGCGCTGCGGTGCAGTGGACCACAGAATTGACTTCGCCAGAACGGTTACCCTCAAATACAAGACCAACTGTAGGAAGAAGCTTTTACTTCAGTCTGGCAAGATTCAGGGAACTCTACAAAGCCTTAATCGCTAGCTTTGAACCCTCGCATCTATGTACACGCACGGGCGGCGCTCCGCAGCGATGAAATTTGCCTAGAGACCAACAGCGCTGTAAGGCGATGAGATGGCGCCACAGTGTGGCACGTCACCCCTCAAGAAAGAGTCGAGTTTGCTCCAAAACCTCGGGCTCTTCATTCTCTTTCGATTGGTAGGAGTATATATATTTCTCAAGCTAAAATTGTCGCTTATCTCAGAGAACTATGCGCGAATCATATTTGTCTTTTTCTGGTTCTACAATCGTTTTCTGACTAACAATGAGTAAAATCACTCACCTGAATACTGCAAAAATATCAGTATATTTCAGCCGCCATACCCAATCTTGAAGAGATATATGTGTTAAGTTATTTGTAAATTCCGCTCCCCGAGTTACGCTTCGGTTTTGAAAGGCTACGTTGCTTACCCAAAAACCATCCATCTCTTCGCTGTTTTCGCACTTTTGAGCTGCTTCTGTTGTGAGCGCAGGTTCTGTGTTGACAGTGGTGTCGCTCACTGTTGTGTCTACTGTCTCGAAGCTTGTACCTTCTGAGGCAACCGTCGGTGAAGATCCTTCATCCGTGCAATTTTCATGGACTTCGTTTGCCGACGAAAACACCAGAAAGAGGAAAATAAGAGTACAGGTCATTATCGTTTTTGCTCTAGTAATGCGGCTACAGAATGGCAGTAACCTACCGTCAAGCGCTTGATGTACACAGCGGCGCTTTATAGATGCAGCCAATAATTTGTTCAAAATGGACACATGGATTGCTGTGCCTGCAAAACCAAAACATAAAAATTAACAAACCGTTTCTCAAATGTCGTTTGCCAGGTGTCGGTAAACTTTGTTTTACAGAAGCTGCGCTAGCAATCAACACAAAGTTCACAGCCAAAAACGCATGCCACGGGATACTTAAATGAAGGGAAAAACAAAATACAAAGCACAACGAACTTGTTTGGTCATACCCAACTTCACAAATACCCCGGCATTGAACCCTCGGAACAGCACGTGCACTAGAGGCGGATTGAAGCTTTGGGATGTTTACTACAGCATATACTTGACATTCGAAGTACTTGAATTTACACGCACATCAATCTATGATATGAAAATACGTTTTGTATATTTGCAAATGTAATAAGCCAATATATTGTCAGTGAAGCTTTTACACATAAAATGTTTGGCTGAGTTAGTGTTCTACGATACTATTAAAAGAAAATTCTAATATTTAGAGGTTTAAATGCAAGCCTTGGCTCGACCGTGTATTCTCCATATTGATTTTAAAATACACACCTGTTGGTACCACCTTTTGTATTGCACAAAGACCGCCCAAACTTGCAGCCTTCAAGAAGCTGTAGTTATATCCTGTAAGAGCGAAAAACATTCTTTGCTGCCTTAACAGCTTCTTTTTGTATTCTGTGGTTTTCGAGTATTTAAAATATCTTGTTGAAGCAACAACTATCCTAAAAACTGCAAAAACGCAAGCTGTTAAATTTTATTATCCGGAGAGCTGAGACTGATGATCTCTGTTCGAACTCCTCCTTAGAGTCATTATACATGTTCACAACTGTAGTCACTCCCTGCCCGTCCGTTGGCCCTTCAAACTACAATTGGCCTCTCGTTAGCAAAGTTCTCACCAGAGCATTTTAATCAAATGTGCAACCGCTTTGGCAAAATCCACAAACCTTACATTACTGTGCATGCGCTTGCGAAAGCCCGGAGTGCCCCACTTTGTGAAAAAGTGCCATTGTTGTGGTTGGTTTGTCCGGCCAAGCAATGGTCACTGCTTTGAAGAGTAAATAAATTAAAAATACGTGCGTGATCTTACCTGCTTCAAACCCGGGTCCCCACTGGATAAACCGGATGCGCTCCGGACGGTGCTATCGAGCACTGCGTTTATTTTATACATGGAAAAATTACGCAAACTTACGATCACAGGTAGCGAAAAATGCACTTTACAAAAGCTCATAACAAAAAAGGGTCACATAAGTTCAACTGCAGTTTGTCACCATTAAAAGTCAGGCTAGCAGACATACGCGTTCAAAACATAGCGCCCGTCAGGTTGCTCAGTCTGCGCAGCGTAAACAGTGCCCATAATCTCATCCAGTTCAGCAAAAATGGAAGCTGCCAGAAGGGATTCTGCATACCTATCTGACACGTTATGAATAATAGAATAAAAGTTAGTGCCATTGTTGGTGGTTTCTTCGTGGCGCACACCAGCCTAAATGAATGGCAGAAATAGCGACTTTTTAGAGGCGAATTTGCCCACTACGCCGTATTCTTAAAACTGCGAATTTCCCACGTAAAAGTCGTGGAATAGTGCGCACCGCGTGACACCAGAACGTGCTCGCAGGTGAGTACAAATGCACGCAAGCCACGCAGAACCCTGATTCTAGAGAAGCTGTGGAGTGTGCCAGTCTGCCGGCAGGCGTAAGTTACGTTGTATGGTGAAGAAACAAAAGCGGAAAGCCGAAAATACGGTGTAGCGAAAAATCAGCTGGCCGCTGAGTTTCGCACAAAAGAAAAAAAAACGAAAGCTAAGAAAAAGACGCAAATGTGTAGTTGCACCCAAAAGGACAGAAGACTAGCGCAGTGAAATAAACACAGTGCGGAGAGGGAGCGGAGGTGAAGAGAAGCAAAGAAATATTAGTGTAGGTAGAGGCTGAAAGGGAGGGTGAAGACACCAGAAGAGAAAAGGCAAGGGAGAAGCGGCCATGGAAAGTAATTATGGGAGAAGGGAACCTAAAAACAACACAAGTAAATGTATAGTGGAGGTAAGGAGAAGGTCTGGGGCAGGGCAATGCAATATTGAAGGCTGGGAGTGCGTCATTAGTTTAGACGTGGGATTAGACGTGAAGGAAAAGAACATCAAAGAAGGGGAGTTGGGATTGTGTGGAGCACCAGTAAAAAAATTCCGGACCATCTTTACTAACGTGTAGCCTGAGGAGGAGCGAATCACGCGTTGTATTAGTGTATTCTTGACGCTTTGGAGCTTTTTTCTCACGGAGGTGAAACCGTTGGGGGTAGAGGTATACAGCTTTGCTGAAAGTCTTGTGTCCTTGAAGCACAAAGTGTTATAGCCCGAGATGTTGAAACACGAATGTCGCGGTGTGCTCTTAGTACGCGTTTTTCCCACGGAGGTGAAATGTTTTACCGCGAAGCGTTGGAAAAATAGTGTTCCGGTGTTTTAGTACATTGACTGCATGATACTACGACGACATGAGACGACGACGACATCAGACGCCGACCGCCCGAGCCAGTAAAGGGATTGGCATTTAAAAGGAAGGAGCAACGTGTGCTAAGAGCAGATTAGTTAATTTCAGAAGTGGAAGCAGAGGGAAACAAATGGTTAAGAGACCCCAAAGACACCCAACACACTTGAAGAAATGTGATTGCGAAATTGTTTTATTGTGATTAAACGCCGCTGAGTACACCTCCAAATTTTACGCTTCTAGCCACTTTTAGCGGTTTTTCGATGCGGTAAAAACATACCGCGCATAGAAAAACCTTTTTGCATAGAAGCACCTTTGTGCCATTATTTTTGCTGGCGACATTTTAGAGAGTCTGAGTTATTACATTGGCTTGAGACAGAAATTATTAGTAACGTATTGCTGGGAATTTTACTCGATATCTCAAGCAATGAGCTGAGTAGCAAATAAAAAAAGAGATCAACTCTTCCCATGCATTTTTTGCGTCTACCATGTTTTCGTCATTCGAAGAATGGTCGATGTTGAAACTCCATAAAGATACAACATAAACTGTGGCTCCAGTAGAACGCAGACCAGGCGAGGCAAACGGGTCGTTGTAAACGAGCATGGCCTGTCGTTGCCAGGTAGTGTAGTGTTCATTGTGCTGTGTGGGGCGTTGATCATTAGATAAAACACCTAAACGGCATACGGTATGTGTCGTTACAAATACGCACTCTAGGTATGTAAACACTGTAGCTTGTTACGTTGATATCTAAGCGAAATGGTAATTTATGAATAGGCCGTGAGGTTCGAAACACATTTTAATCATATGGGTACATCCCACAAAAATGTTCTGTGACAATTGTTTGTACGTTTTGCCGCTGCAACCATATGACAGCTATTAACTAGGCGATCTTATATTTCCGCAGCCATCGACGTCACTGTGCAATCCACGTGATTGGATGTGCTGCCATGCCAGACATGGAGCCTTGATCATGTTTATCGCCACCGCGCTCAACCTGTTTGACTATCGACCGTTAGCACTAAATTCAATATTAGGACACCTGTCTCGATGGTAACTTTACAAAATTATATAAAATGTCTTCCACGGTTACTAACTTTACAGGGTATATTACAGGCTCGCACGTATGCGCAATGTCCAAGAAAAACTTGTTGCGTGCGCCCCCGCTTTCGCTTTTGACGCCTATTCGCCTGCCCTCTCTTCCATTCCCTAAAACCTGCTCTCCTTTGACGCGGGCTAATTCCACATTTCCAATTCCAAACGACATTTTCTTCAAGAACCTCCAGCAGCATACGAACACAGAATTTCGCCTGCAGATTTTCGGGTCTTCATGAGCTTATGGTCATCTCAAGACAAGTGGTGTAGCATGTGGAGAGTGAAGGACCAACGATGGCGCTAAAACATGAAGTACACTTTTTAAATTTGCGAGCTGCTTTGAGGCCGACACATAAATCCTCTTCACGCATACCAAGGATATAGTCATGTGCAGTACAAACTTTGTTTCTGGATTCCTAACACCAATACATTAGGCGCATGCGCAGCCAATTTCTTGTTCTCCCGACATTTTGACAATAGTTTTTGAAGAGAAAGACATTTCGCTGTTTCCTTGTGACTTTTGGAATTCCATTGCAGCCTCTTCAAAAATGACCAGTTTACACCCTTTTTATACGTAAAGGTGCACATAAAAATATTCTCTTAAAAATACAACCGTGCTTTGAAAGAGCGGATTTAGAAAACTCATGGAAAGAAACGAAAAGAGATTTAAGAGGCTCTCTGAAAAAGAAAAACGCCGGAGAGAAACCCCCAGATGTGTTATAGGAGATATAATAAATAAGAAATATAGAGAATAAACATGACGTTATCGATGAAAAGCACTGTAGTCATGCCCACTTATACGCAATAGACGAAGAATAGCTGTAAAAAAATACCAACAATGGGCGTTTGGAATCACGCAGAAGCGGGTTGAGCGAGGCATGACCAGACTGATACAACAGAACGAATACAGTCTGAAAGCAAGAATGAAAAAGAGTGCCATTTCAAGGACTGTTTTTAGGATTTTCTATTCAATACCATTTTATTTGGTAGCATATAACAACCACTTTCTTCAAGCTTTCTTCCACTCGGTTGATGAAAGGAAACAATGGTAATAAAATCTATATCGGCGGCAGAAGCTAAAAACATTTTGAAAACTGTACCAGCGCAAGTGCACTGGACCTGATTGAGTTAGGGCTTCAGTTTAGAGGTTGCTCACGTACGAGCTAACCTTGATATTTCTGGACTATGAAACGAAGCCTATTATACACAGCTTGCCCTCTGTTTCACACTGCGCCGCATATATCCCCTAATTGATGATAAATAAGACCAGAGGCCGATAAAGTACTACTGGCAAATTTTGTTAGATAACGTGAATTTTACATCTTTACGAACGCTGCTGCATGTAGGCTTCAAAAGTAATCTTTTGTGTAGTTGACCGCCATCAAACATACCAAATTAGAGCTACAGCAGTTTGCCGGAGTCAGCACCGAGAGGTCTGTTCTGGATTGTGCATACTTGTGCCATCCACACTATCATGGGTGTAATTTAGTTATCCAAGCACTCATGAAAAGAGATATAGCGTTTCTACCGGATTCGGTTTTCGGTGCTCAACTATGTAAACTTGAGTGGTGATATTACACTCGGAGTGGCACTGTGGTATTGTAACTGCACTACGTTGAACATAATGAATAAAAAGTTGGGAGCACCCATCGACGACGACCGTTCTGTAGGATGATCTATACTCTCTGCATTACCCTATTTTTATAAACGTAGAAGCTTAATGCCTGAACCTAAAAATGAATAGGCCAGAAAAGAGGAATAAACTGCACCGGTAATGCATAGCGTCTTTGTTTTGGGACGGGAAGTAGGCAAGTTCCTTAAATATTGGCTAGGATAATGGTCGTCATCTTCCATGAATTTCTACAACTTCAACTAGGTTAGTACACCAGTAAAGTGTTCGGGCGTCCTACTCGAGTAGTCAATAGACAGTGAACCCTACTGCAGGCAGCAAACTATAGGAGAATGGATAAATGGAAGGGATGGAACCTGTGAGGTTTTCTAAAGCCACATCCGTAATATATTTTTTGTCGTAAAATTGTGTGTGTAATACAAACCGTTCTTTTTTATTATCTACTGGTACAGAAATTTCACAGAGGGTCGTCCTATGTTCGGACGCTCGCGGCGCAAAGTAGCAGTTGATTAATTTGCGTAGACGAAATTGGGATGATGGTCTTAAGCTTGCATATTTTAAGTTGTGGTATCTTATGAAGTGGTTTTTCGGGATCAACCTGAGACTTTTAATGTAGTGTGCTTTGAGTCCGGCTAATGTGCCAATTTACATTTTTTATGGGGTCGCCAACTAACATGCCGTGCCGCACTTAAGGATGCTTTATGGAGATTGGTATGACGGCAAACGTTTCATACAGCGGTTATATACGCAATATGTATCTGTGGGGATGGGCGTAACACAGGTAGTTCAGTCGTTTTTCCTATCCCAGAACAGTCTTATCGATATCAATATTTTTCGGACCAGATCAAGATGTTTTCGAGCGCGCTGCGTATGGAGGACAAAGGATGCCACAGAATGATTGCGTTGTTTCTTACGATTACACATAGGAACTGATTTTTACACGGTAGAATAAAAGGGGGCGGTTTTTTTCTGAAGAGGTTAGTTTCCCATATCTAAACAGCCCCTAATCGTCCAACACGTTTTTACGTATTGTTGAGTGGTGGTCTTCATTTTGGATATCCTCCAGAGAACGATTTGTAAAGAACTGACATAACATCATAAGCGGAACGGTTTTGGATATTAAAAATACCGAAGATGTACACGTTGATGTGATGCCCCGGTTGCACAGTCATAGGATGCTCTTCCAATGATACAGTGCTTCCAAGAAAGTGTATCTTAATATGCTGGAGTTCTAAATGTGAAGCACTTGCTTCCTCAATGATTTCTAAGGGTTCAGCCATTCATCCAAGTTAGCCCAATATTTGGTTGACTGCATAAAACGTCCCGGACAATTTGCGTAAACCGACAGACTGCATAAAACGTCCCGGACCCGGACTACCTGGAAACCTGGGGAAGGGCGAAGCAAGCAATGTGTAAGTGCATTCAAAGATTGTAAGTCTCTCTCGTGCCACACGGCGCGCTCTCATTCGACGCAGGAGAAATCGCGCTCTTGCTGAGGCGGTGGCGTCCTCTATTGCGTTAAGCCGAATTTGAGCAATCACATGGGTTGTGCAAGCCGAATGGGCACCAGTTTGGGATAGGGGAAGGAATAAACGCGTGCGCAATGCAATGCCCGCGCCTCGCCCTGGGTGCTCGCACACAAACAGAACTGATTAAAAACTAGTTACAGGTAGGACCCGCTGTAGTCAGCTACTACACGGGTCGACAGGGCACAGGATACGCGCAATTTGCCACAGAAAAAAGGAAGTAAACATCACGCAAGTTCACAAAAAAACTAGGCCCGCCGCACCGAAGGTTCTTTACAATAATATCCGTGGCACGAGGTTTGGACACCATAGTTCATGCGTGGGTGTCAACATAAAAACCACAACAGTTCACACGCATCCGTTCTACTCAGTGCTCGTGTCTGTGACCATACAGAGAGGCATCCTCAGCCAGGCTGCCAAAACTGCGCCTTGGCCTCTAACTACAACTCGCTTCAGCACGGAAGTGTTACACCTTATTAAAAAGGCACGATACACCGCTGGACGGAGTTATTGACAACCTTTATGAAGTTAGTCGACCAACGCATGAGGAAAGAATCTTCACCCAGCGCCACCACGTCATGCTACAGGTGCTATATGGCTATTTTTCGAATGCGCCACAACAAGGGATACATGTCCCGCTGTGGTCGTGCCTGCAAGGCGGCTAGACCTCGCTGGCGCCACACAGCAAAGGCGCCCACGCACAGCAGAAAGCTGACGAATGGATCGTTCGATTTCGTCCTCGGTGATCAACCAGGTTCCGGAACTAGGTAAGCATCCCTTTTCTTGAATCTACCCGCCACCCGATTCGATCAGGCCTAACGTCGAAAGCCAGTGGGTACTGGAGTGTAACAGAATTTATAATTCATCTACAAACAGCGACTGCATGTGCTTAACAATTGCTCAAGCGGACAGGGAGAGTTCCACGAATCTTTAAATCGTGTTAGTTTATTTTGATGAGGTTTTTTGCGTTGTACACTTTTGTTATATTACGGGTTACAGTCCAGCGCGAGGCGTTGGAAAACAGGTTCTCCGATGTTTTAGGGCCGCGACTACATCATCATCATCATCATCATCATCATCATCATCACCAGCCTATCCACCCCCACTGCAGGGCAACGGCCTCTCCCATTATTCTCTAATTACCCCTGTCCTCTGCTAACTGCGACCCATTTATCCCCGCAAACGTCTTGATCTCATCTGCCCATATAACGCTCTGCCACCCCCTGCAGCGCTTTTCTTCGGTAGGAATCCACTCTGTTACCCTTAATTACCAACGGCCATGTTGCCTTCGCATAAGATACCCTGCCCAGGTCCATTTCTTCTTCTTGATTTCTAGTAATATGTCCTTAACGCGCGTTTGTTTCTTGACCCACTCCGCTCTCTTTTTGTCCCTTAATGTTGCACCTATCATCTTCCGTTCCATTGCGCGCTGAGTCATCCTCAATTTAAGTTGAACCCTCTTAGTGAGCCTCCAAGTTTCTGCCCCGATGGTGAGTACCGGTAAGTTTCAGCTGTCGTACACATTGTTCTTAGGGACAATGGTAGGCTGCCATTCATTATCTGAGAATGCCTGCCGAATGCATTCTTATTCTTCGAATTATCTCTGCCTCATGGCTGCGATCCGGGCTCACAACTTGGCCTAGGTAGATATATTCGCTTACTACTTCCACGGCCTCGCCACCTACCGCAAACCGCTCTGCTTTCCCGAGGTTATTGATCATTACTTTAGTTTCCTGCATATTAATTTTCAAGCCCACGGTTCTACTCTGTTTGTCCAGTGCAGTAAGCATGCTTTGCAATTCCTCCCGCGAGTTACTCAGCAAGGAAACATCATCAGCAAATCTGAGGTTACTCAGGTATTCTCCATTAACCCTTACTCCCACCTGTACCCAATCCAATATTCTGAATACTTCTTGTAAACATGCTGTGAATAACATGGAGATATTGTGTATCCTTGTCTGGCGCCCTTCCTTATAGATATTTTACTGCTCTTCTTATGGAGGATGAAGGTAGCTGTGGACCCCTTGTAGACATCCTCTAGTATTCTTACACAATGCTCATCTATATCCTGGTTCCGTAATGCCTGAATGACTGCTGAGGTTTTGACTGAATCGAAGGCTTTCTCATAATCTATGAAGGCTATATATAGGGGTTCAGTATACTCAGTGCACTCCTCTATAACCTGAATGATCGTGTGAATATTTTCCATTATTGAATAGCCTTTGCGGAACCCTGCTTGTTCTTTAAGTTGTCTGAAATCTAAGTTTGCAGAAATTCTGTTGGTGATTACCTTGGTAAGTAAAAATTTCAATACACGTCCGGTCATTAGGCATTGCGTATATAGGCTTCACCGTTTTACAAGTACAATTTCTCCGGCATCCTTCAAGAGGTCTGCTGTTATCTGATCCTCACCAGGTGCTTTGCCCCTTTCATTTCTTTCAAAGCCTTCCTTACTTCCTCTGTCGTTATTGGTGGGATGTCTATCTCCTATGAACTACTTTCGCGCTCGGCATTATCCTGGATATCCCGGCTATCGTACAGATCCATATAGAACTCCTCAGCTACTGTGACTATTTTATCTCTATTTTTGATGACCTTGTCTTGCTTGTATTTAGGTGCATACTTCTGATTTTCCCCCACGCCAAGATGCCTCTTCACTGCTTTGAGGCTACCTGCATTCTTTACAGCGTATTCGATCCTCTCCATATTATACTTCCGTATGTCAACTGTCTCACGCTTACTGATTAACGTCGAAACCTCCGCTAGTTCTATTCTGTCAGCTGGGGTAAAGATTGTCATGGTTTGCCGTTTCCTGCTTAGATTTGTCGTCTCCTGGAAAAGTTTAGCAGTATCCTGCCTAGCCATCGTGCCCCTGCGTTCTACTGCGCATTCCGTGATAATGCGGGTAAGGATTAATTAAGGTAAAAGATAAGGTAATAAGGTTATTCGGTAAGGTATTCGGTTAAGGCAAAAGTATGTTTTATTGTAAATCCTGTTTCGATGGGCTGAGTCCTAAGGGAAGATCAAGAAATAAAATGTCAAACTGTTGTTGCGGGATGCCTGCTTGACGAGTTATTAAGGCCTTGCTTCAATTCGCGTACAAAGTGATAAGTATTTGTGTTTTTTTATACTTTTCTACGTCTAAGCATTCTGCAACTTTCACAATCGAATAGCTCCCTTGGATTCCGGTGTACACAGTGACTCAGCTAATAATTTTATTTTACTACCAAAGTCCCGCCTACAAGCCCCCCGACGAAAGGCACATATTTGCATTACCGTTACAGAGCAAAGAAGTGGAAAGAGGGTTAGTGGCAATATAGTCGGAAAGGCAAGAGGAAAAGAGCAGAGAGATATTCTTACAAGAAGCAGAAGTGGAGACTGGCGCATAGCTATAGGGGAAACCCGGTGACGGCGATGAAGCACTTGGCAGCACAGACTCTGGCCCGGCCGTCATGACCTCGTTGTAAATAGATTTTTCTTATCTATAAATGGGTAGCTTCACCACTAACCATCCCTCGCTTTATTCGGACGCACCCAGGTAACATCTTTGGTGGATGGCGTGGCCTTGTTCCCCATAGTGATTCCCCAGCTTCACGCAGTCTTGACTGCGGAAAAGATCGCGTCGAAGCTCTCGGATAACATAGGCTGCCCCAGCCCCTGTGAGCCATGGACGCTCCCACTTTCCAGCCCCGTGTCCCGAGGCAGTGACGCCCCGAGTTCAGAGGAGCAGAGATAGGCGCGACCTGACAAGCGGACGACGCTGTCCCTCTGCCCCGTTTTTCGGAGTGCCTCAAGGGGCTTCGGAAATTTATTCATTTCGTCGGCGGGCACAGCTGTTCCTGGGCCAATTTTCATCCACGCTGATGACAATGAAGCACTGAATGACAGGGACTGTCATGAAGGTGGATGGCTGGAGCTGTTTTGGCCGAAGTGTAAACCGATTCTTTGTATTTGTAAATTGCGCACGTCACCACTCACCATTGCTCGTCTTATTAGCCCTGCCACCATGTAGTTATATGAAGGACGGCAATGCTGGGAAAGGCGCTTGATGGGAGGGAAAAATGACGTAATTGGGAGTGCAAAAATATGGGTCAGGAAAATTATACGAGCGGTTGATATTGTACTATGCACCCAGAAAGAACTATAAGAGTTATAGGAGATGCGAGAAAATGTTGTAGCCATGATGCAATAGCACTAAGAGTCATGAAGGGGCAAAATCAAAGAAATAGGCCTTCGTCTGTGCGTGTTGTAGGACACTTTCAGCTGCCTTGTCCGAAGTAGCAGTCAACATGTTTTACAGAATTGATTATAAAACGCAAGAGGAAGACGATAGAGAAAGAGACAAGATAGGTGCAACACTAAAAGCAGGTGGGAGGTGCAAGATAACTTAGTCCTTCACGTGGTAACTGTTGGAAAGAAATAATGAAAATAAAAGAAACGAAAAAAGAAAATATGCTTTGTTTGGCGAGTTGGTTCATGGCTTCAAAGAAAGCAAAAAGAGCGGGACGGACGCGGAAACAGAAACACAAGCAGACTAGACGAGCGCTGAAGAAACTCCATATTAAGGGGTCATTTGCGGCGACCCAGATAACTTGGGCAAACCTCCGGTGAATCCGTACTCACCTCCCTAACTTCTAAAGCTTACTAGTAGAAACATCGTAATTGCAAAAGACCAATTTAGATAAGGGCTATATGGGTGAATATTTATAATGTAAAAAGGGAGTAAATACGGAATTATGACTTAGCGCACCAAAGACGAGGACGGCGAATGGACAGGACAGGCAATAAACGCCGCTAAAATGTGCGCACATTGCTTTATTTTAAATCGGTGAAGTGCATAAAACTGACCCACGTTTCAATACATGACGCTAAATACGCAAGACATGTCATGCTTTGATTGGCATGACCAAGCGCTTCTCGTGTTCTCCAAGCTATCTATCTTGGGAAATATCAGAAACAGAATTTCTTTCGTGGATGCAGATACTAAGATACAAAGGGTACACAAATTCAGAGAGATGCGGATACAGAGGCTCCCGCAAAAGCCACTTAGGCTAAACATTACGAAGCCTAAGCAATCTCTCTCCTACGGTGATTGCCAAGTTTCCCCAACACGAAAATCTCGCCAAAAAGTGGTGAACACGAGAATTTTGGCAAGGTGCCCTGAGAGACCCTATGCTCCCTCTTTAAATTTCAAAAGGTTTGTCGTATTTTCCCATTGAGGCACTGCAAAATTTGGCCTATTTATTTAACACCACATAATTTACTAGTACGTAATAATACAGATAAGGCACTGGGCGATGTGAAGCATGTCTTTTGCGCCTCCGGAAAGGAATTGAAAACCACTGCCCACCGAAAAATGAAGTTATAGCGGTCACAAAAATTATGCAACCCCCCGTTTAACGAACACTGTGGTTGTACACGAAGCTTTCTCGTAAGAGATTTCTTGGTGGCTGTCTCAGTCGGACATTAACTCGAAGAGGCTTTGGACATTGACTCGGTGAGCTTTCACTTTGAATCTACACGCAGCTTCAACTTTTGATCTTAGCTACTTTGACGTTTAGCCTTCGTCATTTGATTTCGCATGAAGAGAGCTTCGCGTTCAACAGTCGTCGTCGTTACAAGGCAGGGTGCGTGCTGTTTCTTATTTTGCACATCCATGCATTCCTCTCCAAATCCAAACTGATTCAACCATGTCGGAATGGTGCAATCAAATGGACGTCAGCTTCATAACAAGAGGGACAGAGTGGATATTCCGACCACGGGAATTGCTTTTTTGGGACGCTTGCACAATCATCGTCCTCACGAAAAGCGTTCGCTTACATAAAGTTCGTTTTCAACGCGACATACGTAATCGGTAAGACATAAAAAGCTTCGCTTTATTGCACCACTTGAACACGTTCGTTTCCTGTGGCAACAAAGAGGTGCACCTAATTCTGCGCCGGTGTGACGCTAGGTACCTAGGCCAAAACTGTTATCTGTGAACGTGCCATTCTGCAGGCACCACTGACATGTATTCAGGGGTAATGCTTGTTGCCGCATGAGGCATGTCCGAAATTGCTCACGGACGCCTGCTTTTAAACCGACTGAATGATAATAGATCTCGCAAATCAGCCTACACGGGATATTGCCCCAAACCATGCCTCCTACTTTGTTTACTTAGTCTGTTGTTGCCAGCGTATGAGCGCGCCGGGCTGCATAATATGTGTTCACAATTAGGCGCGTGTTTCTTTCCCTGTCTTTTGTCTACCCCATAGGTATTATTTGAAAGGGAAAGTGTTTCGCCATGTCCTCAGTAACTTGAATGTTCGTCTCTGAGTGCCAGTGTTTCTGAGGCAATAAGATTATTCCAGAACGATCAACGCGGAGAGATAAATAATCGCAGGGAAACCACCGCGGAATTAATCGATGCATGGCTTTTATTTGTGAGTTTTTTGCGGAGCACACGTTTTCTCCAATAAACCTTTTTTTAGTGGAAGAGCCCTTCATTGCTCTTAGTTTTGTGACAACATAGTTCAGACTATTTAGACGACCGGCCTCGGTGAAGGACCCGTTAGAATAACGTTGTCGATCTGAATGAAATTCTACATCTCATATGTTGACAGATCGATGCGTCCTAAAATTGCCGACCTGTTTTTCTCGGGCTTTGCGGCGTTTGGGCTTCATGAATTTACACTAACTGTCGCAAATTTAACGTCAATCCTTGACATAAATTAGCGCATCTTTCTTTATATTTCAGCGTTGTTCGGAACGTCCAGGCTCTTAGAAGCCGCGTTGGATGAATACGAAATTTCGTTATTTCAGGGAGTCATTGGCAGGCGACGTTCCTTTGCTAAAGCCAGCACAAAAGAAGTAAAGAAAGGGGTGCCCGCTCTGTGATGACGGGGAGAGATGGCGGGAACTTCGCAGTGAGTGCAACAGTGCAGCACATCACCTCTCGACTATCATCTTCACCGAGCTTCCTCTGCCCGGACAAGATAGGTAGAAGGAATCGGGAACAGGGGCCTGGGCTGAAATCTTACGGTATAACTCAGGAAGACAGCGTCCCATCGTCCCACCGTTCTAAAGCAAGTGTCCAGGCTTACCGCACATGAGAAGACCATTGTGCTTCGGCACTAATTGATATGTTCTGCATAAAACAGCTAAAACACTTTTAGCCTGTCAAACACTTGATTGCATTCATGAAAGACATTACTTTATACGCACTGCAGGCGGACAAAGAGGGATGTTTTGCCGTGCTTCCCGATCATTTTTCTGTGGCAATACTCACGCTGGTCGTACTTGCTCCTACTTTAATTACTGTATCGACGCTCGGCAGCACAAAAGAAAAGGAAATGCTACAAGATCTGAATGCGAGTAGATTAAAAACGTCATGCAGAGGCTCAAGAAATGTGAAGAATGCGTGGTTAAAAGCTTTCTTACGATAAACTGATGGGCCTCTCTATTTCCTAAAAATTCTCATTTCAGAGAAAACTACCCGGCACGAGGCTATTGCCCTATTCCTGCAAGAGCAAATTATCCCGTAAAAGTCTACAATTTGTTCTTAATAAGTAGCTCAAAAAGGTGATCGACTGTCTGAAAAACAAAGCGGTTGGGATTTCAGTGGTTTGAACGTAAATACAAAAAAAACATACCATTCCATCTTATTACTGTATCGACGCACGACATCACAAAAGAAAAGGAAAGGCTACAAGATCTGAACGAGAGTAGGTTAAAAATGTCATGCAGAGGCTCAAGAAAGGTGAAGAATGCTTGTTTAAAAGCTGTTTTACTACAAACTGATGAGCCTCTCCATCTCCTACAAATTCTCATTTCAGAGAAATCTACCCGGCATGAAGGTATTGCCCTATTCCTGAAAGAGCAAATTATCCCGTAAAAGTCTACAATTTGTTCCTAATAAGTAACTCAAAAAGGTGATCGACTGTGTGAAAAACAAAGCGGTTGGGATTTCAGTGGTTTGAACGTAAATACAAAAAAACAAACCATTCCATCTTATTACTGTATCGACGCTCGACATCACAAAAGAAAAGGTAAGGCTACAAGATCTGAATTCGAGTAGATTAAAATGTCATGCAGAGGCTCAAGAAAGGTGACGAATACGTGTTTAAAAGCTGTTTTAGCATTAACTGATGAGCCTCTTCATCTCCTACAAATTCTCATTTCAGAGAAAGCTACCCGGAACGAGGCTATTGCCCTATTCCTGCAAGAGCAAATTATCCCGTACAGGTCTACGATTTGTTCTTAATAAGTTGCTCAGAAGGGTGATCGACTGTCTAAAAAACAAAGCGGCTGAGATTTCAGTCGTTTGGACGTAAATACAAAAAAAAACATATCATTCCATCTTATATGACTAACTCGTGACAAGCACAGAAGAGAGCGTCGACTCTTTTAGAGCAGTGGCCGTTCAAAACAAAGTGGATGCCACTCCAGGCAGTCCATTGAACCTCATTTGTGCTCTCTCACAAGTTTCCTTACGTTGTATAGCACAGTGACATGTTTACTGTAAAACGCCATCAGTGCATCAGGTCGTTCGTTGTCCTCACTAGTTGTGCTTTTTTTTTGATGGCAAGAATTTTGAAGTCGCTGAGTACTTCCAGAAAGAAACGTACTTGGGGACTCCCGCTATGTCACTGATTTGCTCATTTTTCTGGCGCTAGCTAGAATAGCAACAACACCCCAGGGTATTCCAAACAAAACGTTTTTCAGTTTTGTATTGCCTTTGCCGTCACCCTCGATGTTACGGAATGCTATAATGCAATTTTTTTGGGCGCAGATATCCACTTTTGATGATGGAAGTCTGGAGTTAAAGCAGCCTCCAACAAAGAATTTTTTTATTTCTTACTTTTGCGCCCACCCTAAACAGGTAAAATCTGATGTGGGTAAGCACTGTGTGCAGGCGGCGAGAAGGAATCAATCTTCCAAAAATATGGAACAGTATTAGATTGCAGTAGGCTGCATACCCTAGTACACCTAAAACAGCATACCCTCCGCTGCTTAATACCTCTGTGGCGAATCAGTACATCAGCTACCTGGCACATTCTGTCACTACAAAGCCGCCCCACCTAATCACAGAAGAAAGGCCACTGGAACACAAGAAGTTTTATCTAAGTACATCATTTGAAGCATATACTCAAACGGTTCCGGGAGCGCTGTGACATGTAAGTATTTTCTGCTCCCAAAATATTTTCACACATTGACACCTGCTCGCTCTGGGCAAACACGGAAAAAAGTACTTAAGGGTAAAATAAACCGTTTTACATGCGGTGCGTGGCGAATCGGGCCACCTGCTGCTTGGCTCTTTTCTCCGCCGCTTTCCGCGACATTCTGGTGCCATCAAACCCGGGAGATCGAACCACGAGCAGACTCTACTTGACGCGGCGCTGACGCCGAGGTGCGCTAGGCTGGGGATTCTGTGGGATCCAGCACATTTGAGACGCCTCGTCCTCGAACGCTGCTCGCAGACTAAGGAAATCATCGTACTAGCGAACACTAAAAAGAGACAGAGGTAAAAGAGGCGACGAAACACACGCTAGAACTTCAACTCAGTTTATGCAACAGAAACACGAAAATGCTATATGTACATGAAGCGTGGAAAGGGTAAAAACATTGAACACAAACCAAATTAAATAAAATAATAACGCACTCGTCACGCTTGCTCATATAACAGAGCCACCTCACAGTGCCCGCCAATATCACTCGGCGTAAATTAAACCTACACGTGTGTTCGGCTATCACCCCTCACCCATAGACAATCTGCTCCCCCTCTCCAAAAAACCGATTTCCTTTTCAGACAGTGCCATGGATGGTGAACTGATGCACGTTTCCCTTTCTCTGTTTATCATGAAGCCTCAAACATTTCTCGTTCTATCTGCGAGGAAGACCTGTACAGGATGCGCGTGTGCAGAAAATCTGGAGTGCAATCCTTACACCTCCGGCAGTGATCAGCCAGGTGGCCAGCCCCCATCGGCGCCTTCACAGCCGCTTGGTGCTCTTTCAGCCTTACATTAAGGCACCTGCCTGTTTGACCGACGTAGCATTTCTTGCACGACAGCGGGATCCTGTAGACTACGCCAATCACACAATCCACAAACCTACTTTTGTGCTTCGTGTCACAGCGGGGCTTTGTGCAAGGGTTGTTCACCTTACGCAGCATCTTGGAGATCTTTTCAGGTGCCGAAAATACAACCTGCACACCGCACTTTCCACCGACCTTTTTCAGGTGGTGGGACACTTGATGCACGTACGGAACAGCGGCACGTGTGCAGGTTGTATTCTCGGCACCTGAGAAGCTCTACAAGATGCTGCGTAGGGTGAACAACCCTTGCAAAAAGCCCCGCTGTGACACGAAGAACAAAAGTAGGTTTGTGGATTGTGTGATTGGCGTAGTCTACAGGATCCCCCTGTCGTGCAAGAAATGCTACGTCGGTCAAACAGGAAGGTGCTTTAATGTAAGGCTGAAAGAGCCCCAAGCGGCTGTGAAGGCGCCGATGGGGGCTGGCCACCTGGCTGATCACTGCCGGAGGTGTAAGGATTCCACTCCAGATTTTCGGCACACGCGCATCCTGTACAGGTCTGCCTCGCAGATAGAACGATACATTTTTGAGGCCTTCATGATAAACAGAGAATAGGAAAGGTGCATCAGTTCACCATCCTTGGCAGTGTCTGAAAAGGAAATCGTTTTTTTTTTGAGAGGGGGAGCAGGTTGTGCACGGGTGAGGGGTGATAGCCGAACACACGTGTAAGTTTAATTTACGCCGAGTGATATTGGCGGGCACTGTGAGGTGGCTCTGTTATATGAGCCAGTGTGACGAGGGCGATATTATTTTATTTCATTTGGTTTGTGTTCACTGTTTTTACCCTTTCCACGCTTCATGTACATATAGCCTTTTCGTGTTTCTGTTGCATAAACTGAGTTGAAGTTCTAGCGTGTGTTTCGTCGCCTCTTTTACCTCTGTCTTTGTTTAGTGTTCGCTAGTACGATAATTTCCTTAGTCAGTAACCAACTCGTCCGACTTACCGCCTTAGCTGCTCGCAGCTCGTGCTTGGGCCGGAGCCACCCGGTCGCCTGGCTTCGCTGGCATCTGCCATGGAGAAGCTACGCCGGCGCCATGACTTCGCAAGGCAAGCTGTCACAGGGAACGTAGCTGCAATTGAATCCCTGCCGGAAGACCCAAACGCACCGATCGACCAGATCCACTCTCACCTGCGCGCCCTCAACAGCAAGAATGAGGAAATGAAGGCTCTGGACCAGCGGGTTCAGGAGACCATCGATTTAAACGAGTTGCAAGACGACTTCTTTACTAGCTTTGAATAGGACAAGAATGTCACCTTGATCCGCTCTCACGTCTACTTCGCCAGACCCTCAGCGGGTATTTCCCTGGTTGCTGTTCAGAGTACCGAAGCACCGAGCCCTGATTTCACCGTCACTCGGCACGGCGAGACTGGGCCGCTCCCCAGTGACAGCAAGACAACCATGGAGGCCGACAATGTAGCGAGTGCACACGCTGTGTGTGAGCCGTGCGTCTGCGATCTACAGTCTGCACTCGTGGTGAGGGTTCTGATCGGCCCGGAGGCACCGGTGGATCTCGCGACAGATTCCCTCGATCGACAACTTGGTGTGCCCAGCAGCCTGCCCAGCGACAACTGCGTCATCATCACGGACGGCCAGGGCATCGGACTCAAGAACATGGTGACTACGACGTGCAAGGATGCGGCCGTCCCAGACCCAACCAATTTGAATTTCCTCGACGGTTCGGACGCCGCTGCCGCTAATGAACGTTTCTTGCTAAAATAGCACATGGGTGACCGTCGCGAGCGGGAGCCGCTGCAATTTGGTAGATGGTGGCCATGTTTCCCCCGGCGCTGCCATTCTCAATGGCACCTCCGCTTGCGTTTACGCCTCCCGGCATCTCTGCCTCTGGTCGACGCACCGATCTGGAAAGTCGAATCACGTGAACCGCTAAACGAACCCTTTGCTTGCGAATCCGTGAATGGTTATCGGGAAGCTTCAGTGACCGCGCTTGGAAATTTCCCCCAAGCCCCAACCATCAGCGGCCACGATCACCGCTCCGGAGTCATAGTGCCGCACATCACGATTACGGTTCGAGCCGAAAAGGACAACTTGTCCGATGAGACCAACTACCAGTGATAGCAAACTGCCCTGGCTAAACGCGTGTCTTTCAGGGGCTAACCAAGACCCAGTTGGTAAATCTGATGCCCCATCCCAAGCATGGCGAATTCCCCTATGACTCCGGTGGTTACGGCGGATCACTAGGCGACCAGGGTGGCGATCGAGGAACCGGGAACACCCTCACGGCGACTACGACCGGGATTCAGAGCTTGCGCACCGGCGAAACGTCGCCATCAGCCACACCAGGAGGAGGGCAGAGGAGTCAGCAGTCGTCATGGGAGGTTGCCGCGAGAAGCTCGAGCAAGCGAGTGGAACGACTATAAAAGCGACGAAGGCGACCAACCTGCTTCTGCTGTGTCTGATGCTCTGTGTGACCAAACGGGGCTCCCTGGTCTGCGAGTGATGAATGGGTGCACGATGGTTTACTTCGGGGTGCTTATAACGTTTCTGATGCGCTGGACGTCCACAGTTTGGAGCTAAAGAACTTCACCTTTCAGTCGAAGGACCTCTGCTGCTAGATGCCCCGAAGGGAGTAATTTTTGCATCTCCGAACCTCGCCATCTCGTACTCCCTCTGACATTCGGCGTGTTCAAGAACTAATAAACAGACGCAGCTGTTTGCTTACCGGTCTATGTGGACATTTCTTCGTGTCTGGACGTGTTCATGCTTATGCCGGCTTCTCGCGCACATTTCCCTGTCTTTAGCTGCTGCACTGTTGTCGCAGTGCTCATACTGAACTTCGTTCTGCTGCCACTGACCATCCGTTTGGTCTATACGACTTGAGCGAATCATGTACTGCGGTCCTCTACCGCCTACTGTTTGCTTCCTCCTGCTCGGTATTCGCATCTAGGTGGCGGTGCGAGTGTGTTCATAATAATAAAGTGGCGGATTGCACGGGCACACGGGCAAGGGCATAGTTCGCTCCTCGCGCTCGGAGCAGTGGCTCGTGTTCTACCCTAGGAATCTGGCGATCGGCAGCTTGGCTCTTTTCTCCGTCGTCGCCCGCGACATGGAGTACATATTTTCTCTCTAATGTGGTGATAAAAAAGAAATACACAACTCGCAATAGCTAGGAGTGTAACTGCGCCAGCACATATCGAATGTAAAAAAACACAGGCCAGTTCAGACCGCATGGCTACAGTGTGATTGCACGCCGTCTTTTACGACAACCTTCTACAACTAGAATATTGCAATGAGAGTTAAAGAGATCGTTAAGGCTTCTGAAATAGGCAGCCTCTTTCGGTGGCGCAACTGCGCTTATGTCACCATTGATATCATCATCAATAGTTTGTGTCACCTGCCCCTATATATGCCCCTAACACTAAAAATATTGCAGCAAAATGGGCAGTTGGGCGAGTTGATGGGTATCATGTTGGCGTGCTACAGCGCAAACATACGAAAGACAGAGATGGATTCACAACACGGGCGCTGCCCATCTTGTGCCCTTTTGTTTGTCTTTCTTCTATTTCCGCTGTAACACTTCAGAATCACCATCATTATCATCATTATCATCATCAACAACAACACCTGTTTATTTTTTATGTCCACTGCAGGACCAAGGCCTCTCCCATGTCCACCCCCCGCTCCGGTCCTCCGCTGCCCGGGTCCACTCTTTCCCTCCGAATTTTCTTATTTCTTCTTTTCATCGAGGTAATGGTCTTCCGCTTCTTCTACTACAGTTCCTCGGCATCCATTCTGTTTACAAACATACTGAGTGGCGCAAATAAGCAACACACAAGAAAGAAGAGACGGCCAGGCGCTACTGTTATCCATTCTGTTACCCTCGTGCTCCCCGTGTTATCGGATACTTTCGTTAAATGTCGGCACTCGTACATTTTTTACTGTGCAGCAGTATATGTCTCACCCTCCCAGTTATCATTCTGGTGAAGCTAATTTACTCGGCCTCACTCCAGGGCTCCTCCACCGCCGACACTCTTTCACAACGATTATCACAACGGTTATTCGCCTCGCCACTGCTGATGGCTCTTTCAGAAGTTGAGCAATCGCTTTAGAGGAGCGGTGGCGCCGTTGTTAGATGCTTGCGCGGAACCAACGGCAGCGCTAAAGAACGTAACGACGCCCTAAAGCCGCCGCTACCCCCGTTACCGCCGCCGCCGAGAATTTAGCCACGGCCGTTGCTGCCTCACATTCGACCTCGGCAACTAGCTGCGGTTAAAAGAAAATTGACCCGTTGGAAAGCCGGCTCGAGCACATAATACCTTAGCTTGAAAGCCATTCTGAGTGACATTGTCGCGTCGTCGGGGACTCTTTTTGACCAGCTGGTCATAGTTCTTCTAGCGGAAGAATAATAATAAATTTTACTCTGGCTTCATATAAACTCTTTCTTTCTCCCTTCTAGGGTGTAATTCACGTCTAAATATATGCCCATACACGGTTGACGGCTTAGTCGTGACGGGTTGGAGGAAGAGGAAGGGGGCATGCACGCGCAGCAGTGCTTAATGCCACTACCGATGACATGTCAGCTGTGCTCCGCAATAGAGCGGTTTGAGTATAGATTGGGGTGTTGCACAAACAATAACATGCCTACAGCTTGGCAGTGAAAGGGAGACCCGCGTGTGTGTTCGCAAGAGTCAGCATCGAGGCCTTCGAGGCATAACGTTTACAGGATGGCTTGGCAGACTGCAATGGTGCCATTGAAGAGAATGTAATTGCTTTTTACTGCAAAGCAGTATAGCAGTATACCTCTACCAGCCAAGGACAGTTTCGTGTCCGCGTGCGCAGAAAACTTTCAGGGTAAAAAAAGAACCTACTGCAACAGCTGGGAATCGAACATCGACCCGATTTCAGAAACGGAGTGTGAGCCCGTCGGCTTGGCGGCTAAGCTACTACCACACACGGAGACGGGCAGACATACCGTGTACTCAATAGCCACACAGGCGGGCCTACCAACTCCTCTTGTTCAAATGCGTCGTGTGAAGGTCAAACCGCATAGTGCATGATAACGGTGTTCGCGTGGTTTGGATTAGCGGCGAACGGAACAGCGTCTGGGGAAGGTGTAAGAGCCTCTGCGGTGACACATAAAACAAGAGTGAGGGTAGGCATTGAGATAGCCGTAGCCGCCCGTACCGCCCTCCTCTTCACCCTTCGCAAGGTGCTCCTCTCCGTTTCTTTCTGCCGTCGCTGCTGCATCGGACTCCGCCCTCCGCGAAAGGCAGGCAGCGGCTGCCACAGTCTCTGGTTTTGCTCTTTATGGAGCCACATGTGCGAATTCAGGTGATGTCGCATGCATAATCGTAGTGTATGTCGTTTACAGCTTAGCAGTCCAACTACATTCACAGCGTTAATTGCGGCTATTTTTCTTGCTTTTCCTACCCACGTCACCCAGTGTTCCTGCTAGTCAAAATGTCTTGACAATCAGGGTATTACGAAAGGGCATGTAGGGCAAATAAAGGGGTCGATCAATCCCCCTATTAGACACAAGAAGTGTAAATAAAAATGTTATTGATCCATTCGAAGCCCCGAGTTCTCTTTCTGAATAGCATCTAGTAGTTGAAGGGAGCAGTACAAGAAGGATAAACTATAATTCTTGTTTCAGCTCACCTAATCTCTTGCTCTTCGATTAGAAATCACTGTGTATAGTCCATTCTTCTTGTTCCAATGTCATGGGTATTGTCGCCCCCCAAGATCGAACCGTCGTGAGAGAGCGGGGAAACAAGCCACTAATCCCAGTCCCTCTACCCTGTCGGAATAACACCCACGGAATGATGAAATAAAACCCACCAATATGGCAAACGCTGATTGATTGGTTGTAGGGTTTAACGCGCCGACGTTACACAATGTTGTGCCTTAGCGCCCAGCCCTAATTCCCTGTATCCGGCCAAGCACGACGGCAGGGCCAATTCGTGGTCTATCAAACTACCGCGTCAGATGTGCCCCAACTTGAAAGCGCCGCTGAGTCTCCTCTCCATTGTCCTTCGCAACAGTTGGGCTGAATTATGCCTCAGACAAACGGCCCGCGGCAGACGCGCAGCGGGATGCATTGAAACGGCGCCGCTGAGACGGCTACGGCATCGCCTTCCCTTTTCCCGTCGTGGCGGCTCGGCTGATGCAATCGCTTCACCTCCATTCATCGAATTCAAACTTCGGCTAGCGAGAGTCCCGATTGGCGCGATTCAAACTTTTCGCGGCTGCAACGCATTCCCCGGGGGTATACAACCCGCCCAGAAGCACAGCGAGCGCGGAACTTTTCGGATGCAGCGAGTTGGGACGCGCTGTGGCCTTTCCGGGAGCCATGTAGCGCTGTTGTTACCCTTGCGCATACTCTATATATATGCTGCTTCCACTTTTCGCCAGCTGAATACCTTCCTCGCTCTGCTCTGCTGCGCGTCGATAGCGGACGGAGGAAGGCAGCGTCGCTTCACCGGTGACAGTGCTCGGCTGGCCATTCGCTAAAGTGGATTGCAGCTGCGGGATCGACCAGCAACCGCTACTACCTAATGTGGTAAGTGTTCAATGTTCGGTCTCCATTCACCAGACCTCTCTTGCACAGGTTTTCGTAGATTTGAGAAGGCCTGTGCGAAGCACTGTGTATAGCGTTGAGTGTTCGATGCCTGGGGTGTTTTCAAACGAAAGCTAGAGCCGAGAGGTCAAAGAAAGCAGTGTAAGGAGTTACTTGTGCGTGCCTTACTAATACCTCGATAGTATAGGAACGGCCTAGGAAATTCTAACGTGGGCAAACAGTGAGAGTCTTTTACAAACGCTGGAGGACCTTAAATTGAAGAACTCACTGAAACTTGTAAGCAGCTGGGCCTTGACTTAGGCCATGCGAAACGGAAGCACGCGATCCTTCATATATTGCGGTAGGATAACGTAACGGCTGAAGAAGTCGATAAGGCGAGGGATGAAATCAAAGCGCGCAGTGAGCGCGGTACATGCGACACAGCGCCATGAGCTCGAGAAGCCTAAGGAGCGCCGTGAGCGCGAGAAGGCGAAAGAGCGCTGTGAGCGTGAGGAAGCAAAAGAGCGCTGTGAGCGCCAGCAGGCGAAAGAGCGCCGTGAGCGTGAGCGCTAGGAGGCAAAAAGGCAGGAAGGGAGAAAGCAAACCGAATGACAGGAACGGAGAGAGATGAAGCGGTCAGAGTTGGAGTTCGGGCAGGGCTCGGCGGCGCCCATCGTAGCTTCTCGAACGGGTCAGGAGAAAAATCCGAGTATTCGGGACCAACTGCCGCCGTTCGTTACTGGCGAGGACATGGCGATATACCTCGTCATGTTAGAGAACGTTTGTGGGCGAAACGACATCGCACGGTCTCTGTGGGCCGAAACCCTGTTACCCCTGCTTCCTGGAGAGGCATGGGAAGAGATAAAGTTCCTATCGAAGGTGGCCTTTGAGAGCTACGACGAAGTCAAACAGGCTCTTTTGGGTAAATACAGGCGGTCACCTGAGGCTTTCTGGCATAGGTTCCGGTTTTCGAAAAAGGGCATTGAGTCGTTTATAGACTGCGCGTTTCGTCTGAAGGCTGAACTAGTTCAGTGGCTTAAAGGTGCGGAAGCTCATGCCGACCGCGACAAAGTGGTAGAGTGCATAGCGCTGGAGCAATTCTACCATTGCGTGGAAGACGACGCCAGGTTGTGGCTCCAGGATAAGCTCAAAGAAGTAAACCTCAACAATGCCGCAGGGTTAGCCTGCTGCTTTGTTGAGCTTTACTTTACTACACTACACCCGACGAAAGTTGCATTATAAGGCCTTGCGCGTTGAAAAAGCGGACAGTAAAGGCGCTGTCAGAAGCCTGACGTAGGGAGACAGCTAGCGCGTTGCAGTTTTCGAAAAGACTCGCCTCCTACGAAAGACACTGTTGGGGAAGGAATAGATGAGTCACGAAAATCGAACAGCGACTCCAAGCAGCGCGCGGCAACAGTCCGTGCACTTGAGTCGCGGAAGCAGCAAATCTGCTACAACTGCACAAAGGAAGGGCACATCGCCGCAAGCTGTAAATAGAACGTTGCTTTCGATACGATCAGACAAACCGAAAGGAACATGCTTTATCCCTCTATGCAGGAGATAAACGTGAACGGCCAGACGTTCAGAGCACTCTGAGACTCCGCAGCAACTATGGACGTAGTCCACCCGTCACTAGTTCGCCCGAATGACAGCACAGGAGAATGCGCGTGGATAAGGCAAGTTGCCGGGGTGAAGAGCGTTTGTTTGCCGATTGCTAGGGTTCTCATTGAATGCGGTTTTGGTAAGCTGAACACCGAGGCAGCCGTGTCCGCAGCGCTCCCCGTGAATTTTCCTAATCTCTTGTTTATAGCTCGGAACAGGTGCTCAAAGAACAAGGAAAATTGTTCTTTACCAGCTTGGCGTGCATGGAAGACACAAAATCGCAAGCGCAGGAACTCGACGCTTACCCAGCGAGCGAAACGGTAAAGGCGGGGGAGAAGCGAAGCTCGAGCTGCGAATCCGACCGCTAACTGTCACGATAGTTTGTCCAACCACCAGCAGCCGAAGCGGGTTCCGTCAACCCGTCCGGCGGAGAAACCTAATAGGCGCCGGGGTGCCAGGTTAACGATACATTGCCCCCAGTCTCCGACAGCTGACATGAGTTAATAAAGGTGGACATAGCGTCCTTCTTCCGAGAACAGTTAAAACATAGCTCGATAAAAGCCTTGTTAGAGAGCATGAAACTGGCCGCAAAGAAACAGAACGTTTCATTTCATGAGAAGTCCGGCTTGTGGTACCACAGTTACACGGACGACAAGGGCAAGAAGTACGATCTGCTTTTGATCCCAGAAAAGTATCGCCATCAGATAGTGGAACTCGCACCCGAAAACGCGTGGGCAGGGCACCTCGGTCTGAAGAATACGAAAGCTCGACTTGCGCTACAGTGCTACTGCCCTAAATTCTGGAAAGACATTAAAGGCTTTGTGCGCTCTTGCGACACATGCCAAAGGGTCGGCAGGATAACAGATCAGTGGAAGGCGCCTACGAAGTTGGTACCTGGCATAACTGAACCGTTCCGTCGGCTGCTGATCGACATTGTGGGGCCACTGCGGAAGTCCGATATTGGCTGTAGATACATTCTAACCGCCCTGTGTGTCGCGACTAAGTTCCCGGAAGCAGTGCCACTAAGAGAGCTCAATTCCCCTCAAGTGGTTGATGCACTCCTGTCAATATTCACTCGTGTCGAATGACCTGCTGAAATTCAGTGCGATATCGGTTGCGCCTCCACTAGCTGCCTAACCTCGACTTTTTTAAAGGTGCGGAATCCAGTCGGTGCACAGCTCTATCACCCGCAATTCAACCCAGTGGGATGAATGCATTCATTGTTAACGCGAATATTGAGAGCCCTCTACTTTGAGTGAAAACGCGATTGGGAAGCATGCATAACTGCCGCTATGTTAGCTTTAAGGTATGCTCCACACGAAAGTACAGGCTTGAGCCCCGCGGAGCTGGTGCACGGCCAGAGTCTCAGAACGCCGTTCTGAATGCTGCGCGAGTCTTGGGAAGGTTACAGTGAAGATGGAAGCGTGGTCGAGTACATTCTTAACCTACTGCGAAGGCTCGGAAAAACTAAAGACCTTATCGAGAGCCACACGAAGACTGCACAAGCATTGTCGAAGGCATACTACGACAGGTCGGCGAGGAAGCTTATGTTCGAAGTGGGCAGCCCAGTGATGCTGCGGCGCCCTTCGAAGAAAAATGTTCATTCGGAGGGCCCAGCGAAAGTAGTGTCGAAGCTCTCTGACACCAACTGCGAAGTAAAACTAGGCAAACGGCAGAACAAAATCTATCACAGCAATTTAAAAAGACCCTACATTTCGTGTCATGCTGCGGTTAACACAGCTTTGAATGCCGAGTCTGATGATATTCTGAGCACTGTGGACCTGAAGGAAGGTACTTCGGATCTCCTACGGGAGCAAATGAGGTTAGAGCCCTTTCTAAGATAAACGCAAAAAAAGATAACGGAGAAGATAATTTTCGAGTTCCGTGATGTCTTCTCTGATCGCCCTGGAAAGGCTACAATAATCGAGCATGACATTGCGTAAACAAGGGACAAGCCGGTTCGTAGCAAGCCGTACCGCAGTTCTCTCGCAAAGAAACAGATTATGACGGACGAAGCTAAGCGCTTGTGTGACCTTGGCGTCATTGTTCCGAGAGAAAGCGTTTGCAACTCCCCTCTAGTCCAAGTACCCGGAAAGGACCCCAGGCGGTGCGTCCATTACCGGCGCCTCAACGCAATAACCCGAGAGCAGGCGTATCCGATTTCAAATCTCGACAAGAGGGTGGATAGCTTATTAAAGGTGAATCACATTTGAACGCTAAAGCTCGTCCGAGGCTATTGGAAAGTGTGCCTTTCTGAGCGTTCCAGTAGATACGCTGCGTTCGTTTCCCCGTTCGCTACATTCCGTCCCGTCATGTTGAGCTTCGGCCTCAAAAACGTGCCGTATTGGTTTTGGAAACTAATGGATCCCGTGATTCGTGGCCTGTCTGAGTACGCGCTCCCTCACCTGGACGATGTCGCCATAGAGCACATACGAGTCGTGCTGAGCAGGCTCAGAGAAGCCAGCCTAACAGTCAACCCATCGAACTATCACCTAGGTAGCGCCGAAGTGACGTACCTAGGGCATGTAGTGGGGCGCAGCCGATGCAGACCATCGGAAATCAAAGTAGCCGGGGTCGTGAATTATCGCCGACCAACAACTGAGAACGAGATAAGGAATTTATTGCGTTTGGAGGGATATTACCAGCATTATGTGAAAGATTCCTACACACTTGCCAGTTCTTTAACTCGCGCTTTTAGAAAGACTGATCGAGTAAAGGTTGAATAAGACTCAAAGAAGGAGGACGCTTTTCAAACGCTGAAACGAGTCCTGAGCGAGGAGCCAGTTCTAATGGCGCCTGACATTTCAAAGGGTTTCGTGATCCAGTGCGATATGAGCGCTCGTTGCATGGAAGCTGTACTATGGCAAGAGGATGCGAACGGCCGGGAATGACCAGTTCTGTACTTCAGCCAGAAGCTAACTTAAAGGGAGGAGGCATACAGTACATCCTAAAAGGAGTGTGGCTGCGCCGTGTAGGCAGTGCATAAGTTGGCGTGCTATGTAGTCGCTTCCCTGTCGTAGAAACCGATCATTGCCCGCTCACCTGGCTAAATAACATGTCGTCGAAAAGCGGTCGTTTGCTAAGGTGGAGTATAATACTCCAGCAGCACAATCGTTTCGTTCGCTATAAGAAAGGAAAGTTGAACTGTAACGCCGATGCGCTAAGCCGTGCCTTCTAAGTAATGCTGCCTTCGTCCCCCCCTGACTTCTGTTTCGTCTCTTCTTACACAGCTTTTAGCCTGGCAGGTATTTGGGAGCTACATTATTGCCCTCATTTGCTGCCTCAGTTGATCATTTCCGCACCGCGTGATTTCAAATAACCAAGCTTAGTTATGATCCTTTAATGTGGTGTGTTATCTTTGACACATACTTTGAGTTCTTATTTTAAGAGTCTTGCGTACCGCATGGGTCTCTTGGTGTAAAGTGTCGGAATTGGGGATAGCCACCTAGCTAGGGGAGGTTATCACGTTGTTTCGAGTCCAGTGTTCTGATGGAGGATAGAGGGTGCTTGCTTGCGCTGGGTGTTGCGTGCTGTCGGTCGATTCTTTGCACGCTGCAGAACTATAAGCGACCGTGCTGGGAAACGAGACCAGAAAAGCCGGGCGAAGCTCGTCGAGACACCTGGGCAGCACGGCGTTGTACTTGTGATCCGGAGCTGGCATATGGTGTCTGTTCGTGGAAAGGAGCGCTGTGGAACAGCCCTTTTCCTGGAGCGCTGCAGGCGAACCTGGATGAGCCTGGCTAACGAGCGCGCCGGGCAACCGAGCCAGGAGGAAGCAGCTCATCTTTCTGGCGGCGGGGGTGCTGTTGTGCCATAGCGCCCAGCCCAAATTCGCAGCATCCGGCGAAGCACGATGGCGGGGCTGATTTGCGGCTCTATAAACCACCCGCGGCAGACGTGACCCAACTTGAACCGCCGCAGAGTCGCCTTTCTATTCTCCTTCCCAAAGGCTGGGCCGAATCATGCCTCGGGCGAACGGCCCACGGCAGACGCGCATGCAAGCCTTGAGACGGCGCCGCTGAAGTGCCGACGGAGTCGCCAACGTTTTCCCCGTCGCGGCGGCTCGGCTGACGCAATCGCTTTTCCTTCAGTCGTCTGATTAACCCTTCGGCCACCGAGAGTCCTGATTTCAGCGATTCATAATTTTCACGGTTGCAACGGACTCCCGGGGGTATACAACCCGCCCGGAAGCAAAGCGAGCACGGCACGTTTCGGGGGCAGCGAGTTGGGACGTGCTGTCGCCTTTGTGGGAGCCATGTAACGCTGTTGTTACCCTTGCACATACCGTATATAAATGTTGCTTCAACTATCCGTCGGCTCGAGACCTTCCTCGCTCTGCCCTGCGCCGCGTCGATGGGGGACGGAGCCAGGGAAAGTCGTTAAACCGGTGACTGCGCTCGGATGGCCAGTCGCAACAGGCGATAAGGCGCGGTACAGGGCAAGGCTCCGGATTCATTTAAACAACCTGGTATTTTTAAGTGCACTCTAATTTCGAATACACGAGTGTTTTCGCTTTTTGTTCCCGTTACAAAAGAGGCCGCCCCAGCCCAAGACAAATTCTGGTGACTTTGCGACATTATTAGTTGCGTGTTTAGGTTTACACGCTTCGCTCTCTCACAGAGAAGGAAACGAAGTTCACCAGGCACGTAGCGAGGATCTTCAAACGTTTAGCAATAACCTAAATACGCTTGCATTCTGTGGTTGTTAAAATGGGGTTGTAAAGCAAGCCTAATGTACCTACATGGAGGTTGTTTTAATTGGTTTTAACTTGCGTGGGAGCATCCGTAAACAAGGCCCCCGGGAAACTGTCCCCGGAAATGGCCACAGCGCATACCCGATCGCTGTGATGTAACATCCAGCAGCGGAAATTTGTGCTGTAGTTTATGGTACGTCGAACAGCAGCTTATGCGGGTAGCGTGCCGATGTTGATTTTCTTTATTGCTGAGTTTTTTGCTGGGGAAAAATGACCTTCTGAGACCACTCAAGCAAAGCTATTCAATGCAATGGAAACAACAGCGTCTTTTGCTCTACCATCACTTTCTTGATCACTTATGTCACCATTTCTTGTATTTATTTTCCAGTGAAGTCTTAGTTGGTGTTGTGAAAAGCCATTCAAGAACGTTTATGAATTTAAGAATACCGATATTTCATGCCTTGCATTGATGTTGCGACTCAATTATGCGAATGGATCTTTTTTAACGAACAATATATGCGTACACAAAACAGTTCAACTCTGCAGTATTTTGTAGGAGTCTTACTCGTATACACGTTGTGTTTATTCCTTTTCTTATGGCTGACATGCTATTTTCAACTGTGAAAGTTCTCCGGGGGGCCGTTAGGGGCTCCAGAAAGCGACGTCAAAGAATCGAAGTTTAAAAACTAGCCACAGTTGCCATGTGTGCTTCCCGTATAAATATATGGCACTTACCCTTTGTACTTGGTATCCCAGAAGTAATGTTCACAACTGTGCAGTTCTGTTCTGTATATAAGGGCACCCACTTGTAGGGCAGAAGAGAGTAAGTTGCATCAGCTGCAACATTTTTAAAAGGACGTTTTAGGAATATTATTAACACCTTTCCACAAATGAGCATGCGTACAATATACCAATAATATCCTCAGTTTAGAGCTTCCCGCGTTGAGGGGCAATATTTTGTTTGAATCAATACTTCGGCATAGAAACATAATTTCACTGTTTCAAAATTGGCAGTATTTGTATTGCGTGTTCAGTTCCCTTAAAGTAATAGCGAAAAAAAACATTAAACATTTGATTTTTTTTCTTTCTCCGACAACCCGACCCAAGAGTTTATGATAATTATAAAAGGACGTCAACAATTTCAACATTTGATAAGAAATAAAACCAAAATTTAAATAATGTGCAGACGCTCTATTGACGTGCAAACTGTATTGGTCCGTCCCTTTCAAGAGGACGCTAACAAATGCTCGTGATAACTGCATGTAATGATATTTGAGCACATACTTTCAAAGCGCTTTAGTAAGGCATTTCCGCTTTTTGAGGTGCGCCAGACAGACTTTTCCACTACAAATATGTGTTTCTGTTTTCACTAAAATTAGCACACTGAAATTGCTGAATTAACACTGAAATTATGTGTTAACTGAAAGTGATCAGTGTTTTTTTTTCGAAATCATTACAGGCAGATCAGTACATAGCTGTACTTAATTTGCTACCCCTCCAAAATGCTAACATTCAGCTGTTGTGTAGTTTACGTACGTCTCAATGTGAGCGGCTAAACATCAACACGTAACATTGCAGCCAGAAGTCATGCACTATATTTTTAGAAGATTAGCAAGCGACCATAGGAAACATCACATGCCCCATACCTTACGAAAGAGTGCATCAATACGATGATTTGCCATGCTTGGGTATTTAGACAAAGCGCTCATTGGGGGCTTTAAATTAGCAATAACATCTGCGTGCCCTATTTCGGAAATGACGTGTAACTTGAAACTTTCCAGGTTCGTATAGAGGAGCGCACGTTGCAGGCATGTTCTCTTAGGCGATCACTGTGGCGTAAGGCTGTGTCGACGTTTATGATCGCCCACAAAAAAATGCGTGGATAATCAACATGATAAAAATCTGGCAGTGAGCAAAACGCACTGGGCGTGTTTCTCCTCACAAAAAAGATTTGATGGAAAACACGCATGTTTTCGCCCCAAAGTGGGAAAGTGTCCTCTAAAGCTCCTTTTAACGCTGCGGACACCATCTTGAACATAGGCCAACGCGACCATTTTCTGGCATTTTTTTTATTATTTTGTTTTTGCTGCCCTCACTAATAGACATAAAAGTATCAGTGTGGTAACACCACAAAATTTAATAGTTTATTGACTGTGAGCGGGGGAAGCCAAAATTTTGAGTCATGTCTTTCGAAACCAAAGACAAACACTGAACCACGGAGGAAGAAGTACTTGAGGAGGAGAATCCGAGGACTGGGGCAGCACGGGCGAACGGCGAGTTAATGTCACTGCCTGGCGAGGATGAACTGTGGCTTGTGGAGCACCACAACAGATGACGCCTAAAGCGCGTTGCCATAGTTTACATGTCTTCTACGGGCGCGACGCACCAAAATCGCGACATCGTCGAACATATTCAAACAATTGCCAGACTTCTTCCTGTAAAAAATATGCAGAACTGCTGGACAACTTGGCAGCAGTTATTAATTAATTCTGCCCTAGTTACAAGCCGTACCGCGCTTAAAACGATGTACGAGAAGGAATCCCGGAGTAGACGACGTCTGCCGACGCCGCCTTCTCGCCACGAGTCTCTCCCGCCGCTCTCGCCTCTCGTGGGCTTCTCAGATTTGCGGGCGATATTTGAAACGCAAAGATTTCTTCTTCCACAGAACGACTCCAATGGACATCCAGTCGCAAGAGGGATTCGTCGGCGTCGTCTGCCCACGACGTCAGCCTGCTATGCACTGACTGACCATGAACCACGGACCTACATACCTTCAACCAGCGAGCCTTTTCTCAAAGCGCGCGACGCGTTTTTTTTTTTTTTTGCCTTTCTCGTATCGCGACAGAGGGCGCGTTGGTGCCGTGACTGACACAGTGACTTTTTCGTAACTTTATCCCGTCGCCGGAGCAAGCCCTTTTGCGCTTCCTCAATAATTCTTGCTCCGTGCCCTAAACCCTTTCAGAGAAGAGCCTGGTGCACCTGCGTTGTTTCACTACCATTGTCACTTTCCGCGGGCATTTTAAAAATGCCAAAAGCATAAAATTAGTTATGACAAATCTCAAAAATCCTAAACGAAGACACGTAATAAGGAGGACAAAATTCTTCAAAAATAAGTCACTGCGTTTCATCCAACTACCGTTCCGTTCCGATTCATCCTTAATCTATTGTAAAACTGACTTTCGTGAAGTGTACCCTCGAATGTAGAAAATAGCGCTTATCCCCTTTCCCACACAATTCAAGGCAGCGGGTTGTGTATTTACAAATTTGGACTGAGGTTAAGCTAAGCAGAGAAGCCTGGCCATGCAGTGGTTGCATTCACCAGGATAAACAAGCACAAACGAACTTTAATCTGGGACGCAAATCAAGGAGTTTTCCTCTTATTTGTATCAACAGTGTAACGCGGGAATCGTTTTCGTCTTCGTTCGCTAAAACACGTGTCCAGATGGCGTACGCAAAATGCGTTGCCTAAAGCTGTAAGTGAAAATAACGTGGCCTGTCCTACGGGGACCGATTTCACCCTGTCCTCTTCCCGTAGAAACCGTTAATGTGCGCGCGGTCCTCGGTCGCTGCGAAACCTTTTACAGCGTCGGCATCAGAAATAACCCTTAATGAGAAGCAATGGGGTCATAGGTTTCCAGATATTCTATAGCATGTAGTTTTCAAAACACAAGTGGCTAGGGCAGTGGCATCTGCAAAGGCGCCTCGCTGTCACCTGAGTTCGAGCTTTTTCTTCGCAGTTACGCATCAGCAAGGATATCCTGTCCCCAACAAGGGGCGGCAGTAAATAAAACTCCGAGGTTGGTTGAAAGTTTCGTGTCAACACCCCCACAAACCTCCTCGACAACCCCAGGTATAGTAAACGCTTGGGCCTTCTCATCTGAATAGAATGTTGCCGTCAGCACATTTCTAAATGTTTTCTTGCCAGCGCCTGGTGATAGGCTTCCTTGTAAGTTTCGAGCTGAGCGCTTTTGTTCTTTTTAGCGTGTACACGGTGGGGCTAGCCTGTACGATATGCGGACTGTGTAGCACTTTCACCAGTTGACATGAAGGCGCTACTGTGATTCCCAGTGTTGCCGAACCAATTTTTTTCTTGAGAAGAGAATATTGCTGAGACACAAACGCTCGCAGGGCAAACGCCGCAAAATGTATTTCGCGGACGCTTGACTGCGCCTAACTCTTTGTTGACCACTTCTTCTGAGCTTGGGTTTACTTCATGTTTGTTGCGGAGCACAAGGTCGCTCGAATAAATCTTTGCTTCAGGACCTTGCGTCGTTCCTCTCTAGGTGAGGCGCATTTATACTCAAATAAAAATTCTACGGCATCAGTGACAGGGAACCGCATAAGTTAGTGGCAATTCTTCGGAAAGTATGGCGGTATTGTACGCATTCAATCGTCACGACGTGTTTTATTGCGTTCGAAGATACCTTTGAACTTACCAAATTAAAAGCACATTCTTCAGGCTATAAACACTCCTGTGATTCTTGATCAGTTCGAATGCTTCATACTGCACTCTCACCCGGCCTACAGTCCTTAGCTAGATTTCCCAAAACCAGTATGCACACAACTGCTAAATAGTCACATATAGCACCACTAAATGATATGTTTGGTCCGAGGTCAGCGCCCCAGCCGCAACAAATTGTTCAGACGTATGCCCCTTGAAAAATCGTAGTCACGTTGCAACCTAGAAATCCTTCACATTCGCACTGGTGGGAATGTGTCTTACTTTATAAAGCGAGGCTTTCAGCCTCTCACTCATGTCGGCTGTTATGCACCCTAAACGCACAGCAGGAAAGCCCACATTCTCTTCCGGTGATGTTGGCGATATTTTTGGGTGAAGCGAAGAAAAGTTAAAGCAATTGCCGTGGTCGGAATCGAACCTGGGTTCCTCGTGTTATGAAGCCGACTTCTATCCAATCACGCCACAACAGAGGACCAACATTTCTCCACCTGATCATACACATAGGTTAGAAAGGGCGATACCACCATTATAATCATAAATAAACAGGGCCACTCGCTTTTTGGTTGGTTTGTTAACTGTAAGAGTTGAATTTGGAAACGTGCGCGTTCCGCCGTTCTTGTTCTTTTGACAGACAGGCAGTTAATATTTTTTTGCATCAAGCTTAATTTTCCCCTATCACCACGCCACTTCACTTCACCCATTAACTTAGGGGCCGCCGCGAAGTTTTACTTGTTGGAGACTTTTTAGAGCAGGTAAAATCAAAATATGGTCTGTCTGTCTGTCTGCCTGTCTGTGTCTGTCTGTCTGTCTGTCTGTCTGTCTGTCTGTCTGTCTGTCTGTCTGTCTGTCTGTCTGTCTGTCTGTCTGTCTGTGAATAAGTTCGGAAAGTAAAAATAGTATACTAAGGGAAAGATTGTCAATCCCTTAAGAAATATAGAGGGAGCTCTAAACGCTATTTCGATAAACATGTTCACTCTTCTTGAACTGCGTTAATGTCCAGCTTAAGTTTGACGGTGCAGCCACTGTGGAAACTGTGAGGTGTATATCCGCAATGGTCACTATGACGTAAGGAGTTTTATTTCTACCAAACGTACATTTAGCAACAACCTGTCACCGTAACTTTAAAACCCTCTATTCATGGCGGAGGGGTTTCGACAGAGCTGCACAAATTTACACACGTTCGCGAAAAAATCCACCATGCAAGTTCTAATCCTATCGCCCTCGGTTTTAAAAAAGTTCACAACAACTTTGTACGAAATTTGAACCTCGTAGTATCAATAGTTTTACTGTTATAAACATTCTCTCTACTTTGGCGCTGGGGGTCCGCGAGCGTTGAGTTCAATGTAAGCAAAACAAACCAATCTAGTTCCGCGACAGTGTGACTTTGTAAACGCCATATTTGCGTTATCGCGTTGCTGTTCCGATTGTTGGACAAGTTAAATCACCTCGATATGCGCATTTTGGGTAAAGTTATAGCCAAAAGCCGAAATGTAAAGAAACCGTCACGGAAACTTTAGAACCTTCAATTCATGCGGACGCATTAAAAGAGATCTACACGAATTTGCCTATTTTCACCACAAAATCTGCCATGTAAGTTGTAAGTCTTTGGCACTACTTTTTCGTAAAGTTCTAGAGCGCCTTTTTACCAACTTTCAATTTCGTTGCTCCCATAGCTTTAGTTATAAACATTTTCTTATTATTCGGTGCCGGTCCGGCCACGCGCTTGGAGCCAAGTGCAAGGTCAACAAACCTAGCTAAGTTCCCCGACAAGGCGACCCTTTAAAGGCCATACTCGTTTTATCGCGGTGCTGTTCCGCCAGTTCGACAAGATAAATGAGCTTCGCTGGGTGCCTGTTTAGTTAGTTACAGCCAAAGGCCGAAATGTAAACAGTCACCGTACGTTTGAGAAGCTTTCATTCATGGCGGTCACGCTTAGGCGGAGCTCCGCGAGCTGAGCTTCGAAGTAGCTGAACGTCAGCTGAGGAGCTCAGCTTCACTTTGGCCAGCTGAGCGTTCAACTAGCGATAATTTCGTAGCTATGCACTTGAGCATGGCATTACCTTCACCTTAATAACGACCACACGTCAGTGAATCTCATCAGTTAGCCAGTGTGTCAGCTCACTTTTTCAGAAGCGCGCCTCTCAAAAACAAAACCGACAAACAATGGCCCTGTATATCTACAGGCGTGCACGACAACGTCGTCGGAGGGCGGGAAACTTTTCTCGTTCTACGGCGAAGCAGTACATGTCTCCCCCCTCCACCCCTCAGCTTTCATTCCGGAAAAGCTGATTTATTCGGCGCCGCTCCAGGCCTCCTTCTCCCCACCGATGACCCCTCTTTCACAACGGTTATCACAATGGTTTTTGCCCTCGCCACAACCGATGCATCTTGCTCAAGTTGCGCAGTCGGCGGGCAGCGGCCGACGGCCGTTATCGATGATTGCAGAGAATGAGTAA